>NC_059158.1:95495092-96120092 GCF_019923935.1 Bubalus bubalis | reverse complement strand
AATTACCACCAAAATTCTCTAGTTTTATGAATATCCACAAAAGTCCAGCAAATCTTAGTTTAGATGAGCACTTGATAAATACCTATTTTAATATATATTTGTCTCTTGGAAAATTACCTGTTTTGAACATTAATGTTTATGTCTTATACAATGACAATGAATCTGTCATATTCATAGATTATTTCATATTTTCCTAATATTCTCAATATTAAACTTTTTATATCAACTGAAGTAAAATTCTGAGATTTTTGTCACTAATAGCATGAACATAGTGTATCAGAGTTTCTATTACAAATAAACCAATAACAACCCCATCACAAAGGCCCTCTCCACCCTGTTCTAAAATAAAGGCCTCCTTTGCTCACCATCTCTAATGGGAATCAGGACAGAATGATGGTTAGTTTGGATGCTGGTATCACAGACACATATCTGAACTTCAGCTATGCCACTTATTAGCTGCATAACCTTAGACAAGTTACTCTTAAGTCTTAGTTTCTCCATCTATAAAATAAGAATTACCTGGGAATCTAACTTCCAAGAGTTGCTAAGAGCATTAAACAAGATAGCATACATAAAATGCTTAAAGCAGTGGCTGCTAACCCTCAATAAAGATCAGCTTTATCACTTGTATATATGCTTTAGGGAGGAAAACAGTTTTTGGTGCTACAAATGCAAACAACAAATTTTAGAACAGAAAGTTTGTTTCGTTTCAAATTTATCTAAAATGATTTCACTTACAACTCTACTAATGCTATAACACAGTTAAAATAACACAGCATATGTATTTTTTAATGACTCAAACTTCTTTTCTTTTTAAAATTTACCTTATTTTTTATCACAGCACGTACTTCTGTTGCAAAATCACGGGAACACACTTCTAAATGAAATATCTTTCCACAGTTTGCCACACAAGCCCCAAGAAGCTATTAATTAAAATAAAAATCAATATACAAATGTTGAGATGTAATCTTACTTAACTTACTGAAACAAACACATTTAAAATTTGGGCCAAATAATAACATGACTTTCACTTACAGTTAATGCCTGCAGAGCAACATGAGGAACTTTATGATTTACCCTTTTCATTATGGCTTTTAGGCAATCTTTTGCTCTAAAAAAAATGAAGAAAGTTAAGTATTCAGAATTTCAATTCAAGCATTAAATACATAGGTATTCTACAACCAAGTAACTTTAAAAGCTATTTGGTCATACAATACCTTATATGTACACCTGCAAACTTTACTTCATTAAGGGAATAAATCTATCAAATAATCTTACACCTTTTGCTCATAGACTTGTAGAGGGAAAAAAATGCTTATTGCAAAGGTTGTGTATCCCAAAATCAAAAATCAAATCTTTTCAAAAAGGTCAGTCAACACAAGAGAACAGTATCATAAAAATTATCTTTACATTTAAGACTGACAGCTTTCAGACAGCAAATTCTTATCTTGTGGGGAAAAAAACTAGCAAGATACATAGTCTCAAATGATTTAAGTATAACCATGCATGAATAAACTTCAAAAAGCTGGAACATTAAAACCAATGCTTTCATCAGTCTTCTAAACCTCTAATGTATAATCAGGTTAATGGCCCCATTCCATCCTCAAAACACTATTATTTATATTCACTTTTTCATCATGATTTATTGCATTTATCTATTCATTACTGAAAGATCTTTTCAATATATTATATATTGTTATATTTATCTACTTCATTAATAACATGTCTAAGTCACAGGAGAATGCCCTAAATAATTAAGTCTATTCATTGTTAACATCTGTCCCTATTGAATTAAGGCATTATATATATATATATATATTTTTTTTTTTTTTTTTTTTTTTTTGAGCTGTACCTTGAGTCTTCTGGGATCTTAGTTCCCCGACCAGGGATTGAACCTGGACCCCCAGCAGTGAAAGCACAGTGTCCTAAGCACTGGACCACCAGGGAATTCCCTGTATCAAGGCTTTAATTATACATTTCAATATTTCAAGTTTTCAGTTAATTCTTTTCTGTTTGTTCTTTCAGAATAAGATTAACCACATAAATTCAGCCAGTAGCATGTCTTTACTTTTACTCCCAAAAGGAAACAGTAAAAATCCCGTTTCCTTCCAGAATTATATCAGGAAAAGAGATACAGATTATTAAGCTCCTAGACATTCACTGGGCATGACTGGCCATCTTACCCATTAGGAGTGCTTCCAACTTTGTCACATATGTCCATAATAAGACTCCAATCTTCTGTAGTGTTGTACTCATTTGTAGCCTTTTCTATAAGAGATAAACATACAAAAAATTAGGATGTCTTATATAATAATAAATGCCAGTAAAGACATAAAAGTATCCAAAGAAAAGAAACCAATTACACACAAGGGAACTCCTATAAGACCATTAGCTGATATTTTGGCAGAAACTCTGCAGACCAGAAGAATATGGCGTAATATTTTCAAAGTGATGAAAGGAGAAAAAGCTACAAACAAGAATACTCCACCCACCTGAAAAAAAAACAAAAACAAACACTCTACCCAGCAAAGATATCACTCAGATTTGAAGGAGATAGAGTTTCATAAACAAGCAAAAGCTAAAAGAGTTTAGCATCATTAATACGTGAACCGTGAACTTCCAGATGTTCAAGCTCGTTTTAGAAAGGGCAGAGGAACCAGGGATCAAATTGCCAACATCTGCTGGATCATTGAAAAAGCAAGAGAGTACCAGAAAAACATCTATTTCTGCTTTATTGACTATGCCAAAGCCTTGGACTGTGTGGATCACAAGAAACTGTGGAAAATTCTGAAAGAGATGGGAATATCAGACCACCTGACCTGCCTCTTGAGAAATCTGTATGCAGGTCAAGAAGCAACAGTTAGAACTGGACATGGAACAATGGATTGGTTTCAAATCGGGAAAGGAGTATGTCAAGCCTTGTATATTGTCACCCTGCTTATTTAACTTATATGCAGAGTACATCATGAGAAACGCTGGACTGGAAGAAGCACAAGATGGAATCAAGATTGCCCGGAGAACTATCAATAACTTCAGATATGCAGATGACACCACCCTCATGGCAGAAAGCAAAGAAGAACTAAAGAGCCTCTTGATGAAAGTGAAAGAGGAGAATGAAAAAGTTGGCTTAAAGCTCAACATTCAGAAAACGAAGATCATGGTGTTCGGTCCCATCACTTCATGGGAAATAGATGGGGAAACAGTGGCAGACTTTTATCTTGGGCGGCTCCAAAATCACTGCAGATGGTGACTTCAGTCATGAAATTAAAAGATGCTTGTTCCGTGGAAGGAAAGTTAAGGCCAACCTATTAAAAAGCAGAGACATTCAGATCAGATCAGATCAGTCGCTCAGTCTTGTCTGACTCTTTGCGACCCCATGAATCACGGCACGCCAGGCCTCCCTGTCCATCACCAACTCCTGGGGTTCACTCAGACTCACGTCCATCAAGTCAGTGATGCCATCCAGCCATCTCATCCTCTGTCGTCCCCTTCTTCTCTTGCCCCCAATCCCTCCCAGCATCAGAGTCTTTTCCAATGAGTCAAGTCTTCGCATGAGGTGGCCAAAGTACTGGAGTTTCAGCTTTAGCATCATTCCTTCCAAAGAACACCCAGGGCTGATCTCCTTCAGAATGGACTGGTTGGATCTCCTTGCAGTCCAAGGGACTCTCAAGAGTCTTCTCCAACACCACAGTTCAAAAGCATCAATTCTTCGGCACTTAGCCTTCTTCACAGTCCAACTCTCATATCCATACATGACCACAGAAAAAACCATAGCCTTGACTAGATGAACCTTTGTTGGCAAAGTAATGTCTCTGGTTTTGAATACGCTATCTAGGTTGGTCATAACTTTCCTTCCAAGGAGTAAGCGTCTTTTAATTTCATGGCTGCAGTCACCATCTGCAGTGATTCTGGAGCCCAGAAAAATAAAGTCTGACACTGTTTCCACTGTTTCCCCATCTATTTCCCATGAAGTGATGGGACCGGATGCCATGATCTTCGTTTCCTGAATGTTGAACTTTAAGCCAACTTTTTCACTCTCCACTTTCACTTTCATCAACAGGCTTTTGAGTTCCTCTTCACTTTCTGCCATAAGGGTGGTGTCATCTGCATATCTGAGGTTATTGATATTTCTCCCGGCAATCTCGATTCCAGCTTGTGTTTCTTCCAGTCCAGCAAAGACATTACTTTGCCCATAAAGGTCCATCTAGTCAAGGCTATGGTTTTTCCAGTAGCCATGTATGGATGTGAGTTGGATTGTAAAGAAAGCTGAGTGCTGAAGAACTGATGCTTTTGAACTGTGGTGTTGGAGAAGACTCTTGAGAGTCCCTTGGACTGCAAGGAGATCCAACCAGTCCATCCTAAAGGAGATCAGTCCTGGGTGTTCATTGGAAGGACTAGTGTTAAAGCTGAAACTCCAATACTTTGGCCACCTGATTCAAAGAGCGGACTCATTTGAAAAGACCCTGATGCTGGGAAAGATTGAGGGCAGGCGGAGAAGGGGACGACAGAGGATGAGATGGTTGGATGGCATCACCAACTCAATGGACATGAGTTTGGGTAGACTCTGGGAGTTGGTGATGGATAGGGAGGCCTGGCGTGCTGCAGTCCATGGGGTCGCAAAGAGTCGGACACGACTGAGTGACTGAACTGAACTGAAACTGTCTTTACGAGAAATGTTAAAGCATTTAAGCAGCAAACATCAAAACTAGAAATACAAACATTTTGAAATGAAAAATCTCACTAGCAAAGGCAAATGTACAGTGGAGATAGTAGATTAACTACTTACAAAGGTAGTAGGAAGGCTAAAAGACAAAAGAAGTAAATTCATCTATAGCCAGAAGAGTAGTTAAGGGATACAAAAAACTGAAAACTTGTAAATTTAAGGATAAAAGGCAATTATTCTGATGGTGAAATGTTAAGTTAGAGATTTTAGTAATATATTTTTGCCTATCATAAGTTCTAGACTCAAGCATCAAGCTCTACAGGTAGAAACTTATCACTCAAGTCTAGCTTCTTCCCTGGTAGAAAGATGACTAGTTCTTTCACAGGGAAAGTCAGACCAGGCTGTATTTTTCAGAGGTTGAAAATGTTTAACTATTTCTCAAACATATCTAATAATCCCAGTTAATTCAAAAGTACAGACAGAAAAAAAAAAGGGGGGGGGGAATCTCCTAGTTTTACGAACCTCTTGGAAAACTATGATGCATATTTACCCAGACCTTTTTCTAGCATGTATATGGGGGAAAAATACGTATAAAACTAAATAAAAGAGAGCACCCAAAAACTGATAACCACTTCCCTGCCAAAGTTATGAACAAGAAACAAAACAAAAAATAAAATATCACTGTCATTCCTAATAGAAGCTTTAGGTGTGCTGGACAAATGGGCTTGGTAGCAGTGAGCCCCAGAGATGGACATGTTAGCAAAAGACAGAGCAGACCTCTCCCTGCAGGGTTGAGCCCCTGCACAATTATTCAAAGAAGAAATCGATTCATGGCTGTAAAAAGACCAGACAGCTCTTACATTAACAACAGGCACCAGGAGGGTCAATTACTCTCAAATTTACAATCAGATAAGTCATTATACCGAAGACATAAGAGATGTGGGTTTGATCCCTAGGTCAGGAAGATCTGAGGAGGGTATGGTATCGCACTCCAGTATTCTTGCCTGGAGAATCCCATGGACAGAGGAGTCTGGTAAGCTATAATCTATAGGGTCGCATGACTGAAGTGACTCAGCATGCATGTGTACTCAAGTCATTATACCAGGGATGGAGTAAATAACGAAGTGGGGGCAGACTTGGGTGAAACTAACAGAACTCCCTGCTCAGGAAGGAGACCTCAGGGGTAGAGAAAAAATACTTTTCAACAATGTGATCATCCTAAATATATTACTTCCTAAGGTGCCTTTCCACTTAACATAATCATCTCTTCATGTTCATAAATACATGTCTATACCATATAGTAAAGGCTATGGTCTTCCCAGTAGTCATGTATGGATGTGAGAGTTGGACCATAAAGAAAGTTGAGCACTGAAGAATTGATGCTTCTGAACTGTAGTGCTGGAAAAGACTCTTTAGAGTCCCTTGGACTGCAAGGAGATCAAACCAGTCATCCTAAAGGAAATCAACCCTGAATATTCATTGGAAGGACTGATGCTTAAACTCCAACACTTTGGCCACCAGATGCGAAGAGCCAACTCATTTGAAAAGACCCGGATGCTGGGAAAGATTGAAGGCAGAAGGAAAAGAGGGTGACACAGGATGAGATGGTTGGATGGCATCACGGATTCAAAGGACATGAATTTGGGCAAACTCCAGGAGATGGTGAGGGACAGAGAAGCTTGATGTGCTGCAGTCCAGGCGGTTGCAAAGAGTCAGATGCAACTTGGCAACTGAACAACCACCACCAACAATGTTTTTAATAGCTGCATGATGCACCACTACATACAGTGTGGCCACAAAGTGCCTATACAAGCTAGCGAGAAGTCATCAGTGAACTGTAAATTTAAATCCATCAAGTACTCAGCCTCTCTTCTTTATTACACTTACTGGACTCACTCATATTGATGTCCCACATAGAATAAATGGCAAAATAATTAAAAGAGCTCAGAACTGTGTGCAGAGAAGTTTCTGTAGATGTGTCACAGCATTAACACTTAACCCATCATCTCTCTCTGCCACCACTCTTCTCCCTCCACCCAACCCTCAGAAAGAATGTAGACTCCAAGTGGCAGGAAGTTTTTGCTTTGTTTTGTTCACTATTATTACTTAAAATAAATAAAACAGTATCCAGTGCACACAGTGGGTGCTAAGTAATTATTTGTCGAATGAATGAATGAATGGTGCTGGTTGCTCCTTCATACCCTATAACCCTGGTACAATGACTCTAAAGGGGGAAACAACAGCAGAGCTTCTGAGTAAATGAACTCTAATAGCCTTAAGAAGCCCCAAGTGGCCCCAGTGAAGTCTGTGCAAGCTTCTGGACCATTAAGAGCCTCATAGCTGAGTAATACAAGGGGCTCCACAGAATCAAGCTTCAATAGCAACACCAAGTGGCAACAAAAGGCAACAGCACCAGGGAGCTTAAAAGGGAGGTTCCCTTCTCCGCTTGTTTACTAAAGAGGAATGACAATACCAATACCTCTAGGAGTCTATCTAAAAACACAGCCGGGGTGAATGGGGAAAGGAATGCCTCCACAAGGAGGCAAAGGACTTCTAGTACAGTGATATATATTTATCTTGAGTCTGAAGACCAAATCACATATATTACAACTTGCCAGCTTCATGCTCAAATTTTCTCTCTGCCTATAACGGATGGGGTTTCGTTCTTGCTGTACAGATAGGTTATTCTTTTTCTTTTTTTTAAATGTCATTTGGCAGTGTTACAACTACCTGAGATTAAATATTCCCCCAATATCTTTTTCTTTATATATAAATATATATATTATTTATCTTTTACAGATACATCCTTAGTCTTTCTGGAATTCCATCTGGCACATGGGGTGAAGTGGGGATCTAAGAATCTATCCTTTCCTCTTTGATCTGAGAAGCCAGCATCATCAATTACCAAATTTTGTCAGTATACATGTATATCAGTACCAATACACTCAACATCCACTCACGACCCCCTCCTCCACAACTGATTTTTAGATCATCCAATAACCTACCTATTCCTGCTAGAACTCAATTTTTAATGACTGTTTTTTCACTTCTGGCTATGTGATACATAATTGTGTGTGAAGCCTCTTTGATATCCCCTCAAAACCCTTCCAACAATTTAAAAAATATCTCAACAGAATTTTTTTTACTTGATCTTTTATAGAAAATGGAAAAATCCTAATTTAAATACTCTATCCAGCATAGTTTACTTTCTACAAATATAGGACTCACAATTACCCTTTTTTAAAAGTATAAAATCTAAAGACTTTATAATGGCCTGCCAAAAAGGATTTCATTTTTCAAGTGAAGGAAATAACAGTTAAATTATGCGCTTAAAAGTATTTTAAACTCCAGGAAAAATCTTAAATATTATAATTAAGGAACCATTCTTTTATAGCATGTCACCATGCCCAGTGTTGGGGCCCTATCTCACATTATCCTATGTCAAATACATAGAGCGGGGGAGAGTTAAAAGAGCCCTCCTGGGGCCTAAATGCTGAATTTCCAGGGTTTGGTGGGTGTAAGTCATAACATTTCATCACCAGGTTATGATTGTATATAGAGAGCTTCAAATACACAGTGAAATACTTCAGAAAGATTCTAAGAATATCATAAAGAATCAGTCCATCAATACCTATAAGGAACAAAAGACTCACTCTCTACACAGCCCATAATGTTCAACACACAGCATTAAAAAGGATTCAAGTCTAACCCATAAAACTTTTAAGAAAATAGGTTCCATCAGTAATAAAAAAAAAAATTATATAAAACAAGCATGCCTCAAAGAGATCTTTAAAGCTCTTCCTACTATGTTTGAAAATAAAAACTCATGACTGGTCTGCTTTCAACCATGGCAGAATATCTGGTACCAGACTTGCTACTCTATTGAAAACAAGCATGTTATTAGTCACTCTGTCCAACTCTCTGCAACCCGGTAGACTGTAGTCCACTAGGCTCCTCTGTCCATGGGATTCTCCAGGCAAGAATACTGGAGTGGGTTGCCATTCCTTTTTCTAGGGGATCTTCCCGACCTAGGGGTGGAACCTGGTCTCTTGCATTGCAGGTAGATTTTTTAACATCTGAGCCACCATGGGGCTGAAAACAAGAATAAAACAGGCCAAAATATATGAGGCAACTGTGGTCAGGAAGTGAACAACAAGCAGTGCACATCTGAGGTTTCTGAGAGAAGGGAAATATGAAGTAAGCCTCACCATGGCCCTAGTGTTCTACCTGGGCATACTTTCTTGTCCCAACACAAGTAGTGAAAGCCGCTCAGTCGTGTCTGACTCTTTTCGACCCCATGGACTATACATGGAATTCTCTAGGCCAGAAAAATGGAGTGGGTAGTCTTTCTCTTCTCCAGGGGATCTTCCCAACCCAGGGATTAAACCCAGGTCTCCCGCATTGCATGTGGCTTCTTTACCAGCCAAGCCATAAGGGAAGCCCAAGAATACTGGAGTGGGTATTCTTCTCCAGCAGATCTTCCTGACCCAGGAATCGAACCGGGGTCTCCTGCATTGCAGGTGGATTCTTTACCAACTGAGCTATCAGGGAAGCCCAAAACACAAGTAGAAACAGCCCAAATAAGGCACCTAGGAGACAGAGGCCAGATTTCTGAGCGTAGGGATTTAATCGTGGGTCCTTGTTGGTCAAGGGCTATGCTGTATACACCCACACTCCCACACACTCTGGGTGAGGTTCTATGAGGTCTAGCACAGATCACCTGCTATTAGACTGGAAGGCTGCACAATGCAAGGAGTCTTTACAAGTTCCTACCTGTTATGGACTGAGTGTCTGTGTCCCCACAAAATTCATACCATGAAGCCCTACCCAGCACTGCTGGAGCTGGAGACCAGACTCTAAAGAAGTAATTAAGGTGAAATAATGTCATAAGGTTGAAGCCCTGACCCAAGAGGATTAGTGTCCTCAAAAGAAGAGACACCAGAGAGCTCCCTGTCTTTTCTCACATGCACAAAAATGAGGTCAGGTGAGGACACAGTGAGAAGACAACCATCTGCAACCCCAGGGGCGAGCCCTCATTAGACACCAACCCTGCTGGGAGCTTGATTTTAGACTTCCAGTCACCAGAAATGTGAGAAGACAGATTTCTGTTGCTTAGCTACGTGGTCTACGTTATTTGGCTATGGCAGCCCAAGCAGACTAGTACTCCACCCAACTAGAGTAGAGAGGACCATATTTTAGGCTATCAACTGAAACCCCCAAAAAGGCTATCACACCTTAGGAGTAAAGGCATCCTAGAATTTAGTAATATCAAAACAGACCTATCTCATAAAGAAAACTAGTTAACCAACACATGGTAACTAAATGCATGCATACTGGAATCATGTCAAATGAAGACTACTTGTACATTAAAGCACAGTTTCAATACTCCTTCAAATGTGCACAAAACTACCAACACGTAGGATAATCTAGGACAATATACTCAGTGTGCTCTCTGAAGGCAATATGTTTGTATTAGACCAACACTACACCCCATCACATGGACATTAACAATCACAATATACAGACAATTAACACTATAATGAAGGAAATATAAAACACTATTATAATTAGGATACTGCATGTATCTCAGGACATGACTAAAGCAATGCTTATTAGGCCTTAATGGAAAAATTGCTTTTTATGTATTTATTTTAAAAAACAATTATTTTTATACCTTAAAATTACAGGAGAAGAATTGTGGAAAATTGAAAAAAAAATTTGTTTTCCAAAAGCAGAAGTAACTAGAAAATGGAAAGCAAATGAATAAGTAGAATTCTTTTTGGCATCTAACAGAAAACCACAGCTGAGGCTTTTACTAAAGACATAAAAATGTTCTTTCTTTACACCAATTCATTACATACTAAATAACTATTTGAAAATACAGGACAGTCAATTTTTTCTAGCTTGCAAATCCTACATATTTACACTATTAAAATAAAATATACTTGCTATTAAATTAGTAGACCACACTAGATTCTAGTTTGGTCTAGAATTCTAGTTTAGTTAAATTTAGATTAAAATATTTAAACGCCAAATACATCACACAGATAAGATGATAAATATTTCACCTGCTTTTCTGACTCCAATGACAACCAGCATAAACTTAGCATTTTGGAGTGCCTGGGTTTAGCATACATTTTTCTCTTTTAATTCTCCTCATTTAATGTTTTGATTTGTTTGGGGAAAATTTTTGTTGATACAGTTTACTATGGGGAAAGCTGTAATATAAATTCTACTTTAATACACTACTTATCTCCTAAAATAAAAACCTACTTACAGCTCTGAGTAATGAATGACAGGCAATAATTAAAAAACAACTACAAGTGATAGTTCCAGAGTATTTTACATATGCTCAACTATTTACATTGAACCCAAAGAAGATTTCCCATTTAATACATAAGGAATCTGAGATACAGAAAAGTAACTAGCAACTAGTAACATACAGCTAGTAAAAAGTAAAAGATTCCAATCAAGGCAATGTGGCTCAGGGTATATTTTCTATTAAACTGCCTCTTGGCAGCAATTTTTGTTCAAAATTGCTAAATTAACTCTTTTAACAAGTCAGTTGTCAGTTTCTCTATGTAGGAACATTTTAAACATACTGAATAATAAAAATGCTAGATCAACTCTGCTTTATAAGCAAAGGATCAGATAGAGTATCATGCTTAACTCCATTTACTACATCATCTAGTAAAACAATATATACATTTGAAATTCTTGCTCTGGTGGAACACAGAAGAGTGACTGCTACTCTTTTCTCATTTCACGTGTCATGCCAACATTTGTGGGGAGACTAGGAAAAGTTTAGAGAGTTGGGGAGACAGGAAGAAAGAAAAAAAATCAAAAAAATCATTTACTGCCTTCTAATATTGTAATTTATTAAAAAGGTAAAAGGTCTAGGGCAGGCTTTACCTCCCTACAAGTTCACTTTCTTCTTATGTGACACTCCCAAGATACCCTCGGTTATCCGGTTTGCTGAAAACCATCAGTTCAGTTCAGTTCAGCCGCGCAGTTGTGTCCAACTCTTTGCGACCCCGGGACACAAGCACGCCAAGCTTCCCTGTCCATCCAACTCCCGGAGTCTACCCAAACTCATGTCCATTGAGTCGGTGATGCCATCCAATCATCTCATCCTCTATCATCCCCTTCTCCACCTGCCCTCAATCTTTCCCAGTATCAGGGTCTTTTCAAATGAGTAGCTCTTTGCATCAGGTGGCCAAAGTATTGGAGTTTCAGCTTCAACATCAATCTTTCCAATGAACACTCAGGACTGGTCTCCTTTAGGATGGACTGGTTGGATCTCTTTGCAGTCCAAGGGACTCTCAAGAGTCTTCTCCAACACCACAGTTCAAAAGCATCAATTCTTCGGCGCTCAGCTTTCTTTACAGTCCAACTCTCACATCCATACATGGCTACTGGAAAAATCATAGCCTTGACTAGATGGACCTTTGTTGGCAAAGTAATGTTTCTGCTTTTGAATATGCTATCTAGGTTGGTCATAACTTTCCTTCCAAGGAACAAGTGTCGTTTAACTTCATGGCTGCAGTCACCATGTGCAGTGATTTTGGAGCCCAGAAAAAAAAGTCTGCCACTGTTTCCCCATCTATTTGCCATGAAGTAATGGGACCGAACACCATGATCTTAGTTTTCTGAATGCTGAGCTTTAAGCCAACTTTTTCACTCTCCTCTTTCACTTTCATCAAGAGGCTCTTTAGTTCTTTGCTTTCTGCCATGAAGGTGGTGTCATCTGCATATCTGAAGTTATTGATATTTCTCCCAGGAATCGTGATTCCAGCTTGTGCTTCATGCAGCCCAGTGTTTCCCATGATGTACTCTGCATATAAATTAAATAGCAGGATGACAATATACAGCCTTGATGTATTCCTTTCTCAATTTGGAACCAGTCTGTTGTTCCATGTCCAGTTCTAACTGTTGCTTCCTGACCTGCATATCGGTTTCTCAAGAGGCAGGTCAGGTGGTCTGATATTCCCATCTCTTTCAGAATTTTCCACAGTTTCTTGTGATCCACACAGTCAAAGGTTTTTGGCATAGTCAATAAAGTAGAAATAGATATTTTTCTGGTACTCTCTTGCTTTTTCAATAATCCAGCAGATGTTGGCTATTTGATCTCTGATTCCTCTGCCTTTTCTAAAACGAGCTTGAACATCTGTAAGTTCACAGTTCACATACTGTTGAAGCCTGGCTTGGAGAATTTTGAGCATTACCTTACTAGCGTGTGAGATGAGTGCAATTGTGCAGTAGTTTGAGCATTCTTTGGCATTGACTTTCTTTGAAATTGGAATGAAAACTGACTTTTTCCAGTCCTGTGGCCACTGCTGAGTTTTCCAAATTTGCTGGCATATTGAGTGCAGCACTTTCACAGCATCATCTTTCAGGATTTGAAATAGCTGAACTGGAATTCCATCACCTCCAATAGCTTTATTCGTAGTGATGCTTCCTAAGGCCCACTTGACTTCACATTCCAGCATGTCTGGCTCTAGGTGAGTGATCACACCATCGTGATGATCTGGGTCGTGAAGATCTTTTTTGGACAGTTTGTCTGTGTATTCTTGCCACCTCTTCTTGATATCTTCTGCTTTTGTTAGGTCTATACCATCTGTCCTTTATAGAGCGCAACTTTGCATGAAAGGTTCCCTTAGTATTTCTAACTATCTTGAAGAGAGGTCTAGACTTTCCCATTCTATTGTTTTCCTCTATTTCTTTGCACTGATCACTGAGAAAGGCTTTCTTATCTCTCCTTGTTAGTTTTTGAACTCTGTATTCAAATGGGTGTATCTTTCCTTCTCTCCTTTGCTTTTTGCTTCTCTTCTTTTCACAGTTATTTGTAAGGCCTCCTCAGACAGCCATTTTGCTTTTTTGCATTTCTTTTTCCTGGGGATGGTCTTGATCCCTGTCTCCTGTACAATGTCACAAACCTCTATCCATAGTTCATCAGGCACTCTATCAGATCTAGTCCCTTAAATCTATTTCTCACATCCACTGTATAATCATAAGGGATTTGATTTAGGTCACACCTGAATGGTCTAGTGGTTTTCCCCACTTTCTTCAATAAGTCTGAATTTGGCAATAAGGAGTTCATGATCTGAGCCACAGTCCGCTCCCGGTCTTGTTTTTGCTGACTATACAGAGCTTTTCCATCTTTGGCTGCAAAGAATATAATCAATCAGATTTCGGTGTTGGCCATCTGGTGACATCCGTGTGTAGAGTCTTCTCTTGTGTTGTTGAAAGAGGGTGTCTGCTATGACCACTGCGTTCTCTTGACAGTGGTTCTCTTGGCTATGACCAGTGCGTTCTCTTGTTCTATTAGCCTTTGCCCTGCTTCATTCTGTACTCCAAGGCCAAATTTGCCTGTTACAGCAGGTGTTTCCTGACTTCCTACTTTTGCATTCCAGTCTCCTATAATGAAAAGGACATCTTTTTGGGTGTTAGTTATAAAAGGTCTTGTAGGTCTTCATAGAACCGTTCAACTTCAGCTTCATCAGCGTTACTCATTGGGGCATACCGTGATACTGAATGGTTTCCCTTGGAAAACGAACTTAGATCATTCTGTCATTTTTGAGATTGTATCCAAGTATTGCATTTTGGACTCTTTTGTTGACTATGATGGCTACTCCATTTCTTCTAAGGGATTCCTGCCCACAGTAGTAGATATAATGATCATCTGAGTTAAATTCACCCATTGCAGTCCATTTTAGCTCGCTGATTCCTAGAATGTTGATGTTCATTTTTGCCATCTCCTGTTTGACCACTTCCAAATTGCCAACATGTGCTGGATCATCAAAAAAGCAAAAGAGTTCCAGAAGAACATCTATTTCTGCTTTATTGACTATGTCAAAGCCTTTGCCTGTGTGGATCACAAGAAACTGTGGAAAATTCTGAAAGAGATGGGAATACTAGACCACCTGACCTGCCTCTTGAGAAACTTATATGCAGATCAGGAAGCAACAGTTAGAAATGGACATGGAACAACAGACTGGTTCCAATAGGAAAAGGAGTACGTCAAGGCTGTATACTGTCACCCTGCTTATTTAACTTATATGCAGAGTACATCATGAGAAACGCTGGGCTGGAAGAAGCACAAGCTGGAATCAAGATTACTGGGAGAAATATCAATAACCTCAGATATGCAGATGACACCACCCTTATGGCAGAAAGTGAAGAAGAACTCAAAAGCCTCTTGATGAGAGTGAAAAAGTTGGCTTAAAGCTCAACACTCAGAAAACGAAGATCATGGCATCTGGTCCCATCACTTCATGGGAAATAGATGGGGAAACAGTGGAAACAGTGTCAGACTTTATTTTTTTGGGCTCCAAAATCACTGCAGATGGTGACTGCAGCCATAAAATTAAAAGACGCTTACTCCTTGGAAGGAAACTTATGACCAACCTAGACAGCCTATTGAAAAGCAGAGACATTACTTTGCAAACAAAGGTCCGTCTAGTCAAGGCTATGGTTTTTCCAGTTGTCACGTATGGATGTGCGAGTTGGACTGTGAAGAAAGCTGAGCACCGAAGAATTGATGCTTTTGAACTGTGGTATTGGAGAAGACTCTTGAGAGTCCCTTGGACTGCAAGGAGATCCAACCAGTCCATTCTAAAGGAGATCAGCCCTGGGTGTTCTTTGGAAGGAATGATGCTAAAGCTGAAACTCCAGTACTTTGGCCACCTCATGCAAAGAGTTGACTCATTGGAAAAGACTCTGATGCTGGGAGGGATTGGGGGCAGGAGAAAAAGGGGACAGAGGATGAGATGGCTGGATGGCATCACCGACTCAATGGACTGAGTTTTCTGTGAACTCCAGGAGTTGGTGATGGACAGGGAGGCCTGGTGTGCTGCAATTCATGGGGTTGCAAAGAGTCAGACACGACTGACCAACTGAACTGAACTGAACTGAATTTGCCTTGATTCATGGACCTAACATTCTAGGTTCTTATGCACTATTGTTCTTTACAGCATCGGACCTCGCTTCTATCACCAGTCATATCCACAACTGGGTGTTGTTTTTGCTTTGGCTCCGTCCCTTCATTCTTTCTGGAGTTATTTCTCCACTGATCTCCAGTAGCATACTGGGCACCTACCCACCTGGAGAGTTCATCTACACTGTCCTATCTTTTTGCCTTTTCATACCATTCATGGGGTTCTCAAGGCAATAATACTGAAGTGGTTTGCCATTCCCTTCTCCAGTGGACCATATTTTCTCATACTCCACTCCCAACTCCACAGAACAGTTATGCTCATTTCTACAAACACTCTGACATTAGGAAACAGGGCAGAAGTATAAATGTAGTAAGTATAATTTCCATTTCAACAGACTTACTAGAAAGTTTCATGTGGAAGACACTAATAGATGAGGAAAAGGAAAAATGAATCTCCAAAAGTAGCCACTAACTTGCCAAAACACCACTGATGGAGAATGAAAAGCAGTTAGGTTGGGCCGATGATTACTTGTCCTCTGCAGACTGAGGAAATCACCGGGCACATGTGGAGCACACATATCACCCATTAAACACTGAAGACTCACCTTCTCTATTCCCAGCTCTGAAACTTATACACTAGCTTAAGGCTTCTAGGTAGTTCCCCTCAGCTCTGACTGAAATCTGAAACCATGTTCTCATCTGTAAAATGGAAATTAGAATGGCTCCCTGGTAGGCTGCAGTCCATGGGGTCACTAGAGTCGGACACAACTGAGCAACTTCACTTTCACTTTTCACTTTCATGCACTGGAGAAGGAAATGACAACTGCCTCCAGTGTTCTTGCCTGGAGAATCCCAGGGACGGGGGAGCCTGGTGGGCTGCTGTCTATGGGGTCGCACAGAGTCGGACACGACTAAAGTGACAGCAGCAGCAGCAGCCATGTTTAAAAGAGGAGTTGTGAAAATTAAGTGAAAAGAAAATTGGATGAAAAACTTAAACAGGTATTTCAAAAAAGAGAATATTAATTTAGTGACTATACTGAAGATCAAGCACATAAATACATATTAAAGCCACAATGAGATGCCATTAAAATGGCTAAAATTCTCAAAACTACACCACTATCTACTGGCAAAATTTTGACATGAAAATGAAGCAATATGAGCTAAAACTAAGTAGGTGGCAGCTTCAAAATGTCAATAGTTTTCAGGGGGCAAAGTCTTGATATCTGTCACATTGACCTTAGGTTCAATCCCTATACTAAATGCAAACAGTCACTAACAAGTAAACTTACAGACAAATAAGGCAATAATGTTAAAAAAATTCTTTCCTCTCAACCCTCCGTGTTAAGTTGTAGTATGTTGTATATTTACCTGTAGAAAAATCCTCCTCTTGCCCTCTTAACTTTAAAATTGACCACTGAATAACATGGGTTTGAACTGCACATATCCATGTAACTTTTCTAATAACTATAAACAATTTTTAGACGTTTTTAACAATGTGAAAAAAATTGCAGACAAATTGGGAAGCCTAGAAATATTTTAAAGATTAAGAAAAAGGTGTGTCATGAATGCGTAAGATATATGTAGATATACGTATAACATCAAAAACATATTAATAGACTGTGTTATCAGTAAGGCTTCCTGTCAACAGTAGGTTATTAGTAGTTAAGTTTTGGGGGGGAGTCAAAAGTTAATACATGGAATTTTAACTGTGCAGGGGGGTCGACAACCCTAACCCCCTGAGTCGTTCAAGGGTCAACTATAAATCTAAGTAAGCTTAGAACTAAATATTAGTATAAGGAAACAAAAAAGTGTATTATTAGCTATTAATATCATCAGTTCATATAAATCAAGAATAAACTACAGTTTAGTTCAGTCGCTCAGTCGTGTCCAACTCTTTGCAACCCCACAAACCGCAGCACGCCAGGCCTCCATGTCCATCACCAACTCCCAGAGTCCACCCAAACCCATGTCCATTGTGTCAGTGATGCCATCCAACCATCTCATCCTCTGTCGTCCCCTTCTCTGCCTGCCCTCAATCTTTCCCAGCATCAGGGTCTTTTCAAATGAGTCAGCTCTTCGTATCAGGTGGCCAAAGTATTGGAGTTTCAACATCAGTCCCTCCAATGAACACCCAGGACTGATCTCCTTTAGGATGGACTGGTTGGATCTCCTCGCAGTCCAAGGGACTCTCAAGAGTCTTCTCCAACACCACAGTTCAAAAGCATCAATTCTTCAGCGCTCAGCTTTCTTTATAGTTCAACTCTCACATCCATACATGACTACTGAAAAAATCATAGCCTTGACTAGACGGACCTTCGATGGCAAAGTAATGTCTCTGCTTTTTAATATGCTGTCTAGGTTGGTCATAACTTTACTTCCAAGGAGCAAGCGTCATTTAATTTCCTGGCTGCAATCACCATCCGCAGTGATTCTGGAGCCCAGAAAAATAAAGTCAGACACTGTTTCCACTGTTTCCCATCTATTTGCCATGAAGTGATGGGACCGAACACCATGATCTTACTTTTCTGAATGTTGGGCTTTAAGCCAACTTTTTCACTCTCTTCTTTCACTTTCATCAAGAGGCTCTTTAGTTCTTCTTCACTTCCTGCCATAAGGGTGGTGTCATCTGCATATCTGAAGTTATTGATGTTTCTCCCAGCAATCTTGATCCCAGCTTGTGCTTCATCCAGCCCAGCGTCTCTCCTGATGTACTCTGCATATAAGTTAAATAAGCAGGGTGACAATATACAGCCTTGATGTACTCCTTTTCCTATTTGGAACCAGTCTGTTGTTCCATGTCTAGTTCTAACTGCTGCTTCCTGACCTGTATACAGGTTTCTCAAGAGCAGGTCAGGTAGCCTGGTATTCCCATCTCTTTCAGAATTTTCCACAGTTTCTTGTGATCCACACAGTCAAAGGCTTTGGCATAGTCAATAAAGCAGAAATAGACGTTTTTCTGGAATTCTCTTGCTTTTTCGATGATCCAGCGGATGTTGACAATTTGATCTCTGGTTCCTCTGCCTTTTCTAAAACCAGCTTGAACATCAGGAAGTTCATGGTTCACGTATTGCTGAAGCCTGGCTTGGAGAATTTTGAACATTACTTTACTAGCGTTTGAGATGAGTGCAATTGTGCGGTAGTTTGAGCATTCTTTGGCATTGCCTTTCTTTGGGACTGGAATCAAAAGTGACCTTTTCCAGTCCTGTGGCCACTTAAACTATAAATAAATAAACTATAAACTACAATGTCTTCTCAAATCTTAAAAGAACATAAATTTCCTTTTATGATTTTACTAATCTAATAATAAACCCAAATGGAAGGAAAAAAGGCCCAAAACAGATATGACTAGCAAAATGAAGAAAAACAAGACACAGGCCTGACCCTACCACACCTATAAAAGCCACTGACATAGGAAATGAATGTGGTACTGGTACAGGATAAAGAGAACAGTGAATAGAAAGCACAGACGCAGGCCTCCTACAGGGGAAGGGATTTACTATGTAGGAGAAAGTGCACTAAACTAATAGGGGAAGGATAGACTGTTCAACAATGGTGATTAAACAATTGATTACTGTCTATTGTGAATTGACTATCCCATCAGATCCCTCCTTAGAGCTTACATAAACACCAAGTCCAGATGGATTAAAGATCTAAGTACAAAAATCAAAACTCCAATAAAATTTTCAGAAGAAAACATGACAACATTCTTATAGACTCAAGAGAAGAGAGAAAGCTTTTCTAGAACAAAAAAAATAAAACCAAGGGAGAAAGACAGTATTACTAAAGAAAAACAACTTCTTTTTTTTTTTTTAACAGTAAAAGGTATCAGAAACAAAAAGAAGCAACAGACTGGGATATATACTTGCAATTCATGTAAACAATGAAAGATTAGTAGAGGATGCATGTGGAATGCTAAAACTCAGTAAGAAAATAATCCAACAGAATAAGTATATGCAAGTAATGAGCAGAAATGTATGCGAGCTAAGTCACTTCAGTCGTGTCCAATTCTTTGAGATCCTATGGACGGTAGCCTGCCAGGCTTCTCTGTCCATGGAATTCTCCAGACAAGAATACTGGAGTAGGTTGCCATGCCCTCCTCCAGGGATCTTCCTGACCCAGGGATCGAACTCTATCTTCTGTGGCTCCTGCATTGCAGGTGGATTCTTTACTGCTGAGTCACCGGGGAAGCCCAATTTTTACAAACAGAAAACCAACTCACCAAAAAACATGAAAAGATGTTCAACTGCAATGAAACTGAAATGAAAACAATGCCCTATTTCATACCCATCAAATTGGCATAAATTTTAAATTATGACAATACCCAGTGTTAATTGAGAATATAGAACAGAGGCTTGACTTCCACTGCTGGTGGGAGTAAAATGTTCCACAAAATACATGAAAGAACAATTCAGTATTATTTAAAATTTTGCAACTTTGCACTATATACATTTTTAATAAAGGATTCCTCTTCAAGATACAATCCATGTAGAATCTCTCACTCTTATGAACAAGAAAACATGGATAAGAATTCTCACTGCAGTGTTGTCTGTAACAGCAAAAAAACTGCAAAAAACTTCATGTTCATTAATAGGATAATGAGTTAAAAAACGTGGACTATTACACAGCTTTTAAAATTAATGAACTAGCGCTACAAACATCAATATGAATAACTCTCCCAAAAAGTGCTAAATGACAAGTTGCAAATGACTACAAAGAGTATTATTTTTATGAAGTTTAAAAACATGTAAAACAATACATATATTTACTTGTTTAGTATACATTATAACATAGTTTTTTTTAATCTTTTTGGAGTGTTTACTGTAAGAAGACAGGAAAAAGAATAGTGTCAAGTAGTTACTAAATATAGGTAATAATTCCCATTGTATCTTGAATGTTTTCCTAAGAAAACAAGAATGCTGCTAAGTCGTTTCAGTCGTGTCCGACTCTGTGTGACCCCATAGACGGCAGCCCATCAGGCTCCGCCGTCCCTGGGATTCTCCAGACAAGAACACTGGAGTGGGTTGCCATTTCCTTCTGCAATGCATGAAAGTGAAAAGTGAAAGTGAAGTCACTCAGTCGTGTCCAACTCTTTACGACCCCCTGGACTGCAGCCCACCAGGCTCCTCCATCCATGGGATTTTCAAGGCAAGAGTAGTGGAGTGGGTCGCCATTGCCTTCTCCGAAGAAAACAAGAATAAAGTGTGACAAATGTTAGGATTTGAGAGAGGTGATGGATAGGAATAGAAGTTTACATTACATTCTGTGCTTTATGCTAAAAATATTATATTGTTTAAAAAATTACAAAATATATCAATTATAATTTATAACTAGATTTTTGGTACCACGTGAGCAAAAGAAAGTATAGGGGGAAAAAAACTGATGGTTAAGGCTACCATTCTCACCTATAATCAAAAATTTTTTTAATTTTAACTTTTTACAAAGATTATAACCACTCCATGTGTTCAAGAATTGCCTTAACTACATAAATTTAAACATATAAAGTAAATTTGTATTATCAGAGAGCTATCAACATCTATTTTTATATTAGGGTTTCTTATAAAATTTCATTGGAGAAAAAAATTCCATGCAGAAAATCCTAAGCCACCGCACTGTCAAGTTATTTGAACACAACACAAGCCAAAGACAGCAATACATACATTCAAATTTTATTTGAAAAAGTCTCCTTATAGATACAGTTCATACTTCAATCCACTGTGTCTGAAGAGTTTTTATAGAGGCAGAGTTTAAGCTCAGCTTTGCGGAACACAATTAAGTATATCTCTTAAGGAAGGAGATACCAAGAGTTGTTGAAAACGAGCAAAAATCTATCAGTGAACAGTAAAAGGCACAGAGGCGGAGACTGGTAAGAAAGACTGCCTGACTTGGGTAAGGAGAAAAAAAGATATGCAAATAAGAACTGGAGTTAGGGAGCAGAACAGTCATGATTTGGGAACCAATGTCATGAGACTGGAAAAAATTGATAGCAAATATAAGGAAATGACATCAGTCCTTTTAACACTATCACTAAATCTTGCTATTGTTGACTGTGTCCCTCATGTTTTACTTTCTCTTTGGAATCCCCTAAAAAGGTTGCCCTAACCAGGCTCCACCTCAGGAAACCTACACTCCCCCTTCAAGAGAAGACTCAGGGGTGGGGGTCAGCGGAGGGATACATGTGGATATTTTCTCAGCACAGCTTCAGAGAAATCTTATTCAACAAAACAAACAGTAAATCCAGATTACAAGAATTCCAGTAAGTATTTAAAAAGCTCTAATGCTAGGTATGGTATACCTAGCGTATCCTTCAGGATTTATAGGTTTTGACTTCAAGATAAAAATGGGAACTTGCCAGAGCTTTCTACCTCCTAGACTTTGACCTGCTTTCATTTGACAAGTCAAATACCATCCACTCATGATTGCCTCCTTGGACATCATGACTTGCTACAGCCTTTTGCCTCAAGCAAAGGATTTCTTCTCCACATGAATGATATCAGAAAGACTGTGCACCCTCTGATGAGACTGCACCAACCAAAGGAAGGTAGTTTCAACTTTCAGTTAATTAAAAAATGACCATATCATACACATGGTAAGAGGTGGTTACTCCCTGCAGGTTTAAGTACTGTCAGGAAAGCAGGGGAAGGCAGAAGGCAATGGCACACCACTCCAGTACTCTTGCCTGGAAAATCCCATGGATGGAGGAGCCTGGTAGGCTGCAGTCCATGGGGTCGCTAAGAGTCGGGCACAACTGAGCGACTTCACTTTCACTTTTCACTTTCATGCATTGGAGAAGGAAATGGCAACCCACTCCAGTGTTCTTGCCTGGAGAATCCCAGGGACGGGGGGAGCCTGGTGGGCTGCCGTCTATGGGGTGGCACAGAGTTGGACACAACTGAAGCAACTTAGCAGCAGTAGCAGCAGCAGGAAAGCAGGGAGAGAGAGAGGCTAGTTGTCAACACCCGTACAGATAAAATGTACACCTGAAGGTCCTTGTCTTCTTTTCAGGGAAAATAACTGTTGTAAATAGAGGGAAAATATAAAGCATTGCCTGTATTTCTAGGATTGTATTTTTCACATTGTATTACAATTTTTTAAGTTTTTATTTCTTTTTCGCTGCTCTGGTCTCTCGTTGCTATCTGTGGGCTTTCTCTCGTGGTGGAGAGTGGGGGCTGCGCTTCCTGGTGGTGCATGGGCTTCTCATTTGTGCTGGCTTCTCTTGTTGCAGTGGTTGCAGCTCGCAGGCTCTAGAGCACAGGCTCAGTAGCTGTGGCACACAGAATTAGCTTCTCCATCACATGTGGAACCTTCCTGGACCAGAGATCAAACCTGTGTCTCCTGCATTTGCAGGCAGATTCTTATCCACCAGGGAAGTCCCTACAATTATCTTTTTATATGTGTATGAATCCACCATTAGAAACAGAGTTGCTTGAGGGAACACAGTCTGTTTATTAAATTTGTGTCCCCAGAACTTAACACAATTTCTGGTGCACAGTAATCACTCAATGCCTATTTGTTAAATGAAAGGTAAACAAAGCAGTGACAAAAAAGAAACAATGGTAATAAAAATCTGACTGAATCAAAGACAGCACAGGTGAAAAGGACAATGACATTGCAAAGCAACATTCCTGTGGACATCTCAAGTTAAATAATGACTTGCATGTCATATTACTTTAATTTCAAATTAAAGAAGTCTTGAAGCCTTCAAAGAGCAATATATAATTTCCCTTCTATGATAGAGATATAAAGTCAGTTTGAAATCCTAAATCATACCATTTTCTCCATTAATTCCAACCACTTGCCTAAAAGAAGTTTACAATCAAGCTTTCTATTTTATTTTTAAACTGTCTTTTGGATACTGACTTCCAGTCAGTCATACTTAGGTTAACAAATAAGTGCCTGAAGCTTTGGCTGATGGCACTGCCCATTAAATAATCTATACATGGTTTTGTTCTGTTTTGTTTTTTTGTCTGAAGAGCAGTGCTTCTTTTACTACAGCAGTACTGAACTGTGATCTACTAAACCATGTTGGAACCTCAGGAGCCACTGAGGGGGAGGTTTAGAAAAGCAACTAGGCTTACTTTCACTAGAGAAGTTTTCAATCAGAAAACAACAGGCTTCCAGGAAAAATCTCCCTTGAAGAGTTCCACAGTTTTTAAGTTTGAAAATCATTTGTCTTATTCTAGTTTGCTTTTTTCTTTTTTAAAACTGTGACAAAAGTCTTCACAACAACAATAAAAAGTGTAGGTCTCACTGAAAGGAAGAAGACATCATTAGGTGTTCCAAAGGCAGAGGCTGTGAGCCTCAATGTGATGCTTCCGAGATTTAGACCAGTCACCAATGTTCAACTACCAAGAAAAAAAGCTGAATGAAATTATGGAAATACATACTTGAAAACTACAAGGGTCAAAATATATAAAACTGTCTAGCTCTCTGGAAATAGAAAATACTTATTAGACTTTTGAACAAGCACTTTTGGAATCACAAACCAAAATAGGGCACTTTCTAGACCTTCCCCATAATCAGAAAATTGTAACTATGAAACAGGTGCAGTATTGTGTGATGCGCAATATTCAGTATGACTGGCAATTTTCAGTCATGCGTTTCATTACACTAAATCCTAAAACTCTACCTACAGTTAACTGCTGCTACAAAAATATCAATATTTATTTTAGTCAGCTTCAGTTACTGCTTTTCTAATGCCACAAGTAAGTTCTCATACCCAGTCCATCTTTTTCTCACTCCATAATCACTGAAAACCCCTCAACAAGTAAAATATCAGGTGTTCTGGATTGTTCTGAAATCTTGGCATAACCTAGTATCTCGCTCCATAATCACTGAAGACTCCTCAACAAGTAAAATATCAGCTGTTTTGGACTATTTTGAAATCTTGGGGTTTTCCTTTTCATAACGTAAGACAGACACCTTATAGCACTTGCGCCATCCATGGGTAGAGTAACACTTCCAACTACCGTAAATAGTTGCTATCACGGCTCGGACGCATCTGGATATAAGCGAGGTAAAACACCTTCCTTCTACTGAACAGGAACAAGTTTAAGTCTCTAAGTGTTGAGTGCCCTACACAACAGCGTCTGCTGCACCATTTCCTAAGCACGAGGCAGGGGACTGGACGGCCGGGGGACACAAGACTCAACCAGCTCTAGTGGGAGCTGAAAAGTTTGTGTCATCAACTCCGCAACTGCTCAATTAGTACAGTCTCCAGAGAGCCCCAGTCTCCTCCCTATTCCTGAGTTTGGCGAGGGGAATGGTCCTTTTTCGAGGTCCCCAACCTCAGGTGGGCTGGAGACACGCCCCAAACCGCTGGGGACGCGCCGAGGTTGCCCACCCTCTCAAAAAAATCCTGGCTGCCTCGGAGCGGCGGCGCCGCCCCCTTTCCTAGGCTTTCCAGTTCCCAGAGTCGCCACCGCCCACTTTCTAGCACAACAAACAGCAGCCCAGGGCCGGGCCCAGCACTTACCCACATCTTGCTCGAAAGGGTTGGCGGTGAACAGAGGCATCTCGCCGGTGCCCGAGCCTTCCTCACTGCGATCACGCAGAGGCTCGGCAGCTGCTCGGGGCTGGAGGACCCGCGGCCGCGGCTTCCTAGACGTCTAGCTCGGCCCCGACCACGTCCCAGCACTTCCGCCACCGCATCTGCCCGGCTCCCGCCTGATGGGCCAGCTCCCGGTCCGCGCTCCGCCCTCAACTCTCCTCCCGGGGAGAGGTCCCGCCAGCCGCGGGCATCTTCTCAGCGCCCCTGTGTCCGCCGCCCGCGGGGAGGAGGCGGCAGCCCTGGTCCGAAGTTCCAATAAGGGTCAGGCAGCTGCCGCGGCCACCTGTCCATGGCTAGGACCCGGGCAAGCCACGGAGCAGGGGACCTTCGGGGCCGGAAGTCGTAGCGCCTGGGACTGGGCGAAGCCAGAGGCCCGGAAGTTGCACTGCAGGTGGCCGCTTTTCTTAGGGTACGGTCGTCCGGGGTTCTCGGCCTAGGGCTGCGGGTTCAGACGACCAAGCTCTCTCCAAATTGGTTCCTTTCTAAGCTGTGGTGCCACATGGCCTTGGGGCCGCGGCTGCATTCGCGTCACAGTCCCGTTGCCTTGGAAACGGAAGGAGCCTTGGTAGCGCAGAGAGTCGGCGAAGGGTTTGGTTCCGCCCATGGCGCTTGCAGGGTGGCACTCTCCTCCGGCGCCTAAACTGCGCGGGAATAACCACCCTAGAAGCAGCGGCCGAAGTAACAATGGCTCTGTGCCGACTTCTGTCTTTTCGCTTTCCATCGTGGTCTCGCCATGAGAATACTGCTGGACTCAATTTAGTTCAATCGCTCAGTCGTGTCCGACTCTTTGCGACCCCATGAACTGCAGCACTCCAGGCTTCCCTTATCACCAACTCCCGGAGTTTACTCAAACTCATGTCCTTGGAGTCGGTGATCCCATCCAGTCATCTCTTGCTCTGTCGTCCCTTTCTCCTCCTGCCTTCAGTCTTTCCCAGCATCAAGGTCTTTTCCAATGAGTCAGTTCTTGGCATCAGGTGGTCAAAGTATTGGAGTTTCAACTTCAACACCAGTCCTTCCAGTGAATATTCAGGACTGATTTCCTTTAGGATGGACTGGATGGAACTCCTTGCAGTTCAAGGGACTCTCAAGCGTCTTCTCCAACACCACAGTTCAAAATAATATATATCATATTAGGGCCAACAAATTCTTAATATATAAAAAAATTCCTAGTATGTCTTGGGACTTCCCCAGTGGCTCAGCGATTAAGAACCCGCCTGGAATACGGGAGAAAAGTGGGTTCCATCCCTGGGTTGGGAAAATCTTCTGGAGGAGGAAATGGCAATTCACTTCAGTATCCTGGGAGATACCATGAACAGAGGAGCCTAACAAGCTATAGTCCATGGGGTCTCAGAGTTGGAAAGGACGGAGAAACTAAACAATAATAAATAACAATATATAATTTACTTACTATGTTTTCTCTCTCTTTAGAATATAAACTCCATGATTATTTTTGTTCCCTGCTGTATCCCCAGCATTTAAAAGTGTCCAGCACCTAATAAATACCTTTCAAATAAAGCTCAATAAATACCTTTCAAATGCAACTAAACAGTACTTGGCAACTACCAGTAAACTTAAACCATTAGTTGAAGTGTGAACCCTACTAGAGCTTCCAATTTATCAATGATTATTTTTTTTAATCCTAAAAATGACTTCAGCATTTTAACAAAGGGCCAAACAAAACCATTTTACAACCTCTGGTATAAAGATTTGAAACAAAGACGAGAGAACCTTTATACATGGCATAGTTCAGAAAAGTGGTTGCATTTTGTATCATAAAGAGGTTAACAAGGAGGAAACATTTGCAGGCGAAGACAAGCTGATTTTCAAAAAACATTGAACCTAGGATGTTCAAAATATATCTGGAGATTTTCTAGGTGGATGGGATTAAGACAGTGTTAGAATGGAAAATGAGGCTAGATAGACATAAGAGGAAACAGGAAAGAGCCTTAAGGAGCAAGTTAAGAATTTTTAATTTTATCACTGAAGGCACTGGATCATCGATCGTTTAAAGATTTTGAGCAGCAGAGGAGTACACAAAAAGTTTCCAGATACTAACCTGACTGCAGTGTGCATGATATACCTTAAGAAGCAGGCCAGACAGCTAGTTTAGGAGGCACTTGAAGAAGAGATGTTGTAGAGGAGATTGTACTGAGATAAGAGCAAAGGGCTGAGAATTCACCTTTGGAAAGTATTCACATTTTAAAGAGATTCCTTAACTCTTCCACATCTTTAATAGCAAACATGCTCAAGAATCTCTAGGTATTTACTTTTCTGTGCCAAGCAACTCCAGTCTCTTGGTGAATCCAATTAAAAAAATATCTAATAGTCACTAAGATCCAGACCCTGTATTAGAAACAGGGAGATACAAAGATAGCTCATTGTTACTTCACCTAATGAAGTTAATGAAGAATTAAAAGATATGTCATTGGCAGTCCACAAGTACAGGTGTGCAAAATTTCTGTAGTACAACCTCTTTTGAGCCCTAGTCTCCCTGATAACAAAATAATCTCATCGATTTCAGATGAATTCAGTCTAGGGTTTTTTGTTAACTGTTGCTGTTATTTTAGGTTTACACTCTACAAATCTATATTTTTAATTCACACCACTTTCTCTGATCATATAACAAAATCTATCCCCAGGTATGTTCCAACTCTGCCAGTACAAATTTGGTGAATAACTCTTTTATTCTACAAAAGGGTCAGTGCTTCCCCAGTCAGGCCATGAAGAAGAGAGGCACTTGAAACTTGATGCTAGTCATTGGTCTAGAAACACTAAAAGGGGTTGTGGGAAATCTTTTTTTTTCTCCTCCCTTGCAAAAGAGTAAGGAACATGACCTCTTTTCAGTACTTCAGAAAATAAGGATTGAGGTAAGCTAAGAAAGCAGTGATTTGAGGTTCTGGATCAAAAAGGGAAATCTTGAGAAGGGAAACTCGCATCTTGGAAGGCATCTTCCTCAGATGGAGCTTCTCCATGGTTTTCAGGCTACAGAAGCCACTGTACTCTAGAAGGGTCAAGCACACCACTTCTGTGGGTCCAGGATACTGAGGTAATCTATCAGCTCAGAGTTTACAGAGTATCCACCCAGATATCCCCATCATCCTAGATCTCAGGGTCTCATCCTAGATATCCCCATCATCCTAGATCTCGGAGTCTCATCCTTTCCCCTGCAGGGCCCTGACTTTAGTCTACACTCTGCTATGGGTCGTGAATTCAACCTTCTTTTAAGTTCTGCTACTCTCACAATTGGGCCTCCCTGGTGGCTCAGTTGGTAAAGAATCCGCCTGCAATGTGGAAGACCTGAGTTTGATCCCTGGGTTGGGAAGATCTGCTGATGGAGAGCATGGCAATCCATTCCAGTATTCTTGCCTGGAGCATCCCCATGGACAGAGAAACCTGGCAGCCTACAGCCCATGGTGTCGCAGAGTTGGACAAAACTGAGCAACTAAACACACTCTCACAATTGCATCCCAGGTGGCTCAGTGATAAAGATCCTGCCTGCCAATGCAGGAGATGCGGGTTCAATCTGTGGGTTTGAGTATTTTTGAAATAAAATTTTTATTTTCAAATAATTTTAGATTTACATGAAAGTTACAAAGATAGTACAGAGAGGTTTCATTTATTCCTCACTCCTTTCTCCTGTGGTTAACATCTTACATTTCCATAGTAAATTTGTCGAAACTAAGAAACTAACATTAGCTCATTACTATTAACTGAACCCCAGATTTGTTGGGATTTTACCAACGTTTACATTAATGGCCTCTTTTTTTTTCCAGAATCCAATTCTGGTGTGCCAGATGTCCCCAACATCGCCACCAGGTTTAATGATTCACTGGGACTCATGGGATTCAGCATATAGTCACCTTCATGACTGTATTTTTTTTTTTTTTACAACTAGAGGATATAAAACAGAATAAGCAAAGGGTAAAGGTACATAGGGTAAAGTCTAGAGTATGGGCTTCCAAGAGTCCTCTCTCAGGGGCGGCACACAGGACTTGCTTAAATCAACCCAAAACTTGTGTGAAATGTCATCTGCCAGGTAAGCTCATTGCAAATTCAATGCCCAGGGTTTTTTATTGGGGGCTAGTCACACAGTCACCTTCTACCTACCACCCACCCATACTTTCAGACTCTCAGAAGGAAAGCAGATGTTCAGCATAAACCATATTGTTTGTACAAACACTTCAGGCACCAGGAGTCATCCTTATCAGGGATATTGTGGCAACTTTCCCCAAATCTAAGTTCCCAGATGCCAATCAAGGGTCAACCTTGCAAGCAGGCTTTTCCCTTTTTTTTAATTTATTTTTTATTGAACTACAGTTGAATTACAATGTCATGTTGATTACTGCTGTACAGCAAATTGACTCAGTTTCATATACACACACATGCATTCTTTTTCATAGTCTTTTTCTTTGTGGTTTGTCACAGGATATTGAATATAGTTCCCTGGCTATACAATAGACCTTGCTATTTATCCATTCTATATGTACCAGTTTGCATCTGCTACCCCCAAACTCTCAATTCAACCCACTTCCACCCTATTCCCCTGTGGCAACTACCAGTCTATTCTCTATGTCCCTGATTCTGTTTCTGTTTCATAGATTCATTTGTGTCGTATTTTAGACTCCACATGTAAGTGGTATCAATATTTGCCTTTCTTTTTCTGATTTATTTCACTTAATATGATAATCTCTAGTTGCTTTTTAAAAAATGTAACTCTAGTTGACTTACAATACTGTATTAGTCTTGGATGTACAGCTTCAGAGTCTTTTCCATTAATATAGGTTATGACAAGATATTGATTATGGTTACTTACACTATACAATAAATCCTTGTTGTTGATTTACTTTATATAATGGCCTGACAAGCAGGCCTTTCTAAGGATTGCAGTCTCAGACCTACTAGGCTAACCCTTTTCTGCAAACAGGAGTTTCACAATTCATGTAAGTTGTCATACCTCCCCTAGTCTCCTCAGATGTCTGACAGTCTCTTGGTCTTTACCTGCTTTTCACAACCTTAGCTGTCTTGAGAAGTGCTGACTGGATATCCTGTAAACTATCCCTGAATCTAAGTTTGTCTAATGTCTTTCTCATGCTTAGATGAGTGTTGTGGGATTTTGGAAAGAAAATCACAAAGGCGGAGGGTCCTCATCACATTCCTGTAATGAGTACATGATATCTGGTGATGGTAACTTTTAGCACTTGGTAAATGCAGCATTGCCCAAGCTTCTCCACTTCAAAGTTAACATTTTCCCCTTTCCCTACTTAGGGAAGTTCTTAGGAAGCAGGTCACAGAGTCTAGTTCACCCTCAAGGGAAAGAGAGGGCCATAAACTTCACCTTCTGTAGAGGGGAGTACTTGTAATAAGCACATTATTGGAATTCTCCTATAAGGAAAATTCATCTCTTCTCTCACATTCACCTATTTATTAAATTGTTTCTATCAATATGAACTCACGTATATTTATCTTATACTTTGGGTTATAATCCAGCAATACATTTTGTTGCTGTTGTGTTTGTTTTTGCTTAAAGTGTTCCAGTTTTGGGAGCTCTTTCAGTTGACTTCTATGTCCCTCTGATGTGTCACTATCTTTTTTTTTTTTTTTTGAGCATTTCTTTACTTTCTGGTGCTACAAGATGCTCTAGGCTCATCTTGTATGTTCTCTGCTGTAGTCTTAGAATAAAATATTTCTCAAAGGCAAGCTGGTTCTGACACTCTCTCTAAAGGCTTCCATAGAAGATTCCTAGCTTTCATGATGTGCCTTGAGTAGAGAGCTGCCTAACCTGATCTTGTCATTTCCTCCCTGTAGCACTGTAACAGTAATTAACAACAGCCAGCTAGTTCCACAGTTTTTATAATTCTCTTCACCTCTCTCAAGGGCTTCCCTGTTGGCTCAGATGATAAAGAACCTGCCTGCTGTGTGGGAGACCCAAGTTCAATCATGAGTTGGGAAGATCCCCTGGAGAAGGGAATGGCTACCCATTCCTAGAGAATTCTTTCCTAGAGAATTCCAAGGACAGGGACTACACTCCACAGGGTCACGAACCCTCAGATATGACTGAGCAACTAACACTTTCCTACTTTTCACCTCTTTCAAATGTTAGAGCTTCTTTCATACTTCTCACCTCTTTCAAATGTTAGAAGCCAGTGCATGCCCTTCTACCTGTACCCAAATCCAGTTTACCATGATCTTCGTAATTGTGATGCTACAGAAGTAGTTCTCAAAATTTGGCATCAGAACTACTTGGAGAGCTTGTTAAAAACACAGATTTCTGGATCCTCCTGCAGAGTTTCTGATATAGTAAGTCTTGTGTGGAGCACAACCTAACCCCTAGCCAGGTAAACATAAAACCTCATGAAAAAAGCCTGTTCTCCTCAGTTCCTTTTACCCAGTATGTCATGTCTGGCTTTTGACCAAAATTCACAAGGCATATTAGAAGACAAAAAGCCAAAACAAAACAGTTTGAAGAGCAACATCAGAACTAGATGTAGACATGGCACGGATGTTAAACATTTCCTCAAACTCACAGATTCTTTGACCATGTCCAGTCTACTTACAAGCACATTAAAGACATTCTTCATTTCCATTATAGTATGTTTGATTTCTGGGCTTCCCAGGTGGCTCACTGGTAAAGAATCCTTCTGCCAATGCAGGAGATGGGGCCGTGATCCCTGGGTTGGGAAGGTCTTCTGGAGGAGAAAATGGCAACATGCTCCAGTATTCTTGCCTGAACAATCCCATGGATAGAGAAGCCTGGTGGGCTATTCTTGCCTGAACAATCCCATGGATAGAGGAGCCTGGTGGGCTACAGTCCATGAAGTTGCAGAGAGTCAGATATGACTGAGCACGCACACACATTTATATTTGATTTCTGTATTTCCTTTTCATTCCTTCTTAGAATTTCCATTTCTCTGCCTAAATTACTCACCTGTTCTTGTGTGCTGTCCAGTTTTCCCATTAGTGCCTTAGCATGTTAATCATAGTTCATGCAAATTCCTGATGTATGATTCTGACATCCGTGACAGAGCTGAGTCTAGTTCTGACAATTGTTTATCTAGCTAGGTGTTAGGCTGTGTTTACCATTGCTGTAGCTGTAGGTGTCAGAGGCTTAATTTCCTCTGGGGCTCTTGTTTTTGTCTCTCCTGTGGTCTTCGGGTTCCTGAGAGACTTCTTAAACACAATCTGAGACATGTAGCCCTTTCACTTGTAGTCCTCTGTTATCACAGGAGCCCTGTTGATGTGGTGAGGTGTTGGGGGAAGGGATGTATTCTAAGGTGCTATGATTGAGTCTCAATCTTCGCTGAGCTTGTGTGTCTGGGCTGGGACGAGGTAAAGAGTGCTTCTCAGGTTTACCTCTTCCCCTCTTAGGTGAGACAGGAAGGCTAGGGGTGGGGCTGGAGCTGGGGGTTTCCCTTCTGCCAGGTGGGTGGTGGTGGTTGTTCAGTCACTAAATCATATCCGACTCTTGCGAATTCATGGACTGCAGCATCCCAGGCTTCCCTGTCCTTCACTATCTCCCGGAGTTTGCTCAAACTCATGTCCATTGAGTCAGTGATGCCATCCCACCATCTCATTCTCTGTCACCCTGTTCTCCGCTTGTCCTCAATCTTTCCCAGCATCAGGGTCTTTTCCAATGAGTCAGCTTTTCACATCAGGTGGCCAAAGTATTGGAGCTTCAGCTTCAGCATCAGTCCTTCTAATGAATATTCAGCGTTGATTTCCTTTAGGATTGATTGGTTTGATTTCCTTGTTGTCCAAGGGACTCTCAAGAGTCTTCTCCAGAACTACACTTCAAAAGCATCAATTCTTCAGCACTAAGCCTTCTTTACGGTCCAACTCTCACATCCATACATGACCACTGGAAAAGCTGTAGATTTGATTATACAGACCTTTGTTGACAAAATGATGTCTCTGCTTTTTAATGCACTGTCTAAGTTTGTCATAGCTTTCTTAGGCTCTGATAAACCCCTAGTTGGTTAGAATCTGGTAAAATAGTTTCTTTTGAGGTCAGACTTCCTTAAGAAGAACAGAATGCTTTGAGCTTACTTCAATATGGTTATTTTTCCCCTCCCTGTGTCAGAAGCAAAAGGGGATTTTCTCTAATTTTCATTATGGGAATCTGATAGAGCTCCTAGAGCTAAAGCTTACAAAAATGTGGGCGCCTCCCTATTACTGGGTCCTCCTGGAGTGTTTAACTCTCACACTTGTCTGCGGCGAGCCTCCAGCAGTTCATCAATTACAGTTCAGGTTTTCCTATCTCAGCATTGGCTGTGGCAGGGCCTTCTGCTCTGGTTAAGTTGTGATTCTCTATGTCTGCCTGTCTTTCCAACTTTAGGGCAGCAGTTTGCTCTATGACTTCAGTTCTCTGATGGACCTAAGAAGAGTTGTTGATTTTCAGTTCAGCGATTTTTTTCCTGTTATGTGGACCAGGGTGACAACTCCTAAGCTCCTTAGATTCTGGACTAGAAAGTGGAAATTGGCTTTTGTCTGCCTCTTTTCTGTCACAAGCATGATATTTTGGACCAACATACTAGAAACCTTTGAAGAAGCTCTAACTCTGCTTCTATTTTTCCAATTTTTAAAGACCAGTTGTTTTACTTCTTTCTTAAAAATTGTTGCTGTCCGCTCGCCCCTTCTCCCTGGCATCACCTCTGTTCTCTCCCAGGCTCTCTTTTCCTCCACGCCTTCCAATTCTTCCCTTTGAGATAGGGCACCCATTGTAGGGGGGTAAGGAGGGGTCTGGGATGTACTTCATGCTCTGTTAACTGAGTCTTTAACCCACAGGCTACGTCTTTTCCAGAGAGGAAGCCTTTTTCTCCTCAAGACATCTCATGGGCTAGCCTAACCCTGCATCCAAAACCAACGTAATTCTCCCAAAGCAACAGCTTTATGATTTTGTTCCCTCACTTGAGAAACTCTGGATTTTACCTGCCATAGAAAGTTCACTCTGGGCTGTCATTGTCTCTGGTAAATAACCCAATTTTCCCCTATCCAGTAACCTTACTTTCCATGGATTAAAGCATCAGTTTTTGGAAATTTCAAATCATGGCCTTGCCACTGACTATGTGACTTTGGGAAAATACTTAAGTTCTAGGAACTCAGTTTTCTTATTTGTGAATGTATGCTTCTTAAGTTTGCTATGAAGATTAAATGGGATCATCAGAGCTTTTTGCATAGTATGTGGTCAGTAGCACTTATAGCCTTTACAAAAGAATTTTTTGCGATGATGTGTTTTGTAATTGCACTGTTCGGTATAGCCACTAGGTATCTGTGGCTATTGATCCCTTGAAAAGATGCTGAATTTTAAATTTTATTTCATTTTAGCTAATTAAAATTGAATAGCCACATGTGGCTAGTGGCTAGTATTTAAGACACAGCTAGCACTAGTCTATATTGTGAAAATCAGTTGAAGGAAATAGAGGTGTATTTTGTATGTATTACTTATGTCTCATGATACTTCTCTTTCCAAAAATACATACTTCCTTCTTTCACCCATCTTCATCTTTTACCTCTTTTCATTTTTCATATCTGGAAATTTAAGACCCAGTTCAACACCCATCTTCTGAAGAAGCATTCCTTAGTTGGTCCCAATTCATGTCTTTCACTTTGTTCATTTATTGAACAAATGGTGAACGCTGCACTTCATTTTCCCCTCACCTAGCTTGTGTAGTAATTGTAACTCCATAAGAGCACAATGTAAGGATTTGTGTGGTTTTTGACTCTGTGCCCCTCCACAGCAATTAGCCCATTACTTAAAATATGTGAACACTGCATTGAGAACTGTGTGTGTCTCCTCCAAATTCATCTGTTGAAATCTAGCCCCCAATGTGATGATATTTGGAGGTGGAGCCATTGGCAGGTAATTACATCAACAGAGTGTGGCTGTCATTAATGAGATTAGTGCCATTATAATAGAGGGCCAGAGAGCCTAGCTCACTCTCTTTGTGCCATGCAAGGGTATAATAAATCAGAAGTCTGAAACCGAGAGCACCCTCCCCAGAACCTGACCATACTGGCACCCTGATCTCAGAATGCCAGCCTCCTGAGCTGTGAGAAATAAGTTTCTGTTGTTTATAAGCCACGCATTCTCTGACACTTTGAGCTGCTGATTAACTCTGTGTTTGATTAATTACTTGTCCTTTACTTCTGGGACTCATTCCACTCACATTCCAGTTCCCACCACCAAGTTGGCTGAAAGAAATGCCCAAATATCCAATAAAATACTTAACCTTTTCTAAGCTTGTGTTCCTTTATCCTCCCCACTCCTGCACAGTGACTAAAAGCATTTTTTTCAGGTACATTACAGTTTTCCTATTTAATTTAGTAAATGTTGGGTGCCTCCTGTTTTCAAAAAACCGGTGGCACAGGCAAGAGTTGATGATGGGGGCATGAAAATGATATAAAGCTGCCCTCAAATAAGTTATATTCAGAAGGAGAGAGTGATTTATGAAAATGATTGATTAATGGAGGAGAATACATTGGAAAAAGCAGGGAAATACCAAGTGATGGTGGAATATAGACCACTGGTATTTTGGTATGTGGCTATGAAAAACATTTTAATTGCTTACTTGAGGATAGAAGGCACTGGCACCCCCCTCCAGTACTCTTGCCTGGAAAATCCCATGGACAGAGGAGCCTGGTAGGCTGCATTCCATGGGGTCGTTGAGGGTCGGACACGGCTGAGCGACTTTACTTTCACTTTTCACTTTCATGCATTGGAGAAGGAAATGGCAACCCACTCCAGTATTCTTGCCTGGAGAATCCCAGGGACGGGGGAGCCTGGTGGGCTGCCGTCTATGGGGTCGCACATGACTGATGCGACGTAGCAGCAGCAGCAGCAACCTAACAAATTTGGTGTTTGGAATGCTTCTGATTCTAATTGAGAAATTTTGTCTTGAACTAAACTTTCACAAATCAGATAAGTTGAATCCTTAGCAAAATTAAACAGGAAACTATTTATGGACAGTATAGAAAAAATCATTTTGCAAATAAGTTTATGAAAAATAAAACATGACTCAACTATAAATAATAAATAAATTTAAAAATAAAAAATATGTCACAGAAAAAATTTGTTAAGCTTAAAAAAAGAGAAAAATAACATGGAAAAAGTAAGGAATACATTAAAGATCATGTTTAAAAGATCAACTAAGAGGGTTGGAGAAGGAAAAAAGATGTATGAATTCACAAAATTCTATGTGTGCACATGTGTATGTTTTTTAAAGAAAAATACTGAGAGGAGGTTTATCTTAAAAGCCCATGGCCACAAGGCCTAGCTTCATAGGACTCCCAGCAGAATTGGTTGATTCTATTCAGTAACCCTGTTTACTGAAAATACAATTGAAGGAGAAATCTGTATGCAGGTCAGGAAGCAACAGTTAGAACTGGACATGGAACAACAGACTGGTTCCAAATAGGAAAAGGAGTACGTCAAGGCTGCATATTGTCACCCTGCTTATTTAACTTACATGCGGTGTACAGCATGTGAAATGCCAGGCTGGATGAAGCACAAGCTGGAATCAAGATGGCAAGGATAAATGTCAATAACCTCAGATATGCAGAAGACACCACACTTATGGCAGAAAGAGAAGAACTAAAGAGCCTCTTGATGAAAGTGAAAGAGGAGAGTGAAAAAGTTGTCTTAAAGCTCAACATTCAGAAAACGAAGATCATGGCATCCGGTCCCATCACTTCATGGGAAATAGATGGGGAAACAGTGGAAACAGTGTCAGACTTTATTTTTTGGGGCTCCAAAATCACTGCAGATGGTGACTGCAGCCATGAAATTAAAAGACGCTTACTCCTTGGAAGGAAAGTTAGGACCAACCTAGATAGCATATTCAAAAGCAGAGACATTACTTTGCCAACAAAGGTCCGTCTAGTCAAGGCTATGGTTTTTCCTGTGGTCATGTATGGATGTGAGAGTTGGACTGTGAAGAAGGCTGAGTGCCGAAGAATTGATGCTTTTGAACTGTGGTGTTGGAGAAGACTCTTGAGAGTCCCTTGGACTGCAAGGAGATCCAACCAGTCCATTCTGAAGGAGATCAGCCCTGGGATTTCTTTGGAGGGAATGATGCTAAAGCTGAAACTCCAGTACTTTGGCCACTTCATGCGAAGAGCTGACTCATTGGAAAAGACTCTGGTGCTGGGAGGGATTGGGGGCAGGAGGAGAAGGGGACGACAGAGGATGAGATGGCTGGATGGCATCACTGACTCGATGGACGTGAGTCTGAGTGAACTCCGGGAGTTTATGATGGACAGGGAAGCATGGGGTTGCAAAGAGTCGGACACGACTGAGCGACTGAACTGAACTGAACTGATAATGTAATTATGTGCTTCCCTAATGGCTCAGTGGTAAATAATCCACCTGCCAATGTAGGAGACACCAGTTCAATCCCTGGGTTGGAAAGAAGGAAATGGTAACCCACTCCAGTATTCTTGCCTGGGAAATCCCATGGACAGAGGAGCCTGGTGGGATATAGCCTATAGGTCGCAAGAGTCAGACACGACTTAGCAACTAAACAACAACATAATGTAATTACACCAAAAATTAGCTTAATTTCTACTTCATAATTCACTTACTACTACTGCTACTACTAAGTCGCTTTAGTTGTGTCCGACTCTGTGCAACCCCACAGATGGCAGCCCACCAGGCTCCGCCATCCCTGGGATTCTCCAGGCAAGAACACTGGAGTGGGTTGCCATTTCCTTCTCCAATGCATGAAAGTGAAAAGTGAAAGTGAAGTCGCTCAGTCGTGTCCGACTCTTCGCGACCCCATGGACTGCAGCCTACCAGGCTCCTCTGTCCATAGAAACTAGAGAATTATTTATTTTTCCCTTAATCGTTGTCGTTACCAAGCCCTGCACAGTAGGTGGCAGCATTGCTTCACTTCCTGGCAACAGGACGGGCCTTAACTACAAAATGCAGAGGCAAATATTGAAACAAATTTCAGGGACTCAGTTGGGCCAATCAAACATTGCCGTTTCTATCTATCTTAAAAAGTCATATGAATAATACCGCATTATAATAAACCAAATTTGTATACATCCTACATTGAGTTTATTAAAAAGTATTTGTTGACGAATTCATTTTGCCAATGAATGTCAGTAAACCAGGATATGCTGTTTTAAAAATTATTTACTTATTTTTCATCAAGAGAATATAATAAATTATCCCCGTTTTAGTTTTACTGTAAAGATAGTATTTATTAATACATAATTTCATTTGTGCCAGTCATTCAACCATGTTTGTTATGCCCACAATGACCAGAACTCCATGAATCTCTGCAGAGGTACAGTCAGAAGAGCAGTTATTTGGACTGAGCACAAAAGACAGATAAAAGCTCAACACACATTTGAGATTTAAAACGTTGCTTTCAGGCAATATACAGCTACAGTTTATGCATGCTATGGAGTAGTCATTTTTAGTTATTCTAAGATATACCTCTTTTAACTTTAAAGGGTGCAACCTAATTTTAATGCATGCGTGCTAAGTCATTTCAGTAGTGTCCAACTCTTTGCAATCCCATGGACTGTAGCCCGCCAGGCTCCTCTGTCCATGGGGTTCTCCAGGCAAGAATACTGGAGTAGGTTGCCATGCCCTCCTCCCGGGATCTTCCCAACCTAGGGATTGAACCTGCATCTCTGGTGGCGCCTGCATTGCAGGCAGATTCGAAAGCCCAGCCTAATTTTAGTATTCAGAATTTATTCTAAATTTATTATTATATGCTCCTAAGATCCTATATTTTTAAATCTTTCTTTTTCTAAAATAAAGAAGACATTTTTTTCTTTAATAAAACTGCCTTTGTCTCCTGTCAAGTTTGGGTTCCCTTTTTTTATCCTTTCTACAAACACTGCAGTCTTTGAAGAGAAATATTCCAAGCAGAGATATATCAGGTAGGATTATATTTTCATTTTCGGTTTTCAATAATTCTTGAGGATATTGAGCATGAACCAATAGTTTTAGGAAACCAACTTCACAATTATGGCTTCAAACCAACCTCAAAATTCTATCCCTTTCTTGGGCATAATTAATGCATGCCTTCTAACTCAGTGTGCATGCAGCTTGGTTACTTTTTCCCAAAAGTCTTATCTTGTTCTTACTTTAGTCAAAATCTGTTCTTTCTACTACTACTAAGTCATTTCAGTAGTGTCCTGTCCGACTCCATGCGACGCCATAGATGGCAGCCCACCAGGCTCCCCCATCCCTGGGATTCTCCAGGCAAGAACACTGGAGTGGGTTGCCATTTCCTTCTCCAATGCAGCGAAGTGAAAAGTTAAAGTGAAGTTGCTTAGTCGTGTCCAACCCTCAGCGACCCCATGGACTGCAGCCTTCCAGGCTCCTCTGTCCATGGGATTTTCCAGGCAAGAGTACTGGAGTGGGGTGCCATTGCCTTCTCCACTGTTCTTTCTAGTCAAGGGAAATTGTCAGTTCAAGGACATTTCAAAGATTTATATAAAGAACAAGAAACCACATTTGTTGCAGGGATTCATCATGTTGTCCACAAATATATTCATGTTTTTAATAAGATATTTTATAGATCTTAGATTAACCATAGGGACAAGGTGTCCTAAAAACACTCTTTTGTTTGCTACCAAAAAAGATATAGTAATATCAAATAATACCTCCGTAATGTGCTAAGAGCAACACCTTAGTAGTCATTATAATGGGTTGGCCCAAAAGCTCATTCGGGTTTTTGTATACGATGCAGTGGTACAACCCAAATGAATTTTTTGGCCAATCCAGAATTACCTGAGCCTGGCTCCACAGATGTGCAGACAATTGTTGGCTGAACAAATGCACTTGAATAGTCTCAGTCTCCGGAACCTCTCGATTCCACCCACGGGGCCTCAGACACCCTACTAGAAGCCCTGTGGCAATCCTTAAGCCCCTTAAGGAATCTTTCTTGGGGTCTCCCTCCTACTTTCTTTTGTGAACCTGCTTGTAGCACTCAGTGTCTCTGATTCCTATGTATGTCTCATTCCCAGCATTCTCTGCTGTGTCCTGTCTAACTACTCCTACAGTTGCTGCTGCTGCTGCTGCTAAGTCGCTTCAGTCGTGTCCAACTCTGTGCGACCCCATAGACAGCAGCCCACCAGGCTCCCCTGTCCCTGGGATTCTCCAGGCAAGAACACTGGAGTGAGTTGCCATTTCCTTCTCCAGTGCATGAAAGTGAAAAGTGAAAGTGAAGTCGCTCAGTCGTGTCCGACTCTTAGCTACCCCATGGACTGCAGCCTACCAGGCTCCTTCGTCCATGGGATTTTCCACAGTTAGCAACAAGCAAATTCAACACTCATGCCAGTTCAACTCTCCGCCAGGCTTGCTCCAGCTTTGCTGACTGTTCTGTGTTTCAGATCTTCCTGGACATCAAATTCTGTTACCCTCATATATTAAGTCAGGCCTGGTCATCAAGCCCCCCACTTAATATGGAAGGGAAATGCAGGGCAAATGTATGAATGTAGGTGTGAACTAGCACATTTAAAACAATGTATATTATCTCAGTAGTTGAAGTCATTGGACTAGAAGTAAAAGGGAATTCTATAAAGATAATGGGCCCAACTTAGAAAAATAAAGGAAAACGTTGTAATTATCATAAGGTCCGTACAATACAGGAGGGCACATCCAAGCGTAGGTCTCGCTTCTAGAGGTACCAGTACAATTGCTATAGGAAAAGATCAGTGGCAAGAATTGACTGAGGAATTCTTTGAAGCTCCCTCCTCAAAAAATTTTACTATTTCTGTTTATCGCTCTACTAGGCTAAATTGCTTTATTTAATAAGTTGAATAATAAATAGAAGCTCCATAAATAGCAAGTGATGTTGCTGAGCTTACATGACAAGCAAATGTAGTGGTGGATAACCCTCCACTTTTTAATGTATTTAAGATTTTTAAATAGAGAATACATTTAGAAATAACAAGGGAATTCCCTGATTGTCTAGTGGTTAGGACTCTACTTCCACTGCAAGGGGAACTGGTGCGATCCTTGGTCAGGGAACTAATATCTCCTAAGCCGCACAGTGAGGCCAAAAAAAGAGAAAGAATGTGGAAAACATTTACTTACCTTCTTTTTTTTTTTTTTTTAAATAAAACTGTACTCTAAAAGCTGTGGAAATACATTTTATGGTTCTAATTATATGGTACTTCATGAAAATAATGACTCGAAAATATCCAGAAAGCAATCTCCAGAGTGATAGAATGATAAACTAAAAGAGGTCTGCTTTCTAAAAACCAGCCAAATGAGTAGGGCTAAAGAAAGAAACTAAAGTAACTAAACTAAAGTAACTAAAGAAAGATAGGTGTAAAGAAGGAATATGATCAGAGGTCATAAACTGTGGTTCATATGTATTTGGAATTATTTTTCAACAGTCTTGCATTATTTCATTTGCCTATAAAAAATCAGTAAAATCAAGCATTATAATCTTCATTTTAAAAAATAAATAGCATATAAAACCATGAAGGAGATTGACAAAGTGATTATACACCTCTTAACTAAATATTTATATATTACAAATGGGTAAGATTTCTTTGTAGTTTATAAGAGATACATTTAAGACAATGAGCCTAATTTGACAAAATACACATAATACTGTGGACAATAAAGTTGAGATACTTTTATCTATTTTTTAATTTATTGGTCCCATCCAGACATTGAACCCAGGCCCTCTTAGAGAAAGTGCCGAGTTCTAACCACTGGACCACCAGGGAATTCACAATATACTTTTTTAAAGCCTCAAGCTCAAAGTTAAGTGGTTCCAAAGAAAATTAAGATCAAGTTGTAGATCATCTATCCACAATGAGCTGTTAAGGGGAAAATAGAGGACAATGTTCTTCCAAAAACATCCCCATGGTCTAAGAGTCAAAACTTAGGTGCTGAAACTATTATCACACAAAATCAAATAAAATGATCTATTCTTTTAAATACCCTGTATGGTAGTCTTAATCCACTATCAAATTGTTATTTTAGGACTAACCTTTAGTCATAAGAGTAAAATCTTTCATATTCCACTTAATATGAAATAACCTTTTTTTCCCCAGATTCATTAGCACATTAGCAGAACCTGGCATTTCACTTATTAGAGAAATGTCAAAATGAAACCCTAAGTGTAACAAATGAATGATTTTACCACTCTAACACTCATCACATGTGTTCCCTATTTGTGCCCCCATTAAAATGCTCATGACTTTTGTGTTCATAAAAAGATCTAGAGGTTTAAACAAAGACAAATGAGAAATACATCTCTTTCATTATCTAGTCTCTAGATACCAATTTTTTAATTTATGGATTATATACACCTAGTCTATCCGTAAGTATAAATCATGTTGTGATATTGAGTTAGAGCTAAAGAAAGGAAAATATAGTTCCTAAATACTCCACTATAATCTTGTAGTTGACATTGTTTTTATATGACATTCATGAGGTGTTAATATTTTTTTCATAATAATCTTTCAGATAGGACTCAGGCAAGTTAAAGGTTAAGATGGCTTCCCAGCTGTACATACAGGACCATGAAAACAAAATATTTTTTCATGAATTACCTTAAGGGTCTTAAGAACCTGAAATGAAAATAATATCTAGTGTTGCTAAAATATATTGCGTGCTTACTGTATGCCAGGCACTGTGCAGAATACTTGGTGAGGGTTATCTATTATCTCCTCTCAGTCTTCTAGTAGTTAACTTTATAAATTGCATTTTAAAGATGAGAATGCGTGCATGCAAGCTTAGTCACCCAGTAATGTCTGACTCTTTGTGACCCTATGGACTGTAGCCCACCAGGCTACCTCTGTCCATCAGATTCTCCAGGCATGACATACTGGAGTGGGTTGCAATTTCCTTCTCCAGGGGATCTTCCTGACCCAGGGATCAAACCAATGTCTCCTGCAGGCGACAGGATTCTTTACTGTCTTGGTAAAGACGGATTCTTTACCGTCCAAGCCATCAGAGAAGCTCAAAGATGAGAATACTGAGGCACAAAGAGGCTACTGTAAGATGGAAAATAAAAGATGAGCTTTGAACCCAGGCAGTCTGACTGCAGAGCCTGAATAGCAGAATGAGTGTAGCATAGAGGAAGAATCATTTCAGGCAATGGGGGAGTAAGACATATGCTTTTGGTATCCTCCCCGATCTCCTTACTGGGCAGTGTACCCATCCCTAGCCAGCTCGAATGTTGGCTGCTACTAGCTCCCAGCTGCACCTCTTGGGGAAGGCTTGCCCTTGGCTGACGGGAGATGATTAGGAGGCCTGGGAGGCCGCTGTGGTGGCTCCTGGTCATCAGAAGCTATGCAGGTGTGCAGAAGGCCGCTGTGCCACACACGCACTTTTGCTCGAGTACTTTTTGGAGGGGCAGGAGAGGCTGGGGCTAGACCTCTTCCTGAGCTACATGTTTGTCTGACTTCTTCTCCTGTCCTCTCCTACTACCCTCACTGTTTTATAGTGTCTCAGGAGAGCATTTTCTCAATCAACCAGTTGAATGAATCTCTGTCTCAGGCTCTGCTTCTCAGAACCTGGCTGAGACACTGAGGAAACTTGTTTTAAAATATCTTTTAAATGGGACTTCCCTGGCAGTCCAGTGGTTAAAACTTCACCTTCCAATGCAAGGGGTGTATGTTCGATCCCTGGCCAGGGAGCTAAGACCCCACATGCCTTGCAACCAACAAACCAAAACATAAAACAGAAACAATATTGTAATATATTCAATAAAGCCTTTACAAATGATGCACATGATACCTTTTGAAACCTCTAATGTAAAATAATATGAAAAAGTATATATATATTAATATAGTTTAAAATACATTAGTCTTTGAATGAGAAGAAATACCTTTTGGAATTCCATTATTCTTGTGGGTCTCAGATTTTATAGCAGTCTCTGAGATGGATCTACAGTGTGGTCCCTCATTAATTTGATTTTTATTTTGTATATAATCCAGACAACTTAAAAAATTCATTAAGACGAGACATATTCATTACAAATCACATTTCAGTTAGAACATTCAGCACTTTTTTTTCCCAATCAAGCTATTCTGGGCTCTCTGCTCTTCCCTTAGCAGGAAATGAACTATGCTTTATCCATCTTTTCATCCCACCAGCACCTAGCATGGCTTCCTGTAGTTAGGAGATACATAGTGAATGTACCAGATAAAAAGAAAAAATTCTCAGAATGTGTTACGTCACTTTACTGAAACAGTTATGCTGAAGAATATCCTTCTAAGAATCTAGTGTAGTTGTTCTCTTTCAGATGCAGGAGATTCACCTGGGGAGCTTGACAAATATGCAAATTGAAGGGCCCATCTCTCCTGCCCTCTTTACTCATGATTTTCATTCTCTAGGGCTAAAGTAAGGTTAGGAATTCTCATTTTTAGCAACACCATAGGAGATTTTAATGCAAGAGGTTATTGGGCCACATTTTGAGAAACACTCCTTTAAAATACTTAAACATGACATGAAGCTACCTGTTGAAAACAACAAGATTTGAGATCTAAAGGACACAACTTTTTCTTACAGTCGTGAGTATTCTTTCTTCCCATAGCTATCATTACAAGATGTACAGGCCAGTTTAAGGATCTTGGAACATTTTCAGACTTGCCAAATTTCACTGAGATGATTTCATTTGTAAACATGAGAAAAATGAAAAAAATAATGTTTTTGACAAGTTTGATATTTAAATATATGTCCAACATCCTATACAGTGTATCATTAGATGCTTTCGAACATGCGATTTGTCCTCCTAAGGGGCCTGGGTCAGCCTACCACACATTAACCATAGTGATTTGTACAGCCTTCAGGCACTTCACCCTTCCATCCTTCAAAACAAAAATACAGCGATGAGTGCTTTTGAAGGGTCTCTGAGGTAAATGAACTCTGCCACCTAGAAAGCATTAATAAAGTGATGTCTGCTCTGGGAGATTGTTGCTGAAACATTATAAATCCACCAGTGACCATGATGACCATGAAAAAGCCAGAGTTTCTGGGCTGTCTCTAAGAAATTAGTTCTCCATACTGAAAGTCAGTGATTTACAATAAACTGTGTTGTGAGGGACATCTGAAAGGCTTAGGACAAAATCAGCCCCAGTTTATTCACAGTTGTCCTTGCCTTTAGGAACAATCATAAAAAGACAGTGGGTGGGTTGGCCAGCTGTGGCATTGCTACAATGGAGGGCAAAAGCCCTATTAACCCTTATCAATAAATTTTTAGTGGGGTGCCAGGGCATATTTTACTCTGTCAGCCATCACTAAATTTTGAGTCGCTTTGGCTAACATTTCTTCATAAAACATAATTTGGTAACTTAAGACGTGGAAAAGTTTCTCTCCCAGCACTGAGGAATAAACTCCTAATAGACTGAAACTCCAACCAAATAACAGAATAAAAAAACTAGCTACTGAGAACTCTGCAGAATGAACAAAAGGCAGCAAATTTGAGAGAGAAATTAAAATTTGGAAAACAAGACTAGCCTGGGGTAAATTTTTTGCTTTTTAATAGCTTGGCTCCAGCAGATAAAGCTTGGCAACTGCAGATAAAGCATGCTCTGAGCAGCTTTCACAGAAATTTCTCACAGAAAGTCAGCCTTCTGTCCTGAGCAGCCAAGGAACAGAACCCAGGGTACTGTCACCCCGGGTTCTATTCCCTGAAGTGAGACAGCTCAGTGAGTGAGACAAAAATCCCATAAAAGAGAGAGCCTAAGGAGGGGACACCAAATGCCTGTGTATAAACTCTGCTCAAGGCTGACCTCGTAACAACAGCTACATATGGCAAGACTGCAAGCAGTTCCCTAAAAGAGAAGATCTGAACTGAGATTTGAGATTCCAGCCACTCCAGGCAAGAAAGCTTGTCATTTAAGTCTAACCCATTAGTATCCTGCTATAACAAAACCTTAGCACACTCTGGAGAAATACGAAAGAATCCAGAGTCTTGAGTTGCAGTGTAACACTGACAATCCCCAGGATACAATCCAAATTGTCTTGACATTCAAAGTATCAAAGAAACGTAAGAGAAAAGATAATCAGATATCCCAGATGACCCACATGTTGGAAATTCCAAAGACTTTGAAGCAGCTATTGTACTATGCTCAGTGAGGTAAAGGAAGATGTCACTGGAATGAAAGGATAAGAAATCTCAGCAGAGAAATAGAAACTATAAAAATAAATAGAATGGAAATTCTGGACTGAAGAATTCAACATGTGAGATAAAAATTTCACTGGGTCAACCTAAAGCAGAATGGAAATGACGGGGAAAGAATTAAAGAACTAGGAGACAGGAAAATGGAAATTGTTCAGTCTGAAGAATAGAAAGAAAAAAAGAGTTAAAAATAAAGAACAGGAATAATATCAAACAATATAACATGTGTAATTCATAAATAAAAGTTGAAAAAATCAAAGGGAGAAATAGACAAATCCATAATTATAGCTGGAGATTTTAACACAGAGAGATCTCTCAAACTGATAAGGCAATTGGAAAAAAAAATCAGCAAAGACATACTGATTATGAACATTGTTAACCACCTTGGGCTAATCGGTGATGTTGAATGTTTATATTTGAAAAGAAGAAAAGTTTTAAATCAATGTCCTAAACTTTAGCCAAAGAAGCCAAAAGAGCAAATCTATGTAGAAAACTTAAAAGGTAGTGTGAGGCAGAAAATTTACTAGTCATTATCGTTCATGAATTGGAATGCAAAAATCGTAAGGCTATTAGCAAATCAAATCCAGGTAAAAAAGATAATGATTCTTCACAAAATTGGGTTTAACTTCAGGAATACATGGCTTAATTTACCACTTTAACAGTTTAAAGGAGAAAAAAATCATATAGTTATCTTCATAAATGGAGAAACTGTATTTGATTAAACATTTATTTGTGATCACACTCTAAGAAAACTAAAAAAGGACTTTCTAAATTTGATAAAGGATGTAAATAAAATAAAATATCAAAAATTTATTTCTGGAACAATGAAAGCTTACTCTTGATATCAGGCAAAGGCAAGGATATCCACAATAGCTATTTCATTCAGTAGTATACTGAGTATCCTAGACAACACAGAAGAGCATAAAGAAAAGGAATAGAGATGAAAAGGAAGAAACGAAAAGTCCGTTTTGCAAGTAATATGATTGTTCCAGAATAATAGAACTTATAGTAATCTATGAATTACTAAAAATAATTTCAAAATATGGCACATGGCTGAATACATCAATATCAGTACATTGCATTTGTATAAACCATAAACAAATGGTTCAAAATGAATTCTTAAAAGTTCATTTTATATATGTATACATCTTAGGTTTGGTATAATATATCCACATATATATATAATGTTGCTCAGAGAAAGAATCACTGGTAGGATTATTTAAACACTAGTTTTTTTTTAAAAAATAATAGACATGATTTTACTTTGTATTAAAACTAAATGACTGGGGCTTCCCAGGTGGCTCAGCAGCAAAGAATCCACCTGCAATACAGGAGACATTGGTTTGATCCCGGGGTCAGGATGATCCCCTGGATAAGGAAATGGCAACCCATTCCAGTATTCTTGCCTGGAGAATCCCATGGACAGAAGAACCTGGTGGACTACAGTCCATGGGGTCCCAAAAGAGTCGGACACTTAGCAACTGTATAATAACAACAAAACAAGAGAACTAGTTAAATCTTAAAAGAGTTACTTATGTTGTGATCATTAATGTGCTCTTTGTTTCTGAATAAAAATGTAATTAGATTATATTTTGTAGAATTAAAAAAAATCACAATAACAGCATCAAAAATATTAAGTATCTAGCAATAAATATTACAGTTATTAATAAAAATCTGTAAGATAGGACTTCCCTGGTGGTCCAGTGGTTAAGAATCTGCCTGCCAATGCAGGGGACATAGGTTTGCTCCCTGGTCCAGGAAGATTCTACATGCAATGGAGCAACTAAGCTGGTGTGCCACAACTCCTGAGCCCACATGCCCTAGAGCCTGAGGGCCGCAACAAGAGAAACCATTGCAATGAGTAGCTCATGCACCACAGCTAGAGAGCAGCCCCTGTTTGCCTCAACTAGAGAAAACCCACAAACCGCAACAGAGACCCAGCACAGCAAAAAATAAATAGTTCATAAAAAATCTATAAGATAAATTTATAAACTTTATTAGAAAAAACCCTTAACTATTAGAGAGAAGCTATGCTAATTAATAAAAGACCCATTATTGTAGTGATGTCTCTTCTCCTAAGACTGATCTGTGGATTTAGTCAAATTCCAATCAGTATTTCAAGGACACTTTTTTTGTTGAATTTGAGCAAACTAATCCTAAATTTTAAATTGGAAGAGCAAAGATAGGTAATAACCAAAGCCCTCTTGAAGAAGATGAATAAAGTGGAGCATTTTAGCCTACCAGCTATAAAACGATTTATAAAGTTATAGTATTTATAATGGTGTAGTATTTGTACAGCAACAGGCAAAAAGGCCAGTGGGCAGAACTGAGAGCCCAAATATGGACATTTGATGCCTGATTTTATCAAAGAGGGAGGGAGATGAAATTACACTCCCTACCTCTCATCACACACACAAAAAAGATGGTTTACAGACCTCATAGAAAAGCAATACAATAAAAATTTTAGAAGACAATACTGGATAATATCTTTATACCATTATAGTGGGAAGAGATTTCTTAAAACAGAGAAATATATAAAAGATAACGAACCAAGTACATTCAAATTTAGAACTTTCGTTCACTAAAAGACACTACTAGGAGAGTGAAAAGACAGACCGTAACCTGGGAGAAGATAATGTCAACACATATAACCAAAAAAGGATTAATTCAAAATGTTTAAAGAATTCCTGTGACTAGACAGGAGAAGCAAAAATGCTCCAATAGAAAGATGACCCACAGAAAGAGCAAGAAATTTCACCAAGATGAATCTAAATCAGCTCATAAGTATGTGAAAAGATGTTAAAACATTTTGGTAATTGTGGACATTCAAAATAAGACCAGAATGTGAAATCATTTGACATACTAGATTGGAAAACACAAGTCACTAACCTAATTTATATTCTCTTCATATCCACTCCTTGTGATTCAACTGATTTTCATGAGAAATTCAACTTTGTCTTCTCTTCTCTTCCTAATGAATAAATGGGAATAAACTCATATCACTTAGTGCTGTGTTCCCTGTTTTTACTCTGTTCTTGATTGCTAAGTGGAAAAAGTGTTGGAAATATACCATGATAACTTCTTTTTACTTTTAACCGTATCTCTGTGCTATCTTTATTTCTAGGCTGATAGTATTTTCTTATTTAATTGCTTAACAGCTTTGTCAAGATAAACATTTAATAGTTAGGTTTACTGCTTAATCGTGATTCTTTTATTATGTAATGAACTAATTAACTTCTTAAGCAGACCTTATGTACCAAGATTTTACCTGAAATTTGTTCCCCATATAAGTTTGAAGTTTTATTTTTTCCATGGAACTGCTTTTTAAAAAATACAAAGATTTCTGGATAGAAAACTTCAGGTCACTGGCATCTTAATGTGAATTCATTTATCAGCAGTTCTCCTCCAAAACAAAGAGCACGAAATCTAAACTGGATGTGAGGTAAAGGAGGTGCAGGCCATGAACCATGGTGGTGGTGGTGTTTAGTCGCTAAGTTGTGTCAAACTCTTTTTGACCCCGTGGGTTATAGATCTCAGGCTCCTCCGTCCATGGGATTTCCCAGGCAAGAATACTGGAGAGTGGGCTGCTTGCTATTCACTTCTCCAGGGGATCTTCCCAAGCCAGGGATTGAACCCATGTTTCCTGCACTGGCAGGTGGATTCTTTACTGCTGAGCCACCAGGGAAGCCTGAGCAATAAAAGGAGGGAAAGGGAATCAGAAAGTCTGTGTGGATACTACAGTAGAACACAAATTTCACAGTTTGCTCAGCCCTCCTTTTAAATCTGGGCTTCACAACTGGCTCAGCAGTAAAGAATCTGCCTGCAGAGTAGATGTGAGTTTGATCCGTGGGTCTGGAAGATCCCCTGCAGGAGGGCATGGCAACCTACTCTAGTATTCTTGCCTGGAGAATCCCATGGACAGAGGAGCCCAGGGTAGGGTCAGAAAGAGTCAGAAATGCCTGAAGTGACTCAGCACACATGCACTGTCAAATCCTAATTTCAGGTACCAATTTGTCTCTCCAAGTAATTGCCATGAACATATTCTGTACGAAGTCAGTTAAAAGACATTAAAGTAGTAACTTTATTCATAAAATAGAGGTGAGTTGCCAGGATATAGGAATTTCCAGGCTTTTTTTTTTTTTGCAAAATTCTTCATAATATTTTACGTTTAATCATGCAGCACACCAGTGTTCTCAATGAAAATAATTCCTGGACTTCATTGTCATTCAGTCATTAAGTAGTGTCTGACTCTTTGTGATCCCATGGACTGAGGCCTCCCTATCCCTCACCATTTCCCAGAGTTTGCCCAAGTTCATGTACATTGAATCGGTGATGTCATCCAACCATCTCATCCTCTGCCATCCTCTTCCCTTTTTGCCTTCAATCTTTCCCAGAATCAGAGTCTTTTCCAATGAGTCGGCTCATTGCATCAGGTGACCAAAGTATTGGAGCTTCAGTTTCAGCATCAGTCCTTTCAATGATTATTCAGGGTTGATTTCCTTTAGGACTGACTAGCTTGATCGCCTTGCTGTCCAAGGGACTCTCAAGAGTCTTCTCTAGCACCACAATTTGAAAGCATCTGCTCAGCCTTCTTTATGGTCCAACTCTCACATCAATACATGACTATTGGAAAAGCCATAGTTTTAACTATATGGACCACTGCCGGCAAAGTGATGTCTTTACTTTTTAATATGCTATCTAGGTTTGTCATAGACTTGATAAGTCAATTGGTAAAGAATCTGCCTGCAATGCAGGAGACCCTGGTTCAATTCCTGGGTCGGGAAGATCCCCTGGAGAAGGGACAGGCTACCCACTCCAGTGTTCTTGGGCTTCCCTTGTGGCTCAGCTGGTAAAGAGTCTGCCTGAAATGCAGGAGACCTGGGTTTGATCCCTGGGTTGGGAAGATCCCCTGGAGAAGGGAAAGGCTACCCACTCCAGTATTCTAGCCTGGAGAATACCATGGACTGTATAGTCCATGGGGTAGCAAAGAGTTGGATACGACTGTCTTGTAATTTCATGCCTGCAGTCACTGTCTGAAGTGATTTTGGAGCCCAAGAAGAGAAAATCTGTCGCTGCTTCCACTTTTCCCCCTTTTGTTTGCCATAAAGTAATGGGACTGGATCCCATGATTTCAGTTTTTTTTAATGTTGAGTTTTAAGCCAGCTTAAATCTCCTCCTTCACCCTCATCGAGAGACTCTTTAGTTCCTCTTTGCTTTCTGCCATTAGAGTGGTATCATCTGCATATCTGAGGTTGTTGGTATTTTCCCCTGCAATCTTGATTCCAGCTTGTAACTCATCCAGCTTGGCATTTTGCATGATGTATTCTGTGTATAGGTTAGATAAGCAAAGTGACAATAAACAGCCTTGTCGCCTCCTTTCCCAATTTTGAACCAGTCAGTTGTTCCATGAAAGTTTCTAACTGTTGCTTCTTGACCCGAGTACAGGTTTCTCAGGAGACAGGTAAGATGGTCTGGTATTCCCGTCTCTTTAAGAATTTTCCAGTTTGTTGTGATCTACACAAAGGCATTCAAACAGTCAATGAAACAGACATTGAGTTGACTGTTTTCCTGGAATTCCCTTGCTTCTCTCTGATCCAGTGAATGTTGGCAATGGCTTTTACATCTAGACGTTCTTGATTCAGGTACTGCTGAAGCCTAACTTGAAGGATTTTGAGCATTAACTTGCTAGCATGGGAGGTGAGCACAATTGTCTGGTAGTTTGAACATTTTTTACCATTGTCCTTCTTTGGAGTTGGGATGAAAATCCACCTTTTCCAGTCCTGTGGCCACTGCTGGATTTTCCAAATTTGCTGACATATTGAGTACAGTGATAACAACAAACTGTAAAATTCTTAAAGAGATGGGAATATCAGACCATCTGACCTGCCTCTGGAGAAATCTATATGCAGGTCAAGAAGCAATAGTTAGAACTGGACATGGAACAACAGACTGATTCCAAATAGGAAGAGAAGTACGTCAAGGCTGTATATTGTCACCCTGCTTATTTAACTTATATGCAAAGTATATAATGAGAAATGCTGGGCTGGATGAAGCACAAGCTGGAATCAAGATTGCATGGAGAAATATCAATATGCAGATATGCAGATGACACCACCCTTATGGCAGAAAGCAAAGAAGAACTAAAGAGCCTCTTGATGAAAGTGAAAGAGAAGAGTGAAAAAGTTGGCTTAAAACTCAACATTCAGAAAACTAAGATCACGGCATATGGTCCCATCACTTCATGGCAAATAGATGGGCAAACAGTGGAAACAGTGAGAGACTTTTATTTTGGGGGGCTCCAAAATCACTACAGATGGTGACTGCAGCCATGAAATTAAAAGATGCATGCTCCTTGGAAGAAAAGCTATGACCAACCTAGATAGCAGATTAAAAAGCAGAGACATTACTTTACAACCAAAGGTCCATCTAGTAAAAGCTATGGTTTTTCCAGTGGTCATGTATGGATGTGAGAGTTGGATTTTGAAGAAAGCTGAGCACCAAAGAATTGATGCTTTTGAACTGTGGTGTTGGAGAAGACTCTTGAGAGTCCCTTGAACAGCAAGGAGATCCAACCAGTTCATCCTAAAGGAAATCAATCCTGAATATTCATTGGAAGGACTGATGCTGAAACAAACTCCAATACTTTGGCCACCTGATGTGAAGAACTAACTCATTTGAAAAGACCCTGATGATGGGATAGATTGAAGGTGGGAGGAGAAGGGGACGACAGAGGATGAGATGGTTGGATGACATCACCAATACGATGGACATGAGTTTGAGTAGGCTCTGCAAGTTGGTGATAGACAGGGAAGCTTGGTGTGTTGCAGTCCTTGGGGTGGCACAGAGTCGGACACGACTGAGCAACTGAACTGACTGACTAAGTGTAGCACTTTAACACTATCATCTTTTAGTATTTTAAAGAGCTTAGCTGGAACTCCATCACTTCCACTAGTTTTATTGGTAGTAATGCTTCTTAAAGCCCACTTGACTTCATACTCCAAGATGTCTGGCTCGAGATGAGTGACCACACCATCGTGATTATCCAGGTCATTAAGACCAGTTCTTCTGTGTATTCTTACCACCTCTTCTTAATCTCTTCTGCCTCTGTTAAGTCTTACTGTTTCTGTCCTTTATCATCCCACCCTTGCATGAAATGTTCCTTTGATATCTCCAATTTTCTTGAAGAGATCTCTAGTCTTTTCCACTCCATCATTTTCCTTTTTGCATTGTCATTACATTTCTTTGCATTGTCATTGAAGAGGGCCTTCTTATCTCTCTTTGCTTCATTAGCCAAAAATTCTCCAAATTCTATTCTATGGAAAAACCTCTTCCTGATATAAAGCACTCAGTATTAAGCAGTAAACAATTTTGGCACTAGATAATGATTTTAGGGGCACATACACATGATACACTAAGAGCCTTAAAATTTTTTTTTTTTGGTTCAGATCCCTTGAAAGAGACTATTCCTCATAGATCAAGCAATCTTGTTATAGACTTCAAGTTCCTCAAGCTCCTAAAAAAAGTTGCTTTTTTCATATCTACTTAGGTCCTCCAAATGATAGATAAATTGATTTTCATTTTACACATTTATTTTTAAATAGCAAACCTACATCACACAGTTGGATGTGAAAACTCACACCAAGATCTTATAAAAAGACTTCCTAAAACTTCATATTAATTTCATAACATACATCAATGAATCAAAGTTAAAATGCTATAATTTTCAAAGCAGCACTCATGTTTATTTTTATATTGCTTTCAAAAAAAATACAAGGCTTATGATTTGACCTATCCACAGCAAGTCATAATACTGAAAAAAATAAGCTTCAGTATTTTATGCTAGTTTTTTAGCTATGTTGGAAAAGAGTCTAAATGCATTACCAAGAAGATGTCTCTTAGTGTTCACACCTATGACAATCTGGTTTTGACCATAGTTATGAGAGAGACATCATGTTTCCAAACTTCTGAGAATATCTTGTTTTCTAGCTTAAGAGTCATGTGATATACATTCAGCTAAACTAACTGTAAATAAGCACCAAAAATCACTGACCTGTTTTCTGTTGCTAAGTTCATGGGCAATAAAGTAATTTTTACTGATATTTGTGTATTTCCTTTCCTTCTTAAGGGCAATCTCAGGAAAGTGCAGATTCTCCTCACCTTGGTTTTCTAGGTTTTTGCCTTATTTAGACTAATTTTCAAGACATTACCATTGTCACTTTCTGAACAAAAGTGGTGACCTGACCTTTCCACATTGAACATCTAAAATTTTTGGTAACAGTTTTATTAAAATACAGTCACATACAGTTCACCAATTTAAAGTGAAGTATAATTCAGTGTTTTTTCATATATCACAGATATACACAATCATTATCAGAAACAATTTTAGAATATTTTCACTGCCCCCAAGAGAAACCTTGTCCTCTTTAGCTATTACCCCTCAATCTTCCCACCCCATACCTTACCCTGCTGCTGCTGCTGCTGCTGCTGCTAAGTCGCTTCAGTCGTGTCTGACTCTGTGCGACCCCAGAGACAGCAGCCCACCAGGTTCCCCTGTCCCTGGGATTCTCCAGGCAAGAACACTGGAGTGGGTTGCCATTTCCTTCTCCAATGGATGAAAGCGAAAAGTGAAAGTGAAGTCACTCAGTCGTGTCAGACTCCTAGCGACCCCATGGAACGCAGCCTACCAGGCTCCTCCATCCATGGGATTTGCCAGGCAAGAGTACTGGAGTGGTAGGCAACCACTAATCCACTTTTTGCCTCTATAGATTTGACAATACTGGATATTTCATATAAATGAAATCATATATAGTCCTTTACAACTGGCTTCTTTTACTTAGCATAAGTAAAGGACTGACTTTTTTTAGTTAGTATTCTTTTTATGGCCAAGAGAGTTGGACTGTGAAGAAAGCTGAGTGCCGAAGAATTGATGCTTTTGAACTGTGGTGTTGGAGAAGACTCTTGAGAGTCCCTTGGACTGCAAGGAGGTCCAACCAGTCCATCCTGAAGGAGATCAGCCCTGGGATTTCTTTGGAAGGACTGATGCTGAAGCTGAAACTCCAGTACTTTGGCCACCTCATGCGAAGAGTTGACTCATTGGAAAAGACTCTGATGCTGGGAGGGATTGGGGGCAGGAGGAGAAGGGGACGACAGAGGATGAGATGGCTGGATGGCATCACTGACTCGATGGACGTGAGTCTGTGTAAACTCCGGGAGTTGGTGATGGACAGGGAGGCCTGGCATGCTGCGATTCATGGGGTCGCAAAGAGTCAGACACGACTGAGCGACTGAACTGAACTGAACTGAATATTCTTTATGTTCCATGGTATAGATATATCACATTTTGTTTATCTATTCATTATTTAATGGACATTTGGGTCATTTCCACCTTTTGGCTATTGTAAATAATACTGCTATAAATATTCACATTTTTCTGTGGATATATGTTTTCATTTTTCTTGGTGGGTGTATTCAGAAGTGGAATTGCTCCATGTTTAAATTTTGTGGAATTATCAGGTTGTTTTCCAAAGTAACCACACTATTTTCTATTCCCATCAGTGGTTTATAAGGGTTCTGATTTCTCCATCTCCTTATGAACATTTTCCATTAGCTATCTCTTTGATTACAGCCTTTCAAGTAGGTGTGAATTGGTATCTTATTGTTTTGATTTTCATTTCCTTGGTGATTAATGATGTTAAGCATCCTTTTATATGCTTATTGGCCTTTTGCATATCTTCTTTGGAGACATATCTATTCAGACCTTTTGCCCATTTTTAAATTTGGTTATTTATCTTTTATTATTGAGAGTTAGGTATACTTTATATATTCTAGATACAAGTCTTTATCCAGTATATGAGTTACTAATATTTTCCTCTCATTTTATGAATTGTTTTTTCACTTTCTTGATTGTATCATTTAACACACAAATGTTTTTTAATTTTGGTGAAGTTCAATTTGGATATTTTGTTATTGTTGTTGCTTGTGCTTTTGATGTCATATCTAAAATAACAGTGCTAAATCCAAGGTCATGAAGACTTAATCTTATTTTTTCTAATATTTTATTATTTTAGCTTGTACATTTGGTCTTTAATCAATTTTGAGTTAATTTACTCAAATTTAAGTGAATTTGAGGGAGGGGTTCAAATAATTCTTTTGCATATGGCTATCCAGTTGTCTAGCACCATTTCCTGAAAAGACTATTCTTTCTCACCTGAATTGTTTTGACACACTTGCAGGAAATAAGTATAAATGTCAGGGTTTATTTTTGGATTCTCAATTCCGTTCCATTGATCTATATATTGGTCTTTAGGTCAGCACCATACTGTTGATTACTGTTGTTTTTAATAAGTTTTGAAATGAGAAGTGAGTCTTCTTCATTTTTCTTTTTCAGTATTGCTTTAGTTATTATGGGTCTCTTGAGTTTCCATATAAACTTAAGGATCAGCTTGTTAATTTCTACAAAGAAAGCACTTTTGGATTCTGAGAGAAATTGTATTAAATCTGTGAATCAATTAAGAAATTGTTGCTATCATAACAATATTAATTTTCTCATCCATGAACATGACTTGTCTTTTCATTTTTCCAAATCTTTAATTTCTTTCAAATATATTTGAGTTTATTTCAGAATTTTATTTTCACTTCTTGTGTTAAATTCATTCCTCAGTATTTTATTTTTGATGCTATCTATTGTAAATGAATTTTTTATAAATTTCTTTTTCCAGAACTTCCTGAGTGGCAGTAATTAAGAATCTGCCTTGCAATGCAGGGGATATGGGTTCTATCCCTGGTCAGGGAACTATGATCCCACATGCTACAGAGCAACCAAGCTTCCCTTGTGATTTGGGGATTTTCTTTGCTTATATTCTTGTTCCTCTAGTTTTCATGTATATGTTGTAGGTTTTTGATTTGTGGTTACCATGGGGTTCATATATGTTGACCTATAATTATTCTACTTGTTTTAAATTAAATCATTTACATTCAAATACATTCTAAATGATCTATATATTTTACTCCCCTCCCTGACTTTTGGTGTTTTTGGTGTCCTATTTCACGTCATCATGTTTATCTCTTAACTGTCATAGTTGATTTTTATAAGTTTTATCTTTTAATCTTTATACTCTTTTATTTAAGTGGTTGATCCATAGCCTTTACTATATATTTGCCTGTACTAGCGGTATTTTTCCTTCTCTATAAATTCTTACCTCTGTTGTAGCTTTTCTTTTCCACTTAAAACCCATTAACCACTTCTCTTAGCATTGGTTTAGTGTTGATGAATTTTGGTTTTCACCTGTCCAAAAAGTTCTTTACTTCTATTTCAAATCCAAACGATAATCTTGCTGGTTAGGATTTCCTGGATGGTAGCTTTTTCCCTTTCAGCACTTTAAATATACCATGTCACTCTGTTCTGGCCTTCAAAGCTTCTGCAGAAAAATCAGTTGATAGCTTTATAGGGGAATTCCTTGTATATGACGTCTGTTTTCTCTTGATGTTTACTATTCTCTCTTTAACTTTTGCCATTTTAATTATGCTATGTCTTGGTGTATGCCTCTTTGGATTCCTCTTGTTTGGAACTGTGTATGCTTTCTGTACCTAAGTATCTGTTTTCTTCCTCAGATTTGGAAAGTTTTCAGCTATATAGTCATCAAATAATTTGTAGTCACTTTCTCTTCCCCTTCCCCTTCTGGGACCCCTATAAAGTGAGTGTTAATATGCTTGATTATTCCACAGGTCCCTTAAATGCTTCTCTTTTTTAAAATTTTTGTTTCTGCTATTCTGATTAGGTGATTTCTATTATTCTATCTTCAGATCACTTTTGTGTTCTGTATTAGCTAGTCTTACTTAATTCATTTTAGTGTGTTTTTACTTCAGTTATTGTATTCTTCAGCTCTATTTGTTTTTTAGTTTTCTTTTTTTTAATTTTATTTTATTTTTAAACTTTACATAACTGTATTAGTTTTGCCAAATATCAAAATGAATCCGCCACAGGTATACATGTGTTCCCCATCCTGAACCCTCCTCCCTCCTCCCTCCCCATTCCATCCCTCTGGGTCTTCCCAGTGCACCAGCCCCAAGCATCCAGTATCATGCATCGAACCTGGACTGGCAACTCGTTTCATACATGATATTTTACATGTTTCAATGCCATTCTCCCAAATCTTCCCACCCTCTCCCTCTCTCACAGAGTCCATAAGACTGTTCTATTCTATTCCTAGTTTAAATTATTGCTGTTCATCTATTCTTTTCCCTAGTTCAGTTAACCCTTTTATTATGAATATTTTTAACTCTTTATTTGATAAGCTGTTTATCTCTGTTTCCTTAGTTGTTTTTTCAGGAGTTTTCTCCTGTTCTTTCAATTAAAGCAAGTCCATCTGTCTTCTCATTTGGCTTGATTTCCTCTGTCCCTATGAAATTGGGTGAAACAGTTACCTATCTAGGTCTTGAAGGGTTGTCCTTGTGTGGGAACTTCCCTGTGCAGTCTGTGTGTGTCTGGTTACTTGGTGGGAGAGTTAGACTTGAAGTGAGCACTGGCCATGTCTTCCCCTCGTGGGATGGCAGCTCTCACCTTGGTGGAAGGTGATGCTGGAGATGAAGGGATTAGAGCCGGAGCCAGGTGTGAGCTAGGCCTTCTCCTATGTTCAGTGACTGTCACTGCCCTGTCAAAGTAGTGTCATGTTCCAAGGGGCTAAAGCAGAAACCCTGATGTTCAGGTCCAAGCTGATTCTGTTCCCTCTAACTGTGTGCTCTCCCATCCCCCAGCAATGGTAGCTTCATCCCAAACAGAAGCAACACTGGAGCAAAACAGGCCAGAGTGGGCACTCAGTGTGGGCCAGGGCATGCATTGCCTGTCCCAGCACACCAGTCATAGCTTGAGGTTGCTCTGCATTTGCCACCTCTGCAAACACCAGTTTGCCTGGTCCTGTTTGGATGCCATGCCAAGTTTGAGCCAACTCTGTCGCCCCACCTGCATACTTCCTTAGCAACAGCAGCCTTTTCCCTAGTGCAGAGCTGCTCCAGAGCTACAGGGGCGGGAGCAGGTGCTATAGTGGGCTAGGAGGCTTGCTGGAGTGGTCATCAGCAGAAGTCTCAGGCTATTTCAATCTGCCCTCTCTTTCTTGTTCTTGCAAGTAAGCAAGCATGTATGCATCATTTATAAGTAGAGCCTGGGTTTCTCACAGCCCTCCTATTAAACCCACCAGGTTTCAAACCAGTTAAGGGGACTCATGTTACCAATGTCAAACCCTAGGGCTGAGATGTTCACTTCCCAGGGAGCATCTCTGCACCTGTGCAATCCTCCTTCTCTTTGTGTCTCCTTCCAGGGGTGTGGGTCCTAACCTGATCGCTTTTCTTCCGTATCTGCCTGACTCTATGTGGATCTTTCCTACAGCCTTGGTTGTATAAGAGTCTTTCTCTCAGTCTCCAGTTGGTTTTCAGTAAGAATTGTTTCATATAGATGTATTTTTGATGTGTTCATGGGGAGAGGTGAACTCAGCATTCTGTTACTTCACTATCTCAATCAACTCCCCTCTATAAATGTTTTTAAGGACAGTGTGTAGTACACAATAAAAAATAACCAGCTACCCAAGGAAACATGACAACATAATTGAGAACCAACAGAAACAATAGAGAACAGAAACAAGCCCTAGAGTCCATGAGATTTATCAAAAATAGACTTTAAAAAAGAAGGTAAAAGATAATACTACAAGTTTTTGGAGATATAAAACAAAAAATACTTGAAAATGTTACCAAATAGAATCCTAGAAATCAAAAATGAATAGCAGGAATTAAAACTCAGATTTAAACACATTAGAACAAAAGAAACTATTAAGTATAAAGCACAGAGTCAAAAGGATGGAAATTGTAGGTGAAGGGGTAAGAATCATAAGGGTTGATTTATGAAGGAAAAAACAATATATAATTGAATTCCAGAAGTAGAGGAAAGAGACTAAGAAAGGACATATTGGAAGAGGTAATAGCTGAGAATTGTCCAAAAACTGATGAAAGATAAGTTTAAAATTCAAAACTTCTTACAAACTCTAAACAGGATAAACCAAAAGAAATGCACAGCCAAGTCCAGAAAAATTTATGAAAACAAAAGATAAAGAGGGGAAAAAAAAGTAAAAATTAGCCAGGGACATGGAGAAAGCAGACAAAGGAAGACAGATTGCTTTCAAAGGAGCAAAAACTAGACTGCGAGCCAGCAACTAACTTTTAAACAGAAACAGAAAAGACAATGGAATAATAAGTTCAAGGCACTGAAAGAAAACCAAACTAGAAATTCGTATGCAGTGAAAGCATGCTTCCATAACTACGGGAAATAAAGACATTTTTGGACAAACAAAATCTGAGAGAATTAGTCACAAGCACATCTACACTAAAGGGAACATTGTAGGGCTGCTGCTGCTGCTGCTGCTAAGTCGCTTCAGTCGTGTCCGACTCTGTGTGACCCCATAGACGGCAGCCCACCAGGCTTCCCCGTCCCTGGGATTCTCCAGGCAAGAGCACTGGAGTGGGTTGCCATTTCCTTCTCCAATGCATGAAAGTGAAAAGTGAAAGTTAAGTCGCTCAGTTGCGTCTGACTCTAGCGACCCCATGGACTGCAACCTACCAGGCTCCTCCCTCCATGGCATTTTCTAGGCAAAAGTACTGGAGTGGGGTGCCATTGCCTTTTCCGACATTGTAGGGCAGTGATCCCCAATCTTTTGGGCACCAGGGACTGGCTTTGCAGAAGACAATTTTTTCCACAGATGATACGGGGAATGGTTTTGGGATTATTCAAGTGCATTACATTTATTGTGTACTTTATTTCTATTATTATTTCATTGAGATATATAATGAAATAAATGTACAACTCACCATAATGCAGAATCAGTGGGAGCCTTGAGCTTCTTTACAGGCAACAAGCTGATCTCATCTGAGGGTGATGGGAGACAGTGACACTGAAGTGTGTTGCTTATGTCCAGTCTACTCCATAAATTCATTTGATTGCTGTCACTGCAGAAAACCCTGCTTCACAAAGATACGATGTTGGAAATGGACTTTTCAGTGCTTTTGTGGCTATCTCAGGATATTCCGCCTTGACTTTAATCCAGAAGGTATGGAGATTTGAAGTTGTCTCAAACATACTTTTAAGGCCACCATCATCTGGGATCTCAAGCAGTTGATCCTCTTCTAGCAAGGATAAAGTTGATTCACCTGGCTTTTTCACGTATGGGTTGCAGATCCATTCCTTCTCAGTTTGGGGGTTTTTCGTGGTTGGGAAGTAATGCCCAGGCTCTTTTGAAAGCTGTGATAGATGATCATGTATCAGCTGAGAGAAAGAAGGCCCTGGCTCAGTCTCTTTCAAAATCTCTGCTAATGTTTGAAACATATAAAAAAATCCCAACATTCACTCATCACCCCCATAATTCTAGTTTGACTTTGAATGCAGCCATTTTATCTGCTGACTTGAACACAGTTGTTGTTCTCCCCTGAAGTGACAGATTGAGTTCATTGAACAGGTTGAATGTGTCACACAAGTAAGCAAGTTTTTTGACCCATTCTGTGTCACTGAAATGTGCTGCCAGTGGTGAATATTTTTATAAAAGAAATCTCTGGGGTGGCTCTCATAACTCTAAGACTGTGGCCAGTGGTCTACCTTTAGAAAGCCACCTCACTTCTGTGTATAAGAGATGTGTGCTCTGCGTCCATCTCCTCACAGAACTGTGTGAACAGACATTAGTTAAGGCCATGTACTTTAATGTGGTCAATAATTTTAATCACATCCTGAGAAATGTTAAGTTCAGGTGACATTTTTCGACTAGCCAGCATTTCTCTATGAATGACACAGTGTGTAGACTCACATTCAGAAGTGACCTCTTTGACCCAAGTAGAGAAACCAGAAAGTTAACCAGTCACGGCAGCCTTTCTGTCCCTGCATATACTGACACAAAGGGACCAATTCCATTTTCCTGATATGTAATCATTCAAAGACTTGAATAGTGTTGCTGCTAAGTCACTTCAGTCGTGTCCAACTCTGTGTGACCCCGTAGATGGCAGCCCACCAGGCTTCCCTGTCCCTGGGACTCTCCAGGCAAGAACACTGGAGTGGGTTGCCATTTCCTTCTCCAATGCATGAAAGTGAAAAGTGAAAGTGAAGTCGCTCAGTCGTGTCCGACTCCTCGCGACCCCATGGACTGCAGCCTACCAGGCTCCTCTGTCCATGGGATTTTCCAGGCAGGAGTACTGGAGTGGGGTGCCATTGCCTTCTCCTGAATAGTGTTGGTTGTCAACAAAAGTGAACAAAATATATCCTCCTGCACATCCTCCTGAAAAATATATCACACAAAAACAAGCATTGTTCCCTTCTTATCAACATCAGTAGATTCATCAACCTGATTACATGCCATGGTGACTCATTAATCCTCTCTGATAATTGGGCCTCAATATCCTCTGCTATTTCATCAATTTATCTAGTTATAATGCTAACTAAAAGAGCAACATGTGCCACCTTTTGAACTGCAACCTCTCAAAGTTCAAGATAAATGTCCTTAGCAGGAGGCAGAATCAACTCTTCAGGTAGGAAAGGGCTTAGTTTTAGCAATGAGGTTAACCACTAAAAATGATGCTCTCGGTGCAGACACTTTTGATGAAGTGGTGGCCTTCAATAATTGCTTCTGTTCTTTGTGCTTATACTTTTTATGTTGAAAAACTCCAAAGGTTTGTCTTTTAATGCAGGATGCTTGATCTCCATGTGGCAAAGGCGTTTTGAAGGTTTCATGGCTTCATTGGGCAGCTGGTCACCATATATTATACAAAGCAGGCTTGGAGAATGTGAATCACCTATACAGTGAACCCTGTTGTAATTTAAGTAAGACTGTTGATATTTTCTTTTAAATGCAGCTTTCTTTTTGTTGGCAGTCTTAGAGTCTTCTGCTTAGAGTCTCATCGTCAAGCCTTTCTCTGTTTTCAAAGAAGTTCTCCAGTGACACTTGTTTTTTGCTCATTTGGGCTAGGATTAGCTTGTGGGCTTTCTAAAACTGTGACTGAGACAAGTGCACAGTGCAGGAAGGAGGCTCAGACAGAGGTGGTAAGTAAAATAATGGGCAGGTCACACATGGACTGAAGTAAGTGTTGGATTCTAACTTAAAGCCTGCCACTAGGTGTACAATTGTTCTGTTGTACTGTAGCTGTACAATTGAATCACATCAACTCACTTTCCACTATAAAACCTGCAATGAGGTGCAGCTTAATTGTCATTTACCACTCACTGATAGGGTTTTGAAATGAGTCTGCAAGCAGTTGATTTATTATGGTCCCTGTGCAGTCAAACTTCTCTGCTAACGATAATCTGAATTTGCAGCCACTCCCCAGTGCTAGCATCACTACCTTAGCTCCACCTCAGATCATCATGCATTAGTTTCTCATAAGGAGCATGCAACCTAGATCCCTCACATGTTCAGTTCCCAGAAGGGTTTGTATTATGACTCTAATGCCCCCACTGATTGGACAGAAGGTGGTTATGTGAGCAATGGAGAGAGGCTATAAATACAGATGAAGCTTTGCTCTCTCGCCCAGCACTCATCCGTGCTGTTCGTAATAGGCCATGGACTGCTGCCATGGTTCAGAAGTTGGGGGCTCCTGGTATAAGGTATTCTTTGGGTAGGAAAAAAATGATCCCAACTGAAGATGTAGATTGTGATGGAAGAAATGAGATTTAAACATTTGGGCAAATATAAATGAGTATTTACTATATAAACAGTCATAATAAAAACTTCTGGTCTTTATAAAATGCAGAAAAATATATGACAAAAGTATATTAGGAGAGATAACGTGTTCTATGATTCTTGCTTTTTCTGGAAATAGGATTAAAGTAGCAACAACCTCAGATATGCAGATGACATCACCCTAATGGCAGAAAGTGAAGAGGAACTAAAGAGCCTCTTGAAGGTGAAAGAGAATGAAAAAGCTGGCTTAAAACTCAAAATTCAAAAAACAAAGATGGCATCCAGTCCCATCACTTCATGGCAAATAGATGGGGAAACAGTGGAAATGGTGACAGACTTTATTTTATTGGGCTCCAAAATCACTGTGGACAGTGACTACAGCCATGAAATTAAAAGACCTTTGCTCCTTGGAAGAAAATCAGTGACAAACCTAGACAGCATATTAAAAAGTGGAGACATTACTTTGCCTACAAAGGTCTGTACAGTCAAAGCTACTGTTTTTCTAGTAGTGATGTATGGATGTGAGAGCTAGACAATAAAAAAGGTTGAGCACTGAAGAATTGATGCCTTCAAACTGTGGTGCTGGAGAAGACTATTGAGAGTCCCTTGAACAGCAAGGAGATCAAAGTAGTCAATCTTAAAGGAAATCAGTCCTGAATATTCACTGAAAGAACTGATGCTGAAGCTGAAGCTCCAATAGGTTGGGTACCTGATGTGAAGAGCTGACTCATTGGGAAAGACCCTGATGCTGAGAAAGACTGAAGGCAGGAAGAGAATGGAACAACAGAGGACTAGGTGGTTGGATGGCATCACCGATTCAATGGACATGAGTTTGAGCAAACTCTGGGAGATGGTGAAAGGCAGGGAAGCCTGGCATGCTGCAGTCCATGGGGTTGCAAAGAGACGAACATGACTGAGTGACAGAACAATAACAACAACAAACTGAAAATTTGGGTAAACAAGATAAATTTTAATGAAATATATACGTCAGAAGACATGTCCCCATTTTGGGTAATTAAAATTTGAATAACTGGCATTTATTTAGGGGTCTTTCACTTATGGTTATTTTACCTTTTCATTACAGTTTTTAAGAAGCCAGTGGTTTCTCTAGAGATTTGCTTAAAAACGTTAAATTTTGTGTTTAATTCTTAACAAAAATAAAATGGAATTAAACATGTGCAAAATAACTGAATGTCAAGTAACCAGTTATACAGCCAGCTCATTTACACTGAATTAGTAATTTGCTCAAACAGTCTGTAATTTATGTTAATTAAGTAAAGATTATCTTATGTTATATACATTTACATAATGACATAAATGTCTCATTCTCTTCTCTGTAAATGTTATTATTATCGTAAATTTCAGTTCCTTCCCACTATTAGCCTCTTAGAGTAATTCCATATAAGATTGTCGTTTTTATTATACTTTTGCTGGCACTGTCATTGAGAGAATATTTTGCCTGAAAGTTAAATAAGCACTAAAAAACACATACTTTGGAGGAAGTGTTGGCAAACTATGGCACATGGGTCAAAACTGGCCTGCTTCTGTTTTTTATGTATCCTGCAGCTAAGAATGGTTTCTGCAGTTTTAAATGATTGGAGAAAAAAATCAAAGACCAGTGTTTCATAGCTTGTGAAAATTATATGAAATTCAACTATCAGTGTCCATAAATAAAGCTTTATTAAAGCATAGCTGTACTTATCTCTTTACATATTATCTGTGGCTGCTTTGAGTGCCTGCAAATTCAAAAATATTTTATTACCTGGTCCTTTTCAGAAGAAATTTGCCAACCCCTGTTTTAGAATATGGGAGAATTTGAAAGTTTTCAGAGATTCTTGAGTTAGTATATCTAATTTAAATGAGAACTTTATGTTTTGACTTTGGGCTTTAGTTTGTAATGTTGACTTAATAAAGTTATGTAGAGATTATTTTAAAAAGCATAAGATTGTCTTGGCTTCAACAAGCTCTGCAGAAAATGATATGACAAGCTCCATGATAAATTTATTTTTTAAATATAAAAAGGCTCTTGTGCTTTATAAACTTTTATATCTTTTTATTTATTATGCTTTTATAAAATCTTTTAAATAAAGTCTTAATACCAAATATTTATGAAATATGTCAGATACTATTTTTTGTATATTGTAGACATTAAATAGTAGCTTGGTTGAACACAGTTGTTAGGAATTTCTGTCTAGCCAATTAATACTTTCATATTCCACTTTTATAATTTTACATTCTTCAAATAATTGTCAACTCTCTGAAATAAGTAAAGACCTAAATTGTAGTTCCATCTTGGCCACTGACTTGCTTTGTCAACTCAGTGTACTTCTCTAGGCTTCTCAGTTTTCCTCTTTGTAAGCTGTCCTAGTCTGTAATTTGTATTGAAGTAATTTGATCTCTTAGAAAAGAATTTCTGCAGATCCAGAGTGTCCTCATTATCCTTCATTGGAATACTCACATATGAATTTTTTGGTTAAAAAATTCGTTTCTCTGAGCATATTAAGGGCCTCATCATGAATCTAGGCTAAACACAAAGCATGTGCAGAGCCCAGCAGCCTCTCTGAGTACAGTGAGTCTGTGGTGTTTGCCATCGTATTGTTCATTGTTTCCTGAACTTGTTGCCTTATAAGAGGCTGCTTTTCCACTATTCCCCACTAACATTTGTTTCTGCTGTCATGGCATCTTTCCACCCAACACTTTCTTGTTTACTGTGAGTCAGAAATGCATCTGCAATAGAGAACTCAGTTTATTCCACTAGTACTCCAGGCTCAGCTGAAGTACTAGAAAGATTCTGGAACAAAGTCTAGACATGAGTAACTACTAAGAGGCATCAATGTGTTTGTCCCGTTACGGCCAAAGACTTAGGTGACTGCTCCCTGGGCAATGAAGAGATCTGTCTCCATATAAGGACTTATTTGCAGAAATAGTAGGCAAACTGAATGTTAAAAATTGGTGAATTCAAATAATATCACTAAATTAGGATTACATATAAATCACTAAAGTATGAGTTTTACAGCACTGTCAGAAGAATCTTTTTATAGCAAAAACTGAATTTTTCTCAGTGAAAAAAGAGGATATTGTAAGGTCAGATAAATAGAGAAACTCACAGAAACAGGAGTATACATGATACAAATAAAGAAAAAAACAACAGAGGCATTAGGCCTAAGAAAAGATAAGATTTGTGCTCTCTAAATGTTTATGACATGAAAAAAAAATCCTGAAAATGGGACATTAACTTTGATTTTGATACTTAAGATTAGGTAGTACCAGGATAAGAAATATTGTATGTACAGTTACAGGATCAGGCCTGGAAAAGTATTATAATAATGAGCGTAGAGAGGAAGAGAGGGCTTGAGGAAACAGAAAATAGAATTAATCAACTTTATATTAAAAGAGATATCAAAAGAAAAAAGAATAAAGGACAAAAAATTGAGAATTAAACACACATAAGTATACTGACAAGAAATGTGCATTCATCTTTATGATTTTGCAGTGTTATTTGCTGTGGTTTACAAGATGCTTTGAACAAGGATCTAGTCATAGAATTTCACCTTCTATAACTTCTGTTTATGGAAGAAGGAGTTTGCAAAGTAAGCAAGGATCTACTTGCAGCATGCTGCCAAAGATATAAGGATTTCTCCAAATTAGAGTACTTGCCAGATTAAGCCATAGCCAGGAGACACTTCTGTCTGAGAGACTCAAAGGTGATGGGGCTTCCCTGCTGGGATTACTATTCTAATTATCAGAGAACCATTGTTTCTCTATGCTCCTGGGCATCAAATACACTGACCTCCTCAACTTCAAGTAACCTCCCACCAGTACTGAAAGCATTCTCTGGCTCGTGCTTGCCTTCTGTAAAACCAAAGGCACTTGGCTGTAAACCAGTTCTTAGTATTACAGTCCTTGGCACATTTCCATTAGCAATGAACTTTAAAACACACATACACACACATTCTCTCTCTCTCTCTCATCTTAGCATAATTTACAAGCTCAGTTACCTGTTTTTAGCATTAAAAAAAAGAAAAACTTCAGTATTCCTTTAAGTGACAATTTCGGTCTCTTGTCACTGAACTATCTATCTTATAAGAAAAGCCTCATGTTGGCTTTTTAAAAATGGAAATTCCTAATTACAGGCCAATATCACCAATGATCATAGATGCAAAACTCCTCAAAAAAATAATAGCACTCTGAATCCAGCAACACATTAAAAAGATCATACACCATGATCAAGTGAGATTCATCCCAGGGATGCAAGGGTTTTTCAATATCCACAAATCAATCAATGTGATATACTACATTAACAAATTAAAGAAGGGAGACTATATAATCATCTCAATAGATGCAGAAAAAGCTTTTTGACAAAATTCAACACCCATTTATGATAAAAAAAAAACTTCCCAGAAAGTGGACATAAAGGGAATATACCTCAACATAATAAAGGTCATGTATGACAAACCTACAGTTAACATCATACTCAAAGGTGAAAAGTTGAAAGCATTTCCTCTTAAGATCAAGAACAAGACAAGGATGTTCACTCTGGCCACTTTTATTCAACATGGTTTTGAAAGTACTAGCTACAGCAGTCAGAGAAGAAAAAGAAGTAAAGGAAATCCAAATTGGAAAAGAAGAAGCTACTGTCACTTTTGCAGATGACATGATACTATACATACAAGATCCTAAAGGTGCGACCAGAAAAATACTAGAACTCATCAATGAATTTGGTAAAGTTTCAGGTTACAAAATTAATACACAGAAATCTGTTGCAATGCTATACACTTTACAATGAAAAGTCAGAAAGAGAAATTTAAGAAACAATTCAATTTACCATTGCATCAAAACAATAAAATACAATATCTAGGAATAAACCTACCTAAGAAGACAAAAGACAATACTCAGAAATAAGTATAAGACACAGATGAAAGAAAATGAAGAAGACACCTATGGAAATATACATTATGTTTGTGGGTTGGAAGATTCAATATTGTCAAAATCAGTATACTCCCCAAGGTAATCTACTGATTCAGTGCAATCTCAATCAAACTACCAATGGCATTTTTCACAGAACTAGAACAAAAAAAAATCTTAAAATTTGTATGGAGACACAAAATACCTTGAATAGCCAAAGCAATCTTAAGAAAGAAAAACAGAGCTGCAAAAATCAGGCTCCCTGACTTCAGACTATATTACAAAGCTACAGTCATCAAAATAGTATGATATTGGCACAAAAATAGAACTATAGATCAATGGAACAGGAAACCAGAAATGAACTCATGCACCTATAGTCAATTAATCTATGACAAAGAAAGCAATACTACACAATGTTGGAAAGACAGTCTCTTTAACAAATGGTGTTGGGAAAATTGGACAAGCTACATGTAAAAGAAGTTAGATCATTCTTTAACACCACACAGAAAAATAAGCTCAAAATGGGTTAAAGATCTAAATGTGAGGCCAGATACTATGAAACTCCTAGAGGAAAACATAGACAGAACACACTCTGACATAAATCACAGTAATATCTTTTTTTTAATTTATTTTTTAATTAATTTATTTTTTTACTGAAGGATAATTGCTTTACAGAATTTTGTTGTTTTGTCAAACCTCAACATGAATCAGCTGTAGGTATACATATGTCCCTTCCCTTTTGAACCTCACTCCCATCTCCCTCCCCATCCCACCCCTCTAGGTTGATGCAGAGCCCCTGTTTGAGTTTCCTGAGCCATACAGCAAATTCCCATTAGCTATCTATTTTACACATGGTTATGTACGTTTCCATGTTACTCTTTCCATACATCTCACCGTCTCCTCCCCTCTCCCCATGTCCATAAGTCTATTCTCTATGTCTGTTTCTCCACTGCTGCCCTGTAAATAAATTCTTCAGTACCATTTTTCTAGATTCCATATATATGCATTAGAATATGATATTTATCTTTCTCTATCTGACTTACTTCACTCTGTATAACAGGTGCTAGGTTCATCCACTTCATTAGAACTGACTCAAATGCATTCTTTTATAGCTGAGTAATATTCCATTGTGTATATGTACCACAACTTCTTTATCCTTTCATCTGTCGATGGACATCTAGGTTGCTTCTGTGTTCTAGTTGTTGTAAATGGTGCTGTGATGAACAATGGGATACATGTGTCATTTTCAATTTTGGTGTCCTCAGGGTATATGCTTAGTGGGATTGATGGGCCATGGGTTTGGCAGTTGGTGATGGATAGAGAGGCCTGGCGTGCTGCGGTTCATGGGGTCACAAAGAATCTGACACGACTGAGCAACTCTACTGAACTGAACTGATAGTGGTTTTACTCCTAGTTTTTTAAGGAATCTCCATACTGTCTTCCATAGTAGCTGTATCAATTTACATTCCCACCAACAGTGCAAGAGTGTTCCCTTTTCTCCACACCCTCTCTAGCATTTATTGTTTGTAGACTTTTTGATGATGATCATTCTGACCGATGTGAGGTGATATCCCGTTGTAGTTTTGATTTGCATTTCTCTAATAATGAGTGATGTTGAGAATCTTTTCATGTGTTTGCTAACCATCTGTGTGTCTTTGGAGAAATGTCTGTTTAGGTCTTTTTCCCACTTTTTGATTGGGTTGTTTGTTTTTCTGGTATTGAGTTGTATGAGCTGTTTGTATATTTTGGAAATTAATCCTCTGTTAGTTGTTTCATTTGCTATTATTTTCTCCAGTTCTGAGGGTTGCCTTTTCACCTTGCTTAAGTTCCTTTGCTGTGCAAAAGCAAGAATAGCTAAAGCAGTCTTGAGAAAAAAGAATGGAGCTGGAGGAATCAACCTTCCTGACTTCAGATTATATTATAAAGCTACAGTCATCAAGACAGTATGGCACTGGCACAAAAACAGAAACATAGACCAATGAAACAAGATAGAAAGCCCAGAAATAAACCCATGCACCTGTGGGTACCTTATTTTTAACAAAGGAGGCAAGAATATACGATGGGGCAAAGACAGCCTCCTCAATAAATAGTTCTGGGAAAACTGGACATTCATGTAAAAGAATGAAATTAGAACACTTTCTAACACCATACACAAAGATAAACTCAAAATAGATGAAAGACCTAAATGTAAGACCAGAAACTATAAAACTCTTAGAGGAAAACATAGGCAGAACACTTGATGACATAAATCAAAGCAAGATCCTCTATGACCCACTTCCTAGAATAATGGAAATAAAAACAAAAGTAAACAAGTGGGACCTGATTAAATGTAATATCTTTTTTGATCCATCTCCTAGAATAATGGAAATAAAAAAAAATAAATTGGACCTACTTCAACTTAAAAGCTTTTGCACAACAAAGGAAACAATAAATAAAACAAAAAAACAACCCACAGAGTGGGAGAAAATATTTGTAAGCGATGTGACCAACAGGATCTCCAAATTTTGCATATAGCACATGATGCTTAACAGCATCAAAACAAACAGCCCAATTGACAAATGGGCAGAAGCCCTAAATAGACATTTTTTCAAAGAAGACATACAGATGGCCAAGAGGTACATGAAAAGATGTTCAACGTCGCTAATTATTAGAGAAGTGCAAATCAAAATTACAATGAGATATCATCTCATACCAGCAAGAATGGATATCATCAAAAAAATCCACAAACAATAAATGTTGGAGAGGGTGTGAAGAGAAGGGAACCTTCCTACACTGTTGGTGGGAATGTAAATTAGTACAGCCACTATGGAGGACAGTAAGGAGGTTCCTTAAAAAACTAAAAGTAGAACTACCATACAACCCTGCAATCCCACTCCTGGACATATATCTGGAGAAAATCATGATCTGAACAGGTACATGTGCCCCCATGTTCACGTATCACTATTCACAGTAGCCAAGACATGGAAGCAACCTAAATGTCCATTGACAGAGGAATGGATAAATAAGGTGTGGTACTTAAATACAATGGACTATTACTCAGCCATTAAAAAGAATGAAGTAATGCCATTTGCAGCAACATGGCTGGACTTAGACATTGTCATATTGAGTGAATTAAGTCAGACTGAGAAAGAGAAATATCCTATGACATCCCCTACATATGGAATTTTAAAAGATATAATACAGATGAACTTACAAAACAGAGACTCACAGATTTAGAGAATGAACTTATGGTTGCTGAGGGGAAGGGATACTTAAGGAGCTTGGGATGGATATATACACACTGCTATATTTAAAATGGATAACCAACAATGACCTACTGTATCACACATGGAACTCTGCTCAATCTTAAATGGCAGCCTAGATGGAAAGGGAATTTGGAAGAAAATGGATACATTATGTATGGCTGAGTCCCTTTGATGTTCATCTGAAACTATCACAACATTGTTAATCAGCTATCAGTTGAGTTCAGTTCAGTCGTTCAGTCGTGTCTGACTCTTTGCAACCCCATGAATTGCAGCACGCCAGGCCTCCCTGTGCATCACCAGCTCCTGGAGTTCACTCAGACTCACGTCCATCGAGTCAGTGATGCCATCCAGCCATCTCATCCTCTGTTGTCCCCTTCTCCTCCTGCCCCCAATCCCTCCCAGCATCAGAGTCTTTTCCAACGAGTCAACTCTTCGCATGAGGTGGCCAAAGCACTGGAGTTTCAGCTTTAGCATTGTTCCTTACTCAGCTATACTCCACCCCAATACAAACTAAAGAGCTTTTTAAAAAGTGGAAATTCTTTAAGGGTAGGAATCAAAAAAGAACTCACTTTCAAGCAAATTCATTGTTACAAAATATGAGAGTATAAATACTATTCTTAGCCAAATTTCCTCTGAAATAGTCCTATATTCTAGAATTTTATCAAATTTCAAATAACTCTAATAAATTTGTATGACATGCACATGTATTATTTTCCTTGGCTTTGAATAGGACCTATATTCCTCTTTTTCCTTTTAAGCAATATTAAACTCCCTTATGAAAAAGAGTTACAGTTCTAGATATTTGCCCCCTAGGAATAGAATTGCATCCACCACTGGGGTATTTGCATTTTATGCTTTTGATAATTTATTTACCACCCACTTTGTTTTTCCTCTTCTTAGTACAGCTGTGTTCCATCCACACCCAAATATGGCCTGAGTCCTGATCCACAGAGTACTCTAACTTCATTACAGCAGTCATCTGGCCAACTCTCTCCTCTTCCACCAGGCTCCACCCTTCTCAGGGATCTTGGGTCATGCTGAAGCAGTGCAGAATAGCAAAGAGAGACCTAGAAGTCTAGAGTCTCAGATTCTGATCTAATGAGACCAACTGACCATGTATCTAATTAAAGTGAGTCACAACTGTGGGCCTTATAAAGTAACCAGGTTATACTATCTGCCATCTAATATTTCACCTTCTAAATTCTATGATTTTAATGCTATTTTCTGGTTCCACTGTTTATAGGAGTGGTGAGAAATCTAGAAATCTGAAAGACAGCTTTCTGAAAACAGACCATTAGCAAGAGAATTATAATCTTATTATTCATTCATTGCTCAATGAATGTTTATTGAACACCTACTGTCATTCAGGCTCTCTGGTGAGTAGGCACTGAGTGATAATTACACTTACTTTTGTTTGTTCTCAAATGGTTTTTATAGAGGTGAAATTTACATATCATAAAATTAAGCAGTTTAGAGTGAACAGATTAATGGTGTTGTACAACCATTACCTCTTAGTTCTAAAATATGTTCACCCTTTAGTTCTAAAATATGAAATCCGGGAGGTGGGAGGGAGGTTCAGGATGGGGAACACATGTACACCCATGGCTGATTCATGTCAATGTACAGCAAAAACCACTACAATATTGTTATTAGCCTCCAATTAAAATAAATAAATAAAAATAAAATAAAATATGAAACCTCCTCTCCCTACCTCTATTAACCATTAATCTGATTTCTGTGTATATAAATTTACCTATTTTGGACATTTCATATAAATTATGACCTTTTTCATCTAGTTTATTTCATTTATCATAATACTTTTGAGGTTTATCCACATTATGTAGCATGTACCAGTATATCACTCCTTTTTCTGACTGAATAATATTCTACTGTATATACATACCACAATTTGTTTATTCATTCACCTATGATGGACATTTGGGCTGTTTCTCCTTTTGGCTATTGTGACTAGTACTGCTATTCATTGAACACACATGTACATCAAGCAGTTTTTAATATCTAGTAAACACGGCTCAAATATACAGTTTATGGTCAGGACTCCCACAAATACTTTTGGAAGCAGTTAACTGTTTTCCTGAACTGGATTCAATCAAAGCCACTACAGTGTCATCTAATCTCTGACTTCTCTCATTTCTTTGTTCCTAGATTTACTACACAATAAATTGAGAAAATATAGAGTATCTCCTAATCCTTGCTGTGTTCCTATAAATGTATAAGTATAAAACTAGAATCTAACAAATGTCCTTATAATCAATGCCACATATAGTCATATAAGCAAGGAGCCATTAACATCAGAAAAAGAAAAGACTTTGTTTTACAAAATGTTTCCAACTGATCAATTACTGGGAAAGGGAGCAGGATGAAAGTGCCTGGCTGTTGCTATTCAGATCAATTAGGACAGCAAAGTTGTACTGTATGTATTTTTCTTCTTTAAATTACAACTTGTGGGAACCATTTATTTTCTTCACTATACAATAATTTAATAGGGACTGGGACTGGGTTTATTTTTTACTTTTACTTTTGTTTTTCTGTCCAGAGGCCAAATCACAAAATCACTCAAACTAGTGGTATAATTTTTGGTTATAGCTTAATAAATACTTCATGCCAACTCCTGCTCCTCAATATCCAAGACATTTGTAGTTTTATTCCAGTTTCTCTACTTACCAGTCTTAGTGATCCATATAATGTTTCCATTGATTTATTGGCTCAATGTAACTTTGTAGGACCTACAATGCTTGGCAAAAACCAGTCCTTAACATTAACACACACTCAGTGTTCTCTTTCTTATTTTCTTCATCAGTCTAGATTTTGGGTTCATATGGTTCACCAATTTTGAACTATTTATTTTTAATACCTTTCTATAAGGCCTGGCTTGGATTATGTATAGGCTTCGAATTGATATAAAGAAATTTTGCAGACTATATTAAGAATTTTTGCCTTGATGAGTCACTAAAACCTCTTATTTTTCTAAAATAGAATTATTTCTAGTGTGGTACATTAACTGCTCTGGCCAGTGCTAATTTCCTCAGTTCTATAATAAATGCATACTCTCTTTACATGCACAAGATGCTGCAGCTGCCATTTATCCACTCAGTAGAGAAAAAATAGTCAAGTTAGATATTTGAATTGAGTTCTGTTAAAACTTTAGATCATATAGACAGAAACTGCATTCTATTTAATCTAGGTATTAAATAGAATCTGACTGGAGGTATGACTTAAGTTTATGGTAAATTACTGACCTACAACTTTATGAGATACTTGTGCTCCTGAGAAGCCATAACATATTATTTCTTAATTATTGATCTATATTGAAAAATTATAGGCTTCCATGGTGGCTCAGTGGTAAAGAATTGGCCTGCCAAGCAAAAAATGTGTGTTCAGTCTCTGGATCAGTAAGGTCCCCTGGAGAAGGAAATGGCAACCCACTGCAGTATTCTTGCCTGGCAAATCACATGGACAGAGGAGCCTGGTGAGCTACAGTCCATGGGGTCGCAAAGAGTCAGACACGACTAAACAACATTTGCAAAGTTAAATTTTCACATTGAGTTTGTTTCCAAAGAAAGGTGCTAATATCTTAATAAAGCTTCCCATTTTCATAATTCTTTACTTTCCAAACATTTTCTCACCTATTATTTTACTCATGCAGTTCTACTGTGTAATAATTACAAATGCTTTCATCTACACACGTGAGTCAGATATCTGAAGGTCTTGGTGCTCTAAGTATAGTCTGAGAACCCAGCAACATCTTCAAATGAGTTTGTTAGAAATGCAGAATCACATCTTAGACCTACTGAATTGCAATATTATTAAGAAATCCTGAATGATTTGCCCTGGGTTTTTTGATATTAAATCTAGAGCTAGGACTCAGATATTCTACTAGTCTGCAGCTTAGAAGTTTATCATTTGACTATTCTAAGTTATAATGAACAAGCAACATGAGTGTGAGAAAATGCTTTTCCAGTAAAAATTTATCTGGCATTTCTATTGTGTGCCTGATATAAGTTGTCAGTTACATCAAACAATAAAACATTGTTGGATCCAGGAAACAAGCCCTGGCTGCAGACAGATTTGATGGGTCTTAGGAGGACCATCTGTTTTCTTTGTCAGATTTTCACCATCAGTTTCATTAGCACTGAGAATGATATAACTTTGTTTTCTTTAACATACGAATAAAAGTGACAGGAATTAGCATTAAACCAGAAGTTAAAAAGGGATAAAATGCATGCTAAGTTTAACAAACAGCTTTCAGTATACGTTACATATTAGCACTTTCCATGGACAGATTAATGCTTTTTATAAAGATGCTTGCTTTCCTTAGTTTCTCGTTGCCATGAGTAAAATATTAATTAAACCTACCTTTCTGAACAAAAATAATCTTCCCCTCTGTCTTACCAAGTATTTTTCTAAGATCTTATCTCAGGAAAATGTTTCTTAAATTGCAAATATAAAAAGTGGTTATATATTAATATGATAATAAATGGTAGTTGGGTTTGCTGGGGTTTGTCTATTAACTGGGATAGAATAGAACCTTCTAAAATAGCTCCCAATTTCATGAATTTATAAATGTACACAAGCTAGTCAGTAGTGGAAGGAGTCACACAGAGTGGAAAGATGAAAGGTTGGGGGCAAACCTGGGGACCGTATAAACAAGACATTAAACTTCTGTAATGCTTTACACTTGCAGGGTGTTTTCTCTTGTTTGTTTTTTATGGTAATGAGATCTCTGAGTTCATAGTGAAGACAGGGGAGACAAAAGGGGCAGGAAAAGCCTGAGAGGTCAGATGCTTGAGTCCAGCCAAGGGATATGCTGCAAACTTGGAACAACCTTGGAATTCTGTCTAGGAGAGCTCTTTGGGATGATTGCCTGACTCTTGAGCGGCTTGAGCCAAGTTTGCATTCAGAGAGGAAAGGGCCGTCCTGGAGGCGCAATCCTCTAAGACTTTGATCTACCTGCTCAAGATGACTCTCAACTGGCTTAGGACAGTGAAATTCCCGAAGAGAATATGTTTTGGTTTGTTTTAAAAGAAAAATGAATGTTTTTAAAGTCCTTCCAGGTCTCTTTTTCTGTTTCCTCCTAGTTCACCCTAGAAGGCCTTCCTGAAAAAAAGAACTTTAAGTACAGGAATGGATTACAAGGGAGGTTGTGAGATCATCATGACTGAGATATTTAAAAATAAAATAGCAGTAAGGGCTTGGGATGATTAGCTAGACATTGTCTAAAGGCAGGACAATGGAAGAGAAATTTCTTTAGTATTTTAACTCAACAACTCACAGGCATATGCAAGATGTGTTTAAAATTAGGCTTTAGTGTTGAGAGTTTCTAAGCATTTCAGAATTTTGCAGAAGTATGTTTGGATTTTGTGCTTGGAATAATAGTTTGGCTTGCAAAAGCTACAATGTAAGGATAGCAAATAACACAATTATATTCATATATTCAAGGTGATGTTTAGGTATTATGTCTTTTTTGGTGTCTTTTAAAAAATTCAGTTATTCTTTGTGTGTGCTTCTGTGGTGCTCCATATACATTGTTGATTATAAATTATATTTATATCCAAAGTATAAACATGATATGATATATAAGGATGGAATCTTAACGAATCATCTCAATTATTAAATGAATTATTGTCAACTATTAAATGAGAAAAAATGTTTTAGCTTCTCTGTCATTAAAGTCTTTTCTTTCTTTTTGTTTCATGTTGTAGATGCTTTACCTATGAAGAGTGACTCAAGTTAAGTTTCTCTTAAATTACAAAGTATGCAAATTTAGTGGACTTTGGTCAAGGCTGTTATACACATTTTGTAAATGATCCATTTTTGATACTAAATGCAACTAACGGAAAATACTTTTAATATGTTTAGAATGCTTTTATAGCATTTTAAGAATGTCCTGAAATTTATTCATCTTGATTTTTAAATTCTATTAATTAAAACAGTAAATAACAATATACTATTAGTGATATTGTCCTTTTTACTAAAATTTAGGTGTTCAATTTTAAAAGAAATTTCTTAAAATATTTATATGTCACATCTGCCTAAGCTTTGTAATATGTATTTGATGTATTGGAAAATGGTATGAATTTTAGTGACTAAAAAATTAAAATGGGTGAGATGATTCCATTTTTAAATGAATAAGTAAATGTGGAGAATTCTGTTTGGGACTAATATATAAACAAATCAATTTATCATTCTATGTACAACTATATAGCTATGTATACAGTATAAGGATTTTTAAAAATCAGTTTCAGTTTGCACATGATATTTCAACCCTTAACAGAGAAGAATAAACTTCATTTTTATAATACTAGAGTATGCATTTATTGAAAAAAATTCATGTACAAGTGGACCCATGTAGTTCAGACCCATGTTGTTGAAGGGGCAACTGTATATATACAGTATAAATAGATATATAATGTACATTTATATGTATATCCATCCCCCTAAAGCCCACAGATATACACACACCATACATATGCTAAAGAAAAGGAAAATTAATAAGACCATGAATCTTGGACCGTTCTTCATCATTGCCTCCTTTAAAATTGAATCTATTGATTAATTTTATTTTTTGTAATATTTATTTATCTATTCTTTGCATTGGGTCTTAGTTGCAGCGTGTAGAATCTTCGTTGCGGTATGGGAGATCTTCCACTGCGGCATGTTGGCTCTTCCTTGCCTCCATCAGGCCTCTATCTAATGTGGCATGTGGGCTCAGTAGTTGCCCCACACCATGTGGGATCTTAATTCCCCAACCAGGGAGCGAACCCACATTTCCTGAATTGAAAGGCTGATTCTTAACCACTGGACTACCAGGGAAGTCCCTATTCATTAATTTTAGAAATAAACTGAGGGCTTTCTTGGTGGCTCGGTGGTAAAGAATCTGCCTGCTAATGCAGGAGAGGCAGGTAAAGGGGTTGGATCCCTGCTCTGGGAAGATTACATGCCTCGGAGCAACTAAGCCCATGCATCACAACTATTGAGCCTGTGCTCTGGAGCCTGGGAGCTGCAACCACTGAGCCCATGTGCCGCAGCTACTGAAGCCCACACTAGATCCAGTGCTCCTCAACAAGAGAAGCCACAGCAATGAGAAGCCCCTGCACGGCAATGAGAGTAGCCCCCCATTTGCCAAAACTAGAGAAAAGCCCTTGAAGCAACAGCCAAAAATAAATAAATACATAAAATTAAAAAAGAAAAAGTAAAATAAACTGAGCAGAACTATTTAATCCAAGGAAGTACGTACTGAGCATAGATCTATGATAGGTTTGTACACATGATGGGAATTCATATTGGATAAAGAAGCATTTATTAAGGAAGGCTACCACGTTAGATATGCCAGCATTTGACTTGAAATCATAAATTGTTTTGTACTTCAAAAGAGGTTCCAATTAGTGAATGTTTCAGCTGAACTTTCTTGGCTTATGTGACATTACCCATTTCTCAGATGTACTTCTGGAAGTGGTTATTTTATAGGTTTAGCTTTTATATTGGTTTAGTTTTTTATAAGATATTTTTAACATCACAAAAGGAAAGAGATGTTTAGCACATCACAAAAAAGTATCCATAATCCCCGTATTTAGGTTTCACCCCATCCCTATCCTCCTCTTCCTACCGTTTATTAGCAGTTCAAGAAGAGTACACTGTTCACAATTTGGTACTACAAATTCTTTTCAATTTTCCCTTTCATAGCTATTTTAATCAATCTGTTTATCTACACAGGTTGTACAAAGTGGATCAGGGTAGCCGTATTAATCTGTAATATAGGTTTTCCCCTTATTTATATATCTGGATATCTTTCCATATCATCATACATAGATTTCCTCACTTTCAATAACCATTGCATTTCAGTGGAGGGGTATGTCATAATCTATGTATGTATTTTCCATTGATATGTCAATTTTTAAATATAGATGTTTTTCTTTTACACTACTGAACATACTATTTCAGGGACTATCATTTTGTTTTATGTGGTGGTGTAACATGTATGTAAGATATTTTTTTTCATAGACTGCTGCTGCTGCTGCTAAGCAGCTTCAGTCGTGTCCGACTCTGTGCGACCCCATAGACGGCAGCCCCTCAGGCTCCCTGTCCATGGGATTTGTCACCATAATCAGCGTGATGTTGGAGCCAATAGGAAATTTCTTTTCCTTAGCACACTCTTGAGCATCCTCTCTTGGAAGGACCAACTTTCCTTGGAAACTTCTCTGCTTTTCTTCCTACCTCATATGTTGTTCCTTCTCAGTTTACTTCACCACCACTTCCTCAATGCAACCTCCTCAAGCTTAGTCTAGGCACTTTCCTTTGCATGTTGTACTTTACCTCTAGACAACCTCATCAGTAACCAAGGCTTTAATTACCATGTATATAGAAATATATACATGTATACCATGGATACCTCCATATTTGTATCTTCACCCTTGACTCTCTGGATCCCAGAACCATGTATATTGCAACATGTTTATTACTTTTTAGATTACTTTTGATTTATTTTTCTACTCCATACCTCTCTTCATGACCCTAGACCCATGAATCCTACTGCCACAAACCCATTTTGTCTAAAACCAAACTCATGATTCCTTCCATTACTGGGAGGATTACGGTCCTTGCCAGTAATTTCTATTTTATTGAATGCTACTGTCATCTACAAATTTGTACAATAGAAATAGCTGCCCATATATAGTTCATCACTGTGCTTGCTTAGTCACTCAATTGTGTCCAACTCTTTGCGACCCCATGGACTACAGCCCTCCAGGCTCCTCTCTCCATGGGGCTTCTCCAGGCAAGAATACTAGAGTGGGTTGCCATGCACTCCTTCAGGGGATCTTCCCAACCCAGGGATCGAACTCAGGTCTCCTGCATTGTGGGCAGATTCTTTACCATCTGAGCTACCACAGAAGCCCAATTCATCACCAACCATGGTTTTAGCCTTAAATGTTCCTTCAATTCATCCATCTCTCCCTATCTCCACTGCCACCCAACTAATTTACGCTACTACTACCTCTTGTCATTGTAATATCTTCTTAATTGAGTTCTATCACCTACTCTTGCCTTACTCTAATCAAGTTTCCACCTATAACCAGACTGATTGCCTCATCACTTTCTGCCTTATGGCCACACCAGCCTTCTTGGAATACCTCCAGTATTCTCCTACATTCCTTCCATCTACATAACATCTTTATTTGTTTAAGACTCCAGGAATGTCAGGCAAGTTTTCTATTTCTAATGGAGCATTCTAGGGGTGAAAAGTGGGAGAAGACACACACACACACAAATACAAAAATAAACAGGAAAGATAGTGATAATTGTTCATTTCTATGCTGAGAATAAATTGAAACTGATATAAGAGAGAGTGGGAAATAAAAGAGAGAGAGAATGACTAACTGAATCCTCCTTATTGGGTGGACAGGGAAAACCTCTCTAAAGAGGCCTCTCTTGAGGTTGGGATTTGAAATAAAAAGGTAGCCAACCATGCAGAGATCATGGGGAAGAGCACTTCAGGCAAAGGGAACAGAGACTACAAAGACTAATATGGGCACGAGCTTGGCTTGTTGGATCGATGTGGTAGGAGCGGACATGGTGAAAAATGAACAGATTGAAGAAATTATTCTACATTCTGTTCTCTCTGTCTAGACCATTTTCCCTTCTTTTTACCCAGTTACCTCCTATTGTCCTCTCTTTGCTCGAGTATACTCTACTCATTCTTTGATCTTTCTTCCTTGGGGAGACCTTTCTTCCCCTACAGACATGATCAGGTCCCTCATGTGTGTGCATCATGTATACTTCCTTCATAACATGCATCACAGTTGTGGCTGATTAATAGTAACATTCATCTCCTTGGTGATTTGATTAATTTATCTGTCTCCTTCATGAATACTTGCTCCATGAGGGTCAGGCCTTGTCTGTTTTGCTCAATATGGTTTTCCTTGCTCCTGACATGGATTAGGTGCTCGATAAGTATTTGTTGAAATGAGATTGTTGGGTCAAAGAGATGCACCTTTTAAATTTCAATAGATATTGCCAAGTTACTTTCCTCAAAATGCACACTGCTTCACATTTCCATTAATCTTATATGAAAGAACTCATTTCCCTTCATCTCTGTCAGCCATGTATGTTAGCATATGTTAGCATAATTTAAGCATTCCGGTTAATTTCATTATTTTAATAAGTGACCATTGCATTTTTCTTCTCGAGCACCTACATTTGAGATAAATCCAATTATATTAAATTCAGGCCCATACTAAACTTTTCAGGTTTAAATTAATTTGGGGAGTGGGGCAGATGCCTTCCTCAAATATAACTCTCCGGCCTGTGTATCTCATACTTAGATCTCATACTCTTATTTGGAAATTTCCGCACTTACATATTCTATTTTGGCAGTCATACTCTACACAGCCAGGAGAGATTGGGCACCAGTGAAAGACAGATAGGGTCTAGGCCTCCCAATGAGAAAGAGATAACAAATTAAGAGGAGAATCAGAGAAAAAATGATTCAGAGTTAGAACAGAACAGAGTCTTGTAAGACACTGGAGACAGGGTAGGGTCTGATGGTGTAAAAGATCCTGGGTAAAGTGTACCTGAGGTCTTGATGGGACCTTAAGAACATGGTAAAATCACTATTTCTTCATTGGCCAGGTGAGCTTAGAGTAGAGACATAAAATGAAATTAGAAAGAACTTCACTGGTGGGCCCTCCAATGCAGAGGACACAGGATCCATCCCTGGTTAGGGAACTAAGATCCCACATGTCAAGGGGCAACTAAGTCTGTGTGTGCAGCTATTGAGCCCACACCACAATGAAGATCTTGTGTGCTGCAACTAAGACCTAACGAGCCAAATAAATAAACATTAAAAAAACAAAAAGAAATTAGGAGAATCCAGATTTGTTTAAAAGTAAAGCAGTTGTTGTTTAGTTGTTAAGTCATGTCTGACCCTTGCAACCCCATGGACTGTAGCCCACTAGGCTTCTTTGTCCATGTGATTTCCCAGGCAAGAATACTGGGGTGGGTTGCCTGTTTCCCATCCAGGTCTGGCCCTGCTTAGCTTCCGAGATCAGATGAGATCCAACAGATTCAGGGTGATAAGGCCATAGACTGGGTTGCCATTTCCTTCTTCAGGTGATCTTTCTGACCCAGGGATCAAACTTGCATCTCCTGCATTGGCAGGCAGATCCTTTACCACTGAGCCACCAGGGAAGCCCAGTAAAGCAGAACAGGGCCTAAATCTGAAAAAGACTTGGGCAAAATATATCCAAAACCAAGGACCACGGAGACTACTTTAAAGAGTTGGACCTAGATGTTTATGAAAGTGAAAGTGAAGTTGCTCAGTCATGTCTGACTCTTTGCAACCCCGTGGACTGTAGCCCACCAGGCTCCTCCGTCCATGGGATTCTCCAGGCAAGAATACTGGAGTGGGTTGCCATTTCCTTCCCCAGGGGATCTTCCCGACCCAGGGATCGAACTCATGTCTCTCACATTGCAGGCAGACACTTTAACCTCTGAGCCACCCTAAAAGGCCCTCACCCTTTTAGTACGGTGGTGCTCTTACAAAGAAACAGGGGACACGGGATCCATCCCTGGTTGGGGAACTAAGATCCCACATGTCGAGGGGCAACTAAGCCTGTGTGTGCTGCTATTGAGCCCGCACCACAATGAAGATCTTGTGTGCTGCAACTAAGACCTAATGAGCCAAATAAATAAACATTAAAAAAAAAAAAAAAAAGAAATTAGGAGAAGCCAGATTTGTTTCAAAGTAAAGCAGTTGCTGTTTAGTTGTTAAACAACAACTAAACTATCTTTAAAAAGGGCCCTGTGAGACACTGGGGGAAGAGTTTAGCACCATAACCCATAAGTTCAAGGCTTGGAGCCAAGGGTGATGACAGCAGGAAATGCCAGCAAAAGTAGTTGTCATTACTTGGCACTTGGGCGTAAGGCACACATGATTGTGGTAGTCTACTTGTGGCAATAAGGGACGGTGAGCCAGAATCCAAGAATCTGGGCAACAAACCCCTGGGTACAGCAGTAGTCCCCGAGTCTCGAGTGTGTGTGTGTTAGTTGCTCAGTCACGTCTGACTCCTTGTGACCCCATGGACTCTAGCCCGCCAGGCTCCTCTCTCCATGGGATTCTCCAGGCAAGAATACTGGAGTGGGTTGCCAGTTCCTTCTCCAGAGGATCTTCCCAACCCAGGGATTGAACGGAGGTCTCCCACATTGCAGGCAGACGCTTTACCATCTGAGCCACCAGGATGCAGCAGTAGTCACTGAGTCCCTAGAGCCCTAGCCCAATAATGGACTTAATATTAAGTTCCATTGGATTGGGGGCAGGGAAAGGAGTGAGAGGGCAGAATGTTTGAATTAGCCTAGGGACTGAGACAAGGCTGAAAGGAATTATACAGACAGTGAAGTGGAATCTAACAGTGGCAAAGCCCAGTGACTCATTCAGTTCAGTTCAGTCGCTCAGTCATGTCTGATTCTTTGCCATCCCATGATTGCAGCACACCAGGCCTCCCTGTCTATCACCAACTCCTGGAGTTCACTCAAACTCACGTCTGTCGAGTTGGTGATGCCATCCAGCCATCTCATCCTCTGTCGTCCCCTTCACCTCCTGCCCCCAATCCCTCCCAGCATCACAGTCTTTCCAATGAGTCAACTCTTTGCATGAGGTGGCCAAAGTACTGGAGTTTCAGCTTTAGCATCATTCCTTCCAAAGAACACCCAGGACTGATCTCCTTTAGAATGGACTGGTTGGATCTCCTTGCAGTCCAAGGGACTCTCAAGAGTTTTCTCCAACACCACAGTTCAAAACCATCAATTCTTCGATGCTTAGCTTTCTTCACAGTCCAACTCTCACATCCATACATGACCACTGGAAAAACCATAGTCTTGACTAGACGGACCTTTGTTGGCAAAGCAATGTCTCTGCTTTTGAATATGCTATCTAGGTTGGTCATAACTTTCCTTCCCAGGAGTAAGCGTCTTTCCATTTCATTATGGACTGCCTATTGAGCCTAAATTACTTAGATGTTTTCTCTCTCCTTCACTTTCATTATGTCCCATAGCAATATTATAACTCATTTATGAGGATTTTGGATTAAGTAGCTTTCTGTGGGGACATATGAATGGGAAGAAACAATTTCTATAGGAACATTGTGTCCTAAAATGCTGAAATGAGATGGAACACTGAGGATTAGTCCATGTATTTCCCCTTTGGGAAGGATTTAACCCTTCATTTTCTAGTGCAGTGTCCAGGCTGGTTTTCAGTGCTTCATTTGATACGGATATTTTTTCTTAGCAGAACATACCTCACTATAAAATGTCTCACTGCTAGGAAGTCAGATAGGCTCCCTATATTTTCCCATTTTGTTTCACCTCATTATTTGTAACTCATGATAGCAAATAATTCCTCTCCCAGTATGGCACATTGAAATAAGCACCAATGTGTTTTTACAAAGCTCTGTATGATTTTCTATTGTGTTCCAGCCCAGTATTTTACCTTCAAGCTCTCCTGGTCTCAATTACTACCCCGGATTTGAGTCAGCACAGTGAACTTGAGCACACTCTGTCTGTTCCACCTGGATGAATGTCTGTAAATGTAGCACCTTTAGAATAGGATAAGAAGCCCTTTGAAAATCTTTGGGGTTATTGATGCTATAAATGAAGAGAAAAATCTGTATTTCATGAGATTGTTCTAGTGATCCTTTAAAGATGCTTGCAATAAAAACAACAAACCTGAACAATAATCAATCACCAATGGCTTGCTTCACTGTACTGCTTTTATTCATGAAGATAAATATAATCTTCCCATTATAACTTCTATTTAAATGAAGCCAGGGTAATGTTCAGGGTATTTTGGTAGCAAAAAGAATATCTCACATATGACAACTAGATTTTAAAGAAAGAATTAAGAGATAATATCTTCCTATGGGAAAAAAAAATCCTAAAAATGATAACTCATCATCAAGGCACAAAATCTGGTCGAAGGCTGAACAATAGCTTGCTGCTGTCTAGGCAGTTTATTTGGCAATCCTATCACTACCTGCTGTGTGTGTTTGTGTCCAGATGGCCAAAATGCTGAGCAAATCCTGGAATCACAGGTGGTACTGAGATGCTGATTCTGCCTGGGTGATCGTGGGCGGGCACCTACCTTCCCCAGCAGTTAGGCCTTCTTAAGTTAGCCCTGGCGAGCCATAGGATCACTGCCATCCATGTGTGGGTAGTGATTGATGATGTTGATTTAGGGGAGTCTCAGATAGAAAACACAGCAGCCGAATGAGTGGATGTCTTCTTCCCCTGAATTGAGATCACGTTTCTCGAGGTGTGGTCTGAGGACCTCTTGAATTGGAATCATTTGGGTATCTGTTTTAACTGCTTAGTGGGTCCCACCCCTGGCTTATTCAGTAAATCTCTGGTGACAGAATTGAGGACTCTAAATTTTTTTAAACAAGATATATTTTAAAATAAGCTCCCTGGGTGTGATTTTTCTAAGCCCTAAATTTGAGAACTATGGATTTAATATTAGTGAAATGATACTTAACATATGCAAACATATTGCTTTATGGAATTTAGAGCTCAAAAGCCCATCTGTCCATGAGCACAGCCACATGCTGGCAGTAACTGAGTGGCTAACCACACAGCTTTCTCTAACCCCTGGTGGTCTTTTCCAAACAGGGAATTCCCTCAGTACTCACATGCATACAATGCAACTTATAGCAACCATCCAATTGCAATTTTCCAAGGCAGTTCCAATAGCATGGACGTGCATGCATGCTCAGTCAGTCGTGTCCCACTCTTTGCAACCCCATGGACTGTAGCCCACCAGGCTCCTCTGTCCGTGGGACTTTTTAGGCAGAAATACTGGAGTAGATTGCCATTTTCTTTTCCAGGGGATCTTCCTGACCCAGGGATCGAACTCAAGTCTCCTGCATCTCTTGCACTGGCAGGCAGATTCTTTACCACTGAGCCACCTGGGAAGTGTTAACAGTATGAACAGCTCCATACTATTTTTCTTTTAAATAAATGTATGGGAAATAGATGGGGAAACAGTGTCAGACTTTATTTTTTGGGGCTCCAAAATCACTGCAGATGGTGACTGCAGCCATGAAATAAAAAGACGCTTACTCCTTGGGAGGAAAGTTATGACCAATCTAGATAGCATATTCAAAAGCAGAGACATTACTTTGCCAACAAAGGTCCGTCTAGTCAAGGCTATGGTTTTTCCTGTGGTCATGTATGGATGTGAGAGTTGGACTGTGAAGAAGGCTGAGCGCCGAAGGATTGATGGTTTTGAACTGTGGTGTTGGAGAAGACTCTTGAGAGTCTGTTGGACTGCAAGGAGATCCAACCAGTCCATTCTGAAGGAGATCAGCCCTGGGATTTCTTTGGAGGGAATGATGCTGAAACTGAAGCTCCAGTACTTTGGCCACCTCATGGGAAGAGCTGACTCGTTGGAAAAGACTCTGATGCTGGGAGGGATTGGGGGCAGGAGGAGAAGGGGACGACAGAGGATGAGATGGCTGGATGGCATCACTGACTTGATGGACATGAGTCTGAGTGAACTCCGGGAGTTGGTGATAGACAGGGAGGCCTGGCGTGCTGTGATTCATGGGGTCGCAAAGAGTTGGACACGACTGTGCGACTGAACTGAACTGAACTGAGCCTATCTATATGAATTAATCTTTTATAATTCTGCAGCAGAGAAAATATTTTGATATTAAATCATTTATTTGGGAAAAAAACCTCATGTACTCCTGCACTTTCCACATCTTTCAAGCAATACCAAGAACATTCTATATGCACTCTCCTCCAGGTTGAGGTGACATACAGAGAGAGGAATTAGTGAAATTCCAGCCTCTAAGCATTTAAGGAGACTTAAAAATTTTGTGACATAGGCAGTAGTCTGAAATTAAAGCACTTTTGAGTTTCATGAAACAGAATCAGAAAGAAGTGTTGTCTTTGTGGAGTGCTTTTAATTCTACAGACTTGATTTTGAAGAACAAGAGCGAAATTTGAGAGAAAATATTCTATATAAAAGGCTAGAGTGGTGAAGAAGGCATCATGATGGCAAGAATAATCTCTTCACAGATAGAACAGGAACTTCATTTTTTTTCCTGCTAGTGGTAAGAAAGAAGCTGAGTGAACACGACTAAGGTTTGCCATGGATTGTCTTTGAGAAAGGGCCTAAGGTCCTGGGCCAAGTTCTGAAGTATGGAGTGGGGGTGATTGGCTAAAGAGAGGACTTTTGAATAAATTGAGCAAGACTTGAATCTTGGAGCAGAAGGACCACTGGAATACAGCCTGGGGGTTGGTAAACCTCACGGCAGAGCTCCCTGTGCCACATGAATGGGAGAATAACTGTCGAAGTGGTTGAGCTGGAGGGTAGTCAACTGACTTAGTGATAGATCAATGACACAGAGTGACCTTGCTGTACCCAAAAGCCAGCAGAGAAGGATCCCTAGAACTCTTCAGCCACTGAGGCCAATGAACAGATGTGTGCAATGAACAACTCAAGAAAGGCCCACAGAGATAAGCACATCTTCATCCTCCATGCCAAGATATTACATATGCAATATGTGTCTTGAAGTTTCAGGTCACCCTCAAGGAGATGGAAATGGAATGCAAGAATCTCAAGTTTGCTTGAATGTTTTCAGGCAAAAGACAAGAAGTTTTAAACTGGAAGTCACTGCGTAAAGTAGTCAGTGAAACATCAAATTCAATATACCTTTATGAGACTTCAAATGAGCAAATTCACAAACGAATAAAAGAATATTTTGTTAGACCACATGTTCTGATTTTTTTTGGCCTAGAGAGTGTGGTCATCCTATTTAGACAAGGCTATTCTACCTCATATCTTCCTAGAATTGGTCTCCATTTATACTAGGTGGTGTAACTTTCAACTTTCCAACTGATTTAAGGGCTACATATCCTCTATCCTCTCTCTTATACCTTCTATATCTCTGAAAATAGAAGAGTATGGATGAATTAATGAATGGTCTACTCAAATATCTATGGAATCCAAATTCCAATAAATTACCTGCTAAGGAGGCATAGTAATATATAAAACAAGAAGAAAAATATACCTGGGACTTTTTTTCCATAAAAACTTAATACCCTTAATATGGGTATTTATATAACATATCAGGACACCTGAACAGAAATCAGTTCAGTTCAGTCACTCAGTCACGTCTCACTCTTTGCAACCCCATGAACCGCAGCATGCCAGGCCTCCTTGTCCATCACCAACTCCTGGAGCCTACCGAAATTCATGTCCATCGAGTCAGTGATGTCATCCAGCCATCTCATCCTCTGTCCCCTTCTCCTCCTGCCCCCAACCTTTTCCAGCATCAGGGTCTTTTCAAATGAGTCAGCTCTTTGAATCAGGTGGCCAAAGTATTGGAGTTTCAGCTTCAACATCAATCCTTCCAATGAACACCCAGGACTGATCTCCTTTAGGATGCACTGGTTGGATCTCCTTGCAGTCCAAGGGACTCTCAAGAGTCTTCTCCAACACCACAGTTCAAAACCATCAATTCTTCGGCACTCAGTTTTCTTTATAGTCCAACTCTCACATCCATACATGACTACTGGAAAAACAATAGCCTTGATTAGACGGACCTTTGTTGGCAAAGTAATGTCTCTGCTTTTGAATATGCTGTCTAGGTTGCTCATAAATTTCCTTCCAAGGAGCAAGGGCCTTTGAATTTCATGGCTGCAATCACCATCTACAGTGATTTTGGAGCCCCCAAGAATAAAGTCAGCAACTGTTTCCATTGTTTGCCCATCTATTTTTCATGAAGTGATGGGACCAGATGCCATGATCTTCGTTTTCTGAATGTTGACTTTAAGCCAACTTTTTCACTGTCCTTTTTCACCTTCATCAAGAGGCTCTTTAGTTCTTCTTTGGTTTCTGCCATAAGGGTGGTATCATCTGCATATCTGAGGTTATTGATATTTCTCCATGCAATCTTGATTCCAGCTTGTGCTTCCTCCAGCCCAGCATTTCTCATGATGTACTCTGCATATAAGTTAAATAAGCAGGGTGACAATATATAGCCTTGACGTACTCCTTTTCCTATTTGGAACCAGTCTGTTGTTCTAACTGTTGCTTCCTGACCTGCATACAGGTTTCTCAAGAGGCAGATCAGGTGGTCTAGTATTCCCATCTCTTTCAGAATTTTCCACAATTTCTTGTGATCCACACAGTCCAAGGCTTTGGCATAGTCAATAAAAGCAGAAAGAGATGTTTTCTGGAACTCTCTTGCTTTTTAGATGATCCAGCAGATGTTGGCAATTTGATCTCTGGTTCCTCTGCCTTTTCTAAAACCAGCTTGAACATCTGGAAGTTCACGGTTCATGTATTGCTGAAGCCTGGCTTGGAGAATTTTGAGCATTACTTTATTAGTGTGTGAGATGAGTACAATTGTACAGTAGTTTGAGCATTCTTTGGCATTGCCTTTCTTTGGGATTGGAATGAAAACTGACCTTTTCCAGTCCTGTGGCCACTGCTGAGTTTTCCAAATTTGCTGGCATATTGAGTGCAGCACTTTCACAGCATCATCTTTCAGGAGTTGGAATAGCTCAATTGGAATTCCATCACCTCCACTAGCTTTGTTCGTAGTGATGCTTCCTAAGTCCCACTTGACTTCACATTCCAGGATGTCTGGCTCTAGGTCAGTGATCACACCATCGTGCTTAACTGGGTTGTGAAGACCTATTTTGTACAGTTCTTCTGTGTATTCTTGCCACCTCTTCTTAATATTTTCTGCTTCTGTTAGGTCCATACCATTTCTGTCCTTTATTGAGCCCATATTTGCATGAAATTTTCCCTTAATATCTCTAATTTTCTTGAAGAGATCTCTAGTCTTTCCCATTCTGTTGTTTTCCTCTATTTCTTTGCATTGATCACTGAGGAAGGCTTTCTTATCTCTCCTTGCTATTCTTTGGAACTCTGCATTCAGATGCTTATATCTTTCCTTTTCTCCTTTGCTTTTCGCTTCTCTTCTTTTCACAGCTATTTGTAAGGCATCCTCAGACAGCCATTTTGCTTTTTTACATTTCTTTTTCTTGAGTATGGTCTTGATCCCTGTCTCCTGCACAATGTCACAAACCTCTATCCATAGTTCATCAGGCACTTGCTCTCTCAGATGTAGTCTCTGAAATCTGTTTGTCACTTCCACTGTATAATCATAAGGGATTTGATTTAGGTTATACCTGAATGGTTTAGTGGTTTTCCTCACTTTCTTCAATTTAAGTCTGAATTTGACAATAAGGAGTTCATGATCTGAGCCACAGTCAGCTCCCAGGTCTTGTTTTTGCTGACTGTATAGAGTTTCTCCATCTTTGGCTGCAAAGAATATAATCAATCTGATTTTGGTGTTGGCCATCTGGTGATGTCCATGTATAGAGTCTTCTCTTGTGTTGTTGGAAGAGGGTGTTTGCTATGACCAGTGTGTTCTCTTGGCAATGATTCTCTTGGCTATGACCAGTGCGTTTTCTTGTTCTATCAGCCTTTGCCCTGCTTTATTCTGTACTCCAAGGCCAAATTTGCCTGTTATTCCAGGTATTTCTTGACTTCCTACTTTTGCATTCCAGTCCCCTATAATGAAAAGGACATCTTTTTTGGGTGTTAGTTCTAAAAGGTCTTGTAGGTCTTCATAGAACCATTCAGCTTCAGCTTCATCAGTGTTACTGGTTGGGGCATAGACTGGGATTACCATTATATTGAATGGTTTGCCTTGGAAATGAACAGAGATCATTCTGTCGTTTTTGAGATTGCATCCAAGTGCTGCATCTCAGACTCTTGTTGATTGTGATGGCTACTCCATTTCTTCTAAGGGACTCCTGCCCACAGTAGTAGATATAATGATCATCTGAGTTAAATTCACTCATTGCAGTCCATTTTAGTTCGCTGATTCCTAGAATGTCGATGCTCATTCTTGCCATCTCCTGTTTGACCATTTCCAGTTTGCATTGATTCATGGAGCTGACATTCCAGGTTCCTATGCAATAATGCTCTTTACAGCATCGGACCTTGCTTCTATCACCAGTCACATCCACAGCTGGGTGTTGTTTTTGCTTTGGCTCCATCCCTTCATTCTTTCTGGAGTTATTTCTCCACTGATCTCCAGTAGCATATTGGGCACCTACCGACCTGGGAAGTTCATCTTTCAGTATCCTATCATCTTGCCTTTTCATACTGTTCATGGGGTTCTCAAGGCAAGAATACTGAAGTGGTTTGCCATTCCCTTCTCCTGTCGACCACATTCTGTCAGAAATAAATCCTGTTAAAACAACTGTGTATTAAAAGTGTCACTTTTCTCTGTTTTTCTGCTCTGGGCACCAGAATTTTGATAATCATGTCAGTTCAGGACTACAAATCTACATTTTGATCTATGTAGTTCTTTATATTGGAAATAAAAAGATTAGGATTACTAGTGGTTGAATACTCATCAAGGGAGAAAAACTATATACATTTTGCCATAGAATATATTATCCTTCTTTTTGTTGGTCATATCAGTTGTCACTTGGTTTGGTACTTTATGAGGCAGAGTAGTAGTAGTAGCTCAAATTGTTCTGTTATGTCCATCTCTTTGTGACCCCATGGACTGCAGCCCGCCAGGCTCCTCTTTCCTTGGGATTTCCCAGGCAAGAATACTAGAGTGGGTTGCCATTTCCTTCTCCAGGGGATCTTCCCGACCCAGAGATTGAACCCATGTCTCCTGCAGCTCCTGCACAGACAGGTGAATTTTTTACCACTGAGCCAAGGGGCTTCCCATATGAGGCAGAGGCTACTATCTAACTATCATGTGTCCTGGGTCCTTAGCTAGACCACTAACTCTCTGGTACTGAGGTTTGGCTATGTGTCTAAATTCTAGTTAGTAAGAATGTAATTGGAAATGATGTAGACCCTTCCAAGCCTGCCTCCTAGAAGGCTCCCACGTGTAATGATATTCTATAATCTTTCCCTTTCTGGTTCAATTTAAGTGAATATAGTATCCTTGGAGGTCTTACATTGAAGATGGCAAAATGATAAAGTGTAATAAGCCTGAATTCCTGAATCAACATTCGGAGAAGAGTTGCCCACCAACAAGAAGTACCAGTTTTTGGACACGAATGAGCAAGAAATAAGCTATCTCATTAAATCACTGAACTTTCAGGGATTTCTTATTTCAGTAGCATTAACTAATATATATTACTCATAATTTCCTGTAACAGTCCACAAGTATTATACAGTGAGGCTATAAGCAAATTTCCAGTTTCTCCCTCAATAAGAAATTGGTGAAAGCACATATATGAATAGGCTCTTGTGTTATTCAAGAAAAAATATACAAAACAACTCAAATCATTACAGTGTAATATAATTGCTACTTTATATTAAGAACCTACGATATTCTAGGCATGATAATAAGCATTTTGCATTTATTATCTAATTTCATACTCAAAGAGGTCTTATATTTAGGTACTAAGATTATAAACTCAGGGAGACTAATTTACTAGACCAGATCATACCACTGATAAGTGGCAATAACAAGATTTGAATCCAGAGCTGTGATTCCAAACCTTAAGTTCCTGAACTCCATGGTATGCCCTACATCTTTCTTTACTTACTTTATATTCCAATGTGGTCTGTGGTAGAGCATTCTTATGTCAAAGCCATACTACCTTTTACAGGTTCTTTTCTGTTTCCACCTGGAATTGTGCCAAATTCATCTTATGTATTATATTTAAACATATATATATATATATATTTTTTTTTTTTAAAGATTTAAACTCTCAAAGATTCCCTGAAAATACTTTTCACAAGTCATATACTTTCCCAGGAATTGCTCTATTTGCTGGCCCATAAAGATAGCTCTTTGTTTTCTGATGGTAAGTGTGGGTTTTTTCATTTGTTTATTTTTGCTCCGTTTGGAGAGAAGAGTAACTTCATGCTTGGAATCCAAATTGAAAGTAGATCCCCTCTTTGGGTAAAATGTGGATGCCACTTTATTACAATCCTGTTTGACTATAGCAGCTCAGGGATATTACTACCAACAATTTCGTACCCCATGTTGTGCAGGCTGTTCCAATTACCTGCTGCTATAGATGACTACCCAAATCATCAATGATTTTTAAAATAACTTATTTTTATCTCTCCTAATTCTGTGGATTTACTGGATTCAGCTAGTGATTCTAATTTTGGGTCTCTAAGAATTGATGCTTTTGAACTGTGGTGTTGAAGACTCTTGAGAGTCCCTTGGACTGCAAGGAGATCCAACCAGTCCATTCTGAAGGAGATCAGCCCTGGGATTTCTTTGGAACGAATGATGCTAAAGCTGAAACTCCAGTACTTTGGCCACCTCATGCGAAGAGTTGACTCATTGGAAAAGACTCTGATGCTGGGAGGGATTGGGGGCAGGAGGAGAAGGGGACCACAGAGGATGAGATGGCTGGATGGCATCACTGACTCAATGGACATGAGTCTGAGTGAACTCCGGGAGTTGGTGATGGACAGGGAGGCCTGGTGTGCTGCGATTCATGGGGTCGCATAGAGTTGGACATGACTGAGTGACTGATCTGATCTGATCTGATCTGATATAGTTAAAGTTAGATGTTGACTGGGGTTGGAGTTTTCTGAGGATTCAACTGGATGTCTAAGGGAGTTTTAGTCCCTCCCCTTTGGTGCCTGGACTGAAATGGCTAGAAGCTGAGGGCTTCCTGAGAATATCAATGCACATGGTCTCTCCATGTGGCTAGCTTGGGTTTCACAAAAGTCTGAAGGTCTCAGGGAAATCTGAGTTCTTTTAACAGTCTTTCCCTAGAGTGAACATTCCAAGAGATCAAGGTCTAGGTGGTAAGGCTTCTTATTAAGCCTTGGAAGCCATGCGGTGTCACTTTCACTGCATCCCGCTGATGCTGCGATAACCAACAGAATCCAAGAGAAGCATGTTTAAAAGAGAGAGAAGCCTGTATACACATGTGGGAGTACTGGGAGGCATGGATCATTGGATGACCTCTGATTTACTTGGTAGAGTCTTTTCATTAGCATCTGTAACATGGATTCTTTTAATAGGCTCCTTAAATTGTAGTTCAGTTCCCTCAAAATCTTATGGGTCCTTTCTTCATGTATTTTGGTGAAGTTCCTCCAAGTCCAAGGGAATTTGGGTGGCATCATTCAGAGACACACTCAAAATTATCTCTAGTCCTCACCATGAGTTAGTGGCTTTCTGTTTCCTGGGATTCCTCTGTTGGTTCTATGTTCCCTTCACTGCTCAACACAACAGCTCTTACTTAAATTAGAGGTGCTGTGTGACTGAATGGTTGAGGGCTGAGGGAGGCAGCACATGTGCAAATTTCATGATCCCAACTCCTCATTTTGCCTTTTATGAGTCCAAACTGAGATGGCTGAGTTCAAACTGTGTAAGAATGAAGGCACAGAGATAAACAGATGAAGATTAAAATGTCAGCTTTATAACCAAATGTCAGTTTTATTACTGATTTGCAACTCCACTTTAGATCTACAGCCAAAGTGATTTCCCGCAACCCACATTCCCTAGAGGTTGAAATTTCCCCCTGTAGAAACCTGCCTGCTAAGCTTATCACATCATGGAGACAAACCAGAATGCGAGAGTCTCATGGCCAGGCTGGCTTCTCTAGAAATCCCGGAAGGGGTGAACCTAGCGCAGCCAAAATTCACCAATGAGATAAGTCATTTCTTCCAGAGGTAGAGTAAGTGAGGAGGTGGGGAGAGACTGAAAGTCCCCACTTCCACTCATCTCTTAATGGAGTTCGTGAGAACAGGGGAATGTGTGCTTTCCCTTATTGGGTACCTGGACATGTTCCCTCCCCCAGCGGTGTAGGGGAGGAAGCCCAGAGCATTTGGAAATTCCCAACATACACACCTCTCATTGCAAGGAGGTGGCTGGTAGCCTGCAGTGGCTTGTCGGACTTCCTGAATTAGACATACATGTAATAGTACCCCACCCATCTCTGCACCTTTTTTATACTGCTTCAAAAATATCATCGTAGTTACCAAACAAAACCCATGTACATAAATGAGGTAGGAAAATAAGGATATATACAACTTGGAATTTAGGCTTATGATCCAGAGCCTGACTATACTCTTTAACTATGACCTAGTAATTCCACAATTTTTCCCTGAGACATTTCTTTTGAAGGACTATCTGTCATTGTCCAGTACAAATGAAGCAGGAATAAGTATCGTATATTTTCTATATAGACATATGAATATGTGGGTGTGAATATGAGTAATTGCCTGTTCATGGTAGAATATGTGATGTCTAAGCCTCCCTAACATAAATATTTCATTGGTTTCTGTTAGAGGTTTTGAAATGGGAGGTCTGGACCTTTGTGCGTTGCCACTGAACTCCCACTCACACCTAATTTGCACATTAAACCTGTATGTGTGCTTCTTTATAGCTCTATAATTGTCACATTTACATAATATATATGCTCAATAGACAAAGAGCTTATTTTCCTTTTAAATTAAAATTTCAAAACTACAAATCCATCTTTGGAGGCAAGAATTCTGATAAAAGGATGCAATGATACTCATCAATACCAGGCCATGAAAGCCTGTTGTAATTAAGGTGAGCAGGGAGTTCTGGTGGTGGGCACAGGAAACCACGTGATGGACTTGACAAGTCACGGCTCTACCAACCACGGTGCTGCCTGACAAGCAGCCATACCCTACTCTGGGTCTCCAATAGTTACCCAACACTCCAGGAATGTTGTGCGCATTAATTTCTAAGAAACAGTTTTTAAAAGATCATATAAGGAGCAAAACAGAAGGTCTTTAGCATCCCATTGTATTTTATGCTGAATAAATACTAATACATATTGAGTATTTTTCTAGGCACTTGATACACATTAGCTCATCCAGTCCTCCTTGCAAACTTGTAAGTGAGAAACTCCTACTGGCCCTGTTTAGAGAGGGGAAATTGAGGTAGCGAGAAGGGCTAAGGTCAACCAGATAAACTTGAACCCAGTCAACAATGGTTTGAAAGCCCATGCACTCAGTCACTCCGCTTTGCTCCCTCTGGCCTGAGCGCATGGAACCTGATAGAGTTCTGGTCCTAGCCATCATGCTAGTTACCTAACTAAAGCAAATTACTTCATCTTGCTAGACATTAAAGCCACCGTGCTAAATAGATGATTGGTTTATAGCTATTCTTTATTAGACATTCTAGTTTGTTGGGTTTCCCCAGTGGCTTAGCTATAAAGAATCCTCCTGCAATGCAGGAGACACAGAAGACTGGGGTCCACCCCCACATCGGGAAGATCCCCTGGAGGAGGAAATGGCAGCCCACTCCAGTATTCTTGCCTAGAAAATCCTGTGGATGGAGGAGACTGACAGGCTACAGTCCATGGGGTCGAAAAGAGTCGGACACAACTGAGCAAATGAACACACAGTGGTAGAGTGAGAACAAGTGACTTATGAGCTTTTCAAAGTTTTTATCCTGATTTAGTATAGAACTTTAAATATCTGTGAGTCTTTAGAGTATTTTAAGATAAACGTAACAATTGTAGAAAAATTGTCTTTTTATGCTATTCTAATTGTAGCAAATAATATTTTAGGCAAACTGAATGAGTTGATCAATGTAACATGAAAAGGCTTTGATAGAGTAAGTTTCCAAACTTGAAGCTCTAAGTCCCTCAGGCTATTATTTAGCTTTGTGAATTGCTTCCTCCATGTTCTATCCGATGCCTTCTTCTTAGTCTAGCTCCTGAAATGAATCCATCTACTTAGTTGTTTCCTGTGTCCAGACCTTAAAGTCTAGCCACCGTTATTAACACTAATTGGTAGGCTCAGCAGAGAGGCTGAGGACTGAATGAGCACCAGGAACAAAAGTAGGTTCTCTCCTTAGAACTGTGTGAACGAAAAGGGTGGGAAAGGTCAGCCTGCCCGCTGCCTGCCCTGAATCCACTGTGGAAGAAAGGACTTCATCTGGCATACCTCCCAGCAAACCCAATTTAAAAGAACTCTCCCAAGGCAGAAATGTCTCTTTGGATTTTATCAGATCATATAGATCCTAGTTATAGAGAAACACACAAAAAAGAAACTAATCTGTTCTATACCTCTGGGCCCAAACGAAATTACGTTAAGACAATGACTTAATGTGCTATGAACGTCGCCTGTGGAGCCCTGGGTCCTTTGCTTTGGGTTCTGAACCCTTTGCTCTGCTTGCAGCTTCCATTATTGTTGAACTCAGTCAGTGACTCACTCCAGGATCCTAGGTAGGTCTGGCGGTCATGGTTCTATGGCGTTCTGTACCCATGGTGCCAAAGGACAGGAAGGGCAGGAGCAGGAGGACTCTCCAGATTCTATTAAACAGAGGAGAGACTGTCGGCAGCTTCTATGGGGAAAACATACACAACTTTGCTTTCACTGTAGCAGTGAACTATGATGAATAGGTTTTTATTAAAGTACAGAGATGGCAGAAATTTTTCTGGGGATTTCTGCTCAGATTTTTGGCTAATAGGAACGCATGATGTGAATTTAGGTAGAAGTAGAAAAGTAAATACTTAATGAATTCCAAGACAATGCCTTTAACTGGTCATCACTAGTTTCAAAATCTAGATAATGTGATTTCTGAAAAATTTCAAGTGAAAATTACAAGTGGTTTTTTCCTCTGCCCAGAAGAGATCTAGGTGGTAAGAAGCTGTATAATATGTAGGCCTTGGCACAATACTTCCATACAGTCCAAAGCTTTTCATCAAATGACTTAATGGAATGATGAAATGGAATACAGGGTTATTCAACTCAATTGTAATGTTGAAGGACAATAGTAAACACTTTGAAGACTCATCTCTTGTCAATGATCAAAAACTCTCCAGTTTGTGATTGTTTTAGTCTTTGTTATTTATTTTTTTTTTTATTTTATTTTATTTTTAAACTTTACATAACTGCATTAGTTTTGCCAAATATCAAAATGAATCCGCCACAGGTATACATGTGTATTAAATCAATTTCATCAAACACTTGCAACAAAAATGTTTCAAAAGCCCTTTAGGTGTCATGTCAAAGAAAACTTGGATAGCACCATAAACTCAATGAACATTCATGACCACTTTTTGATAATGAGAATGGAATTCTTCAGGGTTAAAGATATAAATATCTAAAGAGTTGCCAATTTTGTTTTCCTAAACCTAGACTCTAATTTTCCAAGTCTAGATTCTCCTTTTTCTTTGTAACTGATCTGGCTCATCTTTCTTGATGCTTGGCTGAAATTTATCAGCCCCTTCCCCATACAGATTTCCTCCATTCCTACAATCACGGAGAAGCTCAAGGAAGAGTTGTGCCTTGGTTTATAGCTTCTCATACCCTGACACGTTGACTCACTGCTGCTGCTCAACTAGAAAGACTCAGGCAAACCAAGATCTGTGTGAATGTTACAACTTTCAGATTCTTCTAAAATTTATTTTATTTCTGTACCATGTTGTATAGAATCACTGTATGTCACTGGTTATCTTTTAATTGACTTGTACTGATGTCTATAAACTGTGACATAATTACAGTACAAGGAATACATTTCTTCAGCTGCTCTTTAGTTCCTGGATAAAAACAGCACAAAGGAATTTTCTGGAAGTATTGGCAAATAAGCAGTTACACTAGTATTTATTCCTTTAAAACTATTTTTTTTAATGTAAGAATTTCATAGCCAGTCATAGACATTGCCAGAATCTTTGTTCGGCAAACGGACACTGCTGCTAAGTCACTTCGGTTATGTCCGACTCTGCGCGACCCCATAGACAGCAACCCACCAGGTACCGCCATCCCTGGGGTTCTCCAGGCAAGAACACTGGAGTGGGTTGCCATTTCCTTCTCCAATGCATGAAAGTGAAAATTGAAAGTGAAGTCACTCAGTCATGTCCAACTCTTAGTGACCCCACGGACTGCAGTCTACCAGGCTCCTCCATCCATGGGATTTTCCAGGCAAGAGTACTGGAGTGGGTTGCCATTGCCTTCTCTGAACTGACACTAGAACCCTAATAAATTAATTTAATGAAAAAGGAGACATGCTTCTAAAGCACATGTGTGGTGAGACTAACGTCCTAAGGAACTGTTGATTGTAGCAGATGAGCTTCACCTGTCAAAATGATAAACTCAAGAAAGCTTTTATTCCTCCTGAAGCTCACAACAATTTGGCTTTCAGACATATAGTGGAGAGTGTAGTCACCAAAGGCACAGAAATGAATGTTAACCCTGCAAGTGCTGGTACATTATTCGAGGTATACCAGCAATGCCTTTCTTTTTGAGGGGAAAGAAACAACTTGAACCACACCTTTGCTCCTATCATTTTGGCTGGAACTCACGTTTCTAAGGTTCTGATATAGTCATAGTGAAGTTGGGAGTCTTGGCCCACTATGATACTGCTGGCTGGGACAAACAGAGAAGACAAACGAGCAAGAATCCTAGCCATCTGACTGCATTCGCGCGGTGGTTAAGTCCCACTGATGCTTCATCCTTTCTCTACATGAGCACTTCAAAAATAACAGCAAAGTAGACAGATGGCTGTGAGGGCCTCTAAGTAACACTTGTTCTTCACTGCTGAGGCATTCTACCCCACTGCCTTGCTGAAGCCTGACTCAACCATTAGGCCCACTACAAGCCCTCAGAGTGCATTCACGGGGGCTGATTCCTGCTCACTGCAGTCAGTAGGGTAACCAGGAGGCTGTTCAGAGTGCGTGACCCTGAGTACCAGGAGGACATTAAAAATCGAGATCAGTGCTGGTCAGCAGAAATATAATGGGAGCCTTGTGTATAATTTATAATTTTCTAGATATCATATTAAAAAGGTAAAAAGAAACAGGTAAAATGAATTTTAATACTAGATTTTACTTAACATACCCAAGATCCTCTATAGACCTTATTCAAATTCACTAGTTTTTTTACTATTGAAGTTTTTCTGGTATAAGATTCAGTCCAGAGTCTCCTTTAATCTGAAATAGCTCCATAATCTTTGGCTTCCCTGACCTTGACATTTCTGAGGAGTCCTGCCCAGTTATTTTGCAAGCATCCCTTTGTTTTGGTTTGTGTGATATTTCCCCATGATTAGATCTATGCTGTGTATTCGGGACCCAGTGCTACAGAAGGGCTGTGGTATCCTTGGTGTATCCTATCAGAGGCATCCAATGTTGATTTGCCCCATTACTGGTGATTTTAACTTTTTAAAAATTGAGATGTGCTTGACACATAACATTATATTAGTTTCAGGTATACAACATCCATCGCCACAGATACTTATAATTTTTTTTCCTTCAACATGTAGCTTGTGGGATCTCAGTTCCCCACCCAGGGACTGAACCTGGGCCATGGCAGTGAAAGCCCAGAATCCTCACCACTAAACCACCAAGGAACTCCCTATAATTTTTTTTCTTGTGATGAGAACTTTTAACATCTACTCTCTTAGCAATTTTCAAATATACAATACAGTATTATTATCTATAGTCACCATGCTGTACATTATATCCCCAGGACTTACAACTGGAAGTTTGTACCTTTTCACCCCTTTTACCCATTTCACCTACTCCTATCTTCTGCCTTGATAATTTTAACTTTAATTATTTGATTCAGGTGGTGTCTTTCAGGTTTCTTCACTGTAAAATTATTTCTATTTACTAAACTACTAACTGATGGCAAGATACTTTGACATTATGTAAGCATAAGATTTATTATAGTTTTCTTCTCTAATTTTTATCATCCATTGATGATTCTTGCCTGAAACAATTATTACTGCAGTGTTTGCCAAATGGTGACTTTCTATTGTCACCCTCCTTCTACATTTATTAGTTGGAATTCTGCGTGTGGTTCAGGAGAACTCTCTTCCTCATTTGTTTATTTGTATTAGTATGCACTAGAATTCTTATTTTTAATGGGCTATAATTCATTGCTGGGGCTTCCCAGGTGGCACTAGTAATAAAGAACCCACCTGCCAATACAGAAGACATGAGAGACACCAGTGTGATCCCTCCATCGGGAATGCCAACCCACTTCAGTATTTTTTGCCTGGAGAATCCCATGGTCAGAGGAGCCTGGCAGGCTACAGTCCATGCGGTTGCAAAGAGTTAGACATGAGTGAAGTGACTGAGCATGCACGCATAACTCATTGCTAAGGTTATTTATTTTGTTGCTCAAATTAACACAGATTGGCCATTTGGAACCTCTTAACGTTTTGGACACGACTGAAGCGACTCAGCAGCAGCAGCAGAAGCAACGTTAGTCCATGTGTCCCTTCAAGATGTGCTCATCCCTTTTTGGAGGCCTTCCTTTTCTTTTGGGACTACAAGATATCCCAGGTTCATCCTGTACTTTCCTTGTCCAGACATCAGCCACTGATAAGGAACCTTGCTTCCTTTTAGTGGAGAATGGTATTTAGAAAATAACATCTGAACATTAGATGTTATCCAATCTAGCATTAGATGTTTGTTATTTGCTATGAGGTATTACTGTTCCCATGCCTCTCTATGAACAAAGCTAGGCTATATATGTGTGTGTGTCTGTACATACACACACACATGCACACATATGTGTATTTCATCTGTATTTCTCTCTATATATCTATATAAGTAGAAAACCATTAATTCACAACATTATCTCGAATTCCAATCCAAAACAGCATGGGGTTCACTCATTTTTCTCCTTTTCAGTGAGACACCTGGCCCCAGTTACTCCTTTGATCACTTCCTCTGAAAGTAACCAATTTCCCATAGGTTATCACCACCCATCCTTATATGGACGCCGACCTCACTATGTTTGGGCTGTCAGTGTTGTTCTGTGAACAGGTTGCCTTCCTCATCCTGCCTAGACTCTGACACTATACACCAGCACACCAGCCCTTTGCCCTTTTCCTGAGCCCACACCTGCATGGAGGCAAGTAAATACCTAAACATGACCAGGATTCAGTTAGCAGGGAACACCAGGAAGGTGGATTTTGGTTAGGCAGCCAACACTGTTATAGCACCCATTCCCATCCTGGTATTAGTAACCTAATTTTCCTTGGGGATACCATACACCTTCTCAAACTACCCTTGGGATTTAAATGGGACAAGATCCATCCTTGGCTCCAGTGGGAGGTTAACCACAAGGCAAGCATTTGAGCAATGTGGTTGGTTCAAGCATGGGCACACGACCTAAGTCAGGTCATAGAGAGCCTTGCCTAAAATTGCTGAAGTATTATATAGAAATAGAATCTCTTTCTACTGATGTTGCCAAGCCTTGGACTCCCGATAGTCATCTTACCACCACATCTGAAAAATGAAGTCAACGTAAAGAAAAACAGATTTATGACTTGGAGAGAGATAAAGATTCCATACATCATTGTTTAAGCATCTTGATCAAGCCATGCCTGAAGCTATAACTTCTAGGTTTATCTGCTATATGAGCCAATAAATTCTATTTTTTGCTTACACCTATTTGAGATGGGTTTCTGTCACTTGCAACCAAAAGTGTTCTCACTAAAACAGCTGGAGCTTAGATAGTTTTTATATTCTCCCAACAGCTGGGGAAGGATTAACCACCATAATTCTTAGCCTAATATAGTGGGATGAAGGAAAACAAAAACTTTGGACTTTAAGTGAAAACTCTGTGGAAGAGTTGGATGATTTAAAAAAAATTCTATGGGTCCTAATATATTTTTTAATTTTATGCCAGACTTACTTAACCAGTCTTTTTCCTTTCCACATGTAAAAAATTTTGACAACAATACTAAAACTTTCAAATTTAAGATCAGGCAAGGAATTATAAGCATGTATTTTAAAGCAGCTTCAGTTCCTCAAGAGAGCAGCTAAGTTGATTCCTTATCTTCTTTTCCTATACTGAACTTCTAGTCATCCTCTAACTGCAGCCAATAACAAACACTGTTATTAGACTCTCAAACATACAGCATATATCACTTTAAAAAACAAACTCATACAAGGCGACTCAGAAGGCTGCATCTGGGCATCTCAAGAGAGTGGTTCCAAAGGGAAGCCAGAAGCCTAAAATGAACAAATGGGTGTTTTTGGTCCAAAGACAATGATTTGGTTTTCTGTGTTTATTTTAGTCATCCATTCATCATTGGGACAGAGGTCACTGTTCCAGTCAGGCAACATAGCATCTTGCCTGGGGTTTGCAGAGAAAAGCCAGACATGGAGGAGCAGAGTCAGCAGGACTCAACCACCAACCATGACAGGAGAAGTGAGCAGCTTTCCCCACAGCTGTGCGTCTCATGTAGTCTCTGTAAACCTCAAAGTTGGCATTGGGAAAGCTTTCTTTAAGATGACAGACTGCTCTTTTCCTTTGTCTCGCCTGTGTTTCCTGGCCCATGTCTGCGTCAGTTTTGCCCTCAGTTTGAGGTGGTGGTGGCGCGACCCTGCCATGCGGTGGAACCACTCAGTCACCGCCAAACTGTCACTCAGTTCCTGGCGGAAAAGACTTCACACCCATAATCCTGTAATCTTTTCCTCCAGCAAGGACTCCATTTCACTTGAAGAGGTTGAAATGAATAGCTTTTGTCATTTGGAACTTGAGCACATCTGGATGAATTTTTAGTTAAAAAAAAAATCAGGCCATAAAAAAGTCAACAATATTCCTGTTTTGAGGACAAATGTGATTTCATCATATCAAACACATGTTAGAAAGCTTGGCTCACTCTTATTTTTCCATCCTGCTGAAGGTGACAAAGATAGCTGAGCTACTTCGTACTCTGGTTCATGCTGATCAGATAAGGCAGGTGATACAGACTCAGGGCTAGTTCTGGCTGCAAGGCATTTTAAAGATCCAACAGAAAGAAAGCAAAGAAAGCTATAAAACATCACTGGCAGTTTATTTTTAATTATCATAAATAGGATAACTTTAACAAATTTAGACCTTTTTTAAAAGACAGTCTCTCCAAACCTTCCTTCGGAGACTACAAACCCAAAGCCCAAACCCAGGGAAGCTCACCCCTGAACCCCCCAGATAAAAGAGAAACCTTATGACTGAACTTTTTACTCAAATTTCACAGTTCTAGAGTGATATGTCTAAGGAACTAATCGGTTTCATACCCCAGTGAGATCTTTGGTAGATAGAAAATATTCCCTGATGGCTCAATCAATAAAGAATCCACCTATAATGCAGGAGATCCAGCTACGATCCCTCAGGCAGGAAGATCCACTGGATGAGGAAATGGCAACACACTCCTGTATTCTTGCCTGGAGAATTCCATGTTCATGGGGTCCCAGAGTTAGACAAGACTGAACAACTAACACTTTCACTTTACTTTCACTTTTTCTCCATTAGTGCTTCTATAATCCTTCACCAAATCTAATCAACTTTCCTTCCTATATGATTGTCATATTTATTTGCTCCTCTTCATTCCCATTTGTTCAAGGCTCTATCATTTCTCAACTGAGTAACTGCGAAAGTGTCTTAACTAATTTCCTCGCCCCAATCTTCCACCCTGCCAGGAGAATGATCTTTCTATTCCATGTTCTAAAATGTCCTTCCTTTGCGTAAAATTTATTTTTTTATGTATTTTTGTAGTTGATTTACAATGTTGTGTTATTTCTGGTGTTCAATAAAGTGATTCAGTTATACATCTATATACATTCTTTTTCACATTTTTTTCCATTATGGTTTATCACAGGATATTGAGCAGAGTTCCCTGTGCTATAAAGTAGGACCTTGGTTTTTTAATCTGTTTTATATATAGTAGTTCAGTTCAGTCGCTCAGTCGTGTCCAACTCTTTGCGACCCCATGAATCGCAGCATGCCAGACCTCCCTGTCTATCACCAACTCCCGGAGTTCACTCAAACTCACATCCATAGAGTTGGTGATGCCATCCAGCCATCTCATCCTCTGTCGTCCCCTTTTCCTCCTGCCCCAAATCCTTCCCAGCATCAGAGTCTTTTCCAATGAGTCAACTCTTTGCATGAGGTGGCCAAAGTACTGGAGTTTCAGCTTTAGCATCATTCCTTCCAAAGAACACCCAGGACTGATCTCCTTTAGAATGGACTGGTTGGATCTCCTTGCAGTCCAAGGGACTCTCAAGAGTCTTCTCCAACACCACAGTTCAAAACCATCAATTCTTCAGCACTCAGCTTTCTTTATAGTCCAACTCTCACATCCATACATGACTTCTGGAAAAACCATAGCCTTGACTAGACGCACCTTTGTTGGCAAAGTAATGTCTCTGCTTTTGAATATGCTATCTAGATTGGTCATAATTTTCCTTCCAGGGAGGAAGGGTCTTTTAATTTCATGGTGGCAATCACCATCTGCAGTGATTTTGGAGCCCCCAAAATAAAGTCTGACACTGTTTCCACTGTTTCCCCATCTATTTCCCATGAAGTGATGGGACCAGATGCCATGATCTTCGTTTTCTGAATGTTGAGCTTTAAGCCAACTTTTTCACTCTCCTCTTTCACTTTCATCAACAGGCTTTTTAGTTCCTCTTCACTTTCTGCCATAAGGGTGGTATCATCTGCATATCTGAGGTTATTGATATTTCTCCCAGCAATCTTGATTCCAGCTTGTGCTTCTTCCAGCCCAGCGTTTCTCATGATGTACACTGTATAGAAGTTAAATAAGCAGGGTGACAATATACAACCTTGATATACTCCTTTTCCTATTTGGAACCAGTCTGTTGTTCCGTGTCCAGTTCTAACTATTGCTTCCTGACCTGCATATAGGTTTCTCAAGAGGCAGGTCAGGTGGTCTGGTATTCCCATCTCTTTCAGAATTTTCCACACTTTATTGTGATCCACACAGTCCAAGGCTTTGGCATAGTCAATAAAGCAGAAATAGATGTTTTTCTGGAACTCTCTTGCTTTTTCGATGATCCAGTGGATGTTGGCAATTTGATCTCTGGTTCCTCTGCCTTTTCTAAAACCAGCTTGAACATCTGGAAGTTCACGGTTCACATACTACTGAAGTCTGTGTTAATCCCAAACTCCTAATTTATCCCTCCGTACCTTTCCTGTTTGGTTACGTAAGTTTGTTTTCTATGTCTGTGAGCCTGTTTCTGTTTTGCAAGTAAATTCATTTCTATCACTTTTTTAGATTCCACATATAAATGATACTATATAGTATTATATTTGTCTTTGTCTTTCTGACTTACTTCAGTTAGCATGATAATCTCCAGATCCATCCATGTTGCTGCGAATGGCAATATTTGATTCCTTTTTATGACTGAATAATATTCCCCAGTGTATATATACTTATATATACCACATATTCTTTATCCACTCATCTGTTGAAGGACACAGGTAGCTTCCATGTCTTGTAAATAGTTTCTTTTGCTTAAATTTGATTAATGGCTGCAAGTTGCCTCTGCTGCAGAACATATACTTTTTAAATCTGGCCTTATTAATCTCTCTCACTATCCTTTACTTGAACCTCCAAGATACTGAATTACTCAGGAGGTCTCCACGCTCTCTAGTGAGCTTTTCTCTTACTTGAGCCTTTGCATTTGCAGCTTCCTCCACTAGGAATTAATTCTGCTGCTTTGTAGCTAGTTAAATAATTGCTTCTGGAATTTTGAAACTTAGCTCAGATGCCAGTGCTTCTCAGACATCTGTCCTGGATTTCCATCTGCTTCCAGGTAAGGAAGCTTTTCCTATTTGCTCCTATCTTTGCTACTATCATAGCACTTAGTATCTTTTTCACTTGCCTTGCTCACTAGCCTGGGAAGGTCTATTTTTTAATTCCTGTATCTCCATTACCTACCATGGTTCTTAGTTATAGTTGGTGCTCAAAAACATTGAATGAATGAATGATGTGGAATATGGAGTGTAGGGTATGGAGTTAGAGAAGGCGAGGTTCAGAAAAAGAAGGAGACCGGCACTTTACAGGAACAGATCACCTTTAATGAGGTTAGAAGGGGCAGCAGTCAGTTTAGTGAGCTGCTGCACTAACCCAAAAAAAGAGTAAGTATATATAGGCATATATGTGGAAATCTATTGTCTTAAGGGGACCTGTTCTTCTCCAAGGTTGTTCGGAGTAGTTATGTCTCAAATGGCTGGGGCAAGGAATTCTGGAGATCAGCCAGAAGCTGGACTGGCTGCGAGCTGGGCGAAATCAACCTTAATGTCCATTTTTTTCTTTGGGTAAGAGAGGTCTTTGTTTTGCATAGAATGGTGGGGAGGACTCTGAGCGGAGTTTTAACTCCAGGCTATTTGAGCCATGTAACTTTCCTTCATGGAGAATTGGTTTTAATTATATTAATCATTTGTGTTTGGTTGTTTTTAACTGGCAGTGGCAGTCACCAGCGACCTTGCTCTAGGTCATCATGTAAATCTATTTAGTTGGATATTTTTGGTTAAGTTTCTAGAAGTTTTGAAAGTGTATTGAATCTCTGCTTCAGTCAACTCTATCTGCACTAAGAACACTGTAAGGCAAACACATAAATTCACCATATGGAGCCAATAAAAGGTGTTAAAAATAGGGGAAAAGTTACTGATAAAGTGTGACAAGGTTTTCAAACAGGGGCAATATTATCCATTTAAATTGCAGAAACCTTATTCATACTAACTGCACACAAAGGAATAAAAATTTGTTTGGAATATTCAGAAGATGGAAATAGTCCTTGTATTTCTGTGCCTGAATCTTATCTTGCAGTACTTACTATAAAAATTCATGCCCTATCAACTTTGCACCCCAAACTTTATATCCTAGTAAAACTGGTTTTCTTCCTATTTCCTAAATCTTTTATCTTTAGAGCAGGTTTCATGCCCTTGCTTAGATATGCCCCTAATTTGAAATATTCCATCTTCTATCCTTTATGTAATCAACTTGAGCTCTTCTATGTGCTTTATTCTCAGACTAAATCCTATCCTTCAAAGAAGCCTCCCCTCAACTATTCTGGCCCATATGAACTGTAGCTTTTCTGATTTTCCACAGCACTCATGCCTGCAGCACTCGTGTTGTCCCTCGCACACTCTGACTCCAGCAATCCTCATAACCACTGGGATCTACAATCCACCGACACCTTGTTACTGTCCCCACATCCCTCATGTCTTCCTCTCTACCTGGTATAGGTGACTTCCATGAGCGATCATTAGTATCATTCCCTTGAGTATCTTTCAACTCTTACAATACTTGCTGAGCAAAACCCCAGTCCAGGTATAGTTCTCTTTGCCTGTGGGGCAACTGCACTCACATAGCCGAGCATGGCTAGAAAATTGTCGCCATTTGAACTGGTCTCATTTTGAATACATGAATACTAACTTGAATGAGGGCTTCCCAGGAGCTAGTGGTAAAGAACCTGCCTGCCATTGTAGGGGACATAAAGAGAGATGGGTTCCATCCCTGGGTCGGGAAGATCCCCTGGAGGAGCGCACAGCATCCCACTCCAGTATTCTTGCCAAGAAGTTCCCTTGGACACAGGAGCCTGGAGACTACTGTCCATAGGGTCACAAAAAGTCGGGCACGACTGAAGCAACTTAGCACAACCTTGCATGAGTTCTTGATGCTGCCTGGCAGTCCTTTTATTTTCCTCTATTCATTCCAATCCCAAAGAAAGGCAATGCCAAAGAATGCTCAAACTACCGCACAATTGCACTCATCTCACACACTAGCAAAGTAATGCTCAAAATTCTCCAAGCCAGGCTTCACCAATATGTGAACTGTGAACTTCCAGATGTTCAAGCTGGTTTTAGAAAAGGCAGAGGAACCAGAGATCAAATTGCCAACATCCGCTGGATCATCGAAAAAGCAAGAGAGTTCCAGAAAAACATCTATTTCTGCTTTATTGACTATGTCAAAGCCCTGGACTGTATGGATCACAATAAAGTGTGGAAAATTCTGAAAGAGATGGGAATACCAGACCACCTGACCTGCCTCTTGAGAAACCTATATGCAGGTCAAGAAGCAACAGTTAGAACTGGACACGGAACAACAGACTGGTTCCAAATAGGAAAAGGAGTATGTCAAGGCTGTACATTGTCACCCTGTTTATTTAACTTCTATGCAGAGTATATTATGAGAAACGCTGGGCTGGAAGAAGCACAAGCTGGTATCAAGATTGCTGGGAGAAATCTCAATAACCTCAGATATGCAGATCTGCCACCCTTATGGCAGAAAGTGAAGAGGAACTAAAAAGCCTGTTGATGAAAGTGAAAGAGGAGAGTGAAAAAGTTGGCTTAAAGCTCAACATTCAGAAAACGAAGATCATGGCATCTGGTCCCATCACTTCATGGGAAATAGATGGGGAAACAGTGGAAACAGTGTCAGACTTTATTTTTTGGGCTCCGAAATCACTGCAGATGGTGATTGCCACCATGAAATTAAAAGACCCTTACTCCTTGGAAGGAAAATTATGACCAACCTAGATAGCATATTCAAAAGCAGAGACATTACTTTGCCAACAAAGGTGCGTCTAGTCAAGGCTATGGTTTTTTCCAATGGTCATGTATGGATGTAAGTGTTGGACTGTGAAGAAGGCTGAGTGCCGAAGAATTGATGGTTTTGAACTGTGGTGTTGGAGAAGACTCTTGAGAGTCCCTTGGACTGCAAGGAGATCCAACCAGTCCATCCTAAAGGAGATCAGTCCTGGGTGTTCTTTGGAAGGAATAATGCTAAAGCTGAAACTCCAGTACTTTAGCCACCTCATGTGAAGAGTTGACTTATTGGAAAAGACTGTGATGCTGGGAGGGATTTGGGGCAGGAGGAAAAGGGGACGACAGAGGATGAGATGGCTGGATGGCATCACTGACTCAATGGAGGTGAGTTTGAGTGAACTCCAGGAGTTGGTGATGGACAGGGAGGCCTGGAGTGCTGCGATTCATGGAGTCGCAAAGAGTCAGACACGACTGAGCAACTGAACTGAACTGACTTATTCCATTTACTCTCCCATTCTCTTGGACAAGGAGATCATGCTGTCATGTGATTATATATTGGTTTGTCCTCCATTTATTTGAGGAACTTGTGTTTGCAAGGCTGTATATCACTTGATGGAAGGAGTCCATTGTCCAAGACCCCTTTTAGATCCTTTATAATCATAAGGACATGAGCGGTGCCCTGTAAAGGGGCCAAGGTCTTTGAACAGTTCCCCATCCCATCCTCAGGATATGCAAGGAGTTCTGAAAGGCTGGGAAGTTCAGCCAATTGTAAAAGACTCCAAACCATTTGAAAGTGCTCTGTACAGAGAATATTGACAGTGAGGATGACAGGAGAGAACCAAATGAGAATCCTTGGTATTCACTGGAGGCAGTCAATCAAGGAGACAAAAAAGCTAATTTTCGAGTTAGAGTGCTTGGGTTTAAATGCCAGTTCCAATATTAACCAGCTGTGTGGTATGAGGATATTATTAATTAATCTTTACATCTATTTCCTCTTTGGCAAATGAAACTAAAAGTAGTACCTAACACATAAAGTTTAGAAAGTTTCCAAGAGATAAAGCACTAGCACATGTAGCTAAATGTCCAATAAATACTAGCTATTATTTTCAGGAAGCAGAGTGAGGCCGAAAAGGTTTACTTGAGTTTCTCCAGGTTAAAAGGAAACATCAATTTTCCAATTCTGGTTGCAATATTTTTAGAATATCATGCAGCACTAAGTTTTTGATCTTGAGACTCTGCCTAGTTAAGTTCTCCACTGCCAACTTTGTCACTCTCATCCTATTCATGGACCTTTCAGTTAAAGAGGCTGCTGACCATATCTGAGCTGAGTTAGTTCCTCATGAGCAGACCTGGGTCTTTCAGTTGGCACCGCTGGCAGCTGGCCCAAGTAATAATAACGTGTGCTGAAATGACTCGGATTTTGGAAAAGTATATAGGCAGTTGGCCCTGCTATGGCAGTGGTGGATATTTATAGAATCACCTTCACTTCACACTATGGCTGTTTATATTATAAATGTAAATACAATGTCTGAGGAGCTGAGAGACTTCTCTAGTGTACAAGTCAAAACTGTTTGAAGGTGATATAGCTGGTAACCTGAGCCAAGAAGTACGTCATCGTTGTTTGGATTCAGCATAAGACAGTCATCTCTGTGAATTTGATATGTCCTCCTTTAGCACCTAGCAACTTCTTGTTGAGTTTCATGCTGGGCACAAAAGAGGATATAAGCCAAATGTGAGATGTGGTCTGCCTTCAAAAAGCTTACAGTCTGGTTGTGTAAGAGACCCTCAAGCACATGCATTCCAAGTTGGGGTCACAATGTGTAGTCAGGTGTTAGGCTGTGGGGTAGTCAGGTGTTAGGCTGTGGGGTAGTAAGTGTTCCGGAAGAAAGCAGTCAGGAGAGTCAGGCGCCCAAGAAGCTAGCCTGGTTAGTTGATGGGTTCATTCACTTCCCTGTGTTCTCTGAGTCCTGCCAGAGTGCTCACGAATGTGTGTGCCCAAGTGTGACAGGTGGATTCCGGGCAACGCCTCCTCCATGAGTGCTGTGCCTCTGACTTAGAGTTTGGGTGTGAATATTTACAAAATTTAAGTGTTTGATCTAGAGATATAATTTTCTGATAAACACTTGTAGGTAGTTTTCTGCCTTCAAAAAGTAATCTCTCAAGTGTTCATCAATATCAGGTGTATACCAAGTTCTTGCCATTTTCCTCAATACCAGCCACATGTACAAAGGCTTGACTACACCCTTATGTGTCCCAGGGAAAACATATGGATCATTTTTTCATCTATTTGAGCACAAACTACAGTTCCAACACTATAAAAAATGTACAGAGAACTGTTGGGTAAGATGAAAGAAGTGAGGTAAGGACCCAGGACACACCCATCAATATATACACTTCCTTTTGCTGCTCTTCTCTGCTGTGGTCCTTAGAGCTGGCTTGAATGGGGTGAATAGTGTTCTGCCATGACAAAGTTCCCTAGATCCTGCCTATGAGGAAAGTGATGGAGTAAGTCAGAGCTTAGGTCGAACCGGGTTTAGAGATCTGCTTCTTTAAATCATTCATTCTTTATTCCATTCAGTCATTGACTCTGTAGCCTCTTTAATGTTTAAATTTTATATTTGTTTGGGCAGAGAGGGAAGGAAAGAGTGACATCAATAATTAAAAATGGACTTTAGGGAGAGGCAGTGATGAGACACATTGTCCTTCTAATAGCTTTCTTCCAAAAACATGCCTGGGCTGAAGCTTCTAACTGAAGTCACTTATTTCAGAAGGTTTTTTTCCCTCCCTATAGCTCTGCCAGGATCTGATGTAAACCCATCCACATTAGATTTTATCAGATCTCTTAAAAAAAAAAAAATAAACCCATCCACATTAGATTTTATCAGATCTCTTAAAAAAAAAAAAAAAAAAAAAAACTTCCTCTGCTCAATAAAAGCTTTCCTAGACTTAAATATTGGATGAAGGAAAAGTCAAGGATCTAATTAGCATCATTATATTTTGGCAAGAATCTGAGATCTGCATCTGGTTTGAATCAATTTGCTAATGATTGTCACTTGACACTTACTTGTCAAAGTTAAGTCCCAGCAGTTACTAGTCCTGGTTGCCACCAAACGCAGATAGTGATAATACTAGCTGATGTTTTTTTATTATATGCCAGTCACTTGCTGATCTAGGGACTCTAATTTGCCTTGCTGTTGATCTAAGTGAATGACAGCTTTTCAACTACAGTTGATTGGGACTGGTTGTACATCAACTAATCAAAGAGAGTTGATTAAGTGGAAAATCATCAAAAAATGATGCATATATTTTGTTTTAACTTACAACATAGAAATTATGTTCATCTGCCAATCTTTTGATGTTTAGCCAATATCTTTCCTTTTAGTATAGCTCTGCTGACTGAAATTCTCGGGGAGGCGGGTTGTTTGTTTTGGTTTGTTTGCCTTTTATAAACAACACCCATAATCAATGGTCAACAATTTCCATGTTTAGTTTCTTTAAAGAGCAGCAGGAACTTCAACACATTTTGGAAGCATCTCAAATGCAGAATCTTTCTACATTTTCAAGATTATTCCCCCAATCTTTTACAGCCATTGAATACAAAAGTATTCATAAAGTTTGTTTTTATTGTTATCATGACAGAGACATGTGGCTAAGACTTCCCCTCACTGCTTCCAAGTAGACCAGGGTTTGACTCTGCTTTCAGTTTTAGTGTTGCCAAATTCAATAATGTTTTGGCCCACAAACTAGTTGAGCAGGAAAGAGCTTCCAAAAAAATCCAAGAGTCATCACATGTCAAACATCCGTGTGTTTAATTCCAAGGAACATCTGGATGTATGAATCAGGATTGTTTCCCCAAAAGTCTTCATTCAACCAACATGTATTTAAGTGCCTTCTATATGACAGGCACTTTAAGGAGCCCACAAGAATTGTAAATTGCTTCTTAAGTGAATTTATGGAATTTCAAATTTTGGACACCAGAAACAAAGATGTGGAGTGCCGTCAATTATACTTGGTTGCAGAGTATGCTTAAGTAAACAAGTCCCCAAGTTATTGCCTTAGGAACAATTTAAATTTGTCCCACAGTCATCTTGGTTCAATGTTTTATAAACATAATCCTTAGGCTTTTCATTATGTCCTAAAACTAGCTTCAGCACCTGGGCTGTTCATGAAGCCACAAATGAATTTCTAAAATACCCTTTGAAAATCAACATTGGGCATTAGGTCTACAAAACAATCTTGAATTATTCCCTAAATAGTTACTGAAAGTTGTGTTCTTTATTTTCTTTGGGTCTTATAGATTAGATCACTGTTGCCCCCAAACATTCTGCATTGATGGAAATGTTTATTTTGAGCTGTCTATTCAATAGCCACTAGTTACCACCAAGTTTTTAAATTGTACCTGGAGTGACTTTAAATTTTAATTTTTATTTAAATTTATTTATTTTTATTTACATTTTAAATAGCCACATATGACTAGGAACTATCATATTGGACAGCACAGTCCAGTATGTTAGTAATTACCCCTCTCAGGAGTACCCAGCCACCCTACCAACAACACAGTTTAATTCTGAGTAAATATTGTGTTCAGAGGATGCTGAGCTTTTGTAATTATTTTTCTGAAGTTTCTTAGGAACTTGGTGAGAGTAATAAGAACTTCTGCTGAGTTAATTTGATTGGACTCCACGAGCATTTGTTGGCCACTTCCTGAATACCGGACTCCATGCTAGTAAAATGGTCTTTGATGGGGGAAGCCCAAAAACTAGCCTGAGAGAAACAAAAAGACAGGTAATTTCAGTTCAGTGTGGAGAAATAGTAGAAGGAACATGGGAAGAGCACCTCACCAAGGGTTTCTGGTCAATCCTGACCTGAGTCTTGAAGGCTTGGTCTGAATAGATCAGGCAAAGGGATGAGGGGTAAATATGGAAGAAGTGTACTTAAGGCAAAGATTAGTACATGGGCAAAGCCAAAAGATCAAGACTATACACTTTATTGCTTGAAGAAAAAGGGCAAGACAAAGAATGTAGGAGATGAGACTGTCTCATCTGGGTGCCCAGATTAAAGGGGCTGATTCAGACAGATAGATGATGTATAAAAATTATACTGCTCGTTAATTCCTTGGGATTTTGAAAGTTTCAGTATTTTTGTGACGGACTCTGGCAGTAAAATGGGGTCTGGCAATTCATAGGCAATTGGAATTCTTGAAATGTTCCCTTTTAGGAATTGTCTCTGTTTTCCTCTCGAAGTGTCTAGCATACAAAGGGGTTCAAAGAATGTTTGTTGAAAAAAATGAATGAATTAGTGAAAGAATGCCAGGCAGGTGATAGATGTTACAACTATGAGTTCAGTATGGTGGTTTCTATTGGCAAGCTCATGGTCCAAGTAGAAAATCAGATAGAAAATCCTACCTATCTAATAGAAATCCTATCTATCTATCTAATCCTATCTATCTAATAGAAAGCTGCATTTCCCAGAGTGTATTTCATGGAACTCTTGTCTTGAGAGAAGATAGTCTATGGTCAAATCGTGGAAAGTGATGTATAACATACCTCTTCTCTTGAAGATTAAAAATTCACTCTAGCATACTAAAACCCCTGATAAGTCACCCCTATTTAGCTTATTATTTGCCAGACTAATTTGGTCTGTTCTGTTTGCACAACTTTCACTAACACGTCATGGAGCTAATGTTTTGAAGAGTACATTTTGGGCATCTCATAAAAATGATAAACACTTTTCTACCATAGAGATAGAAATTTATTAAGGTTATAGTAAATAATTATTATAATTATGAATGCAATGTATATTTAACATTCAAAATATGTTATTCACTGTATTAACAAACCCCAAAGAGATCATCTCAGTATATATAGTACAAGCATTTGACAAGGACATCCACACTCAGGCTCAGTAGAATCAAACTGCTGAGAACTAAAGAGAAAACAAAGTCCAAAATCTTGTGGTACCTGGCGGGGTATAGGACTACAGGAGAATTTTTATATTCTTCTAACCTAGAAGGAAAAATGTAAAAGCATAATGCTTTGGAAACCTTTACATAATTTTCCTTCCTAGCTTATGCTATGGTTTCTAGGTATATGATAGACATTCAGTTCAGTTCAGTTCAGTCACTTAGTTGTGTCTGACTCTTTGCAACCCCATGAATCACAGCACGCCAGGCCTCCCTGTCCATCACCAACTCCCAGAGTTTACTGAAACTCATGTCCATTGAGTCGGTGAAGCCATCCAGCCATCTCATCCTCTGTCGTCCCCTTCTCCTCCTGCCCCGAACCCCTCCCAGCATCAGGGTCTTTTCCAATGAGTCAACTCTTCACATGAGGTGGCCAAAGTATTGGAGTTTCAGCTTCAACATCAGTCCTTCCAATGAACACCCAGGACTGATCTCCTTTAGGATGGACTGGTTGGACCTCCTTGCAGACCAAGGGATTCTCAAGAGTCTTCTTCAAACCACAGTTCAAAAGCATCAATTCTTCAGCACTCAGCTTTCTTCACAATCCAACTCTCACATCCATACATGACCACAGGAAAAACTATAGCTTGACTAGACGGACCTTTGTTGGCAAAGTAATATCTCTGCTTTTTAATATGCTATCTAGGTTGGTCATAACTTTCCTTCCAAGGAGTAAGCATCATTAATCAGTGTTAATCACAAAAGTAGATTATGTTCATAACTGTTCTTCATAAGTGAGCATTTGTTTAGAAGTAGAAGGCTGTCTAAATGACGTGTATGATTTACAGGATCTTAGTTCTCCCAATCAGGGATCAAACCCAAGTCCTGGCAATAAAAACCCTGTTCTAACCACCGGACCACCAGGAAATTCCCAAAATGAGGCAAATTCTTGAAGTCTCTCTAATCATCTGTGCTTACCAGGGTAGGGATCAAAGACTATGGAACAGGGCTGAATCCCCTGCATTACATAACCCAGTAGATACAAAATAACTTCTGAAACAGACCTACTTCCTGGTAGTACTTGTTGTCATCCTATTTCAGGCCACATGAATTTCTACTACTGAAATATGAGCCAGAAAAGCAGGTTTTCAAAAATAAAGTGACACCACCATGCTGGAAGCCATAATTACCAATTGCTTAACATGTATTGTGTGGGTGGGAACTGCTTTAAAGAGAATATTACAAATGCTGAATCTTCTCCTTTATCCCATTCATCACAGGCAACAGACAGATTTCATTACATGGGGGGAAATTCTTGTCCTGTAACATGTTCTGGCTTTATCGATATCAGGTCGTCAAAGGCTTTCCCTTCCTCTAGCCTTGGGCTTGGAGAAGGCAATGGCACCCCACTCCAGTACTCTTGCCTGGAAAATCCCATGAACAGAGAAGCCTGGTGGGCTGCAGTCCATGGGGTCGCTAAGAGTCAGACACGACTGAGCGACTTCACTTTCACTTTTCACTTTCATGCATTGGAGAAGGAAATGGCAACCCACTCCAGTGTTCTTGCCTGGAGAACCCCAGGGATGGCGGTGCCTGGTGGGCTGCCGTCTATGGGGTCGCACAGAGTCGGACACGACTGAAGCGACTTAGCAGCAGCAGCAGCCTTGGGCTGGGGTTTCTTCAGCTCTGAGATGTTTGATTGTGAATATTTTTTTTTCCAAATTCTATCACTAATTCTGTGATTTTTCTGTGAGGAAGGTGAGGCTTCCTAGAACTGTCTTTTTTGGCTGTTGACTATGCTTTCAGTTTTTACTTCATTTATCTGTGAAACATGGACTGTGTACTTGACCTCCCGTGCTTCATAGCTTGTGATGATGGTAGTAATACCGTGTATTTTACATAGAGCATTTATTCATGTGATACTTATTGTTTCCATACTTTTTCTACTAGAACTTTTGTAATTTGTCCAAAATAATACTTCAAGTTAATGGAAGAGCCAAAATATGAACTAGGATTTCTTCATTTTCACTGATTGGCTCTCATTGCAATTCTAATTTTCAAGACATTGTGAATAGGAATACAGGAGAAAAAAGGAGGCAGCTTAGTGGATGGGAGTTTTTCTGGTGACAAAGAAATGTCTAGTGAAGAGAAATGCAAGGTCCTGCCCACCCTCCAGCTCCATCTCATGTATTCTCCTCCATTGCTTTCTCTCCTCCAGCCTCAGTGCATGTGTGTGTGTGTGCGAAGTTGCTTCGGTCGTGTCCAACTCTTTCGTGACCCCATGGACTGTAGCCTTCCAGGTTCCTCTGTCCTTAGGATTCTCAGAGCCTGAGACAAATGCTTTGTATGAGTGAGGACAGGGGAGTAAAAGAGAGAAGAGGAGCCAACACAGGCTGCATGACTGAGCTGACCACCACTGTGGGCAATGAGTTGACAAATCACCCAGGACCTTCTGGGAATCTTAGGAACTGCATCTCAAGAACAGTTTGGCCATGTATCCACTGGCTCCTGTAGAGCATTTGCTTGAAAGGGGTTTGGCTGGCAGCTCAATGCTATGAGGTTTAAAGGTCTATAAACAATACTCTTATTTTTAACAGTGCAATCTTGAAAACAGGCAAGGTCGCTGATCACTGGAATCTCCTACACCTTTAGGTCTCTAAGCTATTAATAAAGCTCTAGCAAATGGGTAGACTCAAGAAAACTTCAAACTCCACAATCCTTTTAATTACCATAGCCACAGAGTACTCAAGTGTTACACATAATCCAACGCTGCTTCTTCCATCTTTATTTCATCCTTATTGCTTCAGGTAGTAAGTAGTCTTGGTGATTGTGATGCTACTGCATGCCAAAGTTCATCAACAGACTGCCAGCAAAAGGGTGCCAATTGCCATCCTATTGGTAAGTGATCTAGTTCCAAATCTCCATTCTGAGAGTATGCTTTCTAGAGCCATACTTGATCTCAATGGTCTTATTTTTGCTTCCTCCCAAATCAGTGAAAGTGAAGTCACTCAGTCATGTCCGACTCTTTGTGACCCCGTGGACTGTAGCCCACTAGGCTCCTCTGTCCATGGGATTCTCCAGGCAAGAATACTGGAGTGGGTTGCCATTTCCTTCTCCAGGGGGCTCTTCCCGACCCAGGGATAGAACCCAGGTCTCCTGCATTGCAGGCAAACGCTTTAACCTCTGAGCCACCAGGGAAGCCCAAAGCAGAGTCTAAAATAAAAACCTCTATATGAACAAGAAGCAATGGCGTGCTGGTGGTTTAGTCACTATGTCATGTCCAACTCTTGAGACACCATGCACTGCAGCCTGCCAGGCTCCTCTGTCCATGGGATTCTCCAGGCACTGGAGTGGGTTGTCATTTCCTTCTCCAGGGGATCTTCCTGACCCAGGAATTGAACCCAGGTCCCCTGCATTGCAGGCAAATTCTTTACCAACTGAGCTATGAGGGAAGCCCTAAAGATCCTGAAGTGGGTTGCCATGCCCTCCTCCAGGGGAACTTCCCAACCTAGGGATCAAACCCATGTCTCCCACATTGCAGGCAGATTATTTACCTCTTGAGCCACATGGGAAGCAAAAATCCCATATACTGGACTGATTTTCACAGAATGCTTTAATTGATTTTTGCTAAAATCTTATAACCATAGCCAACCTATGTTTGAGACTGACAAAAAAGTACAATTGCAATATGAAAACTGATTCATTTACACTAACAAGGAAGATGAAAGTAAAACTAGAAAGAAGTATGTCAACTTTTCTCATTCATAAATTATGTAGTGACTTTTTTGCTGAATTGCATGATACATAATTTAGAACTACAATTTTCTGTGTGTCATTCATGATAGAAACATGACCCACTTCCAAGTTTAGCCTACATTACTAACATCTTCTTCATAATTTTGTAAAGTCTAAATAATCAACAGGACAATCAAATCCTAATTTGTAGCTTTTGCCTGTTTCTGTGATATAGATACTTCCTTATGGCTGATATCAAGCTATTATTAACAACATAATGTCACTGAATGATGTACCCATGGGAAGAATCCAATATAACATAACTTGCAGTATTTCCAGCAAACAAATAGGATGATGTAAATAACCTTGAGAACACAGATATTAATAAGAAAAAAATAGAGTAAAACAGGAAATGATAAATTTTGAATAGTTATTACTTATGTTTTTAATGTAATTTATGTTTATATAATTTAATTTTAAATAATATCTCTATTTAACTACCAAAAGGCAAAATATCTGAAATTTAATAATGTAGAAGACAGTACAGGTCACCACTGAGGGGAGGTGAATCATGGAATGAGGAAGAGACAACGTAAGAATGTGTTATGGAGTTGGCCACTGTTTCGAACGACTGGATGTGCAATCTCACAGGAGCTTTTGGGGAGCCTTATGAAACGTGTTTTAAGCTATCAGAAAGGTGGAGGCATGTGTGCAGTGACTCCCACATGATCTTAATTCTGCCACACTCTGGGTTGCACCTCTATGAGTGCTGATGGATTCCCAAAGTCATGCCACACCAAGTAGTTAAAGAAGCTTCAGGGCAGGAGCCTGGATGCCAGCAGCATGGGTCTGGGTGAGGGGCAGTCGGATTGTACTCATGTGGGACTGCTTACCACAGCAGTCACTGGACTAGCAAGGGAGGACAGATGGATTTGAAGTGCAAGCAAGTAGTACCTGATAAAGCCCTCATTCACTGTCTGATAGCATCAGGGTTTTTTTTTTTTTTTTTAATGTATTCATATATGTCAGTATTTTTTAACAACCATTCTTCTATTTGGTTGCAAGTTCTGTGGTATCAGTATGATTTCTCTCTGCCCTCTGCTGTCTCAGGGCCTGGTACTTGTATTTTGTCCATAAAAGATGATTGTTACATTTGTTGACCAGATAAATACTTAAACAGAGGATGACAGGCATTCTCCAGTCATTCTCTAACCTCCTCTCCCTCCCTAAACTACCCTCCACCCTGAGAAACAACAGCAAAGAAATCAAAGTGTTTGTATGCTGGGGGTAGTGGAAAGATGCAAACACATCTTTTTTCTTTTCTCCGTCTCTGTTCTGGCCTCCTCACATCAGCGTCCTCCCATTAATTGGAAAGCAATTAATCTTCCTTTCCCTAGTTGGCTCCTTTCCACTGTTCCACATCCAGGGCCACCAGCACGCTCTGCCCAACAGTGGTTGACTTGCTTCCTGCCCCTCTTTCTAGAAGCACAGAAATGCTGCCAAAGGATTGACATTCCCTCCTTTTCCTTTTCTTCTCTTTCTCACTAGTCTGTGCTTGTGGAAATAAACAACACAGACATTTACTTTCTCACTAACATAAATTATGATACCCCTTGCAGTAAAAAATTTTCGAGGAAGAAGAACCTATAGTTAGTCTGGATTTTAATTGTCTGATTTTCATAACTTCCTCACAAATGTCTAATACTTGGGAGAATACTCAACACATAGCAGAAACCAATGTCAATTGCATTCACTTTTGCCAGCGGTTCTCAAATTGCAGCTACTCCTATGCAACTTTCACATTTTTGACATATATATGCCATCAGAACTATTATTTATTTGAGTTTTCTTTAAATCACTTCACTTTTTTAGTTAAATAGATTTCTTTAAAAGGTAAATTGTATGTACCTATAATAAATAGAACTTTAAAAATCACCAGTTATAAATAGCAAATAACCATAAAACATAACCATAAAACATATGATTTGAATATTTGTGTCACCTTTCCCCCACTACCATTCATTTGTTGAAGCCCTAGCCCTCAAATGGACTTCCTTGGTGTCTCAGTTGATAAAGAATCTGCAATGTGGGAGACCTGGGTTCAATCCCTGGGTTGGGAAGATCTCCTAGAGAAGGGAAGAGCTACCAATTCCAATATTCTGGCCTGGAGAATTCCATAGACTGTATAGTCCATGGGGGTCACAGAGTCCAACACGACTGACCGACTTTCCCTTTTCACTTTCATGCATTGGAGAAGGAAATGGCAACCCACTCCAGTGTTCTTGCCTGGAGAATCCCAGGGACTGGGGAGCCTGGTGGGCTGCCGTCTACCGGGTCGCACAGAGTTGGACATGACTGAAGCAACTTAGCAGCAGCAGCAGCATTCCCACTTTATGTTTTAATCTCCTATTTGCCTTAATGTCCGTGACCTACTGCTTGATGATCTCAGTTTGAGGGTTGGAGAGGTCCCCTGGTAAACTTCAAAGAGTATTAGGAAAGGACGGAGGGCATCCTAGCTCTCCTTCAGACCACAGAAATTGGGTAGATGCTGGTTTTCCTAACTTCAGTTGCTCTGTCTATAAATGAGGTGTTACCATCAGTGGGAGAAAACGAGGTGAAAAGACAGGTAGTGGTTGAGGATATTGGCCCTAACCCATGCTCTTACTCTTCTATGTCAAAGCCTTTAAAATGGGTCCTTATAACCATGGGGAAGAGCGATGTGGTGGACACCATCAATCAGTAGTATCATAGCAAGGGAAACTGCTGGGAATGCTGAACTAAATCATTATTAACCAAGACAGGCATACTTCTGTGAATTGATTCGAGATGTTAGACATGTGCAGACTTATTCTTAATTGTAATGGTTCTGCATCAATTTTTAGAGTTGCCTTCATAATTATGGAATAGACAGAGTTTCTAGTTAAATGAATAGATTTCTTCTTGGAGGATAATTATTTTTAAATTCTTCTAATAAAATAGCTTTTGATTTCCTAATTCACACTAATATCTGTTTTCTCCTGTTCTCCAAAGGAACTGGACTATATTTTCAAGCAAAAGTGGCTAATAGATAAGAATTAGAACATAGAATTCTTTTAAAAATACATTGAAGGTTTAACAACTAAGCAGTCATCACTAATTAATAACTCTAATAATATAATTTTTGAAAGAAAATGATTGGAATGTTATCTTCTCTCTTTATTGTTGAATTTATTGTGTTACAGTTATATACAGTAAACTGCACATATTTAAAGGTATAATTCAATGAGTTTTTAAAAAACAAATGTATTTAAGTAAAAATGTGAATAGGTTTAAAGAAAAGCACTGCACTGATAAAGTAGGCATGAAATATGAATATCACTGAATCTGTGTGGTAGAACTTGATTGGCTGAAGCTTAGGAAATACCAACTTGATTTTTAGGGTACCTTCAATCTAAAGCAGTAAAACTCTGTGCCATAATTTCCTAAAAATAGTATAGGGATTTAGAGGTTCATCTATTTTCTAAGGATGCTGTGAAAAATAATTTTAAAAAAATAGTGTGTGGGGGAGGAAAGTCATGTACTTCCCATGTACAGACATGGGAAGTCTGTATTTTGTGTTCAATTTTTCTGTAAATCTAAAACTACTATTAAGAATGAAGTCTATTTGCATACATATGGCCAACAGGCACAGGAAAAGATGCTCAACAACACTAATTATTAGAGAAATGTAAATCAAAACCACAATGAGTCACCAGTCAGAATGGCCATCATCAAAAAGTCTACAACTAATACATGCAGGAGAGGGTATGGAGAGAAGGGAACCCTCCTACACTGTTGGTAGGAATGTAAGTTGGTACAGCCATGATGGAAAACAGTATGGAGTTTCCTTAAAAACTAAAAATAGAGTTACTATATGATTCAACAATCCTACTCCTAGGCATATATCCAGAAAAGATAAAATCTCTAATTCATAAAGATACATGCACCCCAATGTTCATAGTAGCACTGGAGACCTGGGTTCGATTCCTGGGTCAGGAAGATCCCCTGGAGAAGGAAATGGTAACCCACTGCAGTATTCTTGCCTAGAGAATCCCATGGACAGAGAAGCCTGGCAGGCTACAGTCCATGGGGTTGCAAGCGTCGGATACAACTTAGCAACTAAACCACCAAGACATGGAAGCAATCTAAATATCTATTGACAGATGAATGGATGAAAAATATGTGGTACACACACACACACACACACGTATATACAATAGAATATTACTCAGCCATAAAAAAGAATGAAATAATGCCATTTGCATTAACATGGATGGACCTAGAGAATATCATACTGAGTGGAGTTAAGTCAGACAGAGAAAGGTAAATATGATATGATATCACTTATATGTAGAATCTGAAGTGAAAGTGAAGTGCAAGTCGCTCAGTCATGTCCGACTCTTTGCAACCCCATGGACTCTACCGTCCAGGCCAGAATACCGGAGTGGGTAGCCTTTCCCTTCTCCAGGGGATCTTCCCAACCCAGGGATCGAACCCAGGTCTCCTGCATTGTAGGTGGATTCTCTACCAGCTGAGCCACAAGAGAAGCCCAATAATACTGGAGGGGGTAGCCTATCCCTTCTCCAGCAGATCTTCCAACCCAGGAATCAAACTGGGGTCTCCTGCATTGCAGGCAGATTCTTTACCAATTGAGCTATGAGGGAAGCCCAATCTGGAGTATGATACAAACAACCTTATTTACAAAACAGAAATAGACTCGCAGACATAGAAAACAAATTAATGGTTACCAAAGGGGAAAGGTGGGGGGATGGGACAAATTAGGAGTTTGGGATTAACAGATACAAAGCTACTGTATATAAAATAAACAACAAGGACCTACTGTATAGCACAAGGACTTACATTCACTATCTGTAATAACATAATGGAAAAGAACATATATATATACACATATATATTCAGTTTTATACACATGCAACTGAATCACTTAGCTATATACCTGAAATTAATACAACATTATAATTAACTATACTTCAATTTAAAAAAAAAAGTCTGCTTAAAAAGAAACCAAACAAAACAAATAAAAACAAAAAATGAATAGTAAAGCATTTCATGTTACAGGCACAGAAAACTTATTACCAACACTCTCTCACTGCAGAATTTTATGAATAACCCTTTGTGTGTAAATAAGATATGTACACTGACCTCGAAATATGCAATCTTTTTTTTTTATTAATTTTATTTTATTTTTAAACTTTACATAATTGTATTAGTTTTGCCAAACATCAATCTTAATGGCATGTTCTTTTCTGTACAATTGAAAAACTCATCCCTCTGAGATTACATAAAGTAAACAATTTATTAATGAGAGATTTTGTCCAGTATTAAACTATTGTCTGTGTACTTATTTCATCTCTTCCTGTCTTTGTGGCCTATGTTAGATTGTGAACCCTTAGGTGAAGAAAGACCACATTGATTAAGTTGCCCTTTTCTGTGTAGAGGAAGATATCCTGGTGTAAATGATGATTGTAATAACGTTGTAGTATTTTTGAGGAATGATTGTGAACCAAGATTATGAATGTATCAAGATAGATAAACACAGAAAGTTTATCTAGAAGCTGTAATGGTGGCAAATCATAAAATCACGAAATGTAGTAATTCAACATAGCTTTCTTAATCCTAAACATAGGTTTAGCCTTTTTTGTATACAGAGATGGTATGATAGTCTGCTGGTATCATGAAAGTATCAATGATTTTGTCTTTGAATTTGTGTTTTCTAAATAAGGTCTGACAGGACCATGGAGCACGAACATGAGCAGAGAAGATACACACAACAAATACATCTACTGTTCCTTCACACCCCGTTTGCATCAGGTGTTCCCAACGCTCCATGGACACAGAATTTAGGTGAACCCGCAGCAAGACTCCAAACAAGCAAGTGTTACATCCTCAACTGAGTAAGTGGAGGTGCTGACAGCCCAAGAGGCCATGCTTTCTGTTCAAACTGGAATTTGTTTCAAATGCCTGAAAGCCAAGGAGCCTGATCACATTCTTTCTCATTCGTATTACTTCCTAGCCACTCACACTGAAAATGATGAAATCAAAGGCAAGGCAAGGCTAAGGCAACTGATGGGCACTTTTCCTTTCTGTTCTTCCTCATTCACAGGTAAGCCAGAGTGGAATGTTGGTAGAATATGCCCATATCATGAAGTGAAATAAAAACAGTTGAGTTTGTCTTGTGCAGCTTTTCTAGTGTTCTGGTAAGAATTAATTGCATCTGCATATATACACTATGGAATAAGAATTCTGTGATTTCACATACAAGTTAGGGCTCTTATGTTTAAAATTGACATTGAAGAATATAAAGATGAGTTGTAAAATTCATGCTAGTAATTTTTAAAAACTCTTTTTTTACTTAGAACAACATGAAATAGCAAATAAAAATGATCACAAATCAAGAGAGAGGTCAGAGAAGAAAGGAAAAAACCTTTATATTTTAGTACATATGACACCACTTTTTTTTCCTATTTTTTTTTGAACAAGGGGTTCCACAAATTACGTAGCCTTCCTTGTTTGCAGAGAATGGGTTATAAATGCAGTCTCAACTGAATGTAGAAAGATGAGTATGGTTTCTAAAGACATGTTTCAGCCTAAATCTTCTCCAATCTCACGTACCTTGGTAACTCATATGGCTCCTTGACAGATCTGCTAGGCCTGTACTCCTGAAAGGAGGAGTCAATGGCCTTCCTTGAGCATCTCTGCCCCAGAGGACGTGCATCCCTGTCCCTCTGTGCCATTACTGCCACCGCTACCACTTTGTCTGATGAATGTGCTTAGGACAGAAGGCTATAATTGTTTCTCTACAGATGTGTCTCCCTTTTCAGGCTGTGGCCTTCTTAGAGGAGAGAGACTTACTTTACTTAATTCTGTAACCCCAGAAACCTGGCTTAGAGTAGATTTTCATAAGTATTGTTAATAAATCATTGAAATTATGTTATTAACTACTTGTGTGTAGAGTGGATTCAGGAGTGTCCCTAGAGTAGATTATTTTCCCCTGAGGTATCTGTCTGTCTGAATCAGAAGAGTTCTCAGTTCAGCCAGTCAGTTCAGTCGCTCAGTCATGTCCAACTCTTTGCCACCCCTAGACTGTAGCATGCCAGGCTTCCCTTTCCATCACCAACTCCCGGAGCTTGCTCAAACACATGTCCATTGAGTCGGTGATGTCATCTAACCATCTCATCCCCTGTTGTCCCCTTTTCCTCCTTCAGTCTTTCCCAGCATCAGGTTTTTTCCCCAATGAGTCAGTTCTTCGCATAAGGTGGCCAAAGTATTGGAGTTTCAGCTTCAATATCAGTCCTTCCAATGAATATTCTGGACTGATTCAGAAGAGCTCTGGACAGGCATAATACCAAAGGAAGTGCTGAAGTTGGGATTTGGATGGTTTCCCAAACCTGTGATCCTCTCACTCTGTGGCCCTGTTTGTAATCAGAGGAGAGCTAAGTTTAAAAAAAAAAAAAAAGCAGGAGCTTACAGATCATGGTTCTACCCATTCGCCAGAGCTTTTGATGTGGTTCAGGGCCATGCTTCCCTGGTGGCTCAAACAGTAAAGCATCTGCCTGCACTGCAGGAGACCCGGCTTCAATTCCTGGGTCGGGAAGATCCCCTGGAGAAGGAAATGGCAATCCACTCCAGCACTCTTGCCTGGAAAATCCCATGGATGGAGGAGCCTGATAGGCTACAGTCTATGGGGCTGCAAAGAGTTGGACACAACTGAGCGACTTCATTTTCCTTTCCTTTCCTTTTCCTTTCCTTTCAGGGCCATGCAGGTGTATAAGATCCTAGGGGTGGGCAGCCTCACCTGTTTTCAAAACTGCACTACGTAAAAAATAGAGGGTTGGTTAGAGATCTTGAAACCTCATGCAATATTGAGTTGAAAGCCAAACATATTTCAACCAAATGCCTTATGTTTGGAGTAGATGCTCACTTATCAGAGATTCATTAGTTACTAGAAATGTAGGTAGATCATGAACATGGTATGATCTGCTGGGTAGCTCTTCCATCTCTCCCTCCTTTTCTTATTCCTTTCATCTCATACCCTTAGCCTGTATATATTTAGATAGATGCTATAACCCACATTCATGTTTGTGAAGCAATTGTGTATATCCTTTTAATGACAAAATATCTGGTTTTGACCATCACAAAAAGGAACAGCATCAGACTTAATAAATAACAAGACATCCATTGCACCAATGATACCTTCTCTTTTATGCTCCTTTCAAGGTAACAGGCTTGGGCACACTAATAGGCTCAAGTCAAGAAAAGCCAAGAAAGTTCCATCAGTGCAGCAGATAATTATCCCCTTGGCAAACCTCAGGCCCAAGACCATTGTTGACTTGGCAAATCAGCCTGTATTTTTCAAGTGCTCATTAACTGTAAGTCTTTTAAAAAGTGCTTGTTTAGTGTATTTTAGCTCATAAGTTCCAGGTATAGGTTTAAGGGCATAGCAAGAGAAATGGTGACTTTAATTAATTGTAACACTGGGATCATCTTAATATCCAAAGTCTACGTGTATGGGTGTATGTGAGAGAGAGAGAGAGAGATGGAGGGAGGGAGAGAGAGAGAAAGGGAAGGGGAAGAGGAAGGCAGTCAACATTCCTTTGTTCACAAATGGACTAGCCTGCCCTCTAGCAGCAGTGCAGCAAGCAGAAAACACCAGATGCTCTCGGGAGGCTTGGGACCTGGCTCTGCCTCTGCCACAAGATGTCAGTGGCCCTGTCAAATCCTACCGCTTCTCTGAAACTGTTCAGTAATGAAGAGTTTGAATATAATGATGTTTGAGCATGTGACACTCTAATATCTAATTCCAGGATTATCAAACAGACTTAGAATTTCTTTCTTTCTTTCCCAAGTTCATCCCACTCCAATAAGAGGTTCAGATTTGCCTAAGGGGGCTCCCTCCATCATTATTCTTCCTGCCTGGGCTTGCTCCTGCACCCCAAACTAGATCTTCTAATTTCTTATGAATGCAGACAGTACATAACCTAATTTATTTCTGAGCCCAAATGCAAGTTGGGCTTGCAAGGCCTCTCTTCCCCAGCTCAGCCAGGCATGGTGTAGTGTGATAGACTTCTAGGAGGCAGGATGTGGTGCTGCAGGGCTAACACTAGGAGCTTTCACTGTGCTCTGAGTTGCAGGACTGTGGCTCAGATCATGAACTCCTTATTACCAAATTCAGACTTAAATTGAAGAAAGTAGGGAAAACCACTAGACCATTCAGGTGTGACCTAAATCAAATCCCTTATGATTATATAGTGGAGGTGAGAAATAGATTTAAGGGCCTAGATCTGATAGATAGAGTGCCTGATGAACTATGGACTGAGGTTCCTGACGTTGTACAGGAGACAGGGATCAAGACCATCCCCATGGAAAAGAAATGCAAAAAAGCAAAATGGCTGTCTGGGGAGGCCTTACAAATAGCTGTGAAAAGAAGAGAAGGGAAAAGCAAAGGAGAAAAAGAAAGATATAAGCATCTGAATGCAGAGTTTCAAAGAATAGCAAGAAGAGATAAGAAAGCCTTCCTCAGTGATGAATGCAAAGAAATAGAGGAAAACAACAGAATGGGAAAGACTAGAGATCTCGTCAAGAAAATTAGAGATACCAAGGGGACATTTCATGCAAAGATGGGCTCGATAAAGGACAGAAATGGTATGGACCTAACAGAAGCAGAAAATATTAAGAAGAGGTGGCAAGAATACACAGAAGAACTGTACAAAAAAGATTTCACGACCCAGATAATCACGATGGTGTGATCACTCATCTAGAGCCAGACATCCTGGAATGTGAAGTCAAGTGGGCCTTAGAAAGCATCACTACGAACAAAGCTAGTGGAGGTGATGGAATTCCAGTTGAGCTATTTCAAATCCTGGAAGATGATGCTGTGAAAGTGCTGCACTCAATATGCCAGCACATTTGGAAAACTCAGCAGTGGCCACAGGACTGGAAAAGGTCAGTTTTCATTCCAATCCCAAAGAAAGGCAATGCCAAAGAATGCTCAAACTACCACACAATTGTACTCATCTCACATGCTAGTAAAGTAATGCTCAAAATTCTCCAAGCCAGGCTTCAGCAATACGTGAACCATGAACTTCCTGATGTTCAAGCTGGTTTTAGAAAAGGCAGAGGAACCAGAGATCAAATTGCCAACATCCAGTGGATCATGGAAAAAGCAAGAGAGTTCCAGAAAAACATCTATTTCTGCTTTATTGACTATGCCAAAGCCTTGGACTGTGTGGATCACAATAAACTGTGGAAAATTCTGAAAGAGATGGGAATACCAGACCACCTGACCTGCCTCTTGAGAAATCTGCATGCACGTCAGGAAGCAACAGTTAGAACTGGACATGGAGCAACAGACTGGTTCCAAATAGGAAAAGGAGTACGTCAAGGCTGTATATTGTCACCCTGCTTATTTAACTTCTATGCAGAGTACATCATGAGAAATGCTGGACTGGAAAAAACACAAGCTGGAATCAAGATTGTCGGGAGAAATATCAATAACCTCAGATATGCAGATGATACCACCCTTATGGCAGAAAGTGAAGAGGAACTCAAAAGCCTCTTGATGAAAGTGAAAGAGGAGAGTGAAAAAGTTGGCTTAAAGCTCAACATTCAGAAAACAAAGATTATGGCATCGGGTCCCATCACTTCATGGGAAATAGATGGGGAAACAGTGGAAACAGTGTCAGACTTTATTTTTTTGGGCTCCAAAATCACTGCAGATGGTGACTGCAGCCATGAAATTAAAAGACGCTTACCCCTTGGAAGGAAAGTTATGACCAACCTAGATAGCATATTCAAAAGCAGAGACATTACTTTGCCAACAAAGGTTCGTCTAGTCAAGCTATGGTTTTTCCTGTGGTCATGTAAGGATGTGAGATTTGGACTGTGAAGAAGGCTGAGCGCCAAAGAATCGATGCTTTTGAACTGTGTTGTTGGAGAAGACTCTTGAGAGTCCCTTGGACTGCAAGGAGATCCAACCAGTCCATTCTGAAGGAGATCAGCCCCGGGATTTCTTTGGAAGGAATGATGCTAAAGCTGAAACTCCAGTACTTTGGCCACCTCATGCGAAGAGTTGACTCATTGGAAAAGACTCTGATGCTGGGAGGGATTGGGGGCAGGAGGAGAAGGGGACGACAGAGGATGAGATGGCTGGATGGCATCACTGACTCGATGGACGTGAGTTTAGTGAACTCCGGGAGTTGGTGATAGACAGAGAGGCCTGGCGTGCTGCGATTCATGGGGTCATGAAGAGTCGGACACGTCTCAGCGACTGAACTGAACTAGCACCCACAGGATCTGATAATAGGCCCCTGAATTCCTTCTCGTGATTCCTTCTTTCTACCCTGGGCCATACCACTGGGCTTTAAGCCTCTCCCTATTTATTGTTCCAATTTCCTATAAAAGTTCTATGTGATTACCAAAAGAAAACTAAAAAAAATGAAAGGAGAAGTAGAGAAGATACCATAAACTATATCCTACTACTCAGACAACCACCCCCAACTTTTTAACATGCATCTGAGGTAACTTGTTGCAACAGGGACCACAAATTTGCTCATACTTTCCTATAACTGTGTTTGTGTCTGCGTGTGTGTGTGAGAGAGAGAGAAAGAGAGAGAGAGAGAGAGAGAGAGAGAGAGAGAGAGAGTTGCTCTGTCCTGTTCAACTCTTTGCAATCCCATGGACTGTAAGTCCACCAGGCTCCTCTGTCCATGGAATTTTCCAGGCAAGAATACTGGAGTGGGTTGCCATTCCCTTCTCCAGGGAATCTTCCTGACCCAGGGCTTGAACCTGGATCTTGTACATTGAAGGCAGATTCTTTACTGTCTGCGCCACTAGGGAATTCCTCTCTTACCACTAACTCTGGGCTTGGCCAATGGGACAATAGCAAGTGGATCACAAACAAAGACTTTGAAAATGTTTATCATTGTGCTTGCCTCTCCTGCTGCTTTTGGAGTATACTGCTACCTTGTAAATGAGTCTATGCTAGCCTTCTGAATGACACGAGATATGTGCCCCATAGTCCTGTCATATTAGACAACACTCAGTCAATCCCCAGAAGCAGAGCTGCCCAGATGAGTGGTAGCTGAGCACATATGTGTGTGAATCCAATTGAGAGAAGCATAAGAACCATCAGCTAAACCCAGCCCAGAGTGCAAACCCACCAAATTTTCAACTGAATATTTGGTTGATATTTACAACAAAACACCAAGTTTTATAGTTTGTTATGTAGCAAAAGCTAACCATTAAAATAATCCTTCAGTCTTTTTAATATATAACAAAATTGAGATTATACCATATATACTATTCCATAACCAGTTTTTTCATAGGAGATCTCTCTAGGTCTTTAACATTTTCCTCCTCATTATAAGTTCCACGAGGGCAAAGATTATATCAATTTTGTTCAATGCTATATTTCCAGAAAATATTACACCTCTGTAAACATAGTTGAAACTCAAACTTTTGTTGAATGAGTGATTGGAGGACATGATCTTTTTTGGATGGTTGAATTGTTACATGTTATGTGAAGTTAACCATTTTTGCCTCATTCTGAGTTCCTGTTTCTCTAATAAGTTTGGCACTTCCCACTAGAACTGCCATTCAGGTGAGCTCTCCTACCACCTGAGAACTAGATCTCTAGTTCAAAATCCCCACCAGGAGGAGGGCTTTGCTAAACAGCCTTCAAAATTCAGTTCAAATCACATGTCCTATGGGGGCATACTTATCCGTCTTCAGGGTGTGCATACTGTGTTATATATCACTTGGTGCATGACAAGTGCACCAGGCCATAGTACTTACAAGTTTATCTCTTCTACTGCTTGGTGAACTTCTGAGAATAAGGGTTCAGCTCCTGGAATGCCTGAGATGTAATAAGCATTCAGTCAATGTCTGTGGGATAAATGAACAAATTAAACCACGCTGCAAGGAACTCCTCTGACAGCAGCACATATGTAATCTTACTCTCTTTTTTGTTTTTTTAAGAAATTTACTCTCATTACAATCAATAAATATGTTAATGATGACGATAAATTGTGAGAAAACATATTTATATCCCCCCCCAAAATCATAATTAGGACATACTACCAAAGAGGATATTTCTAGAATGGCTTTAATTCCATTTGGATCTTTTTTTAAGGCATGAGGAAATCAAGAAACTAGGAGAGTGGAAAATGGAAGTGGGACATAGGGAGAGTGCATCATACTCTAGTTTACAGTTTTTGATGATCCATTATCTGCCATGGATAGGAGGCAACAATGTCAGTTTACATATTGGTTTCAGTTCAGTTCGGTCCCTCCGTCGTGTCCAACTCTTTGTGACCCCATGAATCGCAGCACGCCAGGCCTCCCTGTCTATCACCAACTCCCGGAGTTCACTAAGACTCACGTCCATCGAGTCAGTGATGCCATCCAACCATCTCATCCTCATTCATCTCCTTCTCCTCCTGCCCCCAATCCCTCCCAGCATCAGAGTCTTTTCCAATGAGTCAACTCTTCGCATGAGGTGGCCAAAGTACTGGAGTTTCAGCTTTAGCATCATTCCTTCCAAAGAAATCCCAGGGCTGATCTCCTTCAGAATGGACTGGTTGGATCTCCTTGCAGTCCAAGGGACTCTCAAGAGTCTTCTCCAACAACACAGTTCAAAAGCATCAATTCTTTGGCGCTCAGCCTTCTTCACAGTCCAACTCTCACATCCATACATGACCACAGGAAAAACCATAGCTTGACTAGACGAACCTTTGTTGGCAAAGTAATGTCTCTGCTTTTGAATATGCTATCTAGGTTGGTCATAACTTTCCTTCCAAGGGGTAAGCGTCTTTTAATTTCATGGCTGCAGTCACCATCTGCAGTGATTTTGGAGCCCAAAAAAATAAAGTCTGACACTGTTTCCACTGTTTCCCCATCTATTTCCCATGAAGTGATGGGACTGGATGCCATGATCTTCGTTTTCTGAATGTTGAGCTTTAAGCCAACTTTTTCACTCTCCTCTTTCACTTTCATCAAGAGGCTTTTGAGTTCCTCTTCACTTTCTGCCATAAGGGTGGTATCATCTGCATATCTGAGGTTATTGATATTTCTCCCGGCAATCTTGATTCCAGCTTGTGTTTCTTCCAGCCCAGCGTTTCTCATGATGTACTCTGCATATAAGTTAAATAAGCAGGGGGACAATATACAGCCTTGACGTACTCCTTTTCCTATTTGGAACCAGTCTGTTGTTCCATGTCCAGTTCTAACTGTTGCTTCCTGACGTGCATACAGATTTCTCAAGAGGCAGGTCAGGTGGTCTGGTATTCCCATCTCTTTCAGAATTTTCCACAGTTTATTGTGATCCACACAGTCCAAGGCTTTGGCATAGTCAATAAAGCAGAAATAGATGTATTTCTGGAACTCTCTTGCGTTTTCCATGATCCAGTGGATGTTGGCAATTTGCCTAGAGGTTAAGGCCTGAACTTAGGCTAATGTCAAATAAAGAAGGGATTTAGTTCTGCCATTGATTAGAGTTCTGTTTGGGATTCTTTATTGAAGAGAAATACTCTGCTGTTGTGAAAATTGCTATTTGTGAAAGCACTGCACAAAAAGAGTACTCGGCTGAGGAATGTCAAGATTTGCATTATTCACACACACATACACACATGAAATCTCAACACATTACTCTGATTGCTGTAATAAACTTAAAAGACTTTGGTTTACACAAGCAGCCAGGCTTTGTTATAATAAGGGTGTAAACATCAACTCTAATTAATTAATGTTAACAGTTCTTGCCTTTTAAAGGATTTTTGACTTAAGTTCTGGCTTCAGCAGAACATTATTCACATACATGAACATTTTAATATGCATAAGTCTATTCCAACAACATTGCTGGCCATTCTTTAACTACCAGAGGGCAGAATAGCATCCTTTTTAACTCTCTCAGGCCATGGGAGCTGTGTTTAAAAGGCAGCTCTGATAGGCCTTTGGTTCCAGCCAGGGGTTTTTAACTTTTCCAGAAGAGTTTTAGGGGAACTTCTCCTGCCCTCATTCTAGATTCAGGCAAGCAATTCTGATGGTATCCAACTCATTTGTTTACACTTCCCTTTTAAAGATTTCATTCAAACCAAAACAAGAACACGTTTTTATGCTCCAGTGCTGTGAAGGACAAAGTCTTCTATTGAACTCCCTGACCCACAGCTCTGGCCCATGGCTGCAGTCTCATGACCACAGGGTGCACCTGGAACCCTTGCTGCCCATTTTGTAAACAAGAACCCTTAACTCACAAGAGAATGAGGCAGAGAGAGAGGCTGTCAGATCAGGTGGCAGGGAGGCTAGGCACCTCGCTGTCCTTTAAGTGACAAGACTGGAAATCATGGGGAAACACCTGTATGGTAGACACTGTTAGTTACACAACAGATATGCAGTAAATACAACAAGGATGACAGTGATGTAAGGAAGCATATTCTTACCCAGGAAATTCATGAAAGAAGAGATTTCTCCTCTTCTTGCTTGCTAACAAAACTTCAATTTAGTTCAGAGCATCAGTGTCCCCAGTCTCAGGCAAATCATAATGATTGATCTAAGTCAGTAATGACAATCCTATTTCCTCTTTCTCTGCCTTTCAAAAAAATAAACTTTGTTTTTGAAGAGTTTTAGATTCACAGCAAAACTGAGCAGAAGATACAGAGACTTGGCATATACCCCCCTGAGCCCCACACCCGTAAGCCTCCCAGACTATTGACATCCCATACCATTTGTTACAGTTGCTGAACCTACACTGACACATCATTATCACTCAAAGTTCACAGTTTACTGTGGGGTTCGTGCTTGGTGTAGAACATTCTATTTATCTGGATAAATGTACAACATGCATCCAGCAGTGTAGTGTCATACACAGTACTTTTATTGCCCTAACAGTTCTCTGTGCTCTGCCTCTTTGTCTCTCTGTCCCCTACCCCCCACCCATGGCACCACTGATCTTTTTACTGTCTCCATAGTTTTGCCTTTTTTCCACAATATCATACAGTTAGAATTATACAGTATATAACCTCTTCAGATAGGCTTATTTCATTTAGTAATTTTCATTTAAATGTCCTCTATGTCTTTTCATGGCTTGATAATTCATTTCTTTTGATTACTGAGTAATATTCCATTGCCTGGATGTACCACAATTTGTTTACACATTCATTTTGGTTGCTTCTAAGTTTTGACAATTATAAATAAAGCTCCTATAAACATTTGTTGGGTTTTTGGTTGGATATAATTTTTCAGTTCATTTGAGTAAATACCAAGGAGCATGATTTCTGGATTGCGTGATAAAAACATGTTTAGTTTTGAAAGAAATTACCAAACTTTCTTCTAAAGTGCCTGGACCATTTTGCATTCCCACCAGCAGTGAATGAGAGTTCCTCTAACTCCACATCCTTGTCAGCATTTTGTGTTGTCAACTGTTTAGGGATTTGGCCCTTCTAATAGATGTATGCTAAGTTGCTTCAGTCGTGTCCGACTCTGTGCGACCCCATAGATGGCAGCCTACCAGGCTCCCCCGTCCCTGGGATTCTCCAGGCAAGAACACTGGAGTGGGTTGCCATTTCCTTCTCCAATGCATGAAACTGAAAAGTGAAAGTGAGTCGCTCAGTCGTGTCCAACTTCTAGTGACCCCATGGACTGCAGCCTACCAGGCTCCTCTGTCCATAGGATTTTCCAGGCAAGAGTACTGGAGTGGGGGGTGCCATATAGTAGTATATAATTGTTGTTTTAATTTGTAATTCTCTAATGACATATGATGTTGAACATCTTTTCATATGTTTACTGACCATGTATATCTTCTCTGGTAAGGTGTCTGTTAGGGTTGTTACTGTTTTTTAATCAGGTAGTTTTGTTTTCTTATTGTTGAGTTTCAAGAGTTCTTTATGCATTTTGAATACAGACCTTTATCAAATATGTCATTGCAAGTATTTTTCTCCCAATTTGTGGACTATCCTTTCATTCTCTTGACAGTGTCTTCTACAGTACAGAAGTTTTTCATTCAATGAAACCAGCTTATTAATTACTTCTTTCATAGATTATGCTTTGGTGTTGTATCTTAAAATCTATTACTAAACTTATGATCATCTAGGTTTTCTACTATATTATCTTTTAGGAACTCTGTAGTTTGCATTTTACATTCATTTTGCATTGAATCTGTAGATCAAGTTGGGAAGAACTGACATCTTGACAACATTGAGTCTTATTTAGGTCTTTGATTTTGTTCATCAGAGTTTTATATAGATCTTGTACATATTTTGATAGATTTATATCTAAATATTTCATTATTTATACCTAACTATTTCATTAGGGGTACTAATGTAAATGATATTTGTTTTTTAGTTTCAAATTCCACTTGTTTATTGTTGGTATACAAGAAAGCCATTTACTCTTATATATGAAACTGCTGCTGCTGCTGCTAAGTCGCTTCAGTTGTGTCCGACTCTGTGCGACCCCATAGACGGCAGCCCACCAGGCTCCTCTGTCCCTGGGATTCTCCAGACAAGAACACTGGAGTGGGTTGCCATTTCCTTCTCCAATGCATGAACGTGAAAAGTGAAAGTGAAGTCGCTCAGTCGTGTCCGACTCTTAGCGACCCCATGGACTGCAGCCCACCAGGCTCCTCTGTTCATGGGATTTTCCAGGCAAGAGTACTGGAGTGGGATGCCATTGCCTTCTCTGATATCTGAACCTACTGAAATCTTATTATAATCTTTTATTAGTTCCAGGAGTCTTTTTTGTTGATTCATTCAGATTTTCTACATAATCATGTCATCTGCAAAGAAAGCTTTATTTCTTCCTTCCCAATCCATATATCTCCTACTCCTCCCTCTTTTTTCTTTTTTGGTCTTATTGCATTAGCTAGGACTTTTAGTATGGAGTCAAAAAGAATTGGTGAGAGGGGACATCCTTGCCTTGTTCCTGATCTTAACAGGAAAGCTTCTAACCATTAAGTATAATGTTAGCTGTGGGTTTTTTCATAGATGATGGTCTTTATTCACTTGAAGAAGTTTCCCTCTATTCCAAGTTGCGAGTTTTTATCATGAATGAGTGTTGGATTTTGTCAAATGCTTTTTCTGAACCTATTGATGTGATCACGTGATCTTTTTTCTTTAGCCTGCTGATGTGTTAGATTATATTAGTTGATTTTCAAGGGTTTTCTCTGCCTTTTAAATAGCTGGTTGGGGAAAAACATGGGGGCTTGAGACCCATTCTGTTCAACATGGTCTTAGGTGATTTCTTCTGGGTGTGTATAGTGAGATGCGTTCTGGGAAAGATTTCAGTCTTGGTAAGCATGGAGAAGCACACTGCTCCTCCCTCCTTTCTTCAGTTTTGAATGTGGATTAATAGTTGGAGATATAATGGCTGTCTTGCCATCATAAGGGAGGGAAAGGCCAAAATTGCAGAGACATTACCTCTGAAATAATTTCAGCATCTTGTACGAACACCTGCCTCTGGACTTCTTGTTATATGAGAAAAATAAAACACTTTTTGTTTAGCCATTATATGCAGCCAAACCTGTTTATATCTGATTCCTAAATCATTTCATCTGATTCATAATAAGACATATGGAAGTTGTTGAAGAAGATCCATTATTCCTTTGATTCTGCAAGTGGTGCTCTGGTGCCTCAGCTTAGGAAAGACTGGCATGAAAGGGGAGCTGACAGAGGGAAAAAAGGAGAGTGGTTGAGTGACAGGGCATCAACAGAGCATCTTATTGCTCAGGAACTCCTGGGTAATACCAGTTCAGAGTAGGCATATCAACACATGGCCAAGGGCAAGATCCGCATCCTACAGGGAGTATAGGAAGCTCTTTAAGAGTGGCAAAAAAAAAGTGAGGAAGCAACAGAGTGTAATAGAAAGTAGACGAGCTCAGAAACCAAAGAAATGGAAAATTGAGTTCTTGTTTCTGTGACTTTTTCTGGTATGTTATTTGGTCCAATTATACAATAATGGGAGAAGGCAATGGCACCCCACTCCAGTACTCTTGCCTGGAAAATCCCATGAACAGAGGAGCCTGGAAGGCTGCAGTCTATGGGGTCGCTGAAGGTCAGACACGACTGAGCGACTTCACTTTCACTTTTCACTTTCACTCATTGGAGAAGAAAATGGCAACCCACTCCAGTTTTCCTGCCTGGAGAATCCCAGGGACGGGGGAGCCTGGTGGGGTCGCACAGAGTCAGACACGACCGAAGTGACTTAGCAGTAGCATACAATAATGATTAGCCTCAACTATCTCTTCTATAATATGGGAATGAAATTGTCTTTCTCACAAGGTCACTGTAAATATGAAAAGCAATAGTGTAGTTAGAGCAAATAGGTATGATACCATTGCTCCATTTTCTATTTCATATGTTCAGAGCCAAGGTAAGATTAGCAAAGAGGCCAAGGCAACCTCTATTAGAAAGACATAGACAGGATGAAAGCTTGAATTTAATGTTATGCTAATAGGAGCTCTATGAATTAGCAGTCTCTTAAACTCAGCAATCCAAAGTGTCTACCTAGTCAACCGGCCTTAAATAAGCTGAAACTAGGAAGCAAAAAGACTGAATAAAGATGTCGGAATATTAATATTCCCAGGGAGCAATAGAAAGTCATAGTTTTGGTTTTTTTTTTTTTTTTTTTTTTACTGCTTGTGATAATCTGAATGTTTAAGTACAATAAATATCTGTTAAATTAACGATAGGTAGAATATTAAAATCTTCTTAGGAATCCCTATAACAATATTTCAGAGAGGGCATTGGCACCCCACTCCAGTACTCTTGCCTGGAAAATCCCATGGACGGAGGAGCCTGGTAGGCTGCAGTCCATGGGGTCACAAAGAGTCGGACACAACCGAGCAACTTCCCTTTCACTTTTCACTTTCATGCATTGGAGAAGGAAATGGCAACCTACTCCAGTGTTCTTGCCTGGAGAATCCCAGGGATGGGGAAGCCTGGTGGGTTGCCGTCTATGGGGTCACACAGAGTTGGACACGACTGAAGTGACTTAGCAGCAGCAGCAGCATAACAATATTTACCCAGCTTATAAAATCACTTTGGTATTTTCTTCCAGTTATAATTGGAGGAAATATCTAGCTTCTACCCAGGAGAAGGTCTAAATTGAATTATAGAACACCTTGAGAATTTTGAACCAATTTGATGTGATATTTCATCACTACCAAAGTAGTTTAAATTACATTGTTTTGGGAAGAAGCAAAATCCAAAAGAGATCTAAGCATTTAGCTCATGAAGGAATGAGGATTATATTAATTGAAGTTGGTATTATGGGCACATTTAGTGAAAATTGCAAGTAATTTCCTTAGAGCAGGGAAGATTTCCCATGACTGGATTTCCTCCTAAAGTTAGATTTATTCATTCCTTAATCCAACTGGCTATTAGTGAGAATCATCCAGGTTCTAAGCACACAACTGGAAGCCCCTGAGATATTAAAAAAAAAGTAGATGATGATACTTGGGACTTCTTGCTCTTCTAATACAATGGGTCCTAAGTTCTACATGGGCTTTCTTGGGGGCTCACTGGTGAACACTCCGCCTGCCAACGCAGGAAACATGGGTTCGATCCCTGAGTCAGCAAGATCCCCTGGAGAAGGAAATGGCAATACTCGAGTGGGTATCCTTACCTGGGAAATCCCATGGACAGAGGAGCCTGGGGGGCTACAGTTCATGAATTCTCAAAAGAGTTGAACATGACAGTGACTAAACAACAGGAACAACAAGCTCTTATGCATAAGAATCACCAGGGTAGCTTGTTAAAAATGCATACTTCTTGGGCATACCATAGAAATTCTGATTCATGACATTGGGGCTAAAAATCTTCATCAGTCACTCCAGATTATCCAAAGGCAGATCGACTGAGAACTGCGCTATGAAGCACATTATTTTCCATCTGGAACCTGTAAGGTAGTTGGAAAAGTGAAAAATATACATTTCAGAAGGTCAAGGGTATGGAATGACAAATCAGGATGTTGGATGCCAAGGCAGAGACAGGCAATCAGAATTCGCTGCTTTGGAAGGCAGATGATCCTGACATTTGCTGGGAAGCTGTGATTACAGGTAACTAGAACTAGACAAATAAACAGTCCCAATTAGAGCATATAATAATGCCACAAGTCAGGACAAAGCCAATAATTGAGACTAAGCAGAAAGCCTCAGGAACCAAGGGCAATCAAGAATTACAGACTAAAAAAAAAAAAAAAAACCTACAGTAAGTCCCCTACATATGAAAGAGTTCTGTTCTGAGACAGTAAGTCCAACAAAGTTAGCCCAGGTACTGTAGAAATAGCTAACAGACACTGGCTCAGTTAGTAAAGAATCCACCCGCAATGCGGGAGACCTGGGTTCTTTCCCTGGGTTGGGAAGATCCCCTGGAGGAGGAAATGCCTACCCACTCCAGTATTCTGGCCTGGAAAATTCCATGGACTGTGTAGTTCATGGGGTCACAAAGAGTTGGACACGACTGAGCTTCTTTCACCTTTTTCACTATAGAAATAAAGAGATGGTTTGGGTGGTACCCAGAAGTTCCTTACAGGCTTCCCATTGGGAAAGAAAGCAGTTCCAGGGGGATGCTTACAAATGGAAGTAGGGGAGTGGTGCCCAGAGGAACGTGAAGGGCTAAAGTGGAACCAGGAGAGCATGCCCACACTGGGAAAGCAAGAAGGAACGTCACCCAGCCAAGTGAAACACATATGCTTCTCTGGTCTGAGCTGAACCCGCTTAGTGCAGGAATGGCCATTCATGGACTTAGCAACTGACCAGTAACCAAGACAAACTGATAGACAGAGGTGACAGTGGAAAGTAAGGAAGAGCCATTTCTTTTAAACACACTGACTGATGATCCTCAAGGCACTGGGAACACCAGACTCTTGGTGATTAGTCTTCTTGAAGGCATATTTCAACATTATGCATCAGTAACCTCATCTGTAAAATAGGAGTAAGAATAAAACCTAACTCATCTAGTGGTAGTAAGTATTAATGATTTTAAAGGTAAGCCAGTTAGCTTCCTGCCTAGTCCACAGTTAGCACTCAGGGTAAATTATTAATATTATTAACCCTGTTCTGGGGTTTCCCTTAGGACCTGAACAATCAAAGGCCACATTTTGGTATGTTTGGGGGTTTTCTGGCACTTCTGTTAAAATTTTAGATAGCTGTCAATTTCATTGGGGGATATATTTCTACTGAACAGTGCTAGAAATCTTGTCACATCATGTCATTTGAATGTGGGTTGCACTCCTGCAACTTACCATTTCTTAACCCAATGCCTAGGGGTGCTTAGTGGCTGATGTTTGTTGAGCTCTTTTCCTGTGTTGGGCAGTCTGGTATTCAGTGACATATGAATTATCATAATGGTTCCTCATAAAAACTACTTGATTTTTCTTTTTTTGCTTGTGGGATCTTAGTTCCCAACAGGAGGCTGACCCACAGTGTGGAGTCTTAAATACTGTGAAAGTGAAAGTCGTTCAGTCATGTCTGACTCTTTGAGACCCCATTGACTATACGGTCCATGGAATTCTGCAGGCCAGAATACTAGAGTGGGTAGCCATTCCCTTCTCCAGGGGATCTTGCCAACCCAGGGATTGAACCGGGATCTCCTGCATTGCAGGTTGATTCTTTACCAGCTGAGCTACCAGGGAAGCCCCCTCCAGGAAATTCCCAAGAAACTACTTGAATTAAATACTACTATTACCTTCACTTTACAGACAAGAAAACTGAGACTTAGAGAATTTTTAAAACTGTGTCCAACTTGCCATTGCCTTGTTTTTGCATTAATAGTATTTCCATGAAGATCCTTCTATTTCCTATCTTTGCATCTCATTTTTCATCTACTTCTTTTTTCTCTATCAGTCACCATTGTCATCAACCACATATAAGCTTAATAGCTATAGCTTCAGTCACTTTGAGAAGATGTAACCTGATACGTTTAGTCCAAAGTCAAAAAGCAGAGGGGAGGGAGGGGGAAGGATTATTGTCAAAGCCAAGTTAGAATCCCATCCTTTAATCGATCAGCTGTGGCCAAGAGATGTAAGGAAATATGGCAGCTCTTTTGTTAATAGCAGGATGGAATGGAAGGAAGAACAGTTCCAAGAAAAAGGGGGTTTTCTTCTGAGAATAAGGGGTGTTGAATAGACAAAAAATAGGTGTCCACTGTATCTATCTGGACTAGGCATTTGCCACAACCTCACTGCATTTTTAATATTTTTAACTCCCATTTTTAAATCATTGTCAGTGCAATAGAGATTTAGAAAATATACATATATTTATATTTTGCTTTGGGGACTTGCTTTATTCTCATAGATTTCAATTCAATATATTGGGTTGTTTCTTTAAGAATGTTAAAAAAACCCCAACACATCCCACTCCATAAAATTGACAAAACAAAGCAACAAGGCAATGAGAATTGGACCTGAGACAGGCCCGTCTGGCCCTTGTTGTAAGCACTCTTCCAGTAGAGCTGGATAAGGTTAGCAGAGTTCAGTTCTCTTGAGAGAGGTGAGCTCTGCAGGTGTTCATAACTAGTGATTACAGAGCCAGCCAAGGGCTCGATCCTTTGAGGAAATCTTTTAGTTCTCCTAATTAGCTGCCCGGCCCTCTCCCCCTTCCTTCCATCAGTGAACTTTTCTTTGGTCTTAATTGTGTATGGAAAATAATTGCAACTAAAATGATATAATACAATAAACATTTATTAAATTAATTGGTGAAGTCCAGTGGTAGAAGTAGTGTTCAGTAGCTCTGGACAAGTTTATTTCTTCTATACATAATGTAATATTTGGCATGTAATCAGTCTACTTCTGCATATAGATGTGAGTTGGGGGCAGGAAGAAATCTGCCTGATCAAAATTCCATGTCAAAATTGGACACCTGACACCTGCCCCTCAGTTGGGAAAAACTTATTCAATAGAAGCAAGGATGCTTTCTTCCCCATCCAAAACTTAAAAAAAATTCAAATACGAAGAACTGGTGATATTTTTTAAAAGTAAAAAAAAAAAATGTGTAAATGCGTTTTAAAAGGAACAATCTCTCTAATTGAAATAATAGCTAATTCAATTTTTAGAGCAGTGTATATATTATAATTACTCAACGGCTTTAAAATAACTTGGCATTGTTTCTTCAGTAGAGGCATTAAGCTTAATTGCAGATGAGTCATTTCCTCAGCCCCAAGCAATTAATCAGTGTTTCTTAAACTTGCCTAAAATAGGAACCACTCGGGGCTTTTGCTAAACATACAGATTCCTGGGCCCACTCAAGATCAGTTGAATTAGACTTTCTAGGGAGGGCATGTGGAAATCTGTATGTTCACTAAATATCCCAGGTAGAGCTTATTATCAGAGAACTTTGAGAAAGTTGGATTCCTGTGACAGTGGTATTAATTTTTTTAATTACTGTTATACAGAGTGATCAGAATAGAGCTTTACCATTGGAAGAACTGGGACATTAGAAAGCACTCACAGATTATACGCCAACACATGTTCTGCTTTGTATACATCTTCCTGTTATTTGAAACAAAGACCATGGATTTACACATTTTCTCTTTGCTCATTCAGGTACTGCACAAATATGTATTGCTTCAACAATAAGCCCAAGATTAAATTCATTACCACCTTGAAAAAAGAACAGAAGGAGGAAGATACCTCTTATTGAACATTTCAGCATATATCAGATGCATATTAGCCTTTAGAGTTTACATTCCAAGTCAAGGAATTCAAATTCACTAGGCAGAATAATCATGGATTTGTGAACATTTCTTCTCCGAAGTTCAAAAAAAGGGGCACTTATTTTTCATATTTGTGCTGAGACAAAGAGGGAGGGAAGAACAAATTTCAAAAAGTCTGATTGCCTCTTCTAGAATAAGAAGCCTCTTTGCTCCTTGCAGTCAGAATATCTATAGTTCTCTCCTAAAAATTAACTCTCTGAAGAACAAATGAGAAAACTAATAAAATTGTAAATCTAGATATGCATTATGTAACTGGGGAACTGGATTTTATTCCCACTTATTCTCTTTCTTGTTTCCCCATGCTCTTTATTCTGGTTGAAGTGGCTGCAGCCAGAAAGAGAAATTCCCTCTTTGGGCTTTCTTGTTTAAAAAATACTTTTTTTTTTTTTTAAAAGGTTTTTTAAAAAACTTTTAAAAAAAAGTTTGTTTTCTTAGACTTGGCACCTGTTGAAAGGTGCCAGACAGATGGCCTTGGAGGCTGGGAAGGCTGTGTTTAGCTGCAGCGGAGGGCAGGTGTGGATGGGGCATCCTGGGCTGCCCACGCAGCCCAGCTTAGGAACCCTCGCCCTCTTGGACTACAGTTAACATTAAGGAGGGAAGTTATGAGGACTCCCTAAAATAAGAGCAGACACTGTAAGTCAGTGGCATATTCCTTTGTTGTTGCTCTGTGGCTGATATCACAAGCTAATGCCCTCCCATCCTGTCATTTTGAAAGTGAGTTGTTAAGGAGGATTTTGGAGGAGGTGGTATGGTAGAGGAATATAGGATGAAGAGAGAGAATAGGTGACAGAAGGAGAGAATGGTGAAAAATAATCTGGACTTGACTTTTCATAGAAGGCTATCTGCATTTTGTGATTTTTTTTCTTTTTTTGCACAAGAGTTGCATCCAGAGTGTTGCAAATGATTTCTAGAAGATAACTAACTAGTCTTCCTCCAATTCAGCTCCTTTTAAATAACCAATTGGTGAAACAAGGCAGTGTTTCACCAGTACCCTAGGGGGTACCAATACTTAAGAGTTCATTCAAAAAGCCTCAGTATTCACCTATTTTTCCTTCTTTACTATTGACTTATAATTTTTTTCAAGGTGTTTTGATTTCTACAGAGACATACCTGTGTATTAGGTTGGTGCAAAAGTAATTGCAGTTTTTGCATTGTTGAAATTTGCCTTTGATACTGGAATAGATTCTAAATAAATGTGATTATGTTATATACCATTTTAATGCATATTTATCACTTTATATTTTTTGCTAATGATTATTACTTGCTGTTTGGTTTATATTTATTTTAGGCTATGGAAATGATGTTAGACAAAAAACAAATTCGAGTGATTTTCTTATTTGAGTTCAAAATGGGTTATAAGACAGCAGAGACAACTTGCAATATCAGCACATTTGGTCCAGGAACTGCTAACAAGCATACAGTGCAGTGGTGGTTCAAGAAGTTTTGCAAAGGAGATGAGAGACTTTAAGATGAGGAGTATAGTGGCTGGCCATCAGAAGTTGACAAAGACCAATTGAGAGCCATCATCAAAGCTGATCCTCTTATAACTACACAAGAAGTTGCTGAAGAACTCAATGCCAACCATTCTATAGTCATTAGGTATTTGAAGCAAACTAAAGGTGATAAACCTCGATAAGTGGGTGCCTCATGAACTGACTGGAAATCAAAAAAATATTGTCTTGAAGTGTCATATTACTGAATGAGGAAACAATAGATTGACTACAGAGTATCTGCACTGGAAGACTGAATAAAATCAGCTAGACTACTGCAGAGACAAAGGTATGCCAAATGTGAAGGAATAGTTAAGAGAATATGCTGCTAAGTCACTTCAGTCATGTCCGATTCTGTGCGACCGCATGGACGGCAGCCCACCAGGCTCCCGTCCCTGGGATTCTCCAGGCAAGAACGCTGGAGTGGGTTGCCATTTCCTTCTCCAATGCATGAAAGTGAAAAGTGAAAGCGAAGTCGCTCAGTCGTGTCCGACTCTTTGCGACCCCATGGACTGCAGCCTACCAGGCTCCTCCATCCATGGGATTTTCCAGGCAAGAGTACTGGAGTGGGTTGCCATTGCCTTCTCCGTAAGAGAATATAGGTAGACCAATACATGGATAAGTTTCAGAAGAAGAATAAAAGAGAATGAAGGAAAGACAATATTTTAAAGATGATGTCTGAGAATTTTCTGAGAAAAATAAACACTGCTAAACCCATGAGCCTTCAAAATGAGAAAGCAAATCAAACTCAGAGCAGGAAAAACAGATTCATTAGCACATAGACTCATGGTAGTAAAAATACAGAAAATCAAGACAAAGAAAAAAATGTTAAAAGAAACCAGAGAGAAAAAGATGCAATATCAGTTTTTAAAACCTGGCAATTACAGTGACAGTAGATTTCTCATCACAGCAGTAAAGGCTAGGAGAGAATGGAATAATATCTTCAAAATGAGGAGGGAGAAGAACTTCCATCCTAGCATAATATAAACCAAATAAACTACATTCAAGACTGAGAGCAAAAAAGACAATGTCTATAATTTTACCATTCACCAGCTTTCACTGAAAGAAACATTAAAAGAGTGTACTTCTGGAAAATGAAAAATTAATCCAGGAGAAAAAAGCAGCATGCTAAAAGCAAATAAATTGATAAGCACATTCAGTTCAGTTCAGTTCAGTCGCTCAGTCATGTCCGACTCTCTGCGACCCCATGAATCGCAGCACACCAGGCCTCCCTGTCCATCACCAATTCCCGGAGTTCACTCAGACTCATGTCCATCAAGTCAGTGATGCCATCCAGCCATCTCATCCTCTGTCGTCCCCTTCTCCTCCTGCCCCCAATCCCTCCCAGCATCAGAGTCTTTTCCAATGAGTCAACTCTTTGCATGAGGTGGCCAAAGTACTGGAGTTTCAGCTTTAGCATCATTCCTTCCAAAGAAATCCCAGGGCTGATCTTCTTCAGAATGGACTGGTTGGATCTCCTTGCAGTCCAAGGGACTCTCTAGAGTCTTCTCCAACACCACAGCTCAAAAGCATCAATTCTTCTAGTAGTTTGAAATAAAGATTGTCTATGCTGGTAATACCACTACTACTGCAACTGCTACTACTAATGGCTAATGTGAATAAATAAAGAGGAAGTAAAATAATAGACAGCATTAACATGGAAAGCAGGAGGGAGGAAATTTCAGTCCAAGTGTTTTACAGTATATTTCTTTAAGGAAGAGGAGAGAGAAAAGGATTTACTTATTTTTTGTAAGAGCTTTATTAAGGTATGGTTAGCCAACAATAAACTGTGCATACCTACAGTTTATAATTTGCTGTGATTAACAAATGTATACACCATGAAACCAGCACTGCAATCTAGTTAATAAACATATTCACCACCCTCAAAAGTGTCCTCAGCACCTTTGGAATTCTCCCTGTCCTCCCTCTCCCAACAGTCTGCTTTCTCCTATAGATTAGTTTGCCTTTTCTAGAATTTTATTTAAATGGAATTGTATAGTTTATACAATTTTTTTGTCAGCATAATATTTTTCAGCATAATTATTGTGAGACTCAACCACATTGCTTGTATCAATAGTCCATACTTTCACTGCCAATTAGTATTCCACAGTTTTGCTTATTCTTCCAACTATTGATGGATACTTGATTCCAGTTTTTGGTCATTACAAATAAAGCTCCTATGAATATTATGTAAAGGTTTTTGTTTGGACATATGCTTTCATATTTCTTGGGTAAAGACTCATGAGTGGAATGGCTCAATCTTATGGTAGGTGTATGTTTAAATTTTTAAGAAACACTGAACTGCTTTCCAAAGTGGTTACATCATTTTACAATCCCAGCAGCATTGGGTGAGAGTTCTAGATACTCTAAATTCTTGCCAACATTTGGTGTGATCTTAAAATTTTTTGCCATTCTGATAGATATATAATGGTATTTCACTGTGGCTTTATTTGCATTTCCCTGATGAGGCATGATATTGAGCATCTTTTTATGTGTTTACTAGTCACAGATGTATTTCTTTGTGTTAAGTGTCTGTTCAAATCTTTTTTTCTCCACTGTTTTCCATTTATTGAATTTTGAGAATTCTTTAGGTGCTCTGGGTACAAGTCTTTTACCAGATATGTAGTTAACTCATATTTTCTTTTAGTTTGCAGTATGTCTTTTGGTTCTATTAACTGTATCTTTCAAAGAGTAGATGTTGCAATGTTCGATAAAGTACAACTTATCAATTCTTTCTTACTTGTTTATATATTTGCCTTACCCAAGGTATATAAAATATTTGCCTATATTTTCTCCTAGAAGTTATATAGCTCTAGGTTTTGCACTTAGGTCTCTGATCTATTTTGAGTTGTTTTGCACATGGTGTAGGGTATGTACTGAAGTTCTTTTTTCACATTTGGGTATTGAATTCCTCCACAATCACTATTTCAACCATTTGTTGAAAAGTCTATCATTTCCGTACCAAATTGCCATTGTACTTTAGTCAAAAATCTGTTGTCAATGTATGTTTGGGCCTGTTTCTGGATTTTCCATTCTATTCCATTGATCTATCTGCTTATCTTGATACCATTATCATACTCTCTTGATTACTGTAGCTTTATAATAAGTCTTGAAATCAGATATAGTTAGTCCTCCCATCTTTTTTGTTTGTTTGTTTGTTTTTCAAAGTTGTCTCGGCTATCCTGCATTCATGCTAAGTCGCTTCAGTAGTGTCCAACTCTTTATGATCCTATGGACTATAGCCTGCCAGGGTCCTCTGTCCATGGGATTCTCCAGGCAAGAATACTGGAGTGAGTTTCCATGCTCTCCTCAGGGCGTCTTCCAGACCCAGTGACTCTGTTATAGGGGAATTCCTGATCAAGACATGCCTGGTATCGTTTGCAAATTCCTGGCAGAGAGCGGATAAAGTTTTAATATTTCATTTTCCATGGAAGCTGAATGGATAGTTTTAACAGACTAAATGACAACTGACAAAATGCCAATAGTTTGCAACTTTGCAAAATTTTAAAACATAGGTATTAGTGATCAGAAAACGAAATACATATTTTAAAATGACCACTTGGTTTTAATTTTGTGGGGAGGAAGGAAGAGGACTTCAATTAAAGGAATAGAAATGTCTTCTTCCTCTCTGTCCACACTGTCCCCTAAACAAACATTTTTCTGAGATTTTGGTAGAAATTCCTACAGAAATTATATAATATAATGAGTGTTTTATTTATTTTTGCACTTAACAACAGTCATAAATAATAACCAAGTAGTAGAGACTGCAGAACTTGAAATGGCAGAGAGGTTCTTTTGGTTCCTAGATGCACACTTTATCCCTGGCTCCTCTCAAAGTGTGAGATTATGAGAGATTAGATGTGATAAGACTTGGGGGAAAAAAGGTCCTGGTTACTGGCAGAAATATGGCCAGAGGGAGCCATAAATGTAATAAAAAGAGATTTCTCAATTGCAGAAAAGAATCTTAGATTTTCCATCCAGATGGGCAACCCCCTAGGTGGGCTAATTTTGTGAGTCAATCAGACCCAAAGTGTATGTCTAGAGATTACAGAGAAAATAAATAGATCTGTGGGTCAGAAATGTCTCACTTGGTCTGAATTCACTGCTTTTCTTTCTCACTCATTTTCACTAGTTGGTGTGTGTGTGTCCCTGTTTTTCTTTCTTTGGTAACACATTTACTGTTAACTTTGATATAGTATAATTTTAGAAATACAGATTGCATTTATTCAGATTTTAAGTTGAATTTATTTATACTTGCTCCCTTCTTTGAAAAAAAAAACCAAAAAACAAACTATAAGTGATTTACCGAAGAGACCATACACATACATGATGTATTTGTGTATATCTGCTCCATAGGCTTTTGGTAAAAATTCAATAGTTATTGAACATCCACTGTGTTCAAGTCATCTTGAAGTTTATAAACCTGAATGAAACGTGATTCTTGATGCCTGAAATTTGGTGTGTTACCTCATCTAGAAGCAGTTGATTTTTAACAAGAGGGTAACAACTCCAGTTTTATATCAGAAGCACCTGGAAGGCTTGTTAAAAAATATACCTGTCCAGGCCCTAGCTCTTAGCTTAGGGAAATTCTGATAATAGTCAGGGCCCATCCTGCAGTGCAGTTTTAACAACCTCCCCATGTGAATCTGATACAGGAACCAGGATTAAGAAGCACTACTTTAAGCTAAGAAAGGACTAGCCGCAGGACTGCAGCCACAAGTCAACCAGGTGGGTACCCTGAAATCTACAAAGGGAGAAGTGGCTAAACGCTTTTCTAAGGCTGTCTCTAATTCCACTGTCTCAGAATGGATAGTATAGTCTGAAGAGCACTCAGGAAGGGCAGGGTTGGGCCCAATCTTCTCAAGAGTACTATAGAGGAATAAAACAGCTACAGCCAAAGACCATCTCCAGAGCCTTTTCAAATGCTCTGTTCTTATTTCTCATGCAAAGCATAGTTGTGTAAATTTTCTCCTTCATTCGACTGGAAAGTCTTTCTCTAGCCAAGGAACACAGTAACCCATTCGTAATAGCTATTTGACAGATATTTGTTTTGAATCCTGCTCATCCAAATCCTGGGGTCCGACCAGGATGTATAAATGTATATATCCATCTGAAAGTTTGTAAATATCCATAAAAGTACATTTGTTTATAACACATTTCAACTGCACAAAAGAATACGTGACTGTGTAACATACACAGGGAAGAAAGAACAGTAAAACAAACACCCATTGACCCACATCCCAGTTTATGACGTAGGAAGTTGCCAATACCCATGAGGTCTCCTGTTGAACAGCTCCTGAAATTTAAATCAGAATACGTGCATTCAATCATTGACTGATTGGTTAATTCATTCACTTGCCAAATGTGCCTGAATGCCTACTAATCGATGTAGACGATTAGTATCTCTTCCGTTGGAGTGGCGTGGGGGTGGGGGTCAAAAGTGATACTTGCCAAAGGTGCTCAGATTGCCTTTTCTGCAAGCAGCCCTAACCCAGCCGGGCCCTCCGGAGCGGGCGTGGTTTCTGCGTGCAGACACTTTGGGCAAAAACTACTCGTCCCGGCAGTCCGCGGGGCGAGTGGGCGGAGCCGGGCCGGGGGCGGGGGCCGGGGGCCGGGCGAGAGGGGGCATTGTGTCGGGAGCGCGGAGCTGCATTTGTCTGCTCTAGGTGCTGGTCGAACTAGCGTCGTGATCGCCGGCGTAGAGCTGGAAGTGTCAGCAGCGATCACTGTCCCGGCGGGAGACCAAGTCCGAGCAACCACGCGCCCGCTGGCCGCTATCGCTGGCAGGGGGCGGCGTGCCAGCGGAGCAACATGCAGATAGGCGCCCAGCGCCCTGACGACCCCTCCCGAGGAAAGGAGGCCGGGGCGGCGCTGGGGCGGCGGGGAGCATGAGGCAGGCCGGGGGGCGGCTCGGCTCGGAGCGCTGCTAGGGAGCGGCGCGCGCTGCACACTCGCCGGGGCGCAGCGGAGGGCGGGGAGCCGGGCTGGTTGCGCCAGCGGGCGGGAGCCGGCCGCCGGGAGCTGTTCTGATTGCCGACGCCGACGCAGGGGGCCTGGAGTAGCCCCCTGCCCCGGCGTGCAGCCAACATGGGCAACGCCGGGAGCATGGATTCACAGCAGACCGATTTCAGGGCGCACAACGTGCCTTTGAAGCTGCCGATGCCCGAGCCAGGTGAACTGGAGGAGCGATTTGCCATCGTGCTGGTGAGTGCGCGGCGGCGGCCGGGAGCCGGGCCCCGGGGCCCAAGACCAGGCGGTGCAGCTGACCCCCGCCCTCTCTCCTTCTCCCCGCGCCGAGAGCGAATCCCCGGTCCCAAGGGGGAGGCTCCCGCTTCGCTTATTGTGGCCTCCTCTCCGTCCTCCTCCGATCTCCCCGCTCCATGCCTTCTTGGGGTCCCGGGATGGGGCACGGGGATGGGGGTTTGCTGACTGGCCGGCCCCGAACCCATTGTCTGGCGGAAGAGGCACCTCGCAGCGCGTGTGTCGGGGAGGTGCGGCGTGGGCGTGAAGGGAAGGTGGCGCGGGCTTGGAGGAGGGGGCGGCTGGACGCTAAGGCTTTTTGTTTAAGAAAAAAACTCCCCGCAAAGCCCGAGTCCTCGAGAACCATCCAGCGGGCGCCCAGCCGGGGCCCTGCGGGGTTCGGGGCTGATGGGCGCATGTGGCGGGTTGAGGGCGGCGCGGTGTGCGAAGGCGAACTTGGAGGCGGACGTCTGGCTTGGCAGAAGGGAGCTCCCCCAAAAGGGAAAGAGAAGGAAAGCCGCGGCAGTACGGCGTCCCAGTCCCTAAGCGAGGAGGGGGACATCTGAAACCGGCGCGAGAGAAGCTTCGCCTCGGCGCGTTCGTTTTCGTCTTAAATGTTAAAACAAACCACAAAAATGTGCAGTTTTGCGGGGACGTGTTGTAAGCTGTCCTGACTCTAGGGATCCCTCCCCTTCCCTCGCTAAATCTCTGACTCCCTCCCGGAATCCGCTTCTCCTAGCTTTCCAGCTTTGTAAATCTGAGACACTTGAAGACTTCTTTCTGCCTTTCCTTGCTGGGTGTAAGTTTCTGGGCCCCTCCCAGCCTGAGCCTGTCAGTGCTGTGAGCTCAGGAGGGTGTGGCGGTCTCCCCCTCGCTCCAGCAGGCGTCTGGACCGCGGTTAGTCCCCAGACTTCGACTTTTAGTGTCTCAGCCTCTCTTAAGGGGTGTTGGGAGGGAAACATAGATTCGACGCGTTCCTAATACTTGCACTCGTACAGTTGCCTTTTCCTAGCTAGTTACCTGTACATCCTACAATAGTAGGCAGCAAGAGAAACTTGTGCTTAAGGCAGTCGAATTTCGCGTCTGCATACGGGGTTTGGGCATGTAACTTCCCAACTCTGGGGATTGACTAGAGTCTGAAGAACACTGGGACGTTTAAAAAGCCTTTCTTCAGGCCCTTGAAAAGGACTGGTTTAATATGGGGACTGTTCTGGATGGCAGATTAGCTTTGTGCTCTTTGGAAGAAGAGCCCACGAGCTTTTTCACACCACCTGGAAACTCCGGCGTGGCAGTCTCGAGATAGATGAGGCTGCCTGTCTTGCACTCCATGGTCTGAGATCTCACACAGCTGCTCCCATTGTTGTGCAGAATGAAACACTCCGAAATGGAACTGCATGGGCTTAATTACTTTTGAAGGCAGCCTGGGTGCAAACTTAACCTGTCTTTCCAGGGACAAACCTTTTTGGTTCAAAATCCTCTTCCTACCAGACTACATGGTTCTTACCTCCTAGCCTTGGGTGATCTGTCTTTCCGTCCATGATGTGCTGGGTGGGTGTGCGTGTACATACACTTGAAGTGGGAAGGCCAGTGATGCAGGCAAACCAGATAATAGCAATAATACAATTAAGTTCTCAACTGGGATAGCATGTTTTGCATGAGCTTTGAGTTACCCTGCTGATTAATGGCACATGGTATGAATTACCCTTTAGGAAAATAATGTCCTATCATTAATACGGTGGATCTGTGTTACTGTTAAATCTAGAAGGCACAAATTTAGTATATAGAAATTCATGTTTCTACATCACAAGCTCTTTGGAGCAGTGGTTACTGTGTAGCTCCTTTTACTGTGTCATACACAAGCACTGGATGCAGTTCCTTTCTCTAACTGTTTATAATATTTTATGCCTTTCAAAACAAACGAACAACAAAACCAAAAAATACCAGGCTGACCTTTTTTGGGTTAAGACAAAGCTTTTGGGAAAGTATCAGCTTGGGGGCCCTCTTGATAGGGATGCACTTGAACCATGGATGTGGTATGTAACTCTCCCTAGTCAGCTCCAACTGCTCGTCGGAAATCTGTACGGGGAGTTAAAAGGAATCCTTTTTATGGGCTGATAGAAGTACAGAGTTACAGTGACTTCTCTTGTAGTCAGTTTTTTCCTAAAGGTGTCCATGTGATGCTCTCAACTATGCTTTTTCTTCATGAATTACTTAACAAATCAGCTCAAACCATTTAATTCTGGAGATCAAGCTTGAAGGACAGGTTATAGGTTGTAATGTTCAAAGCATGTGTATGGAGGAATTCTCTGCCCTCACACAGTGGGAATCCTTTGGGCATTGTTGATACTAGTTTTATTTCCTATATGATAAAGATCATGTAAGTTTCTGGGAGGAAAACAGGATAGTAATACTGTATAGAAAAGTATACAAATACCTCATTGTAAACTTGGCTTACAGCAGTGATTAAGCCCTCAGATATGAAAAGTAATTCCTCTCACCCCACCAAGCTCTAGAATATTTAAAGCACTGAGGAGGAGTAAATAAAAATTTGAGTAACAGACGTCCATCTATTTATCAAAAATCTTGAGATAAAACCTACTCAATGACTACCCCTTCATCAGTCCATATAAGCGAAACTGTGTATAGCTAGAAAAATACTGGGCATGAATGGAAAGATGGGTTCAGGATGGGGAACACGTGTATGCCTGTGGCAGATTCATTTCTATATATGGCAGAACCAATACAATATTGTAAAGTTTAAAAATAAAAAAAAAAATAAAAATAAAATCCAATCTAGAAATATATAAAAAAAAATTGCTGAATTAAGATCAGTGAAGGGATAGACCCTAAAAAGTTCTTTTAATAGGAAAAAAATGGAATTTTTTGAATAGAGATTTCAGTGACTGAACTGTAGTTAATGACTAGTAAAAATTGGATCCAAATCTTGAGTTAAAATCCTCCTAAAGAATCTTATCTCTCCCTGAACCTGTGTTCATCATTATTACAATGATAGTTATAAACCTTATATTTAAGGGAAAAGATTACTGACTCCTTTATACACTTAACTGTTGGCATCCTTGGACCTACCTGTCAGATAGAGCTATAAGGTGATATACCTTTGTGTGTGTACAATGTTTCTGTTACACTCTTCCATGAAAGTGTTTCATAAATTATAAATTCAGTCATCTGCTTCAGTCTTTGTTCCTTTAAAGTATTTTGTATATATTTTGCATATTTCATGAGTAATATTGGCTGTGTTTTTGGGTCCCACACATTTATAATTGTCCAAGTGACTATTATATTTGTTAAACTTTGTCTAATTGTTGGGAATGCACACACACACACACACACACACACACTCCCATGACCTTTATTCTCAGAGATGATGCTCTGAAGGTGATTTTTGGGTGTGGTGAACAATTGATTGTCCAAGAATAACTCTTTGGACATTAGATGCTCCGTATATTGTTCACTGATTTTTGGCTTGAGGTCACTGTTTACCATTTAAAATGTAAGCCCCTCAATCCCTGTGTCTAGGAGCTGTCCTTTCTGAGTCTCAGAGGAAAAGATAAATTGTAACCCTCCGTCCGGGCTGCCATATCTTGGTGATAGCAGATGTCAGGCTGCTTTGCGAGCAGATTCAAAAACACAGATTTGGAAGTGGTGGCTTAGGGCTGTAGTATCTTATGTTTAACACCGGGAACTACTTTGGTGTGTGATTAGTTTGAGTCAGTTTCCGTTTCAGTTTTTTTCTTGGCGCTGAGGTTGAATGTGGTCACCGTACTTAGGAAGAAATGGGAACATTTTCTGAACATCTACTCTGAGTATGCCCTAGGCTTGCATGTTCTCACTGAATCCTCACAATGACTCCAGCTATCGGCAACATTAAAGATGAGGAACTAAGATTACTTAAATTGACTGAAGTTACTTAAGTTATTAGATAGCCAGTCTAGGATTTTTAACCCAGATTTGTATCTCTACTCCCCGCCTCCCCACCCATCCCTAATATTATATTATGCTTCCTTGGGCTTACAACTGGTAAGAAAGAACAAGAACAGAAAGGCCTGGAACCAGCAATATAGCTGTTTAAAAAAAAAAATCTTGAATCTGGTGAGTAGAAGTTTCAAAACTATAAAGTTGGCAGAAACGTCTTTGAAGCGACCCAAGTGCGGTGTACTTAATGTTTCTCTTTAGATGTCATTCATTTTGGCATCTTCACTGTGCTATTCTGTCTTCAGGCATGGAGTTAAATATTGATTTGATCCAAAAGTGTACTCTTCAGTTTTTCCTTTCAAGGCAGACTTGAACCGCCTTGTTTGGGAAGTCTGGACGTCCCAGATCAGAGCGGAGAGACAGCCTGTCAATGTGATGCATGCACTCCAAATGTAAGGACTTGTGAAAAGGACAAGGAAGGTCAGGTTTTAACATTTCAGTCTATTTCCCTCTGCAAGATGTTGTTCCTTTTCAACCACTTCCATGGAGAGCCTTTGCCGTGAAGTCCACGGAGCAGATGGATGGGTGGGAGTGAAGTTAGGCCATCATCAGAGGTATGCTGATTTATTTTCTCGCTTTTCTCCTGTTGAGAGGAAAAAGGGGAGTGAGAAGGGGGTGGATGGAGTGTTGTTACGACCTCTTCCAGGCAGTAACCTCTGAGTTGTTTTATTTTCCAGAGTGGGAATATATGTGTACGGTAGTACTTTTCATCATTATCAGGGTGCATTTCTAATAATTTTCTAATAATCTCAATAAAAACTGAAGGTATATTTGGGTTTCTAGGGTAGGGTTGATCAAAAGCTTTTCTCTGAATTATAAATGCTTGGCTCCACTGGGAGACTGGCAGCTGCGTTAAACTGATGAAATGCAGAGGGGAGAGGGTATGTTTGCCCTTAAACCCTTCAGTGATAAGAATTACTTGCACGTGTGGCCTTTCATTTAGCAAAGAGCATTGGCCCCAGGAGTGGCAGATGTGGTTTCTAGAATCATCATCTCCTGCACCAATTTGTGCGAGTGATCTTTCCGGTGATCCTTGGTTTTTCTTCTCTTTAAATGGGAATACCGTTTGACACAACTGTTAGGATAGTCATGAGATTTTTGAAATCATAGCTCTTGGAAGTGTAAAATTTCTGAAACGTTGTATTGTGAGCCATATGACTTCTTGTTCATGTTTTGTGTAGAAAGAGTGAGCCGTAGTCTGTGTTGTCTGGAGAGTAGCATTTCCTTGGTGGATGACTGAAAGTCACATAAGCATAAAGAAAAGTGTAATATTTAGAGTTGTCAAAAATTGGAGAAGGAGCTTTCCAATTAGTGTTGCTAAGACAGAAGCTATATGAAAAATGCTGATAATTGGAAAGTCTTTCTGAGCCCAGGATCCAGCTAGTGAATGGCTTGCATGGTACCTTTCTTGGGGGCAGGTCTGCTAACTGCAGGTGTTGGAAATAGAATTATAGCATCCAAGACTGGGGAAGGGTCTCCCTGGAGGCTCCTTCTGGGCTCAAAGCAGCAAAAAAGTAGTATAGGTTTCTAGAAATTCATTCAATTTTATAAAAGCAGTGGCCTGGAGAACTTGGTCTTCATGAACTGTGCTCTTTTCATACTTAGGGTTTGGGGAGTAAGGACAAGGTGAAGTGGGCTCCCTGGTCCTTGTATCTGAGCAAGTAACAGATAAAAAGTGGCTAACTAAAGAGGCACTGAGGCCAGATGGTTGTATCTCCTTTGCAAGACAGTGCTAGTACCTGGACTCTTCTTAGAAAGGCAGTGAATCCCTGTAAAAGCACAGACTGGAATTGCTTAGGAGGGAAGGTGGGTTCCCAGCTATGAGATGCTTGGCAGGCCCCATCTTGTAGAGAGGCTCTTCGTCTCTAGAGTGGGGACCTTTCCTACCTTCTTCCATTGTAAGAAGTCTATTCAAAGACTTTGGGGTTCCTGGTATCTACAGAGAGGCTCCTGCATCCTCTTGGTTCTCACCTACCTGAACAGTATAGGTGGAGGTAACTCATGTCTTGTCTTTCCTTTAAGATGGTGTCTGCTCAGACTGTAGGGTGATCTTCCCACTCCTCCCCAGTCACCCCATCCTCTTTTCCCTGCCAGCTGCCAACACCATGGACTATGCTGTTTCCGGTGGATGTGCTATAATTTGGAAGGGATATCTGAGGAAGAGCTGGAGGATCAGAGAGCTGTTTCCTGAACTGTGGGTCAACTGAGGTCCACAAACGTTGACCAGGATGGCTCGAAATTGGGAAACACCAAGTCCCTACTTGGAAGTATGGTGGTATTTGTTGTAGACACAAGAGTACTTTCTTTTCACACTCTTAAACTGACCAAGGAAACATGCCCAGTGGCATCGGAGCTCGTGGTGGGCACCTTGTCACAAACATTCTATAGTTTCTAGGGCACACCAAAACTGTTTCCCTGGACACATCTTCATCATTCTTGTGCCACCTGGAACTGACTTCAGTGACTCTTATTTCACATGTAACCTTCGTCTACTTTTCTTGTTTGCTGAAGAAGCTTTGTTGCATTGATAAGCTGCTGAATCCATTGCCCCAGAAGCTGAAAGCTTTGAGGTGTCTAGTCCTTGCTGTCTCCAGGAGAACCTCCCTTGACTGACTTCTGTATGGTAGATGGTGCACCAGACTTGGTTTATCCTTAAATCTTGTTGGCTTTGGGAAAGGTGTCAAGTCGTTCACATTTTGGCCCCATGTCTGGTGCTGGTCAGTCACCTCTCTCAGGTCCTGCCTTGAGTTGAGGCTTTGCTCAGGAACCTGCCCTCTCTTCCTTGGTGTTTCTTTTCCCTGTGAAGTTTGCCTGAGTACTTTATTTAAAGTAGGTGGCAAAGGGATTGACAAGCCAAAGTGGTGCTTTTCAAACTTGGCTATAGTCAGCATCACCTGGGACCCTCAAAAAGACAGATGCCCGGGTCCCAACCCCCCAGAGATTCTGATCAGTTCCTCTGGAGTGTGACCTGGGTGTCAGAATTTTTAAAGCTCCTTAGATGTGAGTGTGCAGCTGTGGTTGAGAGCCACGTGCCAGAGTAGTTTTTCTCCTCTCCCTCCCTGCCCCAGAGACCAAGCATAAGAGTTAAAACCACAGTGAAAATCTAGAGAAATTAGGCAAAGTTGAGGAGGGTTAAAAAAAAAAAAAGCTCCTAAAGATACTTGATTCAACTGAAAGCACCAAGATGAGAAATATAGAAGAGATGGGTCAAAGCCTGTTGAATATTAGATTTATTTAACTATGCATTTAAGAAATGGCTGTCAAATCATAATGATAATTTGCAGAGAAAGTTCTATACATTCTAGCTTAAGAGTGAACAGTGACCCTGAGGTTTACTACTGGGATAGAGCAATCAATAAATCGATTGTATTTTTGCTTAGGTCTCTATTCTCAAGCCTAATTTTTTGTTGGTTCAGTGCAGGCTTTTTGCTTTGATCTCTGGTTTTACCACTTACAAAGACTTGATGAGCTTAGCTTCCTGGAGTGAAATTCAAATACACTTGTGAAATGTAAACAACGTTCATTTATTAAGACTCCTATAATCAAGGCAAATTGGCATGCTCATATGAGCAATTAGCTTTGAGAATAGAAAGATAAATAGGATGCTAGGTCAAGAATGAACCGATTGTTCTCAGGGTACAACTCTAGTTATTCCTTTAATAGTTAGAAGCAAATAGACATTCCCCTTATTCTTAATCTTGAGCATTTGTGGTTTGGGGTTAGGGGGACAAGCATACGAGGTTTTCTCAGCTGAAAGGATAGAAGCAATTATTGGCTCATTTTCATCTGAAAATATAAATCTTTCTAGGTAGTTGGTTTATGAGCAGATGAAGCTTTCTGTTATTTGGGAGAGGGCAAAAGAAGGCATGGATTTTGATGGGAATATTAAAGAATAACGGAATTTTACTTTGGTGGTGAAGGTAAGAAGATGATTTTTACAGTGGCAAAAAGATTGAAAATAATCTCATCTGCCTTCAGTGAACAGTGTCTGTGTGTGTATGTGTAGGAGGAAGCCTTAGGATAACCAGGAGAAGCTAGATAGAACATGATTGGACCTGCACCGTGGCAACAGGGCTCTATGAATTAAGTACCGCTTAATGTCTTATTTGTGGAAAGTTGGGAAACCTACATGGAAAGGTGATGAATGTGTAAAATATTTATAGCTTTGTAGGTCACTTTGAGTTCTTAACCCTTTCAGTCCCCAGTATGTTCAGCCTTCTGCTTCTTCCAGGGAAGCTTTTCCTCTTTAGTGACAGTCTTGCTCAATGAGGATTCTTTCCCTCAAGGACTTCTGCCTGATGAACCTAGGAAGTCAGTTCAGGCCAGGTGTCTTCAGGATGCTATACACTTGAAACTGGTGATTTTCCAGGCATGACCCAAGATCATCCTTCTATTGCCCACTAATGAGGCCATCTAGACATGAACCCTGGAGACTTCGGAACTGTGTGGCCTCCGGGCGTGTAGGACCATCAGCTTCTCCAGTGTCCTTTCATTGTACAAGTTTTGAGTCTCAGGGTAGGCTTTTTGGAAAGCATTTATTTGGATGAGAAATCTTCAGATCATCTGAGAATTTACCAGATCTCAGTCTTCATTTAATGGAGTAATTTTTTAACATTAGACAGCTGTATTTTATTTCACCAGTAATTGTCAGAAATTTCATTAACTTTGCTATAAATTTCTTTTGTTGTTGTTCTTTGGGATGGTATCTCCTAATCATCTATTGGCGAGTAACGTACAAACGGAAATGGGCCTTTTTCATCAGTGTACAGACTGATGGATTTTCGCAGAGTGAAAACAACGCTGTAACCAGCTTGGGTTCAGAAATCAGAGTCGCGGTCTCCTTGTTTTTCTTCACATAAGGTTTGACTTGGCTCCTTGCCTCCCCAGCCGCAGTTGCTCACCTGAACTTACTTTCAGAGTGGCCAGACTTACGTGGAAGAAAATAGGCCACAGGATTGTGCCTTGTGGTCTGATTCTAAATGGCTCTAACCGTGAGGTTTCTACCACTTCCTTTGAGAGATTTCTTCAGTTCAATCAGGCCTCACCATTAGGAGATATTGACATTACGACATCTTACTGCTGCTTTCAGTTACATCATCATCGATAACCATAATGGTATTTTTGTTTTTTTTTTTTGGTAGATTATCTCTGGTTTTCATAATACTGAGAAAAATATATTTTGATTTGTGTTCCTAGAATAAAGCACGAATGGGGATGGGATTTCCACAGAGACAACGAACCTGTGCCCTTTGTGGTTTCAATACTTGGAATTAGGTATTTGCAAATACAGGTTTTGTGTATTCACTTTGAAGCCTAAGTTTTAGCCTTTAGGTTTTTGCCATCATGATGACTCTTTTGAAATATTAAAAATGCAAGATTAATGTTAAAATATATTAAAAAATATAAGATCTTGAGTCTCATCTTTTGGTTCAGTTTTCTCATCGGAACCCTGTTATGTTACTTTAGACGTCGATCCAGTTTGAGAAGCTCTTTGGCCACGTTTGTTGTCAATGGTTTACCCTCCATCCTCTCCTCTGTAACTTCTGTAGCCCCTGCTCCCTACCCATGCCTGCTTTCTCACTGAAGCCTTCCACAGTCTGGCCTCATAGCTCAGTCAGTAAAAAATCTGCCTGCAATGCAAGAGACCCTGAAAGAAGGAAATGGCCACCCACTCCAGTATTCTTGCCTGGAGAACCCGTGGACAGAGGAGCCTGGCGAGCTACAGTCCTTGGGATTGCAAGAATCAGACACAACTTAGCGGCTAAAACCACCACAGTCTGGCCAGACCCATCTTCTCTCCTGTTTCCTTAGTGCACCCTGACATGGACTTTATGTCTGCTCATAGAGCAGGCTTGTACTTTTCCGCTGCTATGTCTTTCCTCACGTGATTCTCTTGCACATGATGTACTCCCTTTGCTTATTTGCTTCCTTAAAATTATATCTGGCCTTCAAGGTTCTTCTGAAATCCCATCTCTTTCTCATGTCCTTATGGATCCAGCATCAACTTGGGGGAGGTGGGAAAAACAACTCCTTTCTTTGATCTCTTTATAGTGTGATTTATTTCTTTTACTTATGAGGCCTGGGATTAAGTATCACCTTGTGTGAGATGTGTCTGTAAAATAAGGGGATGCTTTTATGTGTAGCTTTGTAGCTACTCATTACCCTGTTGGCCATCTGTTTGTGTCCTTGTTTTATTTGCGAGCTTGTACTATGGGCTCCTGGAAGCCAAGGATCACATCTTACAGGTCCTGGCAGTTTCTCCTTGTCCAGCGCAGTGCTTGGCCCAGGGAAGGGTCTTAGCAGATAATTACTGACTTGGTCAGAGAACTGTGCCTGCTGAAACAGGCCTGGGAATCGAGTAGCTGCTGATCCAAGAACCTATCTAACTGGCCCTTCTGGGCTGATTGTTAATTGCACATAACTTGCTTTTGTGTTGAAATGACACTTTGTCGCAGCTTCTCACTCATCTTGGTACTCCCCATAGCACTTGACTGTAGTAGGTGCCTAGCAACACTAAGCATTCAGAGATGATAAGTTGGCATCATAAGTCAGGCAATGCTTTTGCCTGACTCCTTACGGAAAATGGTGAATTAGAAGAGGAGGAAGGCAGTGGAAATGACCAAAGGAGGTCCGTGGTTTTTCACTGTTGGGAAGCCAGGTTGGTGTGTCATGATGAGCTGTCATCGAGTGAGTGGTGGACTGTTCTGTGGGGCTTTCCTTAAGTGAAATGTCCTTCAGAGAATTCCCTTTGTTGCTGGGAGTCAGGCAGGTTTCAGTGAGCAGCATTCCTTAGTGTAGCATTTTAGTGCTTTGTTGTTTGTGAAGTGTTTGCAAATAATCCTGATTCTAAGAGTTCTTAATCCATGAGGGCCTGAAGGTATGTGGCTTGAAGTTACAGAAGAGGGTGGACAGGTTGGTGAGCTCATCCTAGGTCCTCCATCACTAAAATTCCAGGGGCAGTCCAGGGTCAAATAAGATGCTGTTTATGATTTCTGTGCTTTATACGCCTATCTTTAATGCTCTTGGCAGCCCTCAGAGGGAGATATTATCTTCCATTTACAAATGAGGCAGTGAGGCTCAGAGTGATAAGATGGCTGCTTCCTAAGGATGGAGGCATGATTTGAATCCAGGCCTGTCTAATGAGAGAACGCACTCATTTCTACTGTATCACACTATGTATATTTTCAAGTTAGTTATAAGAAGACCCTAAATGTTGGCCTCTTATTTTTCATTCTTCATGTACCCTCTAGACTAAATTCACTTATATAAAAGCTGTCCCTTGAGTGTATGAGTCTTGCATCAATATAGTGATAGATGTTCTGGGCTCTGAGGGTTTAGAGGCTGATGTAGTAATCACTCAGTCGTGACCCCACAAACTGTGGCCCTCCAGGCTTCTCTGTCTATGGGATTCTCCAAGCAAGAATACTGGAGTGGATTGCCATTCCTTTCTCTAGAGGATCTTCCCAACCCAGGGATCAAACCCGGGTCTTCTGCATTGCAGGCAGATTCTTTACCATTTGAGCTACAGGGAAGTCCTGAGAATTGAGAGGGAAAGTATCATTTCTGTATTTTGAGTGTTCAGAAACAGTTTCCTTGGAATAGGGAGTGGAGCGATGTTAGCTTTGTCCCAACCACCGCTAGACTACACTTTTTATTCTACATTGTACAGTTTTGCTCATGTGTCACTGCTTAAGAAGGGTTTACATCTTAATTACACAGTCTGGGAGTGTTTATCGAGCACTTGCTATGTGCTGTGGGCTCTAGAGGATGTGGAGCTGCATGAGGCCCACCAACTGTCTGCCCTCATGGAACTTACATTCCAGCAGTGGGAAGGGATGGTGGGGGCAGCCAGGCGTGAAAGGGGTACATCACGCATGCTTGCTCGCGTGCTCAGTCGTGTCTGACTCTCTGTGACCCATGGCCTTTAGCCTGCCAGTCTCTTCTGTCCATGGAATTCTCCATGCAAGAGTACTGGAGTGGGTTGCCATTTCCTTCTCCAGGGTATCTTCCTGACCCAGGGGTAGAAACCAGATCTCCTGTATCTCCTGCCTTGGCACAGATACATAAATGGACCTGAATTTCCAATGCTGGGAAGTGCCGTGAGGAGAATAAAATAGGTGTTGTGAGGTGGTTTCCTCTCATTTAAGATCTGACTGATGCATAATTACATGGCGATAGAAATCACAGTGGTAATTGCTTCTGGGGAGAGAGACTGAGGCACACGAAATCCCTAGAGTGATGAACATGTTCTCATCTAGACTGGAGTGTTGGTTTTACAAATGTAACCTGTCAAAAATCATCAGATTGTACACTGTAGATGTGAATTTCACAGCATAAAATTGACTTTCATTAAAAAAAAAAATCCTAAGATCTGACTGATGGGGGTCAGGCAGGGATGAGCTCACCAGCAGGTGTAATTTAGGGCTTGATTTGTCAAGCCCTAGGGCCAGGAGGGGGTTCCTCGGACCCCGGGGCAGCCGAAGGGAACAGCGAGAGGAATGTCCTCAGTTCCTGTGGCTTCAGACTTGACAGGTGGGGAAACCTCTGGAAGGCTGGGCTTGGGGCTGCAGGAGGCTGTTCCCTTTGCCATAGCGGAGCTGTTCCTTGTGTTAATAATTGGCTCTGTCGTCACAGCTCTCTGCCACTTGTTGAATTCAATAGATTGTTGAACAAATTGCAGTCTTGTCACTCTTCTGGGCCCGTGAGACATCCAGTTGGGGAAGGGAGTGTTTGATTAGTGTAGCAGTTCTCACTAAAGGCCCTCTGAAGGGACCCAGTACTTGGAATGGCCATTTTATCTACTTAAAGCCATGGGTTGAAATGCAGCTTTTTTTTTTTTTTAAGCTATTATTTGCTGCTAATTTGTTGCTCAGACCTTTCTCTTCTTTTTCTTTCTTTCCTTAAATATTTTTATGTACTTTTAAAGAGCATGTGACAATTTTACATAGAGGTTTGAATCAGAAGTTAAAAGTAAGGTAAGTTGGTATAATGAATTATCCCTGAAGTCCCTTAAGTGGCTCATCAGGGTAGTGTATGCATGATTCTGGATAAACAACCTTAGAAAGTAGTTCTCGGGCATGTTAACGTTTGAGACCTCTGAGCTTGACTGAAGGAGAAAAGTCCCCATGCAGATGCCAGGTTCTCCCGATCGATCATTTGCCTCTCAGACCTCCAGCAGTGGCCAGACAGTGGGTGGGAATGCTATGACATCTTCCTGCGTTAGGCTTACTCCATTCAGTACCCTACTAAACCTTTTAATACATACCAGGGAAGTTGTTTCTTGTGAGGATTTTAAGGCAGCCCTCAAGTTAAATATGGGTTGGATACGTGAACAGCCGCAGTAAAGATAAAGGTCACTGATCGTGCATTTCTTGGGCTTCCCCGGTGGCTCAGATGCTAAAGAATCTGCCTGCAATGTAGGATACCCAGGTTCGACCCCTGGGTTGGGAAGATCCCCTGGAGGAGGCCATGGCAACTCACTCCAGTATTCTTGCCTGGAGACTCCTATGGGCAGAGGAGCCTGGCGGGCTATAGTCCATGGGCTCAAGTTAAATGTGGTTGGGTGCATGAACAGCAGGAGTAACAGTAAAGGGCATTGATTGAGTGTTTAATTTCTTCCGTCAACATGAAAGATGACCCAAGACACCTGAAAGGTAGGGATCACCCTGTTCCATCTAGGAGAAGCTCAGGATTCTAGAAGTGAAGGACCTTGCCTGAGGACACACATTTCTAGGAGATACTGGAGCTGAAAATCAAACTTTGCTAACTCGAAAGCTGTGCTCCTAACATACTGTTTTCTCTCAATTATGAAAGTATAATACAAATATACATATAAACGTTGTGGTTCAGAGCAAATTGAAAACCCTGTGAGGATAAATTCGGTAACTTTTTATTTCTATAGTAATTTTGTTGGTATATGCCCAGAACCAAGCTTAACTATATGTCCTTCAAAAAAGAAAATTGAAGATAAAATAAGAACTGAATGAATAAGCCACTGTCCACTGTTGAAATAGTAAAGGCCAAGTAAGCTTGTGATCAAATTGGCTTTTTTCTAGTAACAGTTGTCCTCTGAAGGCTTTCTGAAGGCTCTCTTTCAGACAACTGTCTCTGAACCTTTGTTTTTTTTTACATCTCCCTAGTAAAATGGCTGTGTTGTTACAGCTTGCAGGCTTGGAATAAGCCTTTTGATCACCCCTCAGTGATAACCCACAGTTTTGGACTTCGTTGGGAGGGATTAACCCTATTATCTTGTATTAACCAGCTTGATGTGGGGTTGCTTATTTTTAATAAAACCCATGTCATCCCATTCATTTCATTCAGCAAACATTTTTTAAAAATTAATTTGTGCTAGGTCCTAGTTGCTGCACTTGGGATTTTTAGTTGTGGCATGCTGACTCTTAGTTGGAGCATGTGGGATCTAGTTGCCTGACCGGGGATTGAACCCAGGCCTCTGCATTGGGAGCAGAGACTTAGCTGCTGAACCACTGGGGAAGTACCTCAGCAAATGTGTTTTTTTGGGTATCTGCTCCAAGCTGCTGCTGCTAAGTTGCTTCAGTCGTGTCCGACTCTGTGCGACCCCATAAACGGAAGCCTACCAGGCTCCCCCGCCCCTGGGATTCTCCAGGCAAGAACACTGGAGTGGGTTGCCATTTCCTTCTCCAATGCATGAAAGTGAAAAGTGAAAGTGAAGTCGCTCAGTCGTGTCCGACTCTTAGCGACCCCATGGACTACAGCCTACCAGGCTCCTCCATCCATGGGATTTTCCAGGCAAGCGTGCTGGAGTGGGGTGCCATTGCCTTCTCCGCTGCTCCAAGCTAGGCACTGTTAAAGCTTCAGGAGTTGGTGATAGACAGGGAAGCCTGGCGTGCTGCAGTCCATGGGGTCAAGAGTTAGATACAACTGAGCGACTGAACTGAGGCACTGTTAAGATGCTGTGACACAAAGGTGCATAAAGCGTCATCTCTACCTTTGAGGAGTTAATTGCCTAGTGGGAGAGGTAGGCAGACAATGGAAATATGGTGTTTTTAAGGTGTTTATCATGCATTTATGTGCTATATATATAATGGGATCTATAGAAGGGTATGTTAAGGTTAAATTCTGATAAATCTTGACAAGTTAATACATAAGGCCTAAAGTTGTAACTCAACCCAGGGATGGAACCTGAGTCTCCTGTATTGGCAGGTGGATTCTTGACCACTGCACCATTTGGAAACCCTGGTATCCTTTTAATCTGCCTTTATTAAAGTGTTAATTGGAGGCAATAGCTGAGGACTCGTCAAATGGGACTCCTGTGTATCTCACGGATGACTTTAGTGAAATCATTAAATGTGAAGAGCGAGGTCTGGTCCATTGTGTGCGGCCTCTGCTTGGGTATTTTATCCTGACTTTTTTTTGTCCTTTCTAGAAGAAAAAGCCTGTTGTTCAGGGCGTTGGGTTTTTCTATTTCAAAGCTAATGAAAGTGTTAACATCTTCATAATTGGAGCTGACGAGCACCATGCAATGTACCACAGTGTGACCAATAGGCAGCTGGTTCACATGAGAAAATACACTCAAGGTCATGACCATCTGGGCCTTAAAGAAACTGCGGTTGGCGTTTTGTTTGGCTCCAGCTTCAATCTGGGATGGGCGGAGTCATTCGGACTTTAGTCTGAATTCCAGTAGTGGCAGAAAAAAAAAAAAGGATTTATGTAACTGGTGTGTAGATGGCCTTCTGCTTGAGATAAGAGCATTGTCCAATGAAAGCTTCGTCCTTGTTTCAAATCAAGAATAGAGTGTCACCTGATTCGACCTAGGAAGCCAAGTCATAAGTCACTACATGCTGTATTCCCCCAGTAACCCCTTGCTCTATATTTTTTTCAGAAGATTCCTTGTTTGATTATCTTATCTACACAGTAAATCTTGCTGAATCAAAGCTTATGAAACTGAGCCCAGTCCCAAATCAGATCAGTATAATACCAGCATCCTGAAGTGGGAGCCTAGAATTTTCTGAAGATGCTTTTACACACTTTTTTTCTTATTCACTTTCCAAGGAGGGAGATTGTTCTTTTTCTTTCCACTGATAAATGTCACTTATGCCCTAAATTTTATGGTGGCATTCTACTTTTTAAAGTTGCTCAGATTAAAGAGTATTTGATAGAACTGTCAGGCTAGTGTGATAACATGCTCTGTTCCCAGACCCCTGAGGGTTCTTAAGTCTCAGGAGCTGAAGCTGTGTGCATGTTTTTTCTCAGTGCCCTATTTCCATATCAAATAGCCTTAGTTTTTGGATTTTAGTAATGAAGGTATGAACCCAATCTGTCAGGCTTATTATGCCCTTTATTGTAGTCCTTAGTCAGCTTAGAATTGCACGAAAGGAAGTAATAAGCCAGCTCTAAGAAGGTCCAGATGAAAAGGATTATAACATGGTACAGAAATATTAGCATGCCCGCCCCAGCGGAGTGACTCATTCCTTTTGGAGTATCCATTTTGACAGGTTTTTTGAATCGCACACCAATCACAATGTTGGTGTTTTTGGCCACGTTAGTGTTTTACCCTAACGTTCATAATGGTCACTGCCAAAAGGGAACAGAGAGGAGAATCGTAAATGAAACATAATAGCATCACAAACATTTATTTTTTTTCTTGAGCAGGAACAAAATTGGGAATTAGCTGATGTCTTTTCCATCACCGCCCCCCCCCTCCCCACCCCTACCCCCTGAGAAAACCACCACTTATCCCAAAGAAAATAAGACCCTGGAGGGTCATCCCCCGTCTTTGGCTGTTGCAACTGTGCTTCTTCTTATGCTTGTTTCCATTCGAGTTTCACTTCCCAAGCCCTCTCCTCTAGAAATCATTCTTTTAGAGCTTAAGGGTTTTCTCCTGATGTCTTGGTGACTAAGCTTGCTTTGGGCTTGTTCCACCTTGGACTGCGTGTTGTTCCTCTGGGAAGAAACTCCTGTGCACTTCAAAGGAGCAGCGGATACACAGGGTGTATCCAGAAATAAAACTTTGACCCTTTGTCTCTCATCTTTTCCTCTCTCTCTCTTAACAGGCATCCTTTTCTTCTGTGCAAACAGACCCTTGCAATTGTTGTCGTCTGTCCTGCTGTTAAATGGCTTGCATCCCTGCTGCAAATATGTGCTGCAGTTTTATGCAGAAATCTCCTTCCATGCACTTTAGTGCTGTGTGGTGCATGTGGACTTTCTGGCCTGTGTCCTTCACTATGGAGGTTCCCATGTGGTTCAGTGGGTAAAGAATCTATCTGCCTGCTATGCAGGAGACCTGGGTTGGATCCCTGGGCTGGGAAGATCCCCTGAAGAAGGAAATGGAAACTCCAGTATTCTTGCCTGGAGAATCCCCATGGACAGAGGAGCCCCGCGGTCTGTAGTCTATAGGGTCACAAAGAGTCAGGAATGACTGAGTGCACACGCTTTACCATGAGAAATTGTTCTAATGGATATGTTCTTTTTTTTTTAATTTAACTTTTTGTTTTGTATTGAGGTATAGCCGATTAACATGTTGTGATAGTTTCAAGTGAACAGCAAGGGACTCAGCCATACGGATACACGTATCTGTTCTCCCCCAAACTTCCCTCCTCTCCAGGCTGCCATATAACATTGAGCAAAGTTCCCTGTGCTGCACAGTAGGTCCTTGTCGGTTATCCATTTTAAATATAGCAGTGTGTACATGTCCATTTCAAACTCCCTGACTATCCCTTCCTTGCTCCCCGGCCCTGCAGCCACAAGTTCATTCTGTAAGTCTGCGAGTCTCTTTTTGTTTTATACCTAAGTTCCTTTGTATTATTTATTTTTAGATTCCATAGATAAGGGGTGTCTTACGATATTTCTTTGAATTTTTCACTCTGAATGACCATCTCTGGGTCCATCCATGTTGCTACAGATGGCATTATTTCATTCTTTTTAATGGCTGAATAATATTGAATGGAAATGTTCTTAATGGAATAGACCTGACATTAGAGAATAGTAGGATGAAATACCCATAGCCCTGTAGAAATACTGTCCAAGCTTCTCTGTCCTCTTCTTCCTTCGCTATTCAGAGGAAACCTATCCTGAATTGTCATGTATCCTTCCCCTATGGCTCAGTGGTAAAGAATCTGCCTGCAGTGCAGGAGACTCAGGAGATGCTGGTTTGCTCTCTGGGTCAGGAAAAGCCCTCCTCCGGGAGGGCATGGCAACCCACTCCAGTATTCTTGCCTGAAGAATCCCATGGACAAAGGGGCCTAGCAGGGATCGTAAAGAGTTGGACATAACTGAGTAAGCATGCACTCCCTATGCACATTTGACAAAAATAAAGTTTGTAGAAATGGTATCTTAAGGCATGTGTCCTTTCAGATCTTCGTGCATTTGGTTGGAGAAGTACTCACTTTGATGTATGTAGCTCTGGGTCAGTTAACTTTTGAGTCATATTCATTGGGTTCCATAAATCATTTACTGTTGGTCTTCATTGTTTGTGGATTCTGGCTTTGCAAATTTGCCTATTCGGTGAACATTTGTTTATAGTCCCGAAGTCAGAACTTGTGGTACTTTTGTGGTCATTCATGGATCACAGGGTGGTGAAAAATTTGAGTCACCCGATGAGCAGTTTTCCAGCCGAGGTCAAACAGGTGACTGTCAGCTTCTTGTTTCCGCTCTCTGTCAATGAGTGTCCTTCTGTATTTTGTTTAGTGGCATTTTTCACATTTTTTGTGCTTTTTGCTGGTGATTTTGCTGTGTAAAATGGCCTCTAAATGGAGTGCTGAAGTGCACTCTAGTGTTCCTGAGTGCAAACTGACTGAAACGTGCTTATGGAGAAAGTACATGCATTGGATAAGCTCTGTTCAGACATGACTTAGCTGTTGGGTTGAGTTCAATGGTAATGAATCAACACTATATATTGTAGTAACATTAAACAGAAATACACGTAACAATTTTATGTATTGATGTGACCAGAGGCTCAGAGAAACCTGACCAGTGGTGAGGTAGGACCTACCGGGGATCATCTTGGGTTTGATATTGAATTTCTAAGCCATCTTTGATTTAGGTGGGGGGATTCTTAATATTGAGCTATTTTTTTTTAATCACCATTTACAAAGATATTGAATAGTTTTGGAAGAAGGGGAGATTTTGTAGGTTCTGTTTTACCCTATTTATTTGCTCAAGTGAGGATTCCCAGGTTGCGCTGGTGGTAAAGAACTCAACTGCCAATGCAGGAAAGGTTAAGAGATGGGAATTCTATCCTTGGGTTGGGAAGATGCCCTGGAGGAGGGCATGGCAAGCCACTCCAGTATTCTTGCCTGGGAAATCCCATGGACAGAGGAGCCTGGCGGGCTGCAGTTTATGGGGTTGCAAAGAGTCGGACACGACTGAAGCAACAGCGTGTGTATATGTGCATGCACGCACACACATACACACATGAAGTGCAATAATAATCTTTACCAGTTTTTGAGGACTTTGTATGGGTCAAGCACTCTGAGTGCTCCTTGTGTATTTCTCAGAATAATCCTGTTATTTTAATAATTTACTTAGTAAATGGTTGGGTGTGATTTGAACTAGGCCACTCTGGCGCCATAGCACATGTTCAGCTACTTTGTACCCTCTTGATGAAGATAGAGGGTGGGGTAGGGGTGAGGGTGGGGTGCCGGTTGGGGCTAGGGGTGAGGGCTAAGTGGGCGTGGAGTAGATATCACTTGGAAGGTGCCATCCCTTGATAACAAACTGTGGACTGTGACCCCAAAGGACTGCTTGTTGGAATGCCACTACTTGTATTAATTTCTCATTATCAGATAGGAGAAACTGCAACCAAAGCATAATAAAGGGAGTTCTATAAGCTACCAATAGCATCATCATTCTTCACATCTAGACATCTCATTTGCTCCTAGGAAGGTGAATGAACTCTATGAGATTTACTTCTCAGTAAGAATGAGAACAATTGATGTCGTTTCTTAGAATCAGAGACTTTTTCCTTATTAATGAATGATCTATGTTTTTACCTTCTGAAAGTAAATCTTCATGGCTGAGCTTGAAAGAATTAAGTTTATTCTTTGAATCGTGGTCTTTCTCATTCTTGAATGCAGCTGAAGGTACAATATTTTTCTGTTCATGTATAAGTTGTGTAACTCCAAATAAAAAACAAGTTTCATAAAGTAATACTTTACTAAGTGGATTCTACTCCAGTTTTTTAATACCATTATATTCTTTTAAAACATGGTTGTCTTATTTTAGATGGAAAAGATCTGTTATAGCTAAATTCCAGGAATTGTTTGTAATATAATATTGAAGCAACCTGGTCAGACATCATTTAAATCCCTCAGCTCGTTAAAGCCCACACCAAAGAAATTGTTTACTCCTTAGATTTGATCTTCAGACTCTTCCTTAGGTCTTTGATGAGTTGCCAATGTCTTTTCCTTGTGGTTATGCTGAGATTGGAAACATTTGCTTTATAAAATTTTTGACTCCTTAATAAACAGTAAGGAGAATTAAGACTCAAGAGGGTATTGAGAAGAGGGCTTAATTTTAGCAGGTATGGCAATATCTTTGGATCTGTAGCCTCTTTTTTCTCAAAGAACATCTGGAAAATACTACACTTAGTAAAAGAAACTTTTTCATTCTGATAACTTGTGATTTATGTCTCCTAGTTTTGCCTATGTGCTGGGAATCGGGATAATAACACAGTTGTGCAGAGTTTTGTTAGAAATTTAGTTTGATAGCTTCGCTTAATTTTAACTCAGTGAAATGCTTCTACTAAAATAAAAATGAGAAACAAAAGCCACAGGGCCAGCTTTTGGGGTATCTGTGCTAAATTGTTAGTGAGCCATTTCTGAGGCTGTATTTTTGCTTTCTTTCACATAGACTTCTAAACTTCCTGATAACTTTATAGATAATTGTTCTCATTTGTTATGTCTGTGTTTCTATTCGCATCTGCTCCTCTTCAATAGGAAAATAGATCACGATGGAAGGTGGTGTGATACTTTGTTTCTGCGTGCTTTACGTTTGCAGACCTTTACAGGTAGCATCTTTCTCAACAAATCATTCACATTCCTGGGTTTATGTTTCTGATTTAGAGTTTAACTGTGAGGACCAGAGACTTAAACCCAGGGATTTTAATCCCACCTTGCCAGCCACATCCCTGAGATCTCCTGTATTTTAACTTCATCATCTGCAAATAGGAATAAATACTGCTCTTACCATCTCAGAGCATTGATGCGGGAAAAATCCTGCAAAGAGCTTTGGTAGAAGGAAGTTCTTTGATGCCTAATAATGTGAAAAGAGGAGTTACACTTGACTGCAAAGTCGTGTTACTGTAACATTACCAAATAGAACAGCAGTTTATATTCAACGTGACTGCGAAACACATTTAAATGTAATTTTTTCTACTAATGCAAATAATATATTCTCAGGTGGAGGATTGGGAAATGCAGTTTAGAAATAAATGTGGACATTTCTAATTCCATTGCCCAGCGATAAGCACTGGTAACTATTTTGGTGTACATATTTCCAGTATGGTTTGTTTTCTTGTGTGCATCCATATCATGAATGTCTTTAATTTGAATTTCTGAGTGCTTGCAAATTGTTACAGTGATGGGCATTTCACAGTTGATTTAACTAGTTGCTTCTTGTTTTGAGTCTCAGGATGGTCTGTCTCTTAAACTCCATCTAGATGAATATCCATGTAGCTGAGTCTTGGCACACATTTCTAAATCATTTCCTTAGGATGACGTTGGATACAGTTTAAAGAGGTAGTTCAGAGTGTTTAAAACAAAACAGATATTAGGAGAATTAGATTCGACTTTTAACTTTGCCACTCATTGTGTTTGTAATCTTTAAATCACTTTCTTTCCTTTAAATCTTTAAATCATTTTTCTTTCTCAGTCGCAGGTAAAATGAGTGAACTCCTGAAGGGGATTTTAATTCTGACTGCAGTCATTTGGGATATTTTACAGCTAAGGAAACTAGAACCAAAATGGACTGTAGTGTCTCCTCTAATGAATTCTGTGTTTGGTTTTCTCTCTCTCTCTTTTTTTTTTTTTTTTTGGTGATATAGCAGATACTGAGCAGCCTGTGGTGCTTTAAGAGTCATGATCATTGATAATCATTGATGACAATTATTTGTGTCTGAAGCTGAGCCTATTCTGACTTCAGGAAGCCCCTTCATTGACAAAATTTCACTTACTAAGTTATTGTTTAGTTTGCCATTGTTTCCTCTCAAATCAGTCCCGTCTGCTGATGAATGGAGGAATGAAGCGTGGGCAGTCTGTACATGGAATACTAGGTGTGTGTATTGTAAAAAGAATTGACGTATTGATCATGCTACAACATGGATGGACCTAGAAAACGCCATGCAGAGTCCAAGAAGCCAGCCACAAAAGATCACCTCTCATAGAAGTCCATTTGTTGCGAGTGCCCGTAAGAGGCAAATCCAGAGAGTCAGAAAGTGGGTTAGTGGTTACTTAGGGCTAGGTGAGGGGGTGACCCTAGGAAGGGGGTGTTATGGTGGGCCATAACTACAGGGGACAGAGTTTCTTGTGGAGGTGATAAAAACGTTCTGAAGTTGATTGTGCTGAAGGTTGCAAACACTTGAATATACTAGAAACTATTGAATTGTGTAATTTAAGTGGATGAATTGTACGGTGTGTGACTGATCTCAAAAAAGCTGTTACCAGAAACAGCGCGCACACACACACACACACACACACACACACACACACACACGAAGTCCTCTTCTAAAAACCTTTTCAAGTTTCTAGGTGTTTGAATTATAGCTAAATGGAAGTTGATGTTACTATTCTTTCCTCAGAAACTGTTTGAATCTCAGTGTGGGAGGCTGACTGAATTTATAAGGCTCTGCTCTTCCCATTTGGAATTTCTCTGGGAGCTTTTCCCAAGATACTAATCCCAACAGTTTCTCAGCTGTCAATCTTATTTCCCAGGATTTCTAAAGTACCTTGTAGGATATACTCCTTCTGGATGTTTCTGAAAAGTCAATTATTTTGATAGCCTCAATTGTGGTGTCTGATAGACGAAGCTGTTCATTAATTTTGCCATAACAGACCCCAGGTATTGTTGTTCAGTCGCTCAGTCATGTCTGACTCTTTGTGACCCCATGGACTGCAGCACGCCAGGCTTCCCTGTCCTTCACCATCTCCTGGGAGTTTGCTCAGACTCATGTCCATTGAGTCAGTGATGCCATCCAATCATCTTTTAATTTCATGGCTGCAATTACTGTCCACAGTGATTTTTGGAGCCCAAGAAAATAAAATCTGTCACCGTTTTCCACTTTCTCTCCCCATCTCTTTGCCGTGAAGTGATGGGACCAGATGCCATGATCTTAGTTTTTTGAACATTGAGTTTTTAGCCAGCTTTTTGACTCTTTTCTTTCACCCTTGTCTGGAGGCTCTTTAGTTCCTCTTTGCTTTCTGCCATTAGTGTGGTATCATTTGCATATCTGAGGTTGTTGATATTTCTCTTTGCAATCTTGATTCCAGCTTGTGATTCATCCAGCTTATGATTCATCCAGCTTGGCATTTCACATGATGTACTCTGAATATAAGTTAAATGAGCAGGGTGACAGTATACAACCTTGACATACTCCTTTCCCAATTTGGAACCAGTCAGTTGTTCCATGTCCACTTCTAACTGTTGATTCTAGACCTGCATACAGGTTTCTCAGGAGGCAGGTAAGGTGGTCTGATATTCCCATCTCTAAGAATTTTCCACAGTTTATTGTGATCCACACAGTCAAAAGCTTTAGTGTAGTCAATGAAACAGAATAGATGTTTTTCTGGAATTCCCTTGCTTTTTCTATAATCTAACAGATGTTGGCAATTTATCTTTGGTTCCTCTGCCTTTTCTAAATCCAGCTTGTATATCTGGAAGTTCTCAGTTCACATACTGTTGAAAGTTAGCTTGAAAGATTTTGAGCATGACCTTGTTAACATGTGACATGAGTACAATTGTGTGGTAGTTTGAGCATTCTTTGGTATTCCCTTTGGGATTGGAATGAAAACTAACCTTTTCCAGTCCCATGGCCACTGCTGAGTTTTCCAAATTTGCTGGCATATTGAGTGCAGCACTGTAACAACATCATCTTTGAGGATTTGAAATAGCTCAGCTGAAATTCCATCACCTCCACCAGCTTTGTTTGTAGTAATGCTTCCTAAGGCCCACTTGACCTCACACTCCAGGATGTCTGGCTCTAGTTGAGTGACCATACCATCCTGGTTATCTGGATCATTAAGGCAGCTTGGAGTGAATTCTTGATCTTTGCTGTTTTTAATGCTGTTTTGTTAGAATTCACAACTCTGGGTTTTCTGGGTTATTTGCCTGAGGGTATTAGTGAGTTGCTCATGAGGTAGTTGCCTGAGGAGCTTCAGATACTACTGCTTTACTTGGGTACTTCTTCCATTTAGGCATATTAATCAGAGGAAAGTGAGTTTAGATAGGAAAGTCAGAAATAGGGGTAAAGAAATGGGCTTCCTTGGAAGCTTAGACCATGTTTGTTCATTTTCAGTGAAAATTTCACATGCTTTAGAAGTTTCTGTGAGTGCTTGTATGCTCAGTCCTGTTGACCCATGGGCTGCAGCCCACCAGGCTCCTCTGTCCCCAGGATTTCCCAGGCAAGAATACTGGAATGAATGGGTTGCCATTTCCTCCTCTAGGGGAATCTCACTGACCCAGGGATCAAACCCAAGACTCCTGCATTGGCAGGTGGATTCTTTAACAGTGAGCCACCTGGGAGGCCCTTAGGCATTTCTACCAAATCATAAGCATTAAGGCTAAAATTCAGTCAACAAACTTGGTTTTTCCTTACAAAATTTTACAGGATGTGCATGGAGTTGCTAAGTAGATTTACCTAAGGGGTGAATGAAAGAAAATGTTGGCAGTTCTGTTCTAAGCCTCTCTTGTTCTGCTGTTGCATGTCATGATAGTGGCCAAAGAGCCAGACTTTTAAGCCAGAACATTAGTAAACAGAAAACATATCTTGAGGCAATCCACTACAACAAGAGAAAATCTGGCAGAATTTCTGAAGCAGTTGCATGATGAGTATTTCCAATAAATTAATCTGTTTAGATATGTTTTGGGTACTTTTCTGGTAAAATGGTCAATTGTGCAACTAGAAAAGACTAACTCAGATCTTGGAATTAGTGTGCAACTTTGATCTTACATAAATGAGTTTCTTCATTGATATTTCTATTTAGTATCTGAAATAAATATAGCTTCATTCGAGAAAGTATTTTAGGACATTTGTTCACCTCATGCCTTCATAGTTGCGGGAGTCCCTGCTGCACCAGAATGGAAGAGGAGGGGAAAAAGAAAGTGTTTTAGTTGAACTGTTTTCCTGGCTGTTACTGAGAGTTCAGGGTCATCTCTTGTGATGAGTGACTTGGGAGGTTCTTGGGAGATCCAGATGTCTTATTTTCTCTTCCCATTTAGTCCATCCTTCCTACAAACCCTCAATATTTTATTTAAGCTATAAGGATTAAGAAAATTGTGAAATAAAATGAAGTACAAATATTTTTGAAGACTTTTTCAGCCACATATGGTATTATTGCACACCTACTATGTAATGTGTGATTTATTCACCAGTAGGATTTATTGGATGGCCATGGTGTGGCAGGCATTATCTTGGAGTACACAAGTGGTCGTAGTGGTAAAGAACCTATCTGCCAGTGCAGGTGACGTAAGAGACATGAGTTTGATCCCTGGGTTGGGAAGATCCTCTGGAGAAGGGCATGGCAACCCACTCCAGTATTCTTGCCTGGAGAATCCTGTGGACAGAGGAGCCTGGCAGGCTATGGTCCTTAGGGTTGAAAAGAGTCAAAATCAGCTGAAGCAATTTAGCACGCACATATACAGAGATCAGAAGACAGAATTATTTATTCTAAATAATGTAATACAAATAGGTGTTCAGTGGCAGTCCAGAGCTGGTGTATGTTCTTTGGGGGGCAGAGATCAAGGAATTAGCAAAGAAGCTGAAGAAGAGTTAACTCTTCAGTTGGAGATGGGACGATGGCTTGGGGTTAAGGAATGTTGTCTGTGAGCAATCTTAGGATGGCTCAGAGTGGAAAAAAGTCGGAGTTAGAAAGCCTAGTCATGAGTCTGCTGTCATAAACAGGCAGTGAATGACTGGAGAGATAGACCAGACAGGAGTCTGTAAGAGTCTGAGAGCTGGTAACCAGGAAGAAAGGACTTAGATACAAATTCGCTCTTACTTGAATCAGGGACTTCATTGGCATTGTTAGGAGAACTGTGGGTCCTTAGCCCAAGAAAAGTCCATAGATATATCTACACATAAAAATTACCTTTCGGTTCCAGAAACCCATTCACAGTGTGTCAGTGGTTTGTGGATTCCAGGTTCAGAACCCTTGATCCATAGATAGTGGAGAGACAAGAAGAACTCCACATTTCCTCGAGCCTGGGAATTTGGAAGATTATTGGTGCAGCCTGCAGGCTGGGCGCATGTGGTAGAGTATCTTGTGTCATAGAGGGGAAGGATGGATTGAGATTTTCCCTTTAGAATAAAAATAGCTTGCACTTGTCTCTGTTAAAATGTTTGTTGAACATGTCCTCTGTGGTGGAGACTGCCTCTCACTGGATTAAGCCAGACAGCACATGCTTGACTATGCAGGGTCTAGACACATTGATGGATCTCTCCTAGTAGAGCTGCAGCTTCAAGTATAGCGTGCCCTGGTTTAAATGCTCTGAGCAGTGGTTTTATTTTGCTTGTTTAGTATAGGAAACTCCTCTATGTAAGCTCCAGGAAGTATATGTATAAGTATAAGTATATGTAAGCTCCAGGAAGCTTACATTCCTATTGTGTAGTGTCAGTTTTAACTTTAGGAATTTAGTAGGCATTTGTGTTCTTAATCTTTGAAAATGTGGTTCATTGCTGGAGACTACTCAGAAAGAGGCTGGGGAAAAGAAAAAAACATTATTGCATCTAAGCAGGTCCTGTTTCTACACACTTCATGCCTTTGCACTCAAATGTGTCATATTTTAGTTGACAAAGGCCTTAAAGAATAATTTCCACATCTGAGGAGTCACTGGAGAATGCACTGAGAATTTGTAAGATGGGTTGGAAAGTGATTGTGAAATCAATCTGTCTTCCAGGTATGTGAGGTCATCTCCTCTGGTTTCCCCTCGACCATGTTAAAACCACACCTCAGGGCTCCAGGAAGCTGACTCAGCAACCTGGTTCAAAGAGATTTTGTATTCTGCTTCTTCAACAGCTAGCTACTTTGCAGTGTTCTTTGTGATTTCCGTCTTCAAACTCATTGATGAAGAGTTTTCAGGGTCTGTTCCCTTTGTTTTGGCTTGCTGATTCACCACAGTGGCTGTAGCCTAAGTGGACTTTGATGACCCTGGTTCAACAGAATTGACAGGGTGAATTGTCACACCACTCTGGTCTAGCTCCTTGCTTCTCCGAGTCTGGTGCCAGGATTAGGGGCATTGGTATCACCTGAGAACTTGTTAGAACTCAAAGCAGATTCTCAGCTCCTGTTCCTTCTGCATTTTAACACGATCCTGCAAGTGATTCATAATACACATTAGAGTTTGAGGCTTCCTGGATTAGTTTACCTACTGTACAGAAACCTGCTCTCTTAAGAGTGCTTTTGCTGAAGTTCAAGCCTTCTTCCATTTATTTTTTACTCAGAAGTGATGGGGAACATCTAGTTGGCATCTTTCATATATACATTTTTGTAGACTTAAAGATGGTGCTGTTTTAGCTTTCAGTTTTTAAGCTTTAATAACTGAAATTTGTATAATCTCTTTCCTCATAGAGAAGCTTATCTTTTAGCCTGTATTGCTTCTGGTTTCTGTTTCGTAGATGATTAAAAAAAATTTTTCCCCCCTGAAATGTATAAAGCGCTCGTATTGAGGCCTGTTTGCTACTACGTCAGCAAAGTAACTCCTGATCCATGATTTTATGTTCCTGCTGTTAAGATTTAGGGATTTTTGGCTATATCTTTCATTTAATTTTGAAAGGTTATTTTTTAAGCAGTAACAAATAGCAACTAATTCTTCTTGAGGGAATTTCAAATCTCCAAAGTACTGGCTTCTCTTGTTTCTTAAAAATGGAGCAAGTTGACATGTGGTCTTTGGAATACCTTTGCATTGGAATTTGAGGCTTATTTTAAAATAAAGGAAAGAAGAAATTAATAAAAGGAGGGGAGGAAACTAGATTATAATCCAAAGCAGAAATATTGTTGAAAGTCAGTCACATGGGAAATGAAGAGTTTGCTGTCAGTGATGGTTTTATAAATTTTTGATTTGGGGATTCAAAGGAGAATTACTTGAAGAATTAACATCTTCCTCCTGATTTTTTAATACCAGAGCTTTATCCACCTCTTTTTTATATGAAAAATTCAATTTTGGTGAAGAAAAAAAGTCATAAAATTGTCTGCCCTGGTCTTTTTTTTTTCTTTGGCTTCAGAAATATACCTAAGTCTTTCCCTTTGTATGTTTTTAGTCTGGGCATCTTTGAATTTAGTTGTCACTCTAAATGAGATGCTCTTTAGTTTCCTGAAGTAATGTATCCAGTTGAGAAAGGGACCTTATTCTCGGTAAATATCTTAATGTGATTCTTTGAATCATGCCTTTTTTTTTTTTTTTTAAAAGGATTTTATTTGTGTAGTTTCATTATAAGAGCTGGAGGAACTGACATATTAAGGATTTATTTTACCATCTTGTCACAAAGGATCCAAGAGACAATGGTGGTTAATTCATTAATTGCTTCTTATTACATTTCCTTAGGGTTGTAGGTTCAACATTCTTGTGGGTGGGCTTCCCTGGTGGCTCAGACGGTTAAGAATCTGTCTGCAGTGCAGGAGACCTGGGTTTGATCTCTGGATTGGGAAGATCCCCTGGAGAAGGAAATGGCAACTCACTCCAGTATTCTTGCCCGGAGAATTCCTTGGATAGAGGAGCCTGGTGGGCCACAGTCCATAGGGTCGCAAAGAGTTGGACATGACTGAAACGACTTAGGATGTAGGTTCAACATTACTTGCTGGATCATAATGGAATGAACCTGAAAGTTCTCAATCTTTCTCAAGTCCAGATTACTACTTACAAAAGCTGTGTGCCTGATTTGGCAAATAAGACATGGAGGTGCTTGCCATACCGTTAAATTACAGTCTTTCATTGTGCAGTAACGTCTACTTGCTTACGTTCTGCCTTTGATACTTCATTTTATTGAGTTTATTTGTACCCCTGTTAATCCTCAAAATTTGTAGGTTTAGGGAGACTGATGGGTGAAAGAGGTAGAAGTTTCATTTGTGCAAACATTGAATGCCGATTGTCTAAACTACTGAGACATGTAATTTAGCCTTCCATGACCAGACATGTACATAGTTAACATGAAAGCATTTCTCTTTCCCTAGGCAAGCACATGGCGTCAGAGTTAGTGTGAAAGGATGCAAGAATGTGGAACCTCAAGGTTCTTAATGCTTTTGTGTTGCCATTGCCCGATTTTTTTTTTTTTTTTTAAGATGAAGAAGCTTGGTTTTTAGGGACAGTATAAAAATCAACAAATCAACAGCAAATGCTGGACTGTTGTTGGTTACTTATATGCATCTCCTTAGGTCTTTTTGATTTCTGTAGTTTTTTTATTTATTTATTTTTTTCTCTGAGTAAGAAGTAGAGGATGAAGCCTGAGGGGAAGAAGAGTGGATGAAGAAGCATTAAAAGTACGCAGATTTGATTTAGTTAAAAGTTCAAGTGGCTAAAGATGACTTGTGACTACTTACTTATGACCTCATATCCTTTCAAATGATACGAGCTTTTAATAGCATTAGAATGGATTATATTGATTGATTGAAATGAATCATTTCAGAAATAACATCTAGCATCTGTTGATACCATGAGCAGAGTGGCTAGTAAATGCTAGTACTTGTGTTGGTCACTTGGAAATGATGTGTTCTTTGCAGAGAAGAGCTGTTCAAGAAGTGATGCAAGTCACTTTGACTGGAAAGGACAAAACTGAAAGTCATTTAAAAACAGAAGATGCTGTACTTGGTTTCCTGAGGATTGAGTTAATAAAGGAAAAGTATATTAGGAATCTTGTTGTGTGACAAATTATGGCAAAGCCTAGAGGCTTAAAACAATAGTAAACATTGATTATCTGAGTTTCTGTGGGTCAGGAATTTGGGTGGTTCTGCCTCAGGGCCTTTCATGAGGTGGTAATCCTATGAAGGAGCTGCCAGATATGAAGGCTTGGTTGGGGCTGGAGGATTCACTTCAAAGGTGTCTCATTGACACGGTTGGTAAGTTGCTGCTGGCTCTTGCCAGGAGGCCTCAGTGCTGCTTGGTGGAGAAAACACTTCCACTGACTGCTCACCTGCCCCCACAACATGGCAGTTGGATCACCCCAGAGTAAGCAAGGTGTCTGAGAGACGGTACTATGGAAACTGCGGTGTTTTGTATTCCCTAGCCTTGAAAGTCCTACATTGTCACTTTCATGACATCCCATTGGTAACACAAGTCAGCCCTGTGCCAAGGGGCTGGGATCATTGTGGACTGTCTTGGAGGCTGGCAGAAGGACGGATGTTTTTTTTTAAAATCATTGATTCCTTTGTCCTTCTAACGGTGAGTCAGATAAGACAAACAGCTTCTCTAAGCTTAGACATGAAGTACAGTATACGGGAGACCAGTTCTCAGTTCAGGGGGAGAAACCATACACCTTAGGCTAAGAATTTTTCTGTGGCTAATGGAAGAATTTTAGGTAATACAAAAGCATGTACTTATTAGCACAAGTTACTAGCCTGTTAAATGTCTAAGCCCTAGATTACTCTGCAGAGATGAACGAATGTTAGAGGTCCACCAATGGAGAGTCTAATTGAGGATTGGAGGCACATTTATTTATAGTGTGTTCATTATGTGGAAGGTTCTTGTGGAAATCTGGTTAGTTGTCTGCCTTCAGGTAGCTTAAATAAATTCTTACAGCATCCATTGTGAATTGATAGTTATTCTCTTGAGAGTTAGTTGGAGCTTTTGGTTTTAGACTTCTAGCTTGGCATGGGGTCCTATGGGAGAAAGTTTATTACCACATCTGACAAAGGACCCACGTTGGTGATGAGTCTCATCTCACGGATTTATTTTTGGGGTGCCTGCTACATGTTGGGAGAAGGCAGTGGCAACCCACTACAGTACTCTTGCCTGGGAAATCCCATGGATGGAGGAGCCTGGTGGGCTGCAGTCCATGGGGTGGTTAGGAGTCGGACACAACTGAGCGACTTCACTTTCATTTTTCACTTTCATGCACTGGAGAAGGAAATGGCAACCCACTCCAGTGTTCTTGCCTGGAGAATCCCAGGGACGGGGGAGCCTGGTGGGCTTCCGTGTATGGGGTGGCACAGAGTCGGACACGACTGAAGCGACTTAGCAGCAGCAGCAGCTACATGTTAGTGAAGTTTTCATTGAATTGTGCTCACTCATTTGATAAAGATCTTGAATTCACCCATTGTGCTCTAACTTTGGCAGTATCTTTATGTCTGACCTTGCACTTTTGAGAACCTTGCAGTTTCCTCTGGGCAGCCCGGACTCTGGTCATTTAATACCAATTAAAGACAAGGGCGGTTTCTCTCAATGGATTGTGATTAATTACAGTCCATATTCCAGTCATCTGAAACGGAGCTACTTCCTCTAGTTTCACTGAAGACTATTTAGCTCCTTTTTTGATGATTGTTGTTGGCTGATAAAACCTGAGAAAGAGGCAGATGCTCACTTGAGGAAAGGAAGAGTATCTTGATCTCAAGGAGAGGTGTCTGGGGATTAGGAGACAAGAGCTCCGTTCTTTCGTTACGATGTCTTTGGGCTGAGTTGGACACATACAGGAGCAAGGTCAAATAGCTCTGAACCCAAGTCAGGGGCAGGGTTTTGGTTCCAGCCTCGACACTGACTGTGTGACTTGGAATGGATGATTTCATCTCTCTCTGCACAAGTTTTCAGATCCAGAAAATAAAGGATTTAAACTAAGTTACTGTTACTGCCCCCCTGCCTATAAAATTCTGTTAAAAATTGGCTAAAATTTTATAAAACTAATCAAATCTAATTCTTCAACTTGAGGTTTTGAGACTCAGTCTTTTTAAAAAGAAGTTCTTTGGGCATTTACGGTGATGGAAGAAATCTGGTCCCTGATGACAGGTATAATTAGTGGGAGATTTTCTCCATGAACAATTTGGGAGAGCTTGACCATATGCCAGAATGAGGATGGAAGGGTAGAACTTAGTTTTGCGTTTCTGAAGCACTTTAGTTCTGTGGAATTTTAAAGGAAATCCTTAGGTGGAGATGATTATTTTTATCCCAGAAATCTGGGATATGGGAGTCCTACCTAATTTACAAAGCAGGACTAATCCCTATAGTATATTTTTGTACTAAAAATCAGGGTAACATGATTGGATGAGGGTTTGAGAAGTAGTCTAGGAGATGTTCTTTGCATACAAGATAGTGGAATTTCCTAGATGTTGTGATTGGCTATGTGGACAGTGGGGACAAATATTTGAAAAAATGGTTCATCTCTATGATTCTGGAGATAGGCTTTACTTCAAGGTACTTTCCCCTTTGGGGTGATGTGCAGCGTAGAAAACATCTCAATTATGGGAATGAATAGTTCTTGAATGAAAAGTCTTAGTAACTGGTTTAGCATTTAATGAGACAGGCTGCAAAGGGGAATCCTTCCTCCTAAACGCTGAAAACTGGGATGAAGGACTAACCTCTGAGGCTGGGGCATTGTATTTTCCAAGTCCTCAAAGGGAGATTAACCATCCTGTTTGGCATATGGGTGAGGGTCTTGGTCATCAGGAGCAGATGATATTTTTGCTACAAACATGTATATTAAAATAATTTTTTTGGTCTTTAGTACTCTGACATTCTTGATGAGATAATACCTTGACAGTTCCAGAAAACGAAGTGCAGATCTTGTGTCAGTTGTAAAATAAGCATTTAGAAGACAATGTTGTATCAGTGGGTTACTTCAGTCAAGGTGTTTGAAAAAGAGGTAGATAACTGGAATGAAAATGAGGTAGAAAACTGCAAAGTCTTTCATGGCTTTACACTTATTCAGGCCTAACTCAGTATTTGATCATGACAGACCTAGACCAGAGGGGAGGGACTGTGAGAATATGCTTTCCAGTGATTTTCTGTAGGAACCCCATCACTGCCATTTGTTGAAACCACTTTCCTTCCATTTGAATATGGATTTACATAAGGTAATTGGCTGTCACACCATCTTCTCATGGGCCTGTGATCCTGTGTGCTGATTATTTTTCTTTGCCCCCAGATTCATTCTTCATCTGCTCTGTGCACCCCTCCCCTCGCCAGCTTACCATCATAGACTATATCATAGGGCTCTCATGACCAGGTGGGTTTAGTCAGTGAAGGTCAGAGAGCAAGAGTGAGTTGCCAGCATTTATTGTGCCTACTCCCTGCTGGGTTGTTTTGCTTTTAGGCCGTGAGGTGGTCACTACTCTTCACTGTTGGTAGAGAACTAGAGCCATAGATTTTCATTTCATTGGTTGATGTGAGATGTTATTACAGTTATATATAATATATATAATGTATATATGTGTATGTGTGTATATATGCATATATTTATATTGTTTTTCCAGTAAGTTAAGTCCCTGGAGGACTAAGTTTTATTACTTTCTAGTCCCTGGTCAGGAAGATCCTCTGGAGAAGGCCATGGCAACCCACTCCAGTATTGCTATTCTTGCCTGGAGAATCCCATGGATAGAGAAGCCTGGCAGGCTGCAGTCCATAGGGTCTCAAAGAGTGGGACATGGTGGAAGTGACTTAGCACACTTGCATGTCCAAGAATACTGCTACTTATTTTTGTTATAGAACCTTTATATGGAGGAAGAGTTTTGAGGTCTTAGCTGTTTGCAGTTAATGAAGAAGCAGTATACTAGGTCTGGAGTACTGACAGATGTTGGAGGCCTGACACTGTGGGTCCTGTCCACCCTTCACTGATGGTGAACAGTAGCTCCTCAGACTCTGAAGTAATGGGCAAAGACACTGGGGCAGGACCCCACATAACTCTAAATGCTCTTGCCTGAAGATCGGGGGTTATAAGGATTCAGTTATATAAGATAGTGTGTGCTTAGAATGGGACTTGGCACAGAGCAAGTCTTCAATGATGATAATGATCTGGTCCAGTCCATTCATATTATTTCAGGTGAAAAATGATAGCTTGGGAATGTTGAGTGTAATTCAGACAAAGTTTTTCTGACACTCTTTTTGGAATTCTACTCTGTGGTGGTGTTCAGTTGTTAAAGTTGTGTCCGACTCTACGACCCCATGAACTGCAGTATGCCAAGCTTCCCTGTCCTCCACGATCCCCCAGAGTTTGCTCAGATTCATGTCTGTTGAGTTGGTGATGCCATCCAGCCATCTCACCCCTCTGTTGCCTCTTCCTCCTCTGCCCTCAGTGTTTCCCAGCATCAGGGTCTTTTCCAGTGAGTTGGCTCTTTGCATCAGGTGGCCAAAATATTGGAGCTTCAGCTTCAGCATCAGTCCTTCCAGTGACTATTCAGGATTGATTTCCTTTAGGATGGACTGGTTTGCTCTCCTCGCAGTCCAAGGGACTCTCAAGAGTCTTCTCCAGCGCCACAATTCAAAAGCATCAGTTCTTAGGCACTCAGCCTTCTTTATGGCCTGACTCTCGCATCCGTACATGACTACTAGAAAAAACCTTAGCTTTGACTATACCGACCTTTGTCAGTCAAGTGCTGTCTCTTCTTTTTAATATGCTGTCTAGCTTTATCATCTAAATTCATGTATACCTAGGGCTTGATTTCCTTATCCATCAGCTGCAGATGATTTTGGCTCTTCTTTGACTTTTGCATCTTTCAGGTTTCAATGAAAGACAGTTTGAGAATTCTTAAGCTAAATTTAGGGGAGACTTCTTGAAAATATCATTTGATTTTCTCATTTTAATTGATAGTTTAAACACAGCTGGCCTGGTTTATATCCTACCTGGCTCCTGTCATTGCTTTAGTTATGTTATCTTAGGAGTTTGTCTTTTTAAAATAACTTTGATATAATCCATGTACCATAAAATTTACTCTTTTAAATTACAGAATTAAGTGGTTTTTAGTATATTCAGAGTTGTGCAGCCATCACCAGTATTTGATGTTAGAACATTTTCATTACTCTGTTAAGAAATCCCTTACCAGCTGGCAGTCACTCCCTACTTCCCCCTCTTCCTAGAAACTACTCTTCTACTTAGTCTTTTCAGCTTATTTTGGGTATTTCATATAAATGGAATCTCATAGTTTGTGGTCTTTTGCAACTTAGTGTGACATTTATAAGGTTCATAAGTGTTGTAGCCTGTTATCAGTGATTCATTCACTTTTAATGGCTGAATAATATTCCGTTGTATCACTGTACCCCATTTTATTTATCCACTCATCAGTTGATGGACATTTGAGTTGTTTCTACTTTTTGGCTATTATGAATGATGCTGCTGTGAACATTCATGGGTATGTTTTTGTGTGGACATGTGTTTTCTTGGGAGCTTTCTTGCTTTGTTTCTAGCTGAGGCTTCGAGGGCTGGAATGCTTTGAGCTCTGTTTGTGTCTCTGGTACTGTCAGAAGAGGGAAGAGGGTTTCTCTGAAGTCACATCCTCCATTGGGAATTCTGCCTGGGGTCAGATAGGACTTGATGGAAAAAGCTTTGAGCCCAGATATCTGAGGAATGGAGAGTTCAGGTTCAGATGCATTGTGGCCTTGGGTGATCAACCTGCCAGCTGCCTGATCTGCAGAGAAAGAGTGATACTACTACTGAAAGCAGTGACCTGCAGACACTGGTGAGGATTGATGAGTAGATAATGGCTGTGCTAAGCTCCTCCTTGACTGCTGTACATCTCAGAGGCAGTGCTGGTGTAGAGCTAAAAGTTGTAAGATCTATAACAAGGATGGACAGATGCAACTTGTCTTTGCTTTCTTGGGAATAGGGGTTACGTTGTGCTTGGTTGGTTAGGACCCCAGTTAATGATCAGTATTCTAGGTGGAGAGTATCAGGTGTTGGAAGCTTTGGAGGCATGTAAGCAACCCTGGTGGCTCAGATGGTAAAAAATCTGCCCGTAATTCAGGAGACCCAGGTTTCATCCCTGGGTCGGGAAGATCCCCTGGAGAAGGGCATGGAAACCCACTCCAGTATTCTTGCTTGGAGAATTCCATGGACAGAGGAGCCTGATGGACTACAGTCTATGGGGTTGCAAAGAATCAGACATGATTGAGTGACTAAGACTCACTGAATCAACCATTTCAGTGAAAGTCTGAGGGTCAGGGTGCTGATAGAGATCTTGAGAAGAAAATAGTATGGTGGTATGGAAATAACATGCCGTTGGGAGTTGCATAGATCTGAGCTAGAGTCCTGCTTTTGACAATCTCTCTAGAGTTACTTAGGGTGGCGATGACTACTTGTTAGAATTGTGGCTAGGATGAAGTAAGACAGTGATTGTCAAGAACTGTCACATGGGTGGCACAGTAGATTATTTGTAAATATAAATTAATTTCTTTTTTCATCTGGTTCATGGCTGACCTTTTAGGCAAACTGTCTTGTTGGGGGCCGGCGTGAGGCACTCCGCCCATGGCAAAGGTCATGAGGAAGGAGGCTTGACATACGCAAAGGCGGGATCGAGCCTCAGGAGTCCCCCTGGAAATCCTCAAGCATCTACCCCCATAACCAGAGCCTGCCTACTTTACTACTTTGTGCTCTCACCTACACCTCTGACTTTACGGGGGGCTGTCCCCCACCACCTCTTTCGGAGAAGGAGTTAACTTAGAGCTCCAGTTAATAATAATTCCTGGGCGTGATAGGAGTGTTTTAACCTACAAACTCCTCTGAAGGTTCTCTAGCCTGCCTGACAGGCTTGTCCGGCCACATGTGATTGCTCACAGCCTCCCAACTGTGAGAGGCACGAGATGCTTTAAACCTTCTAAAAACAGGTTCTTTAGAAAAGTTAGAAAATTATTAGTATAAGTGTAATGGGCTGATTAGAAATTGTATTGGTGAAGGGTTTTTCATTTGTTGAGCTGATGTTTACTGCTAAGTCTCCACATCCCCTGCCCTTATACACATTAATGAATATATAGAAGAAATAAGTATTAACCTTTGATATAAATCACGTTAGACCTTAGGCTAAGTAAATTCTTTCCTTAACTAAAACCCACTACACCCTCACCCTATAGGAATGTAACTTTATTTGGGTGGCGTCTGTTTTAAGAATAATCACCCCTGGAGAAATAAGTGTCCTGGTTGACTGACCGCTGTCACAAGGAGAGGGTCGTAAATTGTCAGCAGGCCCCCTGGCCAGAAGATGATGTAACACCCCTAAGACCTCTGTATACATTTGTATGAAGCACCTGACTTTGATAAAAGTCAGGACTGCTGACCCCGCGTGACTTTTGCATAACATCTCAGTGTATAAAAGTAGACCATGGAAAATAAAGAATTGGGATCAGTTCCTCGAAAGACTGGTCTCCCCATGTCTCTCTCTCTCTCTCACTCTGGTTGAGTCTCCATCTGGAGCGCGGAACCCACCATGCTTACTAATTATGCCTGGGCTTCTAAGATCCGACCGGGGAGGCCTCAGTGTCTCCTCTCCTTCGGGAGAACGGAAGGACGCCTGCGGCCTACGTAAGTGGTGCAAACTTCTTGTCTTGAAGTTTTATTGGTCCCCCGCGTAAACCAAGCTACTCAGTCTCTTTTCTCCACTGAATTTTCCTACTGAGCTATCCTTATTCTATTCCTTAATTAACGTTTAATTAAGCAGTTGTTTCCTGACCCTCGCCTATGCCGTCTCTCCTTCAAATACCCTGGATCAGCTGGGGCTGGACCCCGGCACTGTCTTCCTGAGAGAGATTAGGATGGAGGGTCAGCCTAGCTTGTAACTGTTAGAATTTTCTTGACCTTGGACAAGACTTTACCTCCTTTCTCTAGATCTTGAAGGTCTGTGTTAGTACTAAAATTCTTAGATAGGCATCTGGTATTATTTTTAGTTTTGCAGGAGTGAATTTTTAAAAAATTCTTTTAAAAACTTTTTTAAAAGTTCTTGTTGAAATTGAATGCATTTCTTTTTCATCTTTTGTACTGTTTTCTCCAAAAATGGTAGCCACCAGCACCACATGTGGCTGCTGCTAAGTCGCTTCAGTCGTGTCTGACTCTGTGCGACCCCATAGACGGCAGCCCACCAGGCTCCGCCATCCCTGGGATTCTCCAGGCAAGAACACTGGAGCGGGTTGCCATTTCCTTCTCCAGTGCATGAAAGTGAAAAGTGAAAGTGAAATCGCTCAGTCGTGTCCAACCCTTTGCGACCCCATGGACTGCAGCCTGCCAGGCTCCTCCATCCATGGGATTTCCCAGGCAAGCGTACTGGAGTGGGGTGCCATTGCCTTCTCCCCACATGTGGCTATTTAAATGTACATTAAAGACAAAACTGAAAATTCAGTTTCTCAGCTACACTAGCCATATTTCAAGTACCTAGGAACCACATATGGCTAATAGCTACCATGTTGGACAGTGCAGATACAGAAGGCTTCCATCATCACAGAAGGTTCTGTTGCTCAGGTCTGTTCTTACTCTCTGGAGTAAGAAGTGGGAATTTCAATAAAAGCTCATTCTTGCCTCGTTTGTATCAACCTGTGACTAAAACTTCCTCCTCCCCTGGCTTTGGATTACTGAGAATGACTGATAGCTGTAGTGATGACCCACAATGCTGTTTCTCCAGACATGTTTCTCACATCTCCTCCAAGTTTCAAACTTCAAGAAACAAGATACATTTAACCCATATTTACCCTAGAAACAATCTCACCAACTCTCCAGACCTCCATCGAGCTTTAGGGATTGATCTGCTTTTGGGTGAAAGTTTATATGCAAGCATCTTTTCAAATGATCACTAAAAAAGGATGTGTTTAAATTGGGTTTGCTCTGAGTAGTAGTTAACACTTTAGTGTATTTTTGCATTTGAGGAAATAACTAATATGATACATGATTTTCAGAATTTCAGCATCTTTCTTCCTTCTGGAGTAACTATATATCCATATCCTAATGTGAGCTTATAAATCTGTCAGGCTTGTCACCTTTGGATGTAAGTAGATATTTGTAACATGTATGTGAGTTCATGTTTAACTTGTTCTTATGTTTTTCTTTGTTATTTCCTTTTTAGCACCAGTTTAATAATGACAAAACCTCATGTTTGTTCTATTCCACCATCCCAAATCCCTCTCTTGCTTTCTTGTTTATTAAGCATTGTCTGTGTGAATTGCTGAGGTTGCAAAAATGATAGTGTGGTTTCTGTCCTGGAGGGGCGACCAGTCCCCTCGTGTGTGAAGTAGGGACAGTAATACATGGACTGTCTGCCTTATTGTTTTGTCAGTGGATTTACTGAAAGCTTAAATGTGAGACACTGTAGACTGCTTATGGTTACACAAACATCATCTATTATCAGTAGGATAGGTGGAAATGTGGGCTGTTAATGAGAGTCTTCTTGGATTGGGTTTTCTGGAGAGATTTTTAAGAGTGAGAAAAAGTGTGTCTTGAAGCAGGTAAGAGAGAAGAACCTATTCCAGGTGTTGTGAGGAATGACTGGGGAAGGACAAAATGGAAGAGCCGTGAAACAAGCCTACTGCTGCTGCTGCTAAGTCGCTTCCATTGTGTCCGACTCTGTGCAACCCCATAGACGGAAGCACACCAAGCTTCCCCGTCCCTGGGATTCTCCAGGCAACCCCTGGAGTGGGTTGCCATTTCCTTCTCCAATGCATGAAAGTGAAAAGTGCAAGGGAAGTCACTCAATCATGTCTGACTCGTAGTGACCCCATGGACTACAGCCTACCAGGCTTCTCCGTCCATGGGATTTTCCAGGCAAGAGTACTGGAGTGGGGTGCCATTGCCTTCTCCGGAAACAAGCCGAGGCACAGCAAAGGCGGTGAAACCCAGCTGACTGTCCTGCAGTCTCTTTGTGTTTCCTTAGGCTCTCATGTAGTAGAAATGGAAACTGAGGGCAGCAGAGTGATGTGGAGCCCTGCTGATGAGGAAGGGAGATTTGCTTAGAGACTGATGATGCTTTAAAGGCACATGCAGTGTGTCCATGTAGTAGGCATGAGCCCTTTAAGTCAGAAGCCAGGCTGATGCCTGTGGGCAGGTGCTGGTTGTGGGAGCCGAGCCCTGCCTGGATTTATCCACACACCATTATCAGTGCCACCAGGTTAGTGACCTCTGATGGGACTGTCAGATAGTCTGCTTGTAATCACTTCATTTAAAAGTAAGGATGTGGGGAGGCCTATATATTTCCAAATTACTTGTTTTACTGGGCTCAGAGTTAGATACATGGGCCATCTTGAAGTACACATCAGTGCCTTATTACGTGAAATGTCATATCAGGATATGGTTAATATTCCCTTATTTGTTTAGCTCTATATCCTTTAATTTTGCCTTTAAACTTGTAGTTAGTATTTTTATGGGTATTAATGTCATTTTTACTGAGTTTAAAAAAAAACAGTATTTTGACAACCTACTAAAGATGTAATGATACTGGAAGGGAATGCTTGGCATCAGGTTTAAGAAATAATATTTTGTTCCCAGGACCTGGTGTGTGTGGGGGGTGTGTGTGTGTGTGTGCGTGTGTGTGTGCGCACACACACATGTGCACATTGTTCTGAGCTTTGTGCTGGTAAATGGAATGCTAGGAACCCTTACTGAAAAGAGAAGTCAAATGTGAGGAGTGATACAGGACTGCTATAAAGGCATTTGTTTGAAGGACTTAATCCTTTACCTGATCAAATTGATCATTTCTCTTAGATGTTGTGGTCATAGAAAAAAGTAATAAAGTGTATAAAAATAGCTGGATGAGAATTCAGTAGCTTTATGAAAGTGTTTGCATATATGTAAACTAGACATAGATGCAACCATATCAAAGGTAAGCATAGATGTGGACAAAATGGGAATTAAAAAAATGTTTCTGCTGTTCCTATTTGAACATGGACCTAGTTAATTGGTACTAGTCACTCCGTATTTGCTATTTTTACAGCACTCATTGCCTTTTAATTATTGTGGCCATCTCCTCCCAGGCTTTGAGCAGCCAAGAATAAGGTCAGTTCATCTTTGTATCCCCAGGATCTATCATGGTGCCTGGCACCTAGAAGGCCTTCAGTAACTATGGATTGAATGAATGAACCATTTGTACGTGCAAAATAAAATCCCTGTGTTGGAGCCAAAGGAGCCCATTGTCAACCTTGGCAGCACGCTGCTGGGAAAGCTTTTTGCTTGTGCAGCCATCTAGCAGCTCAGCTCTTTTGTAAAAAGTAAAAACACCTTCAAATGAGTTACCTCTTTCTGATCTTTATTAAGACAGCAGTATTGTACCCATACTCTCCTAATTGTATGTAGTGACCTCTCAGAAGTTTATGAGGTCCTTGTAACCTTACAAGGCTTCACAATCCTGGCATGGATAAATCGGAGCGAAGTTGAAGGAATGGTTCATTTTTCCTGCTGCAGCCTGGGCGCTCCCGCCTCTCTAGTATTCCTTCTTACCTGGAATGCCTGTCCTCTCCTGCCTTCCCTCTGGCTGTCTCCTTCTAATGGATTGCTCTCCAGGTTATATCCATCCGAGGCTGAGTTCTTATCTAACTTGTATAAAAAGACTAGCTTTCCTTTTTTAATTTATCCCTCCCCCCTTCCCCTTTAGTAACCATAGTTTTTTTCTATGTCTGAGCCTGTTTTGTAAGTTAATTTTTATTTTTTTTTAGATTCTGCATATAATTGATACCATATGATATTTGTCTCTTTCTGACGTCATTTAGTATGGTCATTGCTAACTCAATCTATATTGGTGAAAATGGCATTATTTCATTCTTTTTTTTATGGTTGAGTAATATTCCATTGTGTGTGTGTGTGTGTGTGTGTGTGTGTGTGTGTTTACCACATCTTCATCCATTCATCTTTTGATGGACATTTAGGTTGCGTCCATGTCTTGGCTGTTGTAAATACTGCTGCAGTGAAAATTGGTGAGCATATATCTTTTTAATTTAGAGTTAGTCTTTTTTGGATATATGCCCAGGAGTGGGATTGCTGGGTCATATGGTAACTCTATTTTTAATTTCTTAAGGAACCTCTATACTGTTTTCATAGTGGTTGCACCAATTTACATTCCCACCAACAGTATAGGAGAGTTCCTTTTTCTCCACACCCTCTCCAGTATTTATTATTTGTAGATTTTTTGATGACGGTCACGCTGGCATGCTGTAGTTCATGGGGTCACAAAGAGTTGGACACAAATTTGCTTCTGAAAAAAAACAATTTAGACAGGAGTGAGGTAATACCTCATGGTAGTTTTGATTAGCACTTCTCTAGTTAGTGATATTGAACATTTTTTCACATGCTGTTTAGTTCAGTTCAGTTGCTCAGTCGTGTCCAACTCTTTGTGACCCTATGAATCGCAGCACGCCAGACCTCCCTGTCCATCACCAACTCCCGGAGTTCACCCAGACTCACGTCCATCGAGTCAGTGATGCCATCCAGCCATCTCATCCTCTGTCGTCCCCTTCTCCTCCTGCCCCCAATCCCTCCCAGCATCAGAGTCTTCTCCAATGAGTCAACTCTTGGCATGAGGTGGCCAAAGTACTGGAGTTTCAGCTTTAGCATCATTCCTTCCAAAGAAATCCCAGGGATGATCTGCTTCAGAATGGACTGGTTGGATCTCCTTGCAGTCCAACAGACTCTCAAGAGTCTTCTCCAACACCCCAGTTCAAAAGCATCAATTCTTCGGCACTCAGCCTTCTTCACAGTCCAACTCTCACATCCATACATGACCACAGGAAAAACCATAGCCTTGACTAGACGAACCTTTGTTGGCAAAGTAATGTCTCTGCTTTTGAATATGCTATCTAGGTTGGACATAACTTTCCTTCCAAGGAGTAAGCGTCTTTTTATTTCATGGCTGCAGTCACCATCTGCAGTGATTTTGGAGCCCAGAAAAATAAAGTCTGACACTGTTTCCCCATCTATTTGCCATGAAGTGATGGGACCGGATGCCATGATCTTCGTTTTCTGAATGTTGAGCTTTAAGCCAACTTTTTCACTCTCCTCTTTCACTTTCATCAAGAGGCTTTTTAATTCCTCTTCACTTTCTGCCATAAGGGTGGTGTCATCTGCATATCTGAGGTTATTGATATTTCTCCCGGCAATCTTGATTCCAGCTTGTGTTTCTTCCAGTCCAGCGTTTCTCATGATGTACTCTGCATAGAAGTTAAATAAGCAGGGGGACAATATACAGCCTTGATGTACTCCTTTTCCTATTTGGAACCAGTCTGTTGTTCCATGTCCAGTTCTAACTGTTGCTTCCTGACGTGCATACAGATTTCTCAAGAGGCAGGTCAGGTGGTCTGGTATTCCCATCTCTTCCAGAATTTTCCACAGTTTATTGTGATCCACACAGTCCAAGGCTTTGGCATAGTCAATAAAGCAGAAGTAGATGTTTTTCTGGAACTTTCTTGCTTTTTCCATGATCCAGTGGATGTTGGCAAATTGATCTCTGGTTCCTCTGCCTTTTCTAAAACCAGCTTGAACATCAGGAAGTTCATGGTTCATGTATTGCTGAAGCCTGGCTTGGAGAATTTTGAGCATTACTTTACTAGCATGTGAGATGAGTGCAATTGTGCGGTAGTTTGCTTTAGTAGTCTTCTTTATATGTCTGTATGTGTATACAAACATCTGTATGTCTTTTTTGGAGAAGTATCTGTTTAGGTCTTTTGCCAACTTTTCAATTGTTTTTTTTTTTTCCTTCTGATCTGTATGACCTGTTCTTATATTTTGGAAGTTAAACCCTTGTTGGTCTCACCATTGGCAAATATTTTCTCCCAGAAAAGACTGTCTTTTAAATCATCGAGGGAAAAACTTTTCCTGCCTCTTATTGGTTTGCAAATGAATGTGTAGGCCAGTTTACATGGGGTCTGTTGCATGATGGCTCGTGGGTAGTGTCTGTGGAAACACACGAATGTGAGAGCAGGAAGGGTAGCAACAGTGAGGTGATGTTGGCGTCATCAGTTACTAATGGTGTGGCTTAGGTATACTACTTACACCAAGCTTCAGTTTTCTCACAAGCAGAATGGGAACTGAGTGAGAGGATGTATCTGACACTTATGGGTGGCTCTTAGTAGGTGCCTGATAAATAGAAGTTCCTCCCCTTGTTTCAAATGGTATAAAAGGAGCCTCGTTTTGAAATCAGCACTGCTAACCTCACCAAGTCTTATCAACGAATATTGATTGCTGTATACTTGTTGGACTTCCCTGGTGGCTCAGCCATAAAGAATCTGCCTGCAATGTAGGAGGCTCAAGTTTGATTCCTGGGTCAGGAAGATCCTCTGGAGAAGGAAATGACAACTCACTCTAGTATTCTTGCCTGGAAAATCCCATGGATAGAGGGGCCTGGCGGGCTACAGTCAGTGGGGTTGCAGGAATTGAACACGACTTAGCAACTAAACCATCACCACCATATATTTGTCACCTGGTTGTCAGTTTGGTAACCTGACTTGTTTTCTGAATTGTCTTGGATTGACGTTACTTCAGATTATAGTTCAGAAAAGACTGGTCATCTGGAAGCAGAAATGGTTATGAGAGCAGTCAGCTTTGCAGTCTCGGCCATGGCCTTTTTCCTAAATCTCAGGTCTGTCCAGGGCTCCATGAAGGAGTTTCATGGTACATGAACTCTCATGCATCCTCTTCCAGAAGGGGAAGCCACATCTCCAGGGATGCTCACTACAGGGGCAGAACTGAGCTGAACTTCTTGTTTGAATATCTTTGTTCACAGCGGAGATCTTATTTGAAGTTCTTCTCTTCTGCAAAAAGAGCAGAATGGAAAATGGTTTAATATTCCTACCCTTGGGGTTCCCACTCTGTGTGTGGCCACAAGAGTCATGGCCTTTATTCTGGATTGTGAAATAACAGTTGTTTTATTTTTGAAAATACATCTCAGGGTTTTGGGAAAGTGAGAAGTGTTTCTGTGAACTTCCCGGTGGCTGTATTCAACACAGTTGCTGTGTTGAGGAAAATTAAAATCTTGTTTTAAATGGCCCACTTCAAGAAGCCGCATAACTCCTGATGAGTTATCCTAACAAATAGCAAAATATATCTTTACATAGCAGTTTTAATGATTTTGTTCTGCTTTTTGAAACACCTGGTAGAAGATATATATACTTGAAAATAACCTGCTTAATGGAAACCCAAGCACATGAATGCTTCCTAAAGAGCTGACTCACCCTGAGGATTGGCCTCATTTGTGTTTGGAGGTTTGTGCCAGCCAACTGCGCTTACTGCTGCAGCCACGTGTCCTAGGACGTAGGCGTGTGCTTATGTGTTTAGTCGCTCAGTCGTGTCCAACTCTTTGCGACCCTTTGGACTGTAGCCCGCGAGGCTCCTTTGTCCATGGGATTTTTCAGGCAAGAATAATCGAGTGGGTTGTCATCTTCTGCCATCCTCCAGGGGATCTTCCTGGCTCAGGTTGAACCCATTTATGTCTCCTGCATTGGGCAGGCAGGTTCTTTACCACTAGTGCCACCTTGGAAGCCTGGATATATGAATTTGTATAGCTGATTCACTTTGCTGTACAGCAGAAACTAACACAACACTGTGACGCAACTATACTCCAATAAAAATTAATAAAGAAAAATATAAATATATCTTTAAAAAATTCTATAATAAACCATAATGGAAAAAAATATGAAAAAGAATATATACATTTGTATAACTGAATTACTCTGCTGTACAGCAGATATTAATACAACATTGTAAATTAACTATACTTCAGTAAAATAAATGTTTAAATAAAAAAAAAAAGGAATGTAGTGAAGGAGGATCAAGGAGACCAAGAGAGGGAAGTCTTTAATTTCTGAGAGGAGAGGATAGATACTGATGTTCAGTTTTCTTCTGTTAGGAACCCCTGCAAGGGGTAAGGCAAGCGGGCTTTAGAAATCTAGAGGAAACTTTTTAGGTGTAAACTTGTAAGAGATAATATTTTCTTCCTGCCCTCCCTCCCTCCCCCTCCTTCCCTTCCTTCCACAGTTTGGGAACCAATATTGTTAGTTAGCAGCTCAGTTGTGTCCAGCTCTTTGCTAACCCATGGACTGTAGCCCACCAGGCTCCTCTGTCCATAGAATTCTTCAGGTAAGAATACTGGAGTGATAGCCGTTCTCTTCTCCAGTGGATCGTCCTGACCCAGAGATCGAACCCAGGTGTCCCGCACTGCAGGAGGATTCTTTATCAACTGAGCCACCAGGGAAGCTCAGTATTGTGGTTATTTTATAACATTTCCTTTTTTAAAATGCATTTTATTTTTCCTTTGAAATTTGTAGTGATGATCATTTATTTGCTCTTCATGTAAAGTGTACTCATATAAAACTCTGAATGTAGTACATTATTAACAGTATAATTATAATGTTATTGTTATATTTCCTGAATGGTTATAGCAGACTTGGTGCTCTTTTCCTTCTGAAAATTACCATCACAGTTAACCTTTGAAATCAGAAATGGTCAATGAAGACCTCTGAGCCATCTCTAAACTTAGAAAAAGTAAATTAGGACTTCTACTTCATCTTTGAGGGTCTGGATTATTTAGTGAAAAAATAAGCAGAAGTTATCATGCGATTTGATCATTAGCATCTGTTTTGTTAGAGAATTTTGACATCATAAACTAGGAATTTGTAAAACTATTATGTGTGGTTTTTTTTCCTGTATCAGGATAGCAACCATATGTTACACAGAATTTATCTTTTACTTTTCTAGAGTCATACTGTCAGAATGGTGTCAAGTAAAATCTCAATCTTAACTGGTGTGCTTTTGGAATTGCCTTTTGATATAATAAAGAAATAACAATATTAATTACCACTTACTGAATGACTACTTCATATATATATATACACTTATTTAATTTTCAAAGCAGCTTGGCAAAGCAGTCATTTTAATCTTCTACAGATGAGGAAACTGAGATTGTGAGGAGTGACATAATTTACATCAAGTCTTGTGACAGATTACTAATAGCACCCAGGTTGAAATCGAGGATCACAAAGCCCATTTTCTCTTTACTATAGTGGTTTAGCTTACACATTTCCTGTATTTCCTTTTATCATGCCCTGTCCTCACAGTAGACTCTGGGTTACCAGCCTTTGTGGAGTATAGTAGAAGTTGGAAACGTTGAGGTAGGGTTGGGGCAATGGGGTGAGGGCGTCCGTATTGCTGGCCAGGTCAGGGACTGATCATGGGTAGAAGTCAGCTCGTGGGGAGTATGGTCTGGCAGAGGGCTGACATTAACAAGAGGGCAGCTGAGTCTTTTGGTCCAGTGGCTGGTCCCCCCAGTACAGAAGCGGAGCTTCCTTTCAGGCTTAACAAGTGGTTAGAGCATCCTTTAAGCATCATCACTTTGAAATAAGGCTACTTCTCTCCTTGGCTCAGAGAAGGCAGCCCTCCTGGGTCCTTCAGGTTCGCTTTCAACCAGGAGTGTCTCAGTTCTTAGGAGGCATGTATCTGCATTTTGGAAAGCGAAGACGTCTGGTTGGGGACCATCTTCCCTGGCCCAGCATCTTGCACGTTGCTCTAAAATATTCTTTTAAGCTCCCTGCTGCACCTACCAAAGACAGAAAAAAGTAGCTGCACCCTGGGTTTATTTTCTTATTTTCTTCAGTGACATTTCTGTATCTTCTACTCCTAAAAATAGTAATCAGCTGACCTAATAAATGAATCCATTTTAATAGGACTAATAAAAATGTGTTAGAAGAGGCATTCTTTTTTTTAGCAGTAGACTCCAAAGGCCATACTCGAACTCCTTGCTGACTCTAGCAGTGAGAACTGTAATCCAGAGGCTCCAGAGAGACACCCCTCCCCTCAGAGCCTGTGTTCTGCTAATGCCTCTTTGCTGGGAGAGTTAACAGTGACCCCTGAACAATGAAGCATCTGGTTTTGGTGCTAAAAGCACACTAGTGCTCAAGACGCAGCATCTAAATCGGGAATGAAGTGCTTTGCCCTTGCTGTTGGTTGGCAGGTACTTGCTCCCTTAGAGAGTAAAGATGAAATAGAATCTCATCCATAGAAGGCAGGAGGCAGGGAGGGAGGCTGGGGTTGGGAAAATGAGCTTGGTGGGTTTGTGAAGTGCTTGCAGCTTTGAAGCTCAGGCTGAGGCCTTTTACTTCTTAGTGTTCTCACAACTGTGCTTCCAATAAAAACAAACTGAAAGGTGAAATGTAAAATTCTTCCATTTAGGAGCACCTTGCTGGGATCTAGGGTAGCTCTTTAAACGGTGCTGTGATTGGAACCATACTCCATGAATGTGTAAGATGTTGTCAGAACAGATGGTCGTATAATGTTCACTGTCCTGGTGTGTTTGAGTTAGGGAGGGTCCCCTCTTCCCAGCCCCCATGGTGGGGGCACCTGGGCTGGCAAAAGACAGGGTAAGGCAAAACTGATCCGTCTGAGGGCCAAAGTTGTGTTCAGTGGACGTAATCTTGGCAAACGTTCACCAAAGCAGTTTGTTGGTATGGGTTACATTTTACTGTTAATTGGAGTTGTAGTCACGTGCTTTCTGGTTTATTCATAATGTTTTTATTTACATGACTTTGAGAACTATCCAAATGTTTGCTCTTAGGGCCTAAGTTATGCATTTTAACTGTGGATTTGCTTCAAACGAGCAACTTAAAACCATGTGAAATATGTATTAGCAGTCTGACTGCTGCAGCGTAAGAAAAGGCTGTCGGTAGCGTCTTATCTGTCTTGCACCCTCCCGGACATACTATCTTCTCACTCAGCCTAAGTGGCATCCACTCAGCACTGCAGGCAGCATCCTGTCAGTCTCTCAGAGGTGGGGGTTTCAGAAGGTGCCCTCCTTTTCTAGGGACGGATGGTGCTTGCTTGTTAATAGAGCAGAAGAAATTATGAGTGAGAGGATCAGGAAAGGTTCTATAGGTAGTGACAGTGAAGGCAGGACCGTTTTTAGGGAAACAGCAAAATGAGGTGAACTTGCTGTTAATTATTTGTTATTATTTATTGTTACTAACATGATCGTAGGTGGTTAGCCTGGTATTTATTCACCAGTGGTCTCCACAAAAGGGAAGAAAGAACGCCTGGAGGTCTCCTTGTGCCCAGCGTGGTCCTGCTGGGTGTATTCCCCTTGCTCTGTAAGTGGGAGTGTGGCATGGGTGTCACTGGATGGAAGGCTCTTCTGAGGACCTTTGAATGCGGTCTGCTTAGAACTAGCTTAGCTCACTTATGTGATACTTCCTTCTTCCAAGATCTCTGCTGTTCCCACTTGTGACTTCACCTTCTCCCTGAGAAGGTTACACCTTGGCAGTTGATAAGCTTCGTGATTTTTAAATACTTCACCTAGGTAGGGTCTGGGTCTGTGGTAAGTAGTTTGGTCCTCAGTTCATTAACTTATTCAACAAACTTTAGGTTTCACCTGATCACTTTTTAATTATCAGTCTCCTTTGCTAATTGTCTTACTTTGATTTTCATGCCCTTGACCTTAAATATGCCTGTTCTTCCCTGTAAGATTTTGATGATCATTTCTCTTTCTGCAGTTTGTCATCTGATTTAATATTATTGCCTTGAGGCCTGGGGACTTCCTGCACAGAGGTGTTTTCCATTGACCTGGATAAACTCAGAAGCAGATTACCATAAATCGTTCACTTTTGATATTCCCCCATACCCCATTTCTGTATTATATATTCACCATGCATTCATTTGGAGAAGGCAGTGGGCACCCCACTCCAGTACTCTTGCCTGGAAAATCCCATGGACAGAGGAGCCTGGTAGGCTGCAGTCCATGGGGTCGCAAAGAGTCGGACACGACTGAGCGACTTCACTTTCACTTTTCACTTTTATGCACTGGAGAAGGAAATGGCACCCCACTCCAGTGTTCTTGCCTGGAGAATCCCAGGGATGGGGGAGCCTGGTGGGCTGCCGTCTATGGGGTTGCACAGAGTCAGACACGACTGAAGCGACTTAGCAGCAGCAGCAACAGCAGCATGCACTCAGCATGCTAAGTCGTTTTAGTTGTCTGACTCTTTGTGATCCCATGGACTGTAGCCCACCAGGCTTCTCTGTCCATGGGATTCTCCAGCCAAAAATGCTGGAGTGGGTTACCATGCCTTCCTCCAGGGGATCTTCCCAACCCAGGGATTGAACCTGTGTCTCTTCTTAAATCTCCTGCATTGGCAAGTGGATTCTTTACCACTAGCACCACATATTCACTATAGTCTAATTAAATACACTGAGTAGTAATGCAGAATGAAGTGGTTTCTGGTTTCAGAGTGTGTTTAACTCCTTTCAACAGTAGGTAGAGATACACTTTGTTGCTTCATGAGGCTGGGGGACTCACTTAGACAGAGTTTGCTGTTCTTTTTTCCTGAGTCATTTTCCCTCTGCACCATTTGTCCAAGAAGCTTGAAAGGATGATGAGTTATAACGAAAAGGGTCATGAGGGAAGGACCGTTTCCTAGATATTGAAAAAGTGTGGCTTGTCTTGGGGTTAAGCCCTTCCCAGGAAGTGGAATGGGCTCTTTGTAGGCCTTGTAGGTAAACACACCACAGAGATGCCTTCCAAAGTCTGGGTTAAATACTGAAGCCCAAGCTGTTATCTATAAAGTCTGTGCTATTGGCAAGCTCCCCCTAAAGTTGTAGTTGAACAGACCACACTGCAGTTGAAAATGATGCTTTTGTGTTATCCCTATTGGATGAGTTTCTACACAGATGCTTTTCTTAATGACAGGCACCAGATCGGGGCCTTGCTTTGTAGTGGGCCTTTGATAAATGTTTGTTAAATTTTAATTGTTTGGCAGTTTGTTGATTGCTGATGTGTGATTTGTTGTTGTTTAGTTGCTAAGGGGTGTCGGACTGTTTTGCAACCCTATGGACTGTAGCCCGCCAGGCTCCTCTGTCCATGGGATTTCCTAGGCAATTATACTGGGTGTGAACAGTTTAAGCCTAATTCGTTGTAACTAAGAACTGTCATTCAACCACAAAATAGAGAATTCTTTTATTCTAAAAATATGTGAAGTATAAAACAAGGCTATAAAATAAGCCTAGTGGAGGAAGATTGTGATTTATCAGAGGAAACCTGGGTGTCCTGTTGACAGTGCATTCAGCAGTTGAGGTTCAGCTCATGATAATGTTTGACTTTGAACCCCATGTTATAGGTGTTTTAGAAGATTCGTTAATGGACTCTCCAGTGGAGGTCTGATGCACAGGGCAGAGGTGCCATGTGAGGTGTTATTCTTTCAGACACAGTGCACAGAATAGAACATTGAGGAAAGCTTTGGAAAACTCCTCCTGGCCTTCCCACTTCCCCATGGGATGAGTGAGAACTGTCCTCTGAAAGCAGTTTTGCTCTATGCTGGGTAGCTTTGCCTTTCATGAGCCGATCTCCTGAGTTGGACCCATTGGAAACTCAGCTGCTTTCCTGATGGCCGTGTTCCTCTGGACTCTTCCTGATCTTGTGATATGTGTGAAGAGCCCAGTCTCCTAAGTTTGAAGTTTGTGTCCTGGATGGGCCATGGACTGATTGCAACAGTCACTCAATGCGATTAAACCAATTTAAGATCCCCTGGAGAAGCAAATGGTAACCCACCCCAGTATTCTTGCCTGGGAAATCCCATGGACAGAGGAGCCTGGCGAGCTACAGTCCCCGGGGTTGCAAAGAGTTGGACATGACTGAGCGACTAAACAGCAGCTGTTAAATTATTGTCATATTTAAGAGATGATTTAATTTTTAAGTAATCTTAAATGAAGAGCTTTCATTTATATTTGTTTCTCAAATCTGCCTGTTGAGCTAGGTACTCTTACTCTCATCTTGTTAAACCTAGAGATCCAGGATTTCCATAAGCTTTGTAAATATTACTATCTATAGAGCCAAGAGCTGTGTTAGGGTTCTAGAACTTCTACCATCCTGCCTTACTGAGGACACTCAGGGGAAGTGAAGTGAAGTGAGGTTGCTCAGTCGTGTCCGACTCTTTGCGACCCCATGGACTGTAGTCTACCAGGCTCCTCAGTCTATGGGATTTTCCAGGCAGGAGTACTAGAGTGGGTTGCCATTTCCTTCTCCAGGGGATCTTCCCGACCCAGGGATCGAACCCAGATCTCGCGCATTGTAGGCAGAGGCTTTACCGTTTGAGCTACCAGGGAAGCCTGTTTTTAAACTAAGGCAGACATTCCTGACCTTCTCTTCAAAGTTGTTCTGGGTTCACCACCAAGGAATTCTTCCTCATATCTGCCTGGAATGCCTGGGACTTTGCACATTTTCTCAAAAAAAAAAAAAAAAAGTTATTCTTGGGACTTTCCTGGTGGTTCAGTGGTTAAGAATCCACCTTGTAATGCAGGAGTTGCGGGTTCCATCCCTGGTCAGGGTGCTGAGATCCCATATGCCCCAGAGCAAATAAACCGGCATGCCTCAACATTGCCACAACTAGCGAGTCTGCATTGCGATGAAAGATCCTGCATGACGCCATGAAGATCCTGTGTGCCGCAATTAAGACCCAATGCTGCCAAATAAATGAATACTTAGAAAAATTTTTTGTTCTTCTGTATTAAAAAGCTGCATTGTCCTGCTAATAATTAGGCTACTATTTTAAGAATTGGGAAGCCTCTGGTTTATCATCTTTACTTAGATGTCAGAGATTCATAAAGATTCTAGTGGAGTTGATGTTGCTCTTCCTGGTACTGTTGTGTAGAGCTGGAAGGTCCTGGTTGAGGTTATCGCAGGAGCACAAGAGAAAAATGCTGGCGGACCAGGGGTCAGTTTAAATGTCACAAGATCACATGCCCTGAGTCACTTATCTTCACCCTGATTCTGCATGAATTAGAAGGCTATTGATAATAACAGCTGAATGATTCAAGTGCCATGGTCACCACAGCTTCTTTTTTTTTCATTTGTAAAAAGACTTTTATCTTTTTAGAGCAGTTTTAGTGTTATAACAACATTGAGAGGAAGGCAGAGATTTCCCATATACCCCCTGTCCCCACACATGCATAACTTCCCCCGTTACCAGTATCAGTAGATTGCTGACTTTTTAATGCTATTGAAGGACCTTTTGAGTAATAGTTTGTGCACAGGTGTTCAAAATAAAGGAAGGTAGTGTCATTTTTTAAGAGAGGTTTAATGGCAACCCACTCCAGTACTCTTGCCTAGAAAATTCCATGGATGGAGGAGCCTGGTGGGCTACCGTCCATGGGGTCGCAAAGAGTCAGACACAACTGAGCGACTTCACTTTACTTTACTTTATGAACTGAAAGTGAAGTCGATCAGTCATGTCTGACTCTTTGCAACCCCATGGACTGTAGCCTACCAGGCTCTGCCATCCATGGGCTTTTCCAGGCAAGAATACTGGAGTGAGCTGCCATTTCCTTCTCCAGAGGATCTTCCCAACCCAGGGATCGAACCCAGGTCTCCTGCATTATAGACAGGCGCTTTACCATCTGGGCCTGAAGTGCTATTAGAACAGTGGGACTTCCCTGGTGGCTCAGATGGTAAAGACTCTGACTGTAATGCAGGAGACCTGGGTTCCATCCTTGGGTCAGGAAAATCCCCTGGAGAAGGGAATGGCAACCCACTCCAGTATTCTTGCCTGGAGAAGCCCATGGACGGCGGAGCCTTGTGGGCTACAGTTCATGAGGTCACAGAGAGTCAGACATGACTGAGGGACTTTCAATCAAAAAAATTAGAACAGTGAACCAGATATTGAAAATGACTGATGTTGTCACTTGGATGTCACTTTGTGGATGTCTGTTTTATATTTTAATGTATTTTTAAATGAAAAAAAAAAAAATCAGTCTTCACTTAAAACAGTGCTTGTTAAAAATATCAAAGTTAAGATGACCAGAAGTACAAGGCAATAAACACTAAGTAACTGAGTCATGAGTAAAGTAAAACTAAAAAGGTCATAGCATCATTGATTAGAGTCTAAGTGATATTTCCCAATTCAGACTGACCAGGAGGTGGTATCAATGGGGTGTTTTTTTGCTTATTTTTTCCCTGAAAATGGCTCAGTATACAGGAAATACTTCCCTTGTCTTAAGACCCTCAGGTCTTTAACTCTGAATTTCTTACATACCTCTTGGCAATTATAACTGACTTATTTCTTCTTTTGTGATGCCAGATTATAACATGACTTGTAGGAGACAAAAGCAGATAGGATGTTGGCAGTTTTCACTCTAGTTTGAAAGGGTTGTTCCTTGCCTTTCTTGGCTGAGCTGAGGCATGAATAAATACTGTAGCAATGGTAACCACACTCTTATTGTGTTTTATTTCTTCAGTTACCATCTGTTCTTGCAGCTCTAGCTAAAGCACAGATTCCCGATTTTCCAGACTGATTTTAGCACTATGTCTTGGCAAATTTTTCCGGCAAGTGGACGTTAGTGTCTACATTTGATTCAGTGGCTTTTTCCTTTTGGGCCACTTGACCATGAACTCTCAAGATGGGTGTGACTTAGAGAATGTGAAATAAACACTCTGGAAACTGATAATGACATTCTGGGAGATTCTGATAGATTTGAGGGCTCACAACAAACACAGGCAAAGACTTGGGAGTGTAACTGAGATGTGGTGTTTTTTTTTCTGTTCCCACATCTGCTCCTCATCCTCCTCTTGGGTGGACAGTGGTGCTGACTGTATGTTCCAGGCTTTCGATTGCACAGGGCAGCTGGAGGACTCGGAAGGCTGAGGGTGGGAGGGGAGAGATACCAGGCATCACAACCCTGTGCCTTTGCTGTGGTTTGGGTGGTGGCTATGTGCACCATGAAAGCACTCTGCCAGGTGGGCACCCCTCAGGGCTCCAGCAGCATGCTTTCCTCCCCTGGTGTTTTCAGGTCACTTTCTGCCCTAACATCCCCTGTTCCCTTCACCCTCTCCACATCTTTGTAAGTCAGTCCTTCAGCCATGTTTCTTCTTTGGAATCCATGAGTTGTCTCTCTATATTGATAGTACTCAAGCATACATAAGACATCACTGATGAAAAGGCATGTCGCCATTTTAATATCAGGAGATAAACAGTGCATTAAATTATATAAGATATGTAAGATTTTAAGATATAGTCATTTCAGATATAATAAAATTTTAAATAGGCTCAGAATTGAGGGAAGCTTTTTTTACTTGTTTTTTATTGTATTAATGATACTGTAATAAGTTATCTCTGACAAGATAAGAAGTTATCTCTGATGAGATAATAAATATCTCTGATGCAAAGAGCCTACTCATTGGAAAAGACCCTGATGCTGGGAAAGATTGAAGACAAAGGGAGAAGAGGGCGACAGAGGATGAGATGATTAGGTAGCATCACTGACTCAAAGGACATGAACTTGAGCAAACTCTGGGAGATATATTAAAGGTATATAAAAGATATATTAAAATAAAAGGATAAAATAAAATTAAAAGAAATATATTAAAAAAAAATCTCCTTCGCCTACTTATTTTACTGGGCCTCATTGTTTTCTTATGCGTAAGCCCTTTGTATAACAGATGAGACGTCAGCACACTTCTGCAGAGGGCCAGATAGTAGATACTTTGGACTTTGTGGGGCTTGTAGATTCAGTCCCAGCTGCTCAGCCCCACTGTTTCAGGGCAGATATAGCCTCAGACGCTGGGCGAAGCAGTAGTGTGGCTGTGCTCCAATATGGATGCTGAATGTGAATTTCATGTCGTTTTTACATGTCCTGAATTAATCTTGCTCTTGATTTTTTTCCCCACCATTTAAAAATGTGAAAACCATTCTTAGCTCATGGGCTGTGCAAAAAGAAGCTGCGGGCTGGATCTGGTCCTTGGGCTATAGCTTGCCAACGCCTGTAATAGATGGTAACGATTTGTTTTTGACTGTTTTTCTCACTTTCCTTTTTAGATCAGCGTTTTAGAGCTACAGAAGTACAACGTTTTTTCGTAATCAAAAATTTAAAAATTTCTGACCATTTTTTGGTCTTTATTTTGAATGTTAAAAGGTCTTTGCTAAAGATGGAACCCAAAATACACATGACTTGTTTTAGCTTTAGCGACTTCTTTTTTAAAGAATTAACTTTTATTCATCTGGAATTAATTTTGGTGTATAGTGGGATTCGGCGGTCTCGATTTAGTTTTTTTTTCCAAGTAGCAAACCAACTGTGGATTGTTTTTGAATACTCACAGTTAGTATTGGGCTCACCAACTGTGCTTTGGGTACTTTTGATCTCAGCCTTGCACCGTGATGTCCCCACTTTTTATTTATGGGTTGAAAGTAATGGCAGCAATTTGTGACATAAGTTCCACTTAGTTCTTCTTGGCTTGTCTGTTTTCCATTTGAGTTGGCATTTATAGGATAGTCAGTTGGAACCCCTGTAGGCATAGTAGATACATGTGGAAATAGTTGGTCTCTTTTTTAGAAAGTTTGTTTTATATAGATATATATTCTTAATGAAGGATGAAAACTCCATCTCCCGCACTAAGAGAGAAATGTGCAGCTAATAGTTTATATTACAGAACATTATCTGTTAGATTTTTTGCCTTTGGAACATACTGTACTTAAATTTGTAAGTAAAGTAATTTATCACAGGCTGTCCTGTATGGTTTGATAGGAATCTTTTATTTAGTCTTTGTAGGTGTACTGAAATGATTCAAAATATAATTTGAGGACAAGCAAAAACTTCTTGTACTGAAACGTGTAAAACTGAATTTTCAGGAATGGCTTCTTATTCTCAAGTCTTTAAAAAAAAAAAACAAAAACTCAGCTGTTCTCAATTTACTTGACTATGAAGAATAGGTATAATACTTTTATTTTCTGAGAACATCAAGCTGTTCCTGGTGAAGCACAATGTTGTTAGAGTATCTGTGATAGGTATGTGTTACTTTCCATCCCAACTTCCCATTCCCAAGTGTAATTTTTAAAAAAATATCTGTTAAAATGCCTTTCTGATTCTTTGGTTCAGAGAAGAAAAACCCTGCTGCAGAAGCCCTCCTCTCATCAGCCTGTATTAGCAGTTGGAGTGTTCTTTCAGACCCAGGCATGTCTGTATGTTCAAGCTGAGTTGCCATGGTGCTGGGCGGCATGAGGTGGAAACCCCACATAAGACTTAAAAAGATGAGTAGTGCTGGGGATACAGATGACGGGAAGTACCAATTGCCAGTGAGTTCTAGGTGGGAGGTTGAACGGAATATCTTAATTGAGAGGAAACACTCCACTCCAAGGTGCCTTGGGTTTAAAGGAGATTCATTGATCGATTGGGCTCCAGATGTGCTGTTTGCATCACTTGGGAAACTAGTTTCAATTTTGTGTCTCCACAATGGTCTTCAACTACCATCTGGACTGATCTCTTAAAATGAAAATTAGATGTGATCTTTCGGTTTGAAATTTGAAACCTGTGTTTGTGTTTAGCTAGACTGCAATGAAAAACGGAATTGTTGTTCAACATCCCCCATCCTACATGAATTTGTAGAAAAGCAGGCATGAGAAACACAAGTCAAGAGACTCACATGAAATGAGAGGGCAGTGTGGAAATCTCCTTGAATTCCTGTTAGTAAGCCAAATTTATTTTTATAGCCCTTTAACGGAAGACAGCTTGTTCTTCTTCGGATAATTGGCCCAGGCTTTGTCCTCCTCTTTCAAATATGCTTCAACCAAAGACCCGAGTGTGAGATGAATAGGAAAAATGAATTTGGGAATAAAAGAAAACAAATTTTCTTTTTTTTCTTAATGTGAAAGCAGAGCAGTAATGTGAAATCTTTTTTTTTTTTTTAATAATTCTTATGAGCTGCTTTCAGAATCAGAAAGTCATTGCTTAAGCATATTTGTCACTACAGAGAGTAAATGGGATTCTAAAGTCTTTAATGTGGCTTCATAAATGTAAGCCTTGTTGTTTAATCATGGCATTTCTGCAAAAATGAACTCCTACGCGTGCATATCACCCTCTCATTTCTTTTAGTGTCTGAGATCTAGACTAAGCATCTGAACAGCCATCACTAAGTATTTCCACATTGGAAAACAAGAACTTGGCTGAGTACAGTTCTGATTTTTTGTGGGAAGGGATTGTTTTTCCCTTTTTCGCTTTAGAAGTCATATACTATGTCCTTGCTATTTGGGCTGAACTGGCTTGAAAAGTCAAATAGGAATGAGTCTAGCTAGTCAGTTTAGGAAACTGATTCATAATTTCATGATCTTGTACAGTAGGTAGTGTTGTCATTGACTATTTCATTGTTTTCAATACTTGCCAATTAAGAATTAAAGCCAAGTGTGCTGCTTAACCCTCTCTGGCTCTGAGAATTCATTTCTACATGTATCCTGTTCATCTCTGAAGATCAAGTGTAACCAAGTGTAACCCATAGGTCCTAGCATAGATAGACCCTACTATGGGGAAATTTTGGTGCCTCTGCAAGTTATTTCAGCATTCAGACATTGTCTTTTTTCTTTTATTTCCCCAGTTAACAAGTATATTTTTATTTAAGTCAAGCTGTAACTCCTGTCTCATCGACATTTCCCAAACCCCCTTTCAAGTGAGATTTGTAGGAAACTTGTGGCCCTCTCTACCCACCACCAGTGCCTTTGTTTCTGAAGCTCTCAGTGCCTGTCTCACGAAATCCTAAGACCTTGGTGGTGCAGTGTACTTGACGTGTTCAGTAGTCCACGAAATTTCCAGACTAAATATATTATTTCTGTGGCTCATCCAGAAGATGCTGTCATCCTTTAAGACTGCAATTAGCACTGTTCTGAAATTGGCTAATAGATGCTATACCAAGGTTAGATATGCTTTGGATTTAATATTGTTTTACTTAAGGATTTTAGATTTGACTTAATCCTTCACCTGGGATATTCAGGATGGAAAATGAGACTATACACACACACACACACACACACACACATATATATATATATTAATCCATAAATTACTAATGGAAGAACTTAGTGACTGGGTTTGGAGAATTAAAAAGAAAAATCACAAGCACAGATGGTTTGCCTAGATCGTTTGCATGGAAACCAGATGGGCAGAATAGAGGGGGAGACTTAGGGGAAATTATCTGAGTAATTTAGTTTTCCCTTTAACTCTGAACTGTGTAGAATACGTTGGGACTTGTGCTATTAGAATTACCTGCTGGAATTGCACAAGAGCTTTCCAGAAGAAACGTCAAAAGAGAGAAGTTTAACTTTCTAGTAAGATATAAGACAATGAATAGACTGACATGTGCTGGGAAAAGTGATAGGTCAGTTCCAGGGTGTGAACCTCAGGTAACTTCCTGGCTAACACACGCAGCTGGTAATTTTCCTTCCTCTGTTTTCCCTCCCCTTTTCTCCCTCTCTTCCTTCTGTTAGTCCTTTCAGCCATCAAGGCAAGGTCTCTGGAGAGAAGTGGCCACAATGCAGCATCTGTACGCTTCTGATTCTCTTGTTCTTCCCCGAGAGCTGGCATTGGTAAAACACCTTAGCCATAAAAAAAAGAAAATCTTGCCATTTGTGCCACAACAACATGGATGGGCCTTAAAGGCATTATACCAAGTGAAAGCTCAGAGAAAGACAGAATATTAGGTGATTTCACTTAGAGGTGAAATTTAGAAAACAAAACAATGTAAAACTCTGCTAATTGGTACAGAGAACAGATTGGTTGTTGACAGAGGCAGGGGATGAGCAAGGTGGGTGAAGAGGGTCAAAAGGTACAAACTTCGAGTTATAAAATAAGTTAAGTCATGGAATATATGGTACAGCCTGGTGATTTTATTAATAGTTAATTCTGTATTGTATATTTGAAAGTTGTTAAGAGAATAGATGTTACAAGTTCTCATCATAAGAGAAACAGTTTTGCAACTGTGTGGTGATGGATGTTAACTAGATTTATTCTGGTGAGGAAATCAGTCCTGGGTATTCATTGAAAGGACTGATGTTGAAGCTGAAACTCCAATATTTTGGCCACCTAATATGAAGAGCTGACTCATTTGAAAAGACCCTGATGTTGGGAAAGATTGAAGGCAGGAGGAAAAGGGGACGACAGAGGATGAGATGATTATATGGCATCACCGACTCAATGGACATGAGTTTGGGTAAACTCCGGGAGTTGGTGATGGACAGGGAGACCTGGCGTGCTGCGGTTCATGGGGTCGCAAAGAGTCGGCCACGACTGAGCAACTGAACTATTTTTGAAATACATTTAACCCTTGAACAGTGTGAGTTTGAATCGCCTGTGTCTACTTTTTTTTTTTTTTTCACTAGTAATACAACAGTATTACACAGTCCATAGTTGGTTGAGTCTATCAATGTGGAATTGTGGATTTGGAGGGCCAGCTATAAATTATATACTGTGTTCGATTGTGCAGAGAGGGTCAGCTCCTCTAACCCCAGCGTTGTTCAAGGGTTAACTGTGTATATACATATTAAATCACTATGCTGTACACCTGAAACTAATGTTAAATGTCAAATTCTATTCCAATTTACAAAATAAATAAATAAATGATTTTAAAACATTAAAAAAAAAAAGTGAAAATGACCAGGTGTCTTAGAAGTGAAAGTAAAGTACAAGTGTTAGTTGCTCAGTCGTGTCCAACTCTTTGCGACCGCATGGACTGTAGCCCACCAGGCTCCTCTGTTCATGGTATTCTCCAGGGAAGAATACTGGAATGGGTAGCCATCTCCCTTCCCCTTCAGGGGATCTTCCCAACCCAGGGATTGAACCTGAGTCTCCTGCATTGCAGGCAGATTCTTTTCCACTGAGCCACCAGGGATGACTTAGAAGAGTAGGCAGTTCTGTCTGGGTGGGAGAATTAGGAAAGGCTTCAGGGAGAATGTGTCCCTGGGCTGGACGTAGAAGGAATGAGTGTGCTGTGGAGAGGCAGAGAGGGAGACAGAGAGAGAAGAATGTGATGGTCACAGTGATAGGCAAGCTTGGGTGGTGCCTGGGAATAGCAGACAGCTTAGCTGGCTTTATGAGGCAGTCTCTGGGCATTGGTGCCGGGACCCCAGACCTGAGATGGGGTTTGGGGGCAAGACTTCTCCTACCTAAGGCTGTGGTGTGGAAGTGGTAGAGACTGAATCAAATCAGAGGCCAGGTGGTGACATTAGAGAAAAATTGTAGACCTGACAGGTAGAACAATGGAAAGTGGCAAAACAGGACATGAGTGAGAATGTTAAAGTGGTGGTGGTAAGGGGAGCCTAGAGGATTCTCTGAGCCAAAGACGGCCTTGGCTGTGTCTTTTTCATAGATGCTGGGAATCTGGACATGGGTAAGAGTAATTTAGTCAGTGTTCTCTTCATGGTCTTGACAACAAATAGGAGACACAAGGCAGGATAGGTAACTTGAGCTGCTGGTGCAGGAAACATGGAACCTGGACATGGGTGTTGAGTTTAGACTGGGAGAGTCTGATGGGTGTTGACAGCTTTTTGGGGGAGATTGGGAGGGGGACGTGGTGACAAAGTAGGGCTTACACTTGAAGGAGATGGATTTGGCATTTATATGGGGATGAAGGACATTGTTTGGATTTTTCAGACAGGCATTTGAGTTGCTGCTTTTATATCTGGAGGTGCAATTCACAGGGCTTTGCTGTTGATTTGAGGGTGGGAGACGAAGGATTAAAAACGTGACCTTTGTGTTTTTATTATACTCCTGGGTTTATTCATTTAATGGATATTTGCACATGTTCTACATGACATACAAAGTGCTAGCTACTGGATATTCAGTGCTGAGCAAAACTGGGCCCTTGGATTGGTGGGGAGGAGTAGAGTAAGAAATGTTGCTGAGGGTTGAACCTCTGTCATGGGGAAAGTGGTGAGATATTTATTAAGAGGGCAGGAAGTGAAGAGTTGGCTCAGAGGCCCTGGTGATGAAATTTTTGATGAGTTGCGTTTGAGGTCGGTCACAGCAAGTAATCAATTGTAGGATTAGATACCATGGGCTGAGGTTGGAGATGGCAATCCATGAAAGTGGAGCAGAAAACCAGTTTTGTGGAGTTTCAAGGGGAGAGGACAGAACCTTGTGAGCAGGGGACAGAAGGAAGATGCTGCAGAGAGAGTTGGGGAGGAATCAGTGTAACTTACATTTTTCTCCATAAATGTGTTCTTAGGCAGTTTTCAAGTTTCTTCTCAGGCTTTGAAACAAGATTTCTTAACCTCAGCTCTAGTTGAGTGTTTGGGGTGGATGACTGTTGTGTTGTGGAGGGCCATCCTGTGCTTTGTATGTAGAATGTTTTGCAGCATCCCTGGGTTCTACACACTAGGTAGATGCCGGTGGGTTGGGGCTTTCCTGATGGCCCAGCAGGTAAAGAATCCATCTGCAATGCAGGAGACACGGGTTCGATCACTGGGTGGGAAAGATCCCCTGGAGAAGTAAATGGCAAACCACTCCAATATTCTTGCCTGAAAAATCCCATGGACAGAGGAGCCTGGCAGGTTACAGTCCATGGGGGGTCACGAAGAGTCAGACATGACTGAGCAACCAAGCAAGCACTGGATAACACATTCTCCTTCTAGTTATGCTCGTCAAAAATGTCTGCTGACATTGCCACCTGTGCTAGGGAAGGGTCAGAATCACCCATCATTGAGAGCTAGGACTCAGGATGTTTTTCTTTCTATTTTTTCATATATATTCTGCCCACACCACAGCCAGGGAGGAATGATTGGGCAGACATGCCAACAAAAGGCATGAACCTTTATTGGGCTTCAGATGTAATGTGACTCAGTTCCCAATATAGTCATTGGAAAACATTGGAACTTAAACAGTGAAGTGGTTTCCTGTACTAGAGTAGGCATGGGTTTGCAAGACGATTTCATTTCAGCTCTTAGCAGGCCTGGGCCTGTGATGTGACTGTATGTCTGGACTTTGGTGTCGGGGGGTGGAGGGGAGGAACTTCAGCTCTGGAAATTTGGGGAATTTATCAGTTTTAAAAAGAGTATTATTTTACATGGACCCTGTGCAGTTCTTCAGTGTTTTTAGGAAGAACAATTCATTTAAATATGTCCTATCAAAGAAAACAGACATATGTCATAATAAGGCTCCCTAAAATTGCATGTTAAACACTCTGCTTCAGTAAGTGACTTGCCATGAGGTCTCAGTGCATGGTTCTAAATGGTTTCTGTGTACCTGTAGATGAGTTGTTAGAGTTGACTTGAGATCCTGTCTGTCCTTTATGCTTGAGGAATTCCTCCTTTTTGATCTTAAAAGAGGAAATAGTAGTGCTGGGAGACCAAGAGCGATAACTTAATCAATGCAAGGCATCAAAGGGCCAAGTTTGTGAGGATGTGGGGAGTGTCCATGTTTTCAACTGACACCTGTATTGCCAGGTTCCCTGTGGATTTGGGGGTGCATGTCGGGTCAGCAGAAGGCACTACCGATTGAGGTGGGGGCTTTCCTCCCCTGCCTGCAGGTCTGCAGGTGCTCCCCTCCTGCCTTTGAACCTCAGATGGATTTCTGACAGGTGTCTGATGAAGTGGTTACTGGGGTCTGACTGACCTGCTAAGCTGTACATGGGGCTCGAGAAACTGTCAGAAAAGAGAAGCATTTGGGGGAAAAAAGAGAACTATTTCTAAGCAGTTTCAGTTGTGTGTTTAATCCTTTAAAAGCCCATGAATGCACAGAGTTGTTCCCGTTTATAAATAGTGGTGAAAACAAGGAAGGAGATGTGAGTCGGGGAATGGGGGTGGGGGTGAAGGTGAGTCCCAGCAGACCCGGTCTATTGCCCCATTCCAAGTGGGGTTCTGGGGAATAGGCTCTGGGGATCCTTTGTTTCTTAGAAAAGCGTTTATAAATAGTGGTGAAAACAAGGAAGGAGATGTGAGTCAGGGAATGGGGGTGGGGGTGAAGGTGAGTCCCAGCAGACCCGGTCTATTGCCCCATTCCAAGTGGGGTTCTGGGGAATAGGCTCTGGGGATCCTTTGTTTCTTAGAAAAGTTCAGGAAATGTCTGTTACACCTCTGGCCACTGAAATAAAATCTGGACTTGCCTCGAAGTGTGGTCCAGCTCTTCGCATAAGCCGCTTCAGACCCCTGCAGGGTTCCGCCTTCAAGGCTTTGACTGATGTCTTCCAGTCCTTGAAGGCAGGAGAGAGCAGGTGGACAGGGTGAGGAGGGCAGTTGCTGCTGGAGTGAACTGGCCGGGCTCTGTCTGTTCTCCCTTGCACACCACTCTCTTTCTCATTCCCTCCTTTTTTTTTTTTTTGCTTTTGAAATAAAATTCTTACCACAAAATAGTTTTAGATTTATAGAGGAACTAAGAAGATGGTACAGAGTTCCCCTGTGTGCTGAACCTTTGTTGTTCAGTTGCTAAGCTGTGTCCAACTCCTTGTAACTCCATGGACTGCAGCACACCAGGCTCCTCTGTCCTTTACTATCTCTTGGAGTTTGCTCAGATTCATGTCCATTGAGTCAGTGATGCTGTCTAACCATCTCATCCTCTGCCACCCTCTTATTTTGCCTTCACTCTTTCCCAGCATCAGGGTCTTAACCTTGGTGTGGTACATTTGTCACAATGAATGAGCTGATACTGATATTAATACATTCTTATTAATTAAAGTCCATCCTTTACTCCTTAGTTTTTACCTTATATATATTTTTTTTCTGTTTCTGGATCCCATCCAGGACACCAGATGATAGTCATCGTGTCTTCTGACTCTTTTGGTTGTGACAGTTTCTCCAACTCCTTGTTTTTGATAACCTTGATGGTTTTGAGAAGTTCTCATTAGGTGTTTTGCAGAATGCCCCTTAGCTCTGATTTGTTTGGTGTTTCCCTCTGATGGTTAGACTAGGTGAAGTACCATTTTCACCATTTGTCAAGATTAATATGACTTATCACTGTCGATGTTGACCTTGATCACCTGGCAAAGGTAGCATTTGCCTGGTTTCTCCTCTGTAAACTGTAACACAGGCCCACCCGCCCCCTTCCATCCCTCCCTCTGCACACTTTGAAGGGAAGTCCCTGTGTGTAGACCACACTTAAGGAACAGGGATTCGGGCTCCAGGGCCTCGAGGGTGGAGAATCGACATCAATTATTTGGATTTCTCCTGCATGGGAGATGCATCTTGCTTGCCACCGCCCCACCCCGCACTGCCCTTCCTTTGTTTATTCAGTAGTTTATATGTGTCAGTGCAGACTCGTGGATATTTATTTTATTCCTTGGGTTGTAATCCAGCATTATTTCGTTCAGATGGTTCCAGCTTTGGCCACTGGGAGCTTTGCTGTTGGCTCCTCTGTCCCTTTAACATCCTCTCATGTTTCACTTGGAAGTCCTGTCTTACCTTCTGGCGCTCCAGGTTCCCTTCCGGCTTCTGGTGTGTGCTTGTCATCTTTTTGCCCCAAGTGGAGCAGGGACAGATCACATGCTCAGAGGTTTGGGCACTCAGGATTGGCTTCGACTCAGTTGACCAGTTCTCCTCACCTGTGTGACTCTTGTTTCAGAAATGAAATTTACCATGAATCTCTAGCTAACAGAGTTGTAGAAATCAAATGAATGTAAGGGAGTTTTACCGTGTTCATTTTCAGTAAATCCCTGCCCTGCCACTTTTTTTTTTTTGGCATTGGACCACATCTTGGACTTCCATCTTGGATCTCCCCATGTCCCCGGTACGTGTTTGTTGAATGAACCAGAGCCTGTTCAATGAATGCAACTCCTGCACTGCTTTTTGTCAGTTGATCGATTTATTGGGTATTAATTGACAAGCTTTTCCTTTCCTACATAAAACATTTTATCTTCTGAGTTAATTATCTTGTACCTCCTCACTCCACATAGCATAACATTGGGTTGCAGGTACTTATTTATCCACTGACTGAGAGGAAAAAAATGGAGAAAGGAGATACAAACTGAATTTAAGTAGAAAAGACAAAGAAAAAACATTTAAGTAGAAAAAAACGAAGCTTGAAGTAAGCTTTGGAGATGCTGTCATTTCCTCACTGCTTTTGTTACTACAACCCTTAAAATGATTTTCATTACTTTTTAAAAATTTGTTTTTCTTCTTTAAAAAGTTTTGTTTACATTGGGGTGTGGTTGATATACAATGTTGTTAGTTTCAGATGTACTGCATAGTGATTCAGTTATACATATACATCTATCTATTCTTTTTCAAATTCGACATTGCTCATAATCAAGGGTTTGTATCATGAGATTGCCAGTGATGGGCGAATGAATGGGTGAATGCCTGTTGGGAACTACGTAGAATTCTGATTAAGGAAAGGAATTCAGAAGTATCTTTGGGGTATTTCATCTGTGAGTTCTTTTGGACCGTCTGTGGCGACACGCTGGTGGCATTAAACGCAGCAAAGGCAGAACAGAAGCCCTATCTATATTGTTAAACCCAGTGAGGCGTTAGGGTGCAGTCAGCTACTGTCCTAGAAGAGATGCAGGAATATTTATGTATTTATAAACACATATAAATATATATTTTATAAACAAAAACTTTTTTTTTTGAGAAGAGGATGAGAGGGTCAGAACATGTGCTCCAAAATCACATGAGGTGAAGGATGTTCTGTGGTGATGTTTCTTGAAGGGTTGAGTTTGGGATGACAAGGTAAGCAGGGCCCTGTCTCTGCATGACAGGCCTGGAGCAGCCATTGCTCATCCTCTTCCTTCCCGTTTCTTAAAAGCCTGTCAGGGTTCTTATTGCTCTTTGTTCATTCCTGCCTCTGAAAAGAGTGCTTGGTAAAGGACGCATTTGTATCCTGACGTATTGGGGAAAAAGTGTAGGTGCTTGGGAACAGAGGGTAAGGAACAAATTGCTGATGGTGTTTGGGAAGCTTCACGTTCCCTGGGGCATCCTTGGTTGGAGCATCCCTGTTTACTCATGTGAACTCTGGTTCTAGAAGTAAATTCTTTTCACTCCTTTTGCCAAAAAGAGATTGAGCATTACCAGTAAGTCTCCCTGTATTACTATTACTGTTAAATAGAAGGCTGGATTAGGAAGGGCTTGGGAAGCAAAGATCCTCTGGCATTCAGAGCATCTCTTTGTTTTTTTCCGGAGCCAGTTTGTCTTCTGTCCTCTGTAGGAAGCCGTTCTGGTTCCTGTCCTCTCACTGACCAGCACCTAGAATGTCAACAGAATAACTCATGTCTCCAACATCCTGTCCTTGCTCTGGATAGAGGGAATTGTTTGCCTTTGGAAAACACAGTGCTTACCTCTGTGGAAAAACCCTAAAGCTTGCATAGCTTTGATACATATACATATTGTTCTTATATGATGTCTATGGTCGTGTGTGTGTGTGTGTGTGTGTGCGTGTGCGCACTTGTAACTTAAAAAAAAAAAGTAACTGTTGGGTTTTCTGTATCTGCTGTGAGATTGGGAATCCAGAAGCTTTAGATACAGAAGGATCTTGGGGATAAGTTGGTTCAATTCCTTTTTATGGTTCTAGAAACAGAGGCCCAGTTGAAATAAAGTGATTTGAGATCTGAAGACTGGCCAGTGAGAACCAGGACTAACTCGTACCTGATCTCCCGATTCCTGGTTCTGTGGCCTTGACTTTGTGGTGTGTTTTTGTGGGGTTTTTGAAGTTCATTTGGCTACCTAATTAGAAGTTCTGGTAAATAGAATGCTGCTGATATTGGTATATATTTAAAACTACATATAGTCAAATCTTTTAAGAACACGTGGCATCATACATTAAGCTGTTCCTCGGAAACTAAGGGAATGGGGAAGGGTAAGAATTGTTCTGAGAATCAGGACATTCTGTCGCAATTTAGCCTCCAGACAGATGTTGGGCAAGTCAGTCTTACCTCTTGGGACTTTACTCAGAAGGGGCTGAATTAGACTGTTGCTTTTGCTGTTTTGAGCTCTGAAGTTTAGTGAATTTTTGTTTCTATGAAGGCATGTTACATATCTATCACATGATGATACAGAATATCTGCGATGTGGGTAAATCTTTCCCTTTAATTCCAGTCTTATAGAACATGGGCTTGTATTGTTGCCGTGAATATTCTTTTTATCAAAGAAGGGGCTACCTCAGTTGCAGAGCTGTCTGCTGTGTTTGGTAGTATCTGAGTGCGGAGATAGATATCTGAGTAAGCTCGCCACTGGGCAGTCATCAGAGCTCTGTTAGGTCAGAAGTGCTGTGATGAAGCCATGGGAATAGGAAGAAAGTGAGTGTGTGTGAGTTATGGACCCATCATTCCATTTCCCATTTCAGATGTCTTAAACGCTGAGATTGAAGATACTTGGCAAGTTCTGTAACTGTGATACTTTGAATTCCTTCCGCAGCCCACACTTTGTCGTTTTAGAGTCTGACTTTTATGATGGTAGTATAATTTTTGTCTAAGTGGTGTTAGAGATTGAATCACTGCTTTTGCCATTACTGCTTCTACTTGACAGATGCGAAATGCGAATCTTAGGGGGCTTAACTTGCCTCGATTGTATGTTGAAGTGTTAGTCGTTCATTCGTGTCCGACTTTTTGTGACCCCATGGACTGGGCTTGCCAGGCTTTTATGTCCATGGGATTCTCCAGGCAAGAATACTGGAGTGGGTTGCCATTTTGGTCCTCAAACCCAGGTCTTCCTGACTTCAGAGATCATGCTTTTTCTTTTTTTAAACCATAATACCTTCTAGGTGCCACATTCTGCTCCATTTTGAGTTGATGTTTCATTTACCTTACTTTCTTACTGATTTGAAGTTCATTGTTCTCCTTTTTACCCCTTCATGTTATTCTCCAGTGCCTGGCATAGAACCATAATAGTAACATTTTTTATTAATGATTTAAAGGTAGTGACTGATGAACAGAAAGGGAAAAAGAAAGCCAGAGGCTTCTGAGTCATTATACTTTGTCACCTTGTAACCTTGAACAACATAAGAAAAAATTCCCTATCAGTTTCTTCACTTGAAAAAGTAGGGAAACTATTATTTGTTGTACTGGGCTATTGTGACTTTAGAAATAAAGTTCATTAAACTCACTGTATAGTGCTTAGCACATAATAGATAATTAATGAGTGGTCTCTGTTATAGTTATGTTGCTGTTAAATTAACAAAAACCTACAACATTGCTTTTACTTTCTCTTTTTTCCCCCCTTAGGATAGAGCATGCCATTTCCCCTAAATGCCTGCTACCCTCAGGGAGTTCTCAGTAATAGGATGAACATATCATCCATGGACTATGGGGGCTTAATGTTATCAGATACCATTTCTTTTGATACCCTTTCCCCCAGTCAATTAGGGGAAACCCACATAGCCTGAGGCACTGCTGGGTGTTAGCTCCAGCTCTGCCTGCTGACTCCTGGCAGGGGCCGTCTCCAGGGAGGTGGATGGAGCTTGGATGGTAATCAGCCTCTTGTCTTCATGCTTTCCTTCCCTGTCACCTGTCTCAGTTCACTGGGAAAGTCCCCAAAGTTTTTCTTCTGCTGAAGTGTGGCCCAGTAGCCAGACAGTGGCCTGTGCAGTAAGTGGAGAGGAAGCTGTGTTTCTTCCCTTGTTTGTCAGCATTTTGGCATGGGAATTTTTATCTGCCACATTGAGTCTATTGGCTCCTGCTGCTGTCACCAACATCTCTTTTCTGTGTTCAGAAGCCACTCGGGCACACTTCTCAAGGTTTAGGTTAATTAACCTTTGTTGGTCCATTTCATCTGTCTTAGAAACAAACTTCTTTATCATCCCTTCCCTTCAACTTCTGGGAGGAAGGAGTTTTCTAGGCAGAGGAAACTTATCACAGGGATGAGTGCAGTACCTGGCACTCAGCAGGTGCTCACAGATGAAAGAAACTGTGGGTGACTCTAGTCCCTGTTCAGTATTTGCTATTTACAAAAGATGAGCATTAGATTCAGTAACTTGGGTTGGAAAATTACCCTTTCATCTGCAGTGATGCCTGATGATGGGAGAGTGGCAGGGAATAGGGAGGGGTTTGAAGAGTTTCTCGGGGTAAGTGGATTAGTGTAGCTCTGAATTCAAAATAAGGTACATATTTGAAAATTACTTAACAGAGAGCCTTGAATTAGCTTCTCCTTGTAGGGTAATTGACAGGTATTGACTAGTTGTGATAGGTTATAATACATACCACTTAGGTCTTTTTGTCCTCAAAGAACTTAAAAAACAAAACAACAAAACACTTTAAACAGTGAATCCACCATGTATTCTTCATCATAGCTTAATGTTCTCTTCCCTGTCTTTGTTGTATTATGTTTCTTAGGATGCGTGAGTGAACTTTGCCAATTGGTTTATAAAACACTTAGGGATTTAAAGTCTCTGGGGAGTGAGAATTGAAATGACAATTTGCAGCTTCACATTTGCTGGTTAACTGCTGGCTTAGTGTTCTTTTCCTATTTGTTTTTCCCAAGCTGTAGACCCTATCAATCAAATCAAATGAAATCTGGGAATTGTGAGTTGTTTTGTTTTGTTTTCCTTGAAGTAGTTAGCTCTGACTACCAGACCTGGGAGAAATGCTTGCTGTGTAGTGATTTCTAAAGTCAATCTTTACCAGATGCTGGGGGGAAAAAGAATGAGAAGTTTGCTAGTTGAGAAATTCATTAAGTTCTTCTCAGGCTTTCAAGTCGTGTGTCAAGAAGAAGCTTTGATGGAACACTAGGAGGTACATCGTTTGCTTCTTATCCCTTATTTCATTTGTATAACGAGCTACTAAGGTGCTGCCTGGTGGCTCAGATGGAAAAGAATCCATCTGTCAATGCAAGAGACCCAGGTTGGATCCCTGGGTAGGGAAGATCCCTTGGAGAAGGGAATGTCAACCCACTTCATTTTTCTTGCCTGGAGAATTTCATGGACAGAGGAGCCTGGTGGGCTGTGGTCCATGAGGTCACAGAGAGTCGGACACGACTGAGCCACTAACACTTTCACTTTTCAAGGTGTTCTAAGTAAATAAATATATTATTCCAAATGATTAGCTGTTTTCTGTCCAAACCCAGCTGTCTTGTACAAGGCCTTAAAAAAAAACAAACAAAAAAACCCCACAAAATTACTCTCTGTAGAGGATTAGGAAAATGGTAACTGGGACAAACAAATTCATAAAGGTGGTATAATATCACTCATTACTGTTTATATATAGCAATGGTATTTTGTTTGTGTGTTTTGTTTTTGAGTAAGGAGCTAGAGAAAGGAAGGAAAACCGCATTCCCTGCTCTGGATTAAAGTGGTCTGAAAGCATTTTCTAGAAGACCAAGGACTGGAGTGATGTTTTCCTGTCTGTGGAGGAAGTTAAGGAAGGGACTAGATGGAGGTTGTGGGAAAGGTAGGTGTGGTGGAGGGTTTTACAGTTTGGGGTACCCGTGCTCGGTTTTACATGGGATGTAACTGAGTGCTAACTGAAGTTGGCACCAGCGAGACTGCTAACAGTGACACTGGGTCATGTTGGTATGGTTCATTTAAATACAGATCAAGACCTGGTTTGTTACGATGCTGCTGGTGTTGATGCTTTATTGAGGATTTAACACGTGCAGAGCACTTTACATGTTCATTCCTGTTTAATCCCGACAATGACCATTTTCAGGTGGTAGCTTAGAGGAGTGAAGAATTTGCCCAGGGTTATACAGTCAGCAGTGGAGAAGGCAATGGCACCCCACTCCAGTACCCTTGCCTGGAAAATCCCATGGATGGAGGAGCCTGGTAGGCTGCAGTCCATGTGTTCTCTAAGAGTCGGACACAACTGAGCGTCTTCACTTTCACTTTTCACTTTCATGCATTGGAGAAGGAAATGGCAACCCATTCCAGTGTTCTTGCCTGGAGAATTCCAGGGACGGCGGAGCCTGGTGGGCTGATGTCTTTGGGGTTGCACAGAGTCGGACACGACTGAAGCGACTTAGCAGCAGCAGCAGCAGCAGCATATGGTCAGCAGTGGGCTTACCTGGTGGCTTAGTGGTAAAGAGTGCCTGCAATGCAGGAACCGCAGGAGAAGAGGGTTCCTCCCTGGGTTGGGAAGGTCTCCTGGAAGAGGGAATGGCAACCCATTCCAGTGTCAAAGAATTGGACACGACTGAAGCGACCATACCATACTGAACACACGCATACCGTAAGGGGTAGAGCTTGGATCTGAAACTACTGTACAATATTGAACCTGGAAGTAAAGACAAGGTTAAGTTAAAGGCAAGGTTATCAAAATAAAGAATTGAACCAGAGAACTATTTCAGGGACAGGAGCCACAATGTTTAGTAACAGACAAAGTGTGTGAACTTGAGGCAAAATGAGGAGGAGGATTTTAAAATTACGATTTTGGAGAGAAAGCAAGACCATAGTGCTAGTGATGGGGGTGGGAAGACTAAGGCTCTATCCCAACCGTGTTTATGGACTCTCCGTCCTAGAAACCAGCCAGTAGCCCTTTATCCGTGTTAATTTCATCTTTGGCTTTTAGAGAACAGCTGTCACTCTATGTGCTTGCGGTCGTGGGACACAGGGTGAGTGCAGTGCTTTTGTGCCAGACTCCTGTCACACATGGGTGTTGATTCTAGCATCAGACCAATCCCTCCTTCCCAGCAGAGCCCAGGTTCACACATCACACCACCACATGGTCCTCTGACATAGCTAACCTGGGCATCTCATGGCAGTAGGACAGCCATTTTCACCGATTTACAAGACCCTCCTTAGGAAAAGTGAAAGTGAAAGTCGCCCAGTCAAGTCCGACTCTTTGCAACCCCGTGGGCTATATATATAGTCCATGGGATTCTCCAGGTCAGAATACTGGAGTGGGTAGCTGTTCCCTTCTCCAGGGGATCTTCCCAACCCAGGGATCGAACCCAAGTCTCCAGCATTGCAGGTGGATTCTTCCCCAGCTGAGCTACAAGGGAAGCCCAAGAATACTGGATTGGGTAGCCTATCCCTTCTCCAGCAGATCTTCCCAGGAATCAAACCGGGGTCTCCTGCGATGCAGACAAATTCTTTACCAGCTGAGCTACCAGAGAAGCCAGGAGCCATTTTTCTAACGTCTCCAGACCAGCTTTTCAAGACCATGAGGACAGCCAGTTCTTGGGCAGAGTTCATACTGAGTGGATGTCGCATTCTGCAGGCATTGTTTCAAGGACCCAGGATTCTCAGGCCTGACTGAGCAACCTGTGGCAGATCATATTTCTCTTTGACTCGGGAAGAATGCTGGCTAAGTCTTGACTTCAGTACTGTGACTTCAGCAGTGGATCTGTCAAGGGCTCGAGCCTGGTTGACCACCATCCATGCTACCACATATGTCCGAGTGTGGCTCTGTGGATTCACTGTGAATCATTACATGTTTTTATTCCCTTTTTGTAAACTTTGTATTTTTCTCGGTGAATCTTTCCCAATGAAATATTTCCTTGATTAAAATAGGCCTCCCCTTAGGAGACAATACTAATGTTGTGTGCAGGATGGCACACATTATGGGCAGCTGGCCAGCTGCCTAGAGATGTCCTTGAGCCCTTTGGTTTCCTCCACCTGCTTTCTAAAGCATCACCGAATATACTGGAAGCTATTTGGCGGAAAAACCCAAATGAATTTTTTTGGCTAACCCAATAATTGCCTCTCATTAAAGAAGAGTAGGCCACCTGCCCCCAGGCAGTCTCAATATTACTTAAAGCAACACCCTCTTTAAAGGAAACATTTTCTTTCTCTCCTCACCTGCATCAAATGTTTGCTATTAGGAGAAGACTCTTGAAGCCATTGATTAGTTTGCAAGTCCTTTCCTAAGGATAGTCAGCCAAATATGCTTTCCAGAGAGAATTAGATATAGCTGGGTAAGCTTTTGAAAAGAGTGGAGAAAAGGAGAGAAACTCTGGGAAGGGAAAGTGACATTGTGTTCCTTAATAAAAGCCTGAATAAATAGCGGACATAATTGATCGTGTGTGTGGTTGTATGCTTTAGAAAAGTGGTGAGTATTCTACATACCTGCCACCAGCGGGAAGAAGAGCGTTGCAAGAGAGGTAGATGTTTGCTTGGGACAAGGAGTACACCCCTCTCTTAGGAATCTGTTCAGTGCCCACTTTCGCTCATGATACTCATTCATTTCATTGACAGCATTCTTCAGGAAAGAGAAATAAGGTGTGGAATCCACTCCTTCCACTCCCTAAGAGGCTCTCTTTAAGGTTAACCCACTTTGAGTTAGGTCAAGGGCCAGCCAACTCCTTTCCCCTATTTACCTTAGGATTATGACTCAGTTCATTCACTGGAGCCTGGTGTTGTCCTTGCCTCCAGTTCCCTCTCCATCCACATAAGTGGAATCTCAGCCAGTTTCCAGCACCCTGAACAATCTCTCTAGCCTGAATGACTCCACTGTGACCAAGCTTCTGGCTAGCTGGGCTCATGGTGGTACTCTTTTAATGTCACAAGATAACCTTTGTATCCTCTGGACTTTGAGCCTTCAGTTTCGCTTACAGCTATTCCCTGGTGGATATTGTACATGAGCAGGGGTGTGCGTTAGCCCTACTGTGTAACTTCTGTGGTCGGAGGAGGTGACCCCATTATAGTGGCCCCACAGCCGAGGTCCCAGGTGTCACTGGGAAGCTAAACACTGGATTACATAGTCTTTTTGGCTGGTTAATCTCCTCCTAAGATTTTGTACACAGTGATTCTTTAGTAGTTTGAATGCTATACTGTAAACCTCATTTCTTTTACCATGTTACCGCTCAGTAACTTCTTCCTTTTTTATCTCACCTCCATAGATGAGACTGCTTCTTGCTCTTTTGTATTGTCTTTGAGCGCATGGCAGGTGGGATTGGGACCCCTGTGAAGGCTACCCTTGTGTATTGTTTTCATGAGCTAAATAAAGCACAAAAAGAAAACCAAAAGATAGACTTTCTCTCCAGGCTAGAAGGGAAAGGAAGGACAGTGTGTGGTTTACATATGAATGTTGTTTGATTGCCCTCCTGAAGAGAATATTTTCTAATTCTGTTCTTGTCTTCTTTTTGGTCTTACATTTCTTCTTCCCTTCCTTTCCCCCATGTATGTTATGTATATATTATTATTATTTTTTTTTAATTGGGAGCAAAATTTAATCCACTCTACTGTTAAATTTCATTTTGTTTTAAACTTTTTCCTGGATCAACTTATTTTTAGAGCCCCTATTAAGAGACATATTTTTTTTTTGTCTCAATAAAATTCATATAGGACAAGAGAAAGAAGGAAAGAATTTTCAGTTTTAGTCTTACTTATATATTCTGTGGCTAAATGATTAGGTATTTAAAGGTATTTGATCTCATGTCAAGAAGCAGCAGTTTTAAAATGGGCATTTCTAACAGAATCAGCCTTGACACACAGCAAAATAAAGACTTTCTCGGAAAGTTTTAAGCCTGTCTATTTCCTTCTGCACTCTTCCTTCTTTCAGATCCACTTCCTCTACCAGCCTGCCTTCTTTTCCTCATTTCGATAGCTTCTTTGCTAACTCAGGTATTGACGTGTTTCTGTTCTTCTTTTCCCCCCCCTTATTCTTTTTTGGTACTGACATTGAAGTTGTTTGCGTCTTCAGGGGTGGCGTGGGTAATAGTCTTCCTGGTATTTCTTCATCCACAGGTGAGGAGTCCCTTTGTACCTACCAAAGACAAAAACAAAACAAAATAAAGCCCCTACTGCCTCCCAACAAAAAACCTGAGACGTCTTTTGGCAGTGAAAAGTGGAGAAATTTGGATTGACCAAAGTGTAAAGTTACCAGAATTCTTCTAGCTAACAGCTGTATGTGTTAAAGAAAATTTCATTTTTTAAAGGTGAAGAATTTAATCTCTAAAGCAGATGATCAGAGAGCCAAGCTGAAATAGAAACTTATTTCCATGTTCTATCTTAACCAACTGAGCAAGTGTTTCCAATGCTATCTGTGTGAATCCTATAGGTAAAAAATTAGTTAAATAACATCAGTCTTAACATGGATCAGCCCTGTGAACCTGATGAAGAAATGGAGACCCAGGAAGGCTAATGGCTAATCCCTCATCCTGTCCCTTGACTCTTGGAGGCACTGAGATAAAGCTGTTTTATTGGACTCCTTATCCCTTTCTTCCTCCCAACCTCTTTCTTTTCTTCTGTTTCTCATTTTCTTCTATCGAGTTAACACATATAAAGGAATAAAAGCTATCTTTGTAGCTGAGGCCGACTGATATTTTGGGTGGAGAGCAGGCAGCAACACTACTGCTCGACACTAGGGAAGTAACTGTTACCCAAACTTTAAGACAAACCTGCAGTAGGGCTAGACTGCACAGAAATGAGTGTATTTAGTTACTGGTCATTTTGTTTGACTTTGTGTGAGACACATCGCCTTGTTGTTGAGCACATATTGTCCAGTTTTTCACTGCATTCCTGGCAAGCTTCAAAAAAAGTCTGCTACCATCTACTGCTGTTGATTGATGCCAGGGAAGTTTGCTGCACCTAACAATAGCCCTGCTCCATGAAGCACTGCATTGATGCTTTTAGAACTCATTACTGCTAACCAAACAGTAGTGGTTTTATTAGTGCACTAATGGAGCCTGGTACTTGGAGGCTGGGGCTTGCGGGAGTTGGGGGGGAAAGTGGGGCAAGGAATGTGGGCAGGGAAAAAAAAATCCATTTCCATGATGATTGGTGACCCCAGAAGAGCTGTCCAATAAAGAGCAGTTTCCAGTAAAACAATGTAATAATCTGTATACAATGCAGGGTTTAATATGCATATGGAAGGATGCACTAAATCAATTATTCCTAGCAGGGAGGAACAAGGGCTTTCTCAATAAAGAATCAGCAAGACAGCAGAGTTTTCTATGGCCTTTTCCAATGAAGCAATTTGCTTTCCTAACAGTGCATGGAAGCGAACAAATGAGTTGTGCAAGGTAGGGATGCTGATGCATGGAGGACTGTGCTGGAAAACTTGGCAGGCCCTCATTGTGGGCAGCAAGACAGACCCTGGTGACAGCATCTATTCTCTTTCATGGTTTTTGAAATGTACTTAGGTCCTTCTTTGCAGCTTTTGTTTTTGTACAATATTTTAATTGGGTAGCTTTCAGTTTACCGTTCATGTATGTAGTTACCAGTGTATTTGAAATTTTGTTTACCGTCTGACAAATTTGTTTTCCATCTGACCTATCTGTTCTATGGTTCTTCCCCCTCCTTCTTGATTTCTTTTGGATTAAGCAAAAAGTTATTCCAGGTTCTCTATTTGTTGACTTGCTAATTCTTTTACTCTTCTTTTTACTCTTCTTTTAGTGACTGTCCTGGAGATTATAGGGTTGCGTCCTTGCCTTATTGCAGTCTAACACAGACTCTTCCTTTTGTCTCTTTGACTTGGTCCCCTCCTTTCATTTGGAAAAGTTCATGACTCTTAATAAATCCCACTGGCAGTGGAACAGTTTTGTCCTTATTTCCTGCTTGAATCCCTCCCATGGCAGCTTGTACTTTCTGAAATTGCGTATAACTGTCATCAGAGCTCTTGCCCAGAATCATCTGCCCTTGGAGACATGCCGCCGGCAGCCCCACTGCTGGTTTGTGGCTCTCAAGAAGAAGGATGCACGCTTTCTAGTATCCCCATGAGGCCATCAGCTCTCCCATAGCAGGCTTTTTCTATTCATTGCGCCATGATATCTGGCCCATGGTAGGCTGTCACTGGAAATATGAATAACTAGGCTCCCCAAAATCAGATGTCAGGACCCATTTCAGAGTCAGGATGCAAGCTGGGGGCGGTTTAGCACATTTTAAGTGGGATCTGATTTTTAAAACTACCAGCTTCTACCAGTGTCTTCTGGTTGTTTATTTCAGTTGAATCAAGGTTGTTCTTTACTCGTTTTCTTATCTCTGATGTCATTCCGGTTCATATACACACTAACTTTCACCATACTCACTCACTGGTTGTGATGTGATAGTTGCTCAGTCATGTCTGACTCTTTGTGACCCCATGGACTGTAGCCCTCCAGGCTCCTCTATCCATGAAATTCTCTAGGCAAGAATACTAGAGTGGATAGTCATTCCCTTTTCCAGGCGATCTTCCTGACACAGGGATCAAACCCAGGTCTCTGGCATTGCATGTGAATTCTTTACCTTCTGAGCCACCAGGGAAGCTCAAGCAATTTCACCCACTCACTGGTGGCTACCCATAATAGTATTACAAAACTTTTTGATAACGTGATAGAGCTCCCTGAGTATCTAGTAACTACCATTGATTTTCAGGGGAATGTGAAACATATGTTTGGAAATATTGTGTGGAAACATCCTTGAGTTTCTCTTGGATTTCTTGAGCTTTGTGCCTGAAGCATATAAAATGTTATAAAATCTTAGCAGAGAGAGTCCGCTGTGCTGGAGGTCAGTAATATTTTGGTTATTTTAAGCTGTGATAAGGAAACCTAGAGCAGAGGTGTGAACTTTGTCTCCCTGTGGCATTTTCCAGTCCTGTTATGGTTATTGGTTTTTTAAAGTAACCCCAGAGATTTATCATGGTGAAGCAAACACCCACTTCTCAATGATGGAGTTTTTGGATCATGCAGCTTTTTGCTTAGGGACCACATAGTCTGTGCAGAAGCAGCTCAAAGTTGTCAAGACCTAAGTTTACCATCCAGGGCTGCCAGGTTTTGAGTACCTGTGGGCAAGTTACATCACCCCTGTCAGCTTTGCTTGTACAGTAGGGCTAATGAAACTCAGCTTACCCGACAGGCTTGAAGTTACATGTTGGTTCCTAAAAGTGTTTCTGAAAACTAAGTCCCTCTACATATGTGATTTGTGCATGCTATTTTCTCTCACTAGATGTTTTCCATTTGGGCAACTTCTTAGAATACAGGCACCCTCAGGCAGAGCTTGCTAACCTTGATTTATGTGTTTTTGAGGTAGGTGGTGGAAGATTGAAACCACTGGCTAATCTATTGAGGTCAAGAGAATCTTTTTCCTACTCTTAACTATGCTATGCTTGAAATCTACTCCAAAGGTATTATAGGTTGTTCCAAATGATCCAGTTTTGGGCTCTGAGATACATAAAGTCAGAGGGGAGAGAGTTCTGCCTTAAACTTTCAGGGAAGAGTTTTCTCAAGATCAGTTACCAAGAAGTTGTTTCTTGAAACAAAGGCACCTGGCTGATGTGAATTGACAATCCAGAGAAATATTTATCACTGCTGCTTCTGCCAAAGTGAATGTGGTCACCAGGGGCAACCCTAGCAGCCGTGTTTACCTAGACAAGTGCTAGTCCTGAGTTCAGATGCCCCGTCCTGGGACTGCCAGCTGGTCTGGAGTTGGGAATGCAGAAAATGCACGTTCAGTGGCAGCTTCCGTGGGTGCTGGAAAAACCCCATTTGGGGAGCATCTGCTGAACATGCATGGAGAAGGGCTTTTCGTGATTACAAAATGACTTCTTGAGGGACTGCTAAGTGGAAGGAGAGTTGTATAGACGTCCTGCTCGGGACTCAGGAGCACTATTGAAACTGTTAGGTAAGAAGAAGAGAAGAGGCAGAGCTGTTCTCTTACCAGGGTGCCCGTGAAAGTGGGAGAAGGAGGGGAAATCTAGGACACCTCCTGGGACAGGGTAGGGGGTTGGCATACTTCACGATTCCTGGAATTGGCTTTGAGGAGTGATGTTCACCTCATTTTTCAAAGCAAGATTAGTAGATAGTGGCAGTAACTAGAAACTAATGTTCTGTCTAAAACTTTCATGATGCATGAACTCCTTTTCTTTTTAAAAATATTTCTTTATTTGGCAGTCCTGGATCTTCGTTGCGGCACACAGGATCTAGTTCCCCAACCAGGGATCGAACCCAGGCCCCCTGCATTGGAAGTGCAGAGTCTTAGCCACTGGGGCATCAGGGGAGTCCTTGAACTCATTTTCTAATTTCTGTGAGAGGCTGCACCTGTTTAGCTCTCATTGTAGAGGGCTGACTGGTTGGCAGAGCGTCCATGAAATCTCATTTTTTAAAGCATTTGAAGCAAGAGACTGATGCTCTAATAGAACATGTTGGGTGTGCACTTCTCTTTGCTCAGCTGCAGCCTTGACAGATGCATCGCAGCAGCAAGTGCCTGAATCCGTACTTGTCCGTGCTGACTTCTAGTCAAATTGCCACAGTGACACTTCTGCGATTTGGAGGAGACTTTCCATGAGATGAGATTTTAGTTGCTATATTTAACTTTTAATTGTACCCTGTTGGGATGACTTGTAATTGCCCAAGTGTTTAAACCAAAGCATGAAAATGTCAATCAAGTAACTAACAGAATTGGAAGAAAAAAAAACCCACAACAATATAAGAAACCCTAAAATCTACCAGTGTGTCTCAGGCAATTAATTAGAGCAACCAGTGGTTTGTAACCTGTGTGACTCTTTCATGAGCTTGGAAAAATAGACCCCGTGTCTCCCAGATGGGCAGCCTGCTTTCAAGAGGACCTAGCGTAATCGAATTTGACTTGACTCTGTAGATGTGGGTAGTCAAGCCTTAATGATTCAGGTATAGCTTGTTCTCTGTAGGTATCTGCAGGCAGTTGCAATCCGGTGTTGGCTGCCACATCACCATTTATCATCCCAGTCTCATTAGGGAACTCAGAGTCACCTGAGCAAACACAAGATCGCATAGACACACAGATTTGACAGATGTGAAGTTCCTTAAGTTTGAGGAGAAAAATATGAGTTTGTCTGTGAACCTGGATAATTCCTGTCCCTCTTCTGCCCCTTGGAAGCAAATGATTGAGAGGTGACTAAGATTTGTGTTGAACTCGTGCTTGAAGTCTGCTGATATAAAAGTTCAAGGTTCTGGCTGAATTGGAAGAGTTGGGGAGCTCTGTTTTTTTTGAGGGGGTGGCCACACTGTGTGGCTTGTGGGATCTTAGTTCCCCGACTGGGACTTGAACTTGGGCCACGGCAGTGAAAGCACTGAGTCCTAACTGCTGGACCATCAAGGGAATTCCGTGGGAGGTCTTTGAATGACACTGACACACATAGAAAATTCCTTGGCTATCTGGTGGGCGAATCTGTCATCTGGGTAGACCACAGGGTCCTTGCTGTTGGGCAGTGCAGTGAGCTAGCAGTGAGGCCAGGAGGGTGTCAGGTAATGGTCCAGGGTGTGGGGGCTGCCAGGTGTGCAGACATGAAGTGTTCCCGTGGTCTGTGCACATTTATCCGAGAGAAACAGGGCCTCGAGTCTTGGGACTGAGAGGCTGGCTTTCAAGGCAAGAGATTAGAAGAAAGAAAACATGCCACACATGATCTATCTCTTGCCTTGCTTGACTCCCATCTTCGTCCGCTGCCCTCACATAAAACCTTCCCTTCCATGCATCTCAGTCAGCGCTAAAATCTTGCTGACCCCAACTGTTACTTTGACCTGCTCCATCTGTTTTCTTTGTGCACCAGTGAGTATGTGAACAAATGTACTGATTTAAAAAAAAAAGGTGCTCTTGGAGCAGTTGGAAATGGTAATTTCCCTTTTCTCTTCATTTATGTTTATAGAATTTTTTGGCCATGTTTTTTTTGTGTGTGTGGGAAAATATATGCAAAACAACATTTGCCATTTAAATGACTTTTAGGTGTACAATTCAGTGGCATTTAGTGTATCCACAGCGTTATGCAGCCATCACCCGTAGGCATCTCCAGAGCAGTCATCTTAAACTCAAAGTCTCTACCCATTAAGCAGTAACTCTCCATTCCTGCCTTTCCCCAGCCCTGGGCACTAACCTCTACTCTACCTCTCAGCTTCTGTGAATTTGCCTGTTCTGGGCACCTCGTGAAAGTGGAATCGGGCTGTATTTGACCTTTGTGTCTGGTGGATTTCCATCAGCATCATGTCTTTAAGGTTCGTCGGTGTTGTAGCACATGTCAGAATTTTGGTCCTTTGTAGGGCTGAGTGATATTCCGTTGTATGTGTGGGCCACATTTTGTTTGTTCACTATTGAGAGACATTTGAGTTGGTTCTGTCTTTGGCTATTGTGACTGCTGCTGCTCTGAAAAGTGCTGTACACCTTTCTGTTTTTGCGTTCATTATTTTGGGATGTGTACCCAGAAGTGGAATTGCTGGATCACATAATAATTCTAGGTTAAATTTTTTTTTTTTTTTTTTTTGCTATCCAGACCCAACTTTACTCCTGTCTCTCATCACCCCTCCAACTCTTGTTTTTTTTTTTTTTTTTTATTTTTAAATTGGAGGTTAATTACTGTACAATGTTGTGTTCATTTCTGCCACACAACTATGTGAATCAGCCTAGGTTTAACTTTTTGAGGTAATTCTGTGTTTAATTTTCCACAGCGGTTGCACCATATTCCCATCAGAAATGTACGAGGGTTCCAATTTTCCACATTCTTGCCAACACTTTGCATTTTTTTGATAATAACCATCCTAATGGGTGTGAAGTGGTGTGTCAAACGGAATCTTGTGGTTTTGATTTGTATGTGTGCATGATTTTTTAAAAGTTTCAGCAGAGCATGTGTGTCGTTTTGCATCCCTGCTTATTAATTTTTTTCTCATGTTTTGCCTTTAAATGACTTTTTCATTGCATTTTTCTGGGTCCACCTGGAAGTTACTTACCAGTTTTACCTGAAGAATTAGATTTTGAAGCAAGGACACAAACATGGCCTTCAGTACAGAGAGGGAAAGGGAAGAGTTAAAAGAGTGTGTAGCCACCCCTGAGAACCCCCCAGGGGGAAACTGAAGGGCTTCCTATGCCTGGTTTGGCCTCTGGGCAACTTCACTAGTAATCTGCACTCTGCCTGCTGCAGAATATGGGAGGGAGTCTGCTTGCAAGAAGCAAATTCTTGGTGAGACAAAAATGGATTAGACCAGGGTAATACCAAGCAACAGAGACAGAGCAAAAATCATCTAATTTATCATCCTCCCCCCCAAGGCTGAGAGGCTTTTAAGTAGTTTCGGAAAACTTTGAAGGGGGAGGGAAAACTTGAGAGTAATTTAAAAACTTGTCCCCTACAGGCCAGTTTGTTAAAAGACCAAATTTTACCAGAAGGCTAAGGCTGTGATTAAGCAAAGCCTTTGAAAAAGAATCTTAAAACACCCCATTAAGAGCGATGACAGAGTACGGTTACTAAACGCCAGAGTATTTAAACGAAGAATAGTGAAGCAAAAATGAGTGCTTTGTGCGAAGAGTAATTTGGTCACCAAAAATTATAGAAACTTTCAGAAAGATACAGAGAATGCTTGTGAGAGGGAAATGGGACTCTTTGTAGAGCTGAGTTTTAAAGAAATGTTTACCTCATTTGCAAACATTTCTAAGAGCAAAGAGAAATATTACTTAAAATGCCCTTAGGAAAACACCCATATCGTTTCTTACTACTTTTTAACCTGCAGTTGTGGGAAAGAAGCATCCATTTCTGAGTCATATCTGAAAGAACCAGCTCTTAATCAGGTTCCTACGAGACACTGGATAATACTTGTCCTACAAAGTGGAGGTGACGAGGATCACACCTTACACTGGGCGGCCATTGAGCACTAGTGGCGAATTCATCTGTGTTTCAGGAAGTAGCTGACCATTCACCTCTGAGTCTGAAAATTGCCAGACAGTCAACTCTGAGCTTCAGAGTCATTCCAGTTGATTATGTGGAGATCTGCAGACTAGAGCAAATAGAAGAATGAATTGGATGTGCCTGAGCAACTTTATCCATGTCTGTGTAATCACCTTCATGGTGGGGGTTGCGGGGGGTTACTTCCATGGTAACAGTGCCTCTGTAGAGATACTTAGAAACCCACTGGTGGAAAGAACTTGGTCGGGGTCTTCTCTGTTTCTCAGTTGCAGAGGCAGCATGAGACGGAGCTCAAAACTAGGCATAGGAGACATGGGTTCCTGACACATTTTACCTATTGTTGGCCGAGATGCCTGGTGTTGGTTGCTTAATCTTTCTGCAAAGTTGGCTGGCTACTATGGGATGCATCATGGATGCGGATCATTTTGGAACAGTAGGAAATGATAAGTGTTGTTATTAGTAAGTCAAACAGTAAAACTGAAATGAAAGAATAACTGCTCTGTTCCGCCCTGCCCTCATCAACTCATTTCCTCTTTTGGCATCACTAAGGGTTCTCTTGTCAGCGGGTGCAAAGCTCCCATTAAAGTTTTTGGCTCTGAAGACATCAGAGTTGAATGAATGACTTTGGAGTTGGAAAAATAAATTGTTGGCTTATTATGGACCTTATTGTGATTTACCTAATTTCAATGCCAATAACATTAGGTACCAGCCATGAATTAATTCTCTTCTCTTTTTTTTGGTGACACTTTAAGCCCCACAGCCTTGTTATGCTGTTTCCAGACAATTAATACTGTGCAGCCACATTGGGGCAACAAGTCAGTGCTAATGTGTCTGGGAAAATTGGGTGCAACTATGAAATTTAAGAGTCTGGCAAAGGCCTGGCAAAAAGGGGCTGAAGAAGTGACAACTTACTTTGTGAAATCTACAGACATGACCAGGAGTACATGATTGGTCCATTCAAACTCTCTCAACTCTTCCTCATAGAATTTCCCCCAGATGCTATTCACAGCACCATGGATTCACCTAAAACTTCTAGAAATGTAAAAGGACTCAATTCTGTTGTGAACATGTCTTTCTGCTACCAAATCTCAGCTACCATGGAGTTCATTACCTTTTGTACAGGGAGATTACTTGGGAATAATGTTATAGGAATAGTGTAAGTATAGGTAAGTGGAATGGTTTAGTTGCCTTATTTTGTGTGACGATATCATTGTACATTTTATTATGTTTGTGTATAATTATAGTGAATGCTATTACTGTTTTACTCTGAGTGCCTACCACATTTAGAGGAATAAGCTTGAATTCAGGGGAAGTACTTTCATGTTGAGGCATGTGTTCTTAGTCACCAGGTGCTTAAATTATTTTTGTGCTTGTGTGAAGCATTCTTCCCAGAATTCAAAAGCTTCCTAGGGCTTTGCTTGTTCCCATGTTTTGCCAGTTATTAAGTCATGGATAAACCAGTGTGGGGAGGTCACACGTGTTCGTGCTGTCCTGTGAAGGGGTACCAGGAACAGGGGTTTGCAGCCTGCATTCAGATCCCAACTGAATTCAGAATTTTGATTTTCCATTAGTTTGACTAGATAGTTAACTTAGATTGATTATTTAGTTGTCTCATTGCTTTTCTTTACAAGACTACTTGACTGAGGCCTAGTTTACATGTGATATGTTTTGATTTTAAAATGTGTTACGATTTTTAGTGGACTTGTCGTATTATGCCACTGTCAGTTCAGTTCAGTTGCTCAGTTGTGTCTGACTCTTTGCGACCCCATGAACCGCAGCATGCCAGGCCTCCCTGTCCATCACCAACTCCCAGAGTTCACTCAGACTCATGTCCATCAAGTCGGTGATGCCATCCAAACATCTCATCCTCTGTCGACCCCTTCTCCTCCTGCCCTCAATCTTTCCCAGCATGAGGGTCTTTTCAAATGAGTCAGCCCTTCACATCAGGTGCCCAAAGTATTGGAGTTTCAGCTTCAACATCAGTCCTTCCAGTGAACACCCAGGACTGATCTCCTTTAGGATGCACTGGTTGGACCTCCTTGCAGTCCAAGGGACTCTCAAGAGTCTTCTCCAACACCACAGTTCAAAAGCATTAATTCTTTGGCGCTCAGCTTTCTTCATAGTCCAACTTTGACATCCATACATGACCACAGGAAAAACCATAGCCTTGACTAGATGGACCTTTGTTGGCAAAGTAATGTCTCTGCTTTTGAATATGCTATCTAGTTTGGTCATAAAATTCCTTCCAAGGAGTAAGCATCTTTTAATTTCATGGCTGCAGTCACCATCTGCAGTGATTTTGGAGCCCCCCAAAATAAAGTCTGACACTGTTTCCACTGTTTCCCCATCTATTTCCCATGAAGTGATGGGACCAGATGCCATGATCTTCGTTTTCTGAATGTTGAGCTTTAAGCCAACTTTTTCACTCTCCTCTTTCACTTTCATCAAGAGGCTCTTTAGTTCTTCACTTTCTGCCATAAGGGTGGTGTCATCTGCATATCTGCGGTTATTGATATTTCTCCTGGCATCTTGATTCCAGCTTGTGCTTCTTCCAGCCCAGCATTTCTCATGATGTACTCTGCATGTAAGTTAAATAAGCAGGGTGACAGTATACAGCCTTGACGATCTCCTTTTCCTATTTGGAACCAGTCTGTTGTTCCATGTCCAGTTCTAACTGTTGCTTTCTGACTTGCATACAGGTTTCTTAAGAAGCAGGTTGGGTGGTCTGGTATTCCCATCTCTTTCAGAATTTTCTACAGTTTATTGTGATCCACACAGTCCAAGGCTTTGGCATAGTCAATAAAGCAGAAGTAGATGTTTTTCTGGAACTCTCTTGCTTTTTCGATGATCCAGCGGATGTTGGCAATTTGATCTCTGGTTCCTCTGCCTTTTCTAAAACCAGCTTGAACATCTGGAAGTTCACAGTTCACGTATTGCTGAAGCCTGGCTTGGAGAATTTTGAGCATTACTTTTTTAGCGTGTGAGATGAGTGCAATTGTGTGGTAGTTTGAGCATTCTTTGGCATTGCCTTTCCTTGGGATTGGAATGAAAACTGACCTTTTCCAGTCCTGTGGCCACTGCTGAGTTTTCCAAATTTGCTGACATATTGAGTGCAGCACTTTCACAGCATCATCTTTTAAGATTTGAAATAGCTCAACTGGAATTCCATCACCTCCACTAGCTTTGTTCGTAGTGATGCTTCCTAAGTCCCATTTGACTTCACATTCCAGGATGTCTGGCTCTAGGTCAGTGATCACACCATCGTGGTTAACTGGGTTGTGAAGACCTTTTTTGTCCAGTTCTTCTGTGTATTCTTACCACCTCTTCTTGATATCTTCTGCTTCTTTTAGGTCCATACCATTTCTGTCCTTTATTGAGCCCATCTTTGCATGACATATTCCCTTGGTATCTCTGATTTTCTTGAAGAGATCTCTAGTCTTTCCCATTCTATTGTTTTTCTCTATTTCTTTGCATTGATCACTGAAGAAGGCTTTCTTATCTCTCCTTGCTATTCTTTGGAACTCTGCATTCATGTGGGTATATCTTTCCTTTTCTCCTTTGATTTTTGCTTTTCTTCTTTTCACAGCTATTTGTAAGGCCTCCTCAGACAACCATTTTGCTTTTTTGCATTTCTTTTTCATGGGGATGGTCTTGATCCCTGTCTCCTGTACAGTGTCATGAACCTCTGTCCATAGTTCATCAGGTACTCTCTCTCTCTCTGATCTAGTCCCTTAAATCTATTTGTCACTTCCACTGTATAATCATAAGGGATTTGATTTAGGTCGTACCTGAATGGTCTAGTGGTTTTCCCCACTTTCTTCAATTTAAGTCTGAATTTGGCAATAAGGAGTTCATGATCTGAGCCACAGTCAGCTCCCTGTCTTGTTTTTGCTGACTGTATAGAGCTTCTCCATCTTTGGCTGCAAAGAATATAATCAGTCTGATTTTGGTGTTGACCATCTGGTGATGTCCATATGGAGAGTCTTCTCTTGTGTTGTTGGAAGGGGGTGTTTGCTATGACCAGTGCATTTTCTTGGCAAAACTCTATTAGCCTTTACCCTGCTTCATTCTGTACTCCAAGGCCAAGTTTGCCTGTTACTCCATGTGTTTCTTGATTCCTGCTTTTGCATTCCAGTCCCATAGTGAAAAGGACATCTTTTTTGGGTGTTAGTTCTAAAACGTCTTGTAGGTCTTCATAGAACCGTTGAGCTTCTTCAGCGTTGCTGGTCGGGGCATAGGCTTAGGTCACCGTGATATTGATGGTTGCCTTGGAAACGGACAGAAATGCCACTGTCACCACACTCTAATTTTAAAGCATTTCCATTGCGCTGAAAATAAATTTTGCTCCCGTTATCTCAATTTTTAACTTCTCTTTTGTGGGACTCCCGTCTGATTTGAGCGCTTACCTGGTGGCTCAGATAGTAAAGATTCTGCCTATAATGCAGGATACCTGGGTTTGATCCCTGGGTCGGGAAGATCTGGAGAAGGGAATGGCAACCCACTCTAGTATTCTTGCCTAGAGAATTCCATGGACAGAGGAGCCTGGCAGGCTGCAGTCCATGGGGTCGCAAAGAGTTGGACACAGCTGAGTGACTAACACACACACATCTGATATGAAAACCTGATCTATCAGGTATTCTAAAACTGAAAGAGTAAGAAATCATTTTTTGAAAAACGATCTTTCAGTTTTATTATACACTTAATACAGTGTTCTCTGTGTCAGGCACTGTTCTGAAGTGCCTTGTGAAAGTCAAATGCTTCGTGATGATCCACTTATTTATTCATTGATTCCTTATAACACTCTTATTATTTATATTTACTTATTTATATTTATTATAATAACACTCGTATTATTTATATTTTACAAATGAGGAAACAGAAGCATAGAAAAGGTAAGTATCATCACACTGCTGGTAATGGTGAAGTCAGGGATCAAAACATGTTGTTCTAAATATTTTGAAGCACCTGATGAGACCAGGAGTAGGAGGAGCAGGAGTCAGCCAGGATGCAGAGCATCAGAAAGAGTAAGCTAGTGCCCTCCAGGAAAGAGTCAAAACCTTTAGTAAACCCTGCTCTTGATGCCTCAGTGTAAGGTATTGAAGAATCAGATAAATCCATCCCAGTGGTCTGTGCAGCACTGTTCATCACCTAGGATTCGTCACTTTATTCACTCTCCCTTTTACCTTGGTGTCATAGGGAGCGAAACCTGTTTTTATGGAGTTAACTTTGGCTTACGAACTGGACCCCAAAGAGGTAGGGCATTGTGCTAGGGGTTCCTTACCCGAGAAGGGTGTTTGTTAGGTGGTTGGAGGTAGGGTGTGTTCTGGTCAAAAGGTCCTTAGTGAGAATTTGAGGCACCTGGCTTGGTGTGATCTGGGGGAAGAACTGGGCCCAGTCCATTGCCCAGTGTCCTGCCCTTGGTCTGGTCCCATCACCCTTCTCTTGCATATGGTTATGTTGTGACTCTTAGGGGTCTGCCCATTGACTTTGCTTACTCTGAAGCCTGGGACCCCTTCTTTGTTTAGGGGGTGATCTCTTGATCTCTCAGGGTACTAGATTTCTGGGGAGGCAAGCCCATAATGATAGTAGAGGAATTGAGTTCAGCTGCCTATCAGAAACAAAATGTTTGGAAATGGGAGAATCTGAAAAATGCCAACTGTGATAATAATTCCATTTTAGCCTCAAAGGGAAAATTGCCACTCTGGTTTTTACTTAGCATTCTCCTGTGTCTTCAGGGCACACAAAGGTTATGGAAGAATTGAGTAGTAGTATAGACAAGGAGACCCCCCCCCCCTCCTGGGTGTGTGTTCACATTTATGTTTAATAAATATTAATTGATTAGTGCATTCTGGTAGGAGAATTTGACCCTTTCTACTTAATCTGTAATGTACTTGGCATTCAATAGTTGCTTTTTGCTCATTTCAAATATACTGGCTTTGGGTTCTTTTTTTTTTTTTGGTTAACTGGAGCTACCATCTTTTCACTCTGTCAGTATAGCCCTCATCTTGCTGTTGGCAGATTTTCATTGGTTGAGGGCATCTTAACTTATCAAAGATCACAAGGACATGCTCAAGAGGGAATCAGACAGTATGTGGAATGCAGGGTTATCTGTCAGAACTGTTGGAATGTATTGAAACTTGGAAAGCTGCTAAACTTGAAACTCCACCGCTTTTTTTCTTCCTTGCACCAGCTCCTGTGGGTTTTTTGGGTTACATACTTGAGAAACAAAATATGGATTTAGGACTCTACATTGATGAGAACATAGGTAAGTAATTTCTGCCCATTAGTTTTATAAATTCAACAACAGGAACAACGTTTGAACCCGTGTTGAGTCCTGGGTGCTGAGAATACCTGAAATGTAATAAAAATCCTTTTTCCCTCATCAGTGATTTCTTAGTCTGACTTCTCTGTTCTTGTGTTGATCAGCTTCTTTCTTTCAAACTCATGAGCTAGGCATCAAACTTAGCCACATTTTGTAGAGATAAGTAACATTGATGATAACTTGACTTAGAAGAGAGGCATTTTTTCTTGTGGTTATGCAACCTGTGTCCTAAGACCATAGGAATCCATGGTATTGGCTCAGTGGCAGAGTCAGAACCGTCAAGCATTCTGAGCCTTTCTTATCTGGAAAAAAAAAAAAAAAGAAGATAATTGGCCCTGTACTCTCCTTGTAGCTCTCAGAGGGTTTGTGTCTGTTCAAATCATATTTTGGTCCTACGTTTGCTAGAACCTTCGAGTCCTAGGTGTTGAGTCTTGGCCTACCTGTGAAGCAGCAGAGCTGAGCTTTGGGAACCAGAAGAGGGACAATTCCAGAGTGTGATAGTCACCTGTTTTTAGGGGATGGTGTGGTTTGGGTGATGATGAGAAGCTTTGTGGGAACTGTGGGCTGAAGTTTTAGCATTTGTTTGTCCCTCTGAGTTTGCATATGTATGAAATAGTTCTTTCAGGGTTTGTGCCTTAGTTATTTAGAGGGACATTCTCTGATAAGTGGGCTTCCCTGATGGCTTAGACAGTAAAGAATCCATTGGCAATGTAGGAGACCTGTGTTCCATCCCTGGGTTGGGAAGATCCCTTGGAAAAGGGAATGACTACCCACTCCAGTATTCTTGCCTGGAGAATCCCATGGACAGAGGAGCCTGGTGGGTTACAGCCCATGAGATTGCAAAGAGTCAAACAAGACTGAGTGACTAACACTTTCACTTTTCTCTGGTAGGTAGAATGGGTCAGGTGCCTGGCTGAAGATACTTTCTTGGTCTCTGCCCCTACACAGATGCAGTTTCGAGTAACACCAAAGGCCAATGCAGCATATAGGATTAAATTTAACTCCCCCCTCCTTGAAGTGGGCTTTCTTTATCAGCTCTGAGATGCCTCCTAGATCATGCTGTTTAACCTGAAGAGCTATTACGGTGTCCTTACTGTGCAGTTGCACTGCTGCTGCTGCTGCTAAGCCGCTTCAGTCGTGTCCGACTCTGTGTGACCCCATAGACGGCAGCCCACCAGGCTTCCCTGTCCCTGGGATTCTCCAGGCAAGAACACTGGAGTGGTTGCTATTTCCTTCTCCAATGCATGAAAGTGAAAAGTGAAAGTGAAGTCGCTCAGTCGTGTCCGACTCTTTGCGACCCCATGGGCTGCAGCCCACCAGGCTCCTCTGTCCTAGCCACCTCTAGATTGCCCTGTGGTTTAAATGGGATGAAACTAAAGCACAGAGTATGGTTTCTGGTGCTTGGTAGTTCTGTAGGTAAGTCCTCCTGCCACATTTCAACCCCAGATGGCCCTGTTTCTTGCTTCCTTTTGGTCTGTACAACTTAACTACCTTCCTAAATGTGTTTAAAAACTTGCATTTGTAAATTGTTTGCCCACATTTGTAGAGGTAAGGAAGCTACCCATTTCTTTCTGTTTTCCATCCTGTCTGGTATAACATGCATGTCTCAGACAGGGAACGTTGATCAAAGACTGCCTTGGTGGTAGTGCCAAGTCTGTTGATGTGTGTTCACTTTTAACCTTTCAGGTGTCCTTTTTTTTTTCCCCCTAGCTGTGATTTAGGAGAAAATTTTGAAGCTGAAAACAACTTCAGTAAATCTTTAAGCACAGTGTGCTTATTTTATATATGTAGCCTAGTATGTTTAAGTTCGGAGAAGGCAATGGCACCCCACTCCAGTACTTTTGCCTGGAAAATCCCATGGACAGAGGAGCCTGGTAGGCTGCAGTCCATGGGGTCGCTAGAGTCGGACATGACTGAGCGACTTCACTTTCACTTTTCACTTTCATGCATTGGAGAAGGAAATGGCAACCCACTCCAGTGTTCTTGCCTGGAGAATCCCAGGGACTGGGGAGCCTGGTGGGCTGCCGTCTATGGGGTCGCACAGAGTCGGACACGACTGAAGCAACTTAGCAGCAGCATGTTTAAGTTGGTTTTCCAAAGTACTGTGAGGAGTTCGTTGAAAGAAGCAATACAGTTTTCTGACTAAATTTTCTGGTGTTTCTTCATCCAAAAAAGTATAATATAGAGCTCTATTAAAAAGCTAAGGACACAGACCTACGAGAGATGACTTTCTAGGTCAGAGCACCCTGTGCTACTCCAGTGAATGGGGGTGGAGATAGAGCTATTTGATATCAAGTAACTGCAAAGAGCTTTACAGTTTGATCTCGTTCTGTGCTGTCGAGTAATGCTGAGTCAGACTTAATAAGGATTTCCAGTGTATGTATCAGAAATGTTGGTAAAATCCCCATAAATGATAGTTATGGAACATGTTACTTTATTATACAACATTTTCCCCCAAATTCTTGAATTCTTCCTTGGTTTAATTTCCAAACAGAAGCCAAAAGTAAAAATGATCCTACTTATGATTGTACTGATTATCCTGTTTATTTATAATGGAAATAAAATATTATATCCTATTATGCTAAAATCAATTAAGAGTTTAAGAGTCACATTTTCACCAGGGTTTTGTGTGTGTGTGTGTGAAATTGTGCCCTCCTCCCTTGACATCTTGAATGGTGTTATAGTTAGGGCATGTCTGTAACATTGGTAAGAGATACGAACCATTCCTTAGGTTAACATAAGTCAAGGTAGTGCCTTTTGTGGTTTTCCGTATGTTTCCAATGAATATTTCTTGACAGTTTCTAAATGACCCCCCACCCACCTCTCCTTGAAATGAATGTTCCAAGAAACAAACTGTATAATCTTTGACTAGAACACATGGAGAGAGTTGTAAGGCTTTTTAACAATTTTTGATTGGGGGAGTGTGACTTCACAGGTTGAGCATAATCTCTGTTGGCATTTGGTTACATGTTGTGGCAGGTTTATGTTAGGGGTGCATCATTTCAAGGATGATGAGGTTTTTTTTTCACCCGCCTCATTGCTGACGTGTAAAATGATTTAAATGTCATGGCATCTTAGTATATGGAGTTGGGAGATGAGGAAGAGAAGTTCAGTCTTTCAGGCCACAAGTGGTCCTTGAGCTGTGAGTTAAAGGCTGTTTATTTTTGTAGTTGTCTGTGCAGAAACACCAGAATAGCTTTTGGCATTGGGAGCTGTAGTCTGTCAAGGTGCTTCTGTATTTAGAAGGCATTTCTAAGCATCACTAGCAGCACAGACAAGCAGGTAGTGGGAAGAAACCTAAAAAGGCAACACCCCAGTGGTGGTTGCTGTAGCATCTTAGTATCTTGTATTGCTTGTTTTATTCCTTTCTTCATTAGCTTTTAGCCCAAAGACAAAGGCCATGTTCCTGGACCCTCTAAGTGCCCAAGAATCGTTTGTATAATTCTTGGAAATTTATCCCTCACTTCATCAGATAATGGGATGATTACCTACTCAGCTTTGATGTGAAATATGTTATTTGATCATCAGTTGAGACACCATGGTTCTGATTTCATTGGTCTAAAGTGTGGGACTCAAGTATGGGGATTTTTAAAAAGCTCCCAAGATGATTCTTCTGGGCAGCTGAAGTTGAGATGTATTTTTCTTAGAAAACACAAAGAGGTGTATAAAGTAGTGATCTATTTTACGTATGCTCACTATTGGATCATTTTAGAAAAGCTGTTTATAGCTTATTCCTATTGTTAGTCTGAACTACCATAAGGAAATCTACTGTAATGGTTAAGTTCATTACCTGTTCACATTTAGGGAAATATCTCTAAGATACCTAAAATTTTAAGCACAACTGACCCATCTGAAGAAACAAAAAATCAAGCACGTGCTTCTCACCAGGCACACTCTTCATGCCTGGCCTCCGGGCCTCCGCCCTGCGGGGTCAGGTGCCTTAGGTAACCGCAGGCTGTTTACATCATGGAACCCCTCCGCGGGCCTTTCCTTACCCCTGGTCGCGGAGGACTGTGTCAGCCCGGTTTGTTTCTCCCACTCCAGTGTTGGCATGATTGGAAATGCGTTAAATGATTCTGTTTAGGTTCCAAATAGCGTAAAATGAAAGCCAGTGCTCTAACCACTGACTCTGAAAATACGTGGATGAGGGGACTCAGCGCGGCGGTGGGGGGTTTGGGGGAGAGGGGGATATGATTTAAAATCATTTGTTTTACTTTCTAAAATTACCTTTCTTTCCCTCTTCTAATATAACATCTCTCTTAAAAAGGAGCTTAAAACTTCAATATGGGAAGGGAAGACACTTCAAAAGCATAGATAATGAAAAAGAAGACTTTCCCTCATTTGTGATGGCAGTTTCATTCCCCAGTATTTCCATTCCAGGTAGCCTGTGTGAAACTTTTTGTAAATCCTGCCAGAATTGGGTATGTATTCAGGCAGGCGCCTAGGATTAGATATGTGGATTACATTTAGGTTACACTATGAATGACTCCTACCCCTGCCCCCGCACTCTGCTCTGTATGCAGAATAAGTATACACTGCCTTTAAAACACAACAAAATAGGTTCACACTCAATGTGTTGTGCTATCTTCTGTCTTTTCCATTTAACAGTATGTATAATGGCAACTTTGCCAATTGTTTTTAAATGGTGAAGTGTGTTGCCATATTGCCAAATCACCCTTTAAATGGTGGTCTGCTGGGACCTCTCTGGTAGTCCAGTGGTTAAGAATCCGCCTTCCAGTGCAAGGGATGTGAGTTCAATCCCTGGTTCGGGGCAAGCTTGCAAAACTAGAGAGAAGCCCGTGCCTCAGTGAAAAATCCTGCATGCTGTAACTAGGACCCATCATAGCCAAAAATAAAAATAAATAGATATGTTTTAAAAAGTGGTACTGATTTACATTACCAACGGTGTAAATTTCTTTGTTTCCTTCCCCCTATTCTTTCCAACTTTGCTTATTATCAAATGTTTGGCAATTGTTTGATAAAATTCTCCTTCCAAAAATGTTTTAAGTAATTATTCCACAGTTAAAATAAATAGCTTTTTCATAACATTAAAAAAATGTTTTAAGTGACTACTGTGGCTACTACTGTGTATTCTCTGCTGGAAAAGAACAGAAAATCAGAAACGTATTTCCTGCTGTTATAGAAGCCTATGGTTTATTGAGAGGGAGGGACAGAAAAGTAAGCAAATCACAATTCACAATTACTTTATGCATAACTTGATCTTGGAAACAAAGGAGCAACTGTAGCAATCTGTGTAGTTTAATTTAAAGCTTAAAATGCTACATAAGTAGGCCTTATTGCTGCTTATGTTGCTGCGGTGTTTTTCTTACCTGTAGTATGTTTTCCATTTGATTTCTTCTTGCATCTTTTATGTAACCTCATCTCCAAATTTAAGAGCCTTTCCTTTCCCTCCAGATACATTGAATAAATAGCAGATATCCTGTCTTTAGAGACTCTTCTCAAAGCTTTTCTGAAATGATACCATTTTTATTCTTTTACTTTAGGAGGGGGACTACTATACAGTGTGTTGGAAAGGTGAGAAATGTCTAATAATTTGAAGTGAAAGTTTATAGAGGAACTTCCGTGGTGCTCCAGTGGCTAAGATACTCCATGTTCCCAATATAGAGGGTCCAGGTTAGATCCCTGGTCAGGGAACTAAATCTTACATGCTGCAACTAAAAAAAAAAAAAAGATACCACATGCTGCAACTGAGACCTGACACAGCCAAATAAAAAATAAGTAAATATTTAAAAAATTTTGTAGAAAGCCCGTGTTTTAACTAAATTGCATTTTGTACTTTTGTAACATGGCTGTTGGTCTTTAATCATTGTGACTCTGGATGGAGGTCAAGTTGTGGGGTAGAAAATGTTCCTAGTTATTGCAGTATGTCACATCTTAATGTCTGATGCTATTTTTCTGATCTGTCAACTTACCTAACCCTGTTGTATGAAAATGCTTAAAGTCTCAGGCAGTGTGCAGTGTCTGTCCAGTTGTGATCACATGAAGTTGTCCCCTCCTGGCCAACACCCCTGCCTTCTTTTGCATTTAAACTCCGGCTCCCTTTCTAGAATCTGGTTAAGGGGCTGACTGTGAAAACTGGAGGATGAATTGGTAATAACGTCCTGCCTCTGGTGATTAATTTTTCTTTTCTACACCCTTTCAGAGATAGAGAATATTGAAATTTAAAGGAAAGAAAAGGATGGTGGTGGTGGTTTTGTTGCTAAGTTGTGTCTGAATCTTATGACCCCATGGACTGTAGCCTGCCAGGATCCTCTGTCCGTGGGATTCTCCAGGTGAGGATACTGGAGTGGGTTGCCATTTCCTACTCCCGAAGAAAAGGATAAAAGCGTAGTATTTGAATTTGCCAGCTTTTCCAGATCTGCAGTGAAGAACCATGGCCAAATCAATGTGGTTGGTATTTACTGTTAGTTCCCTTAGGTGAGCCACTTCTCTTCTTTCTTTCCCTTCTAAGGCTTTTTTTTTGCAGCATCTGTTTTCAACCTGTCTTCAGTTTTGGTTAAATTCTTTTTCATTGCTAACTCCAAAGTATTTAGGAAATTGATTCTTTAAGATTTGTCTCTGAACTAACACTGTAGGATAGGAATCCAGGACTGGAGTTTGCTCCCCAGGGCCATGAATGTTATGTTCGGGTTGAGATGTCTATGTTTTCCTCTCTGTAGTCTTCTTCCACCTTCTGAAATGAAGGGACTAGACTCAACAAGCTCCATCTTTTTCATTCAGCTCAGCAGTTCCGTGCATGTATTGCATCTGTGTGTCTGTCTTGAATCTTCAAAAAGCAGTATGTGGCAGCAGGTATGCACTCTGAACAGCTGATAACTTGAGGATTTTTATACAACTGGTTTTTATCAAACACTGATTAAGTATCGTCTCACTGGCAAGTGCAGGGGTGTTCATTTTCCATGTGGACGTGGAGAGATTGTCATCTGCCTGAGTGTAGGAAATGTTCTCATGTTAGCCCTCTTTGGAACTTGGGGCTATGTGATTCTTGGTCTGTTCCTTGGCAAAAGGCACCCCTTCGCCAGCATGCATTTAAATGTGTGCTCACCCCTTTACTTCCGTTTATTAATGTTCTGTTTCGGCTAAACCAGCTTCGTGCTGCATGTGTTTTACTCACGTCATTTAGTTGAGATGAAAATGGACTATTATTTCCTATGGCCCCATGATGGCATAGATGAGCCCAGGCGTACGGGCCCAGTTGAAGATGCGAACATTGTGGGGCAAGTTAATGTTCATATACCTGCTTTCAGCTCCATTAATCCGTCATCTTTCTTTAAAAGTTTGATTCAGGATTTATTTCAGCAAATCCTCACATTACAAAACTCTGGCTCTTATTTTGCTCATTGATGGTTAAAAATAATTACTATAACTTATTACATAAATATAGTTATATATTCAAGAAAATACAACATAAATATTTTATACTCTTCATTGTCATGGATGTTTTCCCTTTATGTATCATATAGGTGTTAATACCTGAATTACTCCTGGTTTGTAAAACTTGATCATATTTAGGGAGGGGAGAGTATCTGAAAATGGTAAAATCTTTTTTTTTTCTGGACAAATAAAAGCACTTGTTAAATTCAAAAAAAAAAAAAAAAAAAATGGACCTTGCCTTGCATCTGTTTTGAATGATTGGGTTTTGTGTTTTGCTTTACAAAGGCAAAGTGATTTTGAGGGCTGAAAGCTGATCTTTTTTTTTTCTTGGTTTCTGCAGATTTGGAAAATAATGATTTTTTTTTTAAGGTCAATTATTATTTTCTTTATCACAGCAAGGAAAAGAGATCACTTTTAGGAACTGCTGGTTTAAATCATCTTCCTTGAAAGTTAGTTTTGTCTTGTTTCATCCAAAAATGGAGGAAATTAATCCACACCCTCATAGGTTGATTATAAAGTTCAGTTGAGATAATGATGTGAAGACTGAAAATTAGAGTTAAGAGAAATTGAGTTAATCTAGGATTACCTATCAGTTTTTCAGTAACCTAAAGTTTAAAAAGTATCTTGTCTACCAGCTTGCTGCCTGTGCTCAGTTAATCCAAGAGGCTCTGCTTTTCAGCAAAGGGAGAAAGATTCATTTTCTTTTTTGGTGGAAATGAAACATTCTCTCTTCTAGCTGCTACAGTAGATGAGTAACATGTTTTTGAAACTACTGTGATTTTGAATTAGTCATTTAAACATCAGATATATTCTTTTTAGGTTGAGTAGCATACTTTGAACCAGTTTGTAAAACTTGAAGTACAGGACAAAATAAGAGGTATTAATATGCCATGTGCCTGTGCCTGTTTTAAAGATTAAATCTGAGAAGTGTTTTGAATATTTTTGAGACGTTTCCCCCTCCCCATCTGTATGTGTGTGAAGTTTTATGAAATGGGCTTTGTGCTGTCACTTGTTATCTGTATTTGGCTAATACCTATGTAAAAGGAAGTGGGGACCTCATATGCTGAATATATGTTTTCTTCTCATAAATAGGGATCAGTGGTTACATTTTTTAGAGAGTCTGCAATGATTCAGTTTTTATGGCCACTTTACTTTCATTCTGGTATTGCCTCTGTTGAATGAGCATGTGAAAGCTTGACATCGTGATTCATCTTCTGATTTGCAGTAATTCAAAGTGGAGCAGAAGCATCATGAGAATCATGCCAGTTTTCTTAAGGTTTGACACATCTATCTTAATTCACAGTATTGTTCTAAAGATTCACCAGGAAACACACACACACGCACAGAGCCAGTGGGACATCTGAAGGGACTTGGCTGCCTTCTGTTCTTTTCCCGTCTCCTCCCTTTGTTTTCCAGATGCATCAGCAGATGGCTGTCCAAAGCTCTAAATTTGTACCTTGTATGACCTTTAGCCTGGAGAAAGGCAGGTCTCTTCTGAGAGGAAACTTCCAGGCCGTTGCCAGGAGGTGTTTTGTTGTCATAAATAAATTCAGGTCTTTGGCTGTTCTTTCTCAGGTTTATGCACCGTAGACTTTCCTGCGACTATCACAAATTTAAGGATGAGATGAAACTGGAGAACATTCTATGGTATTTCCTGAGTCCGGCAGTGTGAGAGAATATAGAAGCTTCAGTATGCTTCTCCTGAGGGCTGGCTTTGAAAGAAGCTTTGAGGCTGCCCAGGAGACAAGGCATTGTCTTTGGAGTCAGGCAGACTTGGGTTTGGGTTCTGCCTCTGCTGTGTGCTGGCAGATCTTACCTCATAGAGCTGTTAGCATTGAATGAGGCCTTAGGTATAGTAGCAGCCCAGAACGGATCAGATGTAATGGGTGCTCAGTAAGTGGTTCATGTTTCCTCCTAAGAGCTCATTCTTAAATCTCTGCATTTAAGAACAGGAGGCTCAGGATGAACCAAGGGAAGGAAGCTTGTGTGCTACCAAGCAGAGAATCAGAAAAAGAATCATGTGAATAATTTTATTAGCCCCTTTATCATCCATTGTGTAATCCATTGCCTTAGGTCCTTTTCAACTATTGTAATCCAACCAAGGGAGAATGTAGGTTGTCTTAAATTAGTGGCTTGCCCTTGTTGGTGAGAACTCATTTTATGGGGAGAAATCATATAGGTTACATATGTCCATAGACAAAAGACCTAAAGGTGAAGGAAATTCATGTGTTTATCCCGGAGGAGAGAAAATAAACCCAACCTCTTCCCTTCCTGCCACCAGGCCTCAGGGTTGACTGCCAATGGGAAGTCTTGTCTTGTGTCGGTGTTGACTCTTAATGAAGTGTGGTAAGGGTATCAGTGTTAGGTTTCCCAGGTGGCTCACTAGTAAAGAATTCGCTTGCCAAGCAGAAGATGCAGGTTCGATCCCTGGGTGGGGAAGATCCCTTGGAGAAGGAAATGTCAACCAGTCTGCTTTCCTGGAGAATCCCATGGGCAGAGGAGCCTCATAGGCTACAGTCCATGGGGTAGCAAAACAGTCGGACATGACTTAGCCACTAAATAGCAACAACAAGGGTATCAAGGTTGATCTGATCATAAAGTTAAATTGCTTCTGAGTATGATGTTTCATTGTGAGATGATAGGAAACGTTGGAAAAAGTAAGTGAGGTTGTTGAGGATGCCTAGGAGTCCTTGAGGAAAATGTGCCACCACGTCGCCGCCTGTGCCTGCCTGATGGAGCCTGTGTTCCGAGCATGGTGGATAAAGCAGGGTGAGCATTTTCCTTCCTCACTACTGTATTCTGGTCCCTCCCCACTGTTGGCCCCACCCTTCTAAAGAAAGCTCTGTAGATGGCAGTGGGAGAAAATTAGTCTGATGTAGTCTGGAGAAAATTTGTGTCCTGCCCTGCTTTCCCCAGCTTTGAAAAATCTCAAATGCAAGGCCAAACAATGAATTATTACTAGAGGAAACTGGTACTATTAATGTCATGTAAGGAGAAAGCCCATTTTGAGTAGAAACAGAAGGACGTTTATGAGGGGAAAGTTGGCTGGTGATGGCAAAACTGAGCAGTAAGAAACTTAACTATAATTATTCCATTGAATTTTTTAGAAGGAATCTTCCAACTGTTGGAAGTTGTCTAGTAATTAGCATAGTAGCCATTAACAAAATTCTGCTGCGACCTAGAGCAGCAGGGGAGGGATGGGGTTAGGTATGTAAATTTTGTGCAGACTAGGTTGTATAGCAGGAAAGTAACGCTCAGTGAGTTTCCATGTTAGATCAGCCCTTTTAGAATGTACAGATGCCAGGGGCTGTAGGTGGATGGAGGTGTTAGGGTTGTGTATGATCTGGTGGCACTTTGAAAACTGCATATTTGGGGTTCGTATTTCTAGTTGCAGCTGAATCTGATTTTGAGAGTTTAATGTCTTTGAATCAAACTAGGTATAAGAATTAGACATTTGATCTCATGCATCTTATGCAATATGCAGAAAGCCAAGTGCTTCCTCAGCTTCGATGTGATCTGGATCCCTGCTGGTCTTTGATTCTAGTTTGTGTGCAGTGATGAGCTGGTACCTTCGTGATGATGGGATCTTCCTGTATAGCTGAGGGGCTCCTGCAGAACACAGCAGTGGGTTTATGAACCAGCCCGAGTCCTGCTTTCCCTAGTAGGCTGGCAGTTGGCTTTAGGTGGCCGATGGGTTTGTTACTGGCTGTAGTTAGGCAGGTAGGCTTAGCTCCTTTAATTATTCATGCCACTTTGGGAAAGCATAAGCTGACTATTCAGAGCTCTGGGGCCTGGATTTGGGTAGGAATTCTTTGGCTAGGCCAGCTGCAGGATTAGCATGAATGTGATACTAATCCCTGGGCTGGTCCCTCCGAGCAGCACACTCACATGCTTGTTTTTCCCATCAGAGTTCACAGGCATATGCTCGGGAGTGCTGAGTGGGCTCTGGCACTTACTATCTAGGCTGTGCGGTTGTGGCCGAGAAGTTTTGGAGCATTTGTCAGTCTCCAAGATAGATCACAGATGCTGCCTAGAAGGTGTTCTTACATTGCATGTCTCTGGAGGCACTGGAATTGTATGGCTTTGATTTCTTTACTCAGAAAAAGACAAATATCACATGATTGTAATGAATTTATGAAACAAAGATTCACAGACATAGAAAGCAGACTTATGGTTACTGAAGGGGAAAGGGTTGAGGGAAGAATAAATTAGGAGTTTGGGATTAACAGATACAAACTACTGTGTATAACATAAATAAACAACAAGGTCCTACTGTATAGCATCAGATGAGATCAGATCAGTTGCTCAGTCGTGTCCGACTCTTTGCGACCCCATGAATTGCAGCACGCCAGGCCTCCCTGTCCATCACCAACTCCCGGAGTTTACTCAGACTCACGTCCATTGAGTTAGTGATGCCATCCAGCCATCTCATCCTCTGTCGTCCCCTTCTCCTCTTGCCCCCAATCCCTCCCAGCATCAGAGTGTTTTCCAATGAGTCAACTCTTCGCATGAGGTGGCCAAAGTACTGGAGTTTCAGCTTCAGCATCATTCCTTCCAAAGAAATCCCAGGGATGATCTCCTTCAGAATGGACTGGTTGGATCTCCTTGCAGTCCAAGGGACTCTCAAGAGTCTTCTCCAACACCACAGTTCAAAAGCATCAATTCTTCGGCGCTCAGCCTTCTTCACAGTCCAACTCTCACATCCATACATGACCACAGGAAAAACCATAGCCTTGACTAGACGAACCTTTGTTGGCAAAGTAATGTCTCTGCTTTTGAATATGCTATCTAGGTTGGTCATAACTTTCCTTCCAAGGAGTAAGCATCTTTTAATTTCATGGCTGCAGTCACCATCTGCAGTGATTTTGGAGCCCAGAAAAATAAAGTCTGACACTGTTTCCACTGTTTCCCCATCTATTTCCCATGAAGTGATGGGACCGGATGCCATGATCTTCATTTTCTGAATGTTGAGCTTTAAGTCAACTTTTTCACTCTCCACTTTCACTTTCATCAAGAGGCTTTTTAGTTCCTCTTCACTTTCTGAATGAGGTTCGTGACATTGTACAGGAGACAGGGATCAAGACCATTCCCATGGAAAAGAAATGCAAAAAAGCAAAATGGCTGTCTGGGGAGGCCTTACAAATAGCTGTGAAAAGAAGAGAAGCAAAAAGCAAAGGAGAAAAGGAAAGATATAAACATCTGAATGCAGAGTTCCAAAGAATAGCAAGAAGAGATAAGAAAGCCGCCTTCAGCGATCAATGCAAAGAAATAGAGGAAAACTGTATAGCATAGGGAACTCTATTCAATATCCTGTAATAAACCTTAGTGGAAAAGAATATGAAAAAGAATATATATACATATAATCGAATCACTTTGCTAAACTAATCACTTTTCTGGCAACTAACACAACACTGTAAATCAACCATGTTGTTGTTTAGTTGCTAAGTCATATCCAACTCTTGCGGCCTCGTGGACTGTTGCCTGCCAGGCTCCTCTGTCCATGGGATTTCCTAGGCAAGAATACCAGAGTGAGTTGCCATGACCTAGGGATTGAACCTGCATCTCCTGCTTGGCAGGCGGATTCTTAACCACTGAGCCACCAGGGATGCTCCAAATCAACCATACTTAAAAAAAATAAAAAAGCCATAACTAGTGATGGTGCATTGTGTAAAGGTGATTAAAAAGAGATGCGTGGGATAAGTGGGCTGCTTTAGACTATCCCTCTTGAATATAGATTTTCCAGCATTTTAATTTTGTTCATTGAGGGATCGAGAGGTATAGCTTGTTGGGACTGACAGAAATGAAAGATAATTTAACAAACAAATCAAACAACAAATTGTTAGCAACAAATTGCTCAACTCAGCAAGTCCCTGTGATACTCTAGGATTTTATTGTGATACTTGATTGGAGTTAGAGGGAGTGTGACTATTTCCTGTCTAGAAATAAGCCCGGGTGCTGAGACTTGACGAGGCTGCAACCACCACGTATGTCTTCCACCCACTGGAGTCCCAAGATTGCTCCCTCCACATTCCCTTCCCTCCACTCTTGCAGTATTCCAGTGTGTACGAAAAGTGTCCCTACCACCAGAAGACCTGTTTGGTTTTTTTTTCCCCTCTCATCTTTTTCAGTGAAGATTTCTTGAGCAGAAAGCGCCGTGCAGTACTGCAGTCCCATACTTGATAAATTCTGATCTTTCCCTGCTTCCTGACCCTGTTACAAACCTAGTGTAAAAGTTAGGAACTGAACTCCACCTGCTGTACCCTGTCTCGGAATTTCACTGGCTTATTGTTCATCTGTTCAAGTTACAGTTTAGTATAGATAACTCTTGTTAGGTGAGTGGGCGGCCAGACTTCTTTCTTTTTCCGCCTTACTGTCCCTTCAGCTTTGGACTCTTGAGTTTAGCTAGCCAAAGGGAACGAGAGGGTGAAGGGACTCCACGTCTTTGCCAGTTTAGCTCAGAAGTGATGTATATTACTTCCCCTTGTTGTCTCTGGTGCTGAGAAATATGAGATGCAAAGAGCCTAGGAAATAGTGCCATGGTTAGAAACCCATTTCCCAGTGACAAGTTGACAGTATGAAGAGGAAGTAAGCATCCCGGTGGACAGGTCATCCCCTCTGGCCACATTTATACATTCCAAGAATCTAGACTAGATTCCAAGAATCTAGTGTTTGGATATTGCGGGACTAGGCATTAGATATGCCACTATGTGTCTCAGATGGGATCCAATTGTAAATGTCTTGGGGTCCATTTTCCTACCTGCCATGCCTGTTTGCACAGGTCTTTGTAAAGATCAAATGAAAGAGTATGAGGGTACACTGGCAAGAGGAAACAGACTCTAGCTGCCAAGCAGTGGAATGATGACAGTGAGTGAGCCCGCTTTGTGGTGAAGAAGATGCTCTGGCCCAACAAAAATAACACGAACTTCATGAAACCTTCCCTAATTTGCAGCAGGTCACTGGATTGATTTAATGCTGCTTTTTTGAAAACAGATAAATCTTTATTATGCCTTTTTATAGTCTGTTGGTTTGGCTGAAATTCTTTGTAATTCTAGTGGCAATAAGAACAGCTAAGACATTAGGGTCCATTAGTAAAAATCCCAGATTCAAGCAATTGAAACAAAAAGTGATCCAGTAGTGCCCTTTGTCCATTCTTCATCACATCTAGGAGAATCATATAGTGGTCCTTAAATATCATTATCTTTTGGCTGTTTCTTGGGTGTGTCTATTGAAAGAGGGCAATTTGTCTATTGAAAGAGGGCAATTTGAGACCATTTACTCAGTTCTGAACCTCTCATGTGTTCTAAAAGACACTAAAATATGTGGGGGAGGAAAAATCCAGAGTCTTTATGAAATGTATATTTGAAACAAGAGAGATGTCCTCCTTCAATTTTGCCGTGACAAATGAAAGAGAATTACATGGACACATTGGGAGGTGTTTTCAGTGAAATTTGCCCTTGAGGTTTGTCTTCTGTCTTCTTAGTGCCAAAATGAGAAGGCAGGATGCCCAAATGCTAGCATTTGACACATTAAAAGGGAAGTTTGGCTAGAAAATGGGAAATGTATTCAAATGAGACCACACAGACATTAGGGAGAGTGAGACCGCCTGTTCAGCATTAGGTTTCAATAGAATAAATAGAAAATGGTGTCATGATGTTGACTCATCTTCCGTCTGGACACAGTCATTGAGAAATCAGAAGTAGTTGGCCAGCTTCCTCTTGTTATCTAGAAGCAGAAGGGACAAACTCAGGGGTGCAGGAGCCATACAGTTACTTAAGTGGGTGATGCAGGCTTGGAGGAGAGGGTAGGGGAGAGATCAAGTCTTTGGAGGAAGGGAGAGAAAGTAGGCTTTAGACAGAAATGCAGCACCAGTGTTGTCGATCTTCAGATTTTTTTGGAGAGAGACGCATACTGTGTAGGTTAGTGAAAGTTGATATGCATGTCTTATTTGTCCTGGGTGCTGCTGGACTGTGGCTTCCATTTTAGTGGCAGGAAACACCATCTTTGCTTCTGGGCACAGGATGGACAGGGAGGCTCCCTGCTTTAGCAGCGTATTGTCCAAGTAAAAGGCTCAGTGTTTGCAGTCGTGGTCTCAGGGTGCTAATGTTATTTTGCATGTATAAATTTATAGGGCTATATGGAGAATCTGCTATTATTTGATACTCCTTCATAAACTGAAATTTTATTTACTTATAGGAATGTCATAATCATCAGTTTCCTACATATGAGTTTCTAGTACTTGCGATTGGGAAATCAGTAATAAAGAAGGTTTATTTGGGATTTAGAAAAGGCAGAGGAACCAGAGATCAAATTGCCAACATCCGCTGGATCATCAAAAAAGCAAGAGAGTTCCAGAAAAACATCTATTTCTGCTTTATTGACTACGCCAAAGCTTTTGACTGTGGATCCCAACAAACTGTGGAAAATTCTTCAAGCGATGAGAATACCAGACCACCTGACCTGCCTCCTGAGAAATCTGTATGCAGGTCAAGAAGCAACAGTTAGAACTGGACATGGAACAAGAGACTGGTTCCAAAGAGGAAAAGGAGTACGTCAAGGCTGTATATTGTCACCCTGCTTATTTAACTTACATGCAGAGTACATCATGAGAAAAGCCGGGCTGGATGAAGCACAAGCTTGGAATCAAGATTGCCAGGAGAAATATCAATAACCTCAGATATGCAGATGACAGTACCCTTATGGCAGAAAGCGAACTAAAGAGCCTCTTGATGAAAGTGAAAGAGGAGAGTGAAAAAGTTGGCTTAAAGCTCAACATTCAGAAAACTAAGATCATGGCATCCAGTCCCATCACTTCATGACAAATAGGTGGGGAAATAATGGAAACAGTGAGAGACTTTATTTTCTTGGGCTCCAATATCACTGCAGATGGTGACTGCAGCCATGAAATTAAAAGATGCTTACTTCTTGGAAGAAAAGCTATGACCAACCTAGACAACATATTAAAAAGCAGAGACGTTACTTTGCCAACAAAGGGCTGTCTAGTCAAAACTGTGGTTTTTCTAGTAGTCATGTACGGATCTGAGAGTTGGACTATAAAGAAAGCTGAGCACCAAAAAATTGATGCTTTTGAACTGTGGTGTTGGAGAAGACTCTTGAGAGTCCCTTGGACTGCAGGAGCTCCAACCAGTCCGTCCTAAAAGAAATCAGTCCTGAATATTCATTGGAAGGACTGATGCTGAAGCTGAAACTCCAATAATTTGGCCACCTGATGTGGAGAACTGACTCGTTTGAAAAGACCCTTATGCTGGGAAAGATTGAAGGCGGGAGGAGGAGGGGACGACAGAGGATGAGATGGTTGGATGGCATCACTGACTCAATGAACATGAATTTGCGCAAGCTCTGGGGTTTGGTGATACACAGGAAAGCCTGGTGTGCTGCAGTCTATGGTGTCGCAGAGTTGAACACGACTGAGTGATTTGGGATTGAAAGCGTAACCAGTTTATAATTTATTCAGTTATTGAAAAGAAAGTAAAATTAAAAACAAATTCTTGACTGGTCTATCAAATAGATTTAATTCAGTTTAATTCTTTGTGTGAGGTGCCATATCTAATTTCAGTGTTCTAGGGCTAATATCTGTATCTTTTTAGGAGATTTGGCATTTAGAAGGAAAAAAGTTTCTTGGTGTAGAAAAAGAAATGACCATGTAACATGTGGAAATTGACAAAGATGAAATATAATTAGAAAGAAACTAGGAGTGTTGTGTGTCTATTTAAAAATCGCTAATTTGAGGATTGAAAAATCTAACAAACTACTCCAAAAAAAAAAAAAAAAAAAAAAAAATCAAAATCCTGACTCTCACATCAGGAACTGAATGCATGTTAGGTTCAAGATATTTTCCTTAAGAGAAGAAAAATCTTTTGGGGTGTGCTTTGTTTTTCAGTCTAACCCAAATTTTATCTTATTTTACATAATGGGTATTGAAATTAAATAAGAAAACAGCTTTTAAAACATGCATTTTTACTAAAAGGTGTTTTGTTCTAGGTGTGAAAGTGACCTTTGTACGCCGTAGTCTCTCTGTGGGAACCTTCATTTGTAAATTGGGAATGCTGCTGCTGCTGCTGCTGCTGCTGCTAAGTCGCTTCAGTCGTGTCAGTTTCCTGTATTTTGTAGATTACAAGTTGTATTCTTTACCCAGCTAGGATCAGTAGGGTAACTTCCTTAGAAGTCAGTGCCCTGATATCTTTGACCCTGCTGCTGCTGCTAAGTCACTTCAGTCGTGTCCGAATCTGTGCGACCCCATAGATGGCAGCCCACCAGGCTCTCCCATCCCTGGGATTCTCCAGGCAAGAACACTGGAGTGGGTTGCCATTCCCTTCTCCAATGCATGAAAGTGAAAAGTGAAAGGGAAGTCGCTTAGTTGTGTCCAACTCTTAGCAACCCCATGGACTGCAGCCTACCAAGCTCCTATGTCCATGGGATTTTCCAGGCAAGAGTACTGGAGTGGGGTGCCATTGCCTTCTCTGATCTTTGACCCTAAAGATACTGAAAAAAGGAACAAGTCCTTATTATGTGCCAGGTATTGCAAAAGTGAATTATATGGTTACTCCTTTAATGCTAAAGAACAATCTGCAAGATCAGTTCAGTCGCTCAGTCGTGTCCGACTCTGAACTGAACTGGGTAGATTGGTTTTACCATAAATAAATTTTGATCACATGCTTTGTAGAATTGAACAAAAGAGTTGGCATCTTAACCACTAGTAGCAAACAGATAATGAAGTTGCAATGCAGTACTGCCAAGTGGATCCTCTACTGAGAATATCTAAGGAAGTGCCACAAAGTGAGGACTGAGCTTACAAGAACCTTGGGTCAACCTGTTTTCCCACATGAAAGAGTTAGGACTTTGTTATTGTTAAGTTGTGTCCAGCTCTTTTTGCAACTGCATGGACTGTAGCCTGGCAGGCTCCCCTGTCTATGGGATTTCCCAGGCAAGAATACTGGAATGGGTTGCCATTTCCTTCTTCAGGGGATCTTCCCGACCCAGGGATTGAACCCAAGTCTCCTTCATTAGCAGGTGGATTCTTTACCCTGTGATGGCTTTATTGGGCCATTACTATGGCATTTAGTACCAAACTCAGCTATGAAGTTGCTTGCTTGTCGAAAGACATGGAAAAGAGAAAAGTTTAATAAATGTGCATGCTGTGACTTTATGCTTGCAAAGAACCAGAATCTTCTGCTTTTTAGTCTGGCTGTAAAAACTGACATGTCCTTCTGCCTCTTGACAAACACACTGCTGATAAGGACAAGGGAAATGGCACAACTGACTGGGCTCAGGAATTCTTCCTTTTGCCTTAGAGTAAGAACAGTGTTTTCTTGGAAGGTCAAGTTGAAACTGTCTTCATAGGATTCAATTCTTGTGACATCAGTTTCAGAAGTCCTCCTTGATACATATCTGTAGTTCACAGCAGTGACTAAGCTTGTGGTTAAAAAACAAACAAAAAAGAATAATTTGTTACAGATAGAGCCATGTGGAAAATACTTTCTTTTTCAAGCTGTGAGTCCTTAGGGGAGAATCTGCTTGTAGAAGATGCTGACAAGTTTTCATTCTTTGCCTTTGAAGTGTTTCTTTAGTCTTTCCCCGGCACAGATGGGAGACTACTTTTATGGGAGTGATAAGAACCCTATTATGGAAAGGTTATTAAGTTCTTGTTTACTTAAATATGAAATATGGCTAAATCTTACTAGCCTACAAGATCGTTGAAATGTAAACCTCTGAAAGGGTGGAAATCAAAGAAAAACTGCCTTTACCTTGCTTTTTTCAAAGAGGGAAATAATTGGGAAGGCAAGTCCTCTGTAACTTTTTAGAAGTGTGATTTCTGGAGCCTTAATCAGCACCATTTATGGACTGTTTAATATATGCAGAGCACTAAATGTGATTATAGGTAATGAAATTTTAGAGTTGGAATTGACCTTAGTTGTCATTTTATTCTTCCTGCTTATTCTGAAAACAAGGCAACTGAGAAGAGAGACAGTTTTGCCCTTGAGGAAGTTGAACTGTTGAATAGATAGATACAAGTGTCTTATAAATAGTCTTGAGTTTGGTGCAGCAAGTGATATTTATTCAGACACACATACACACCTCCTTTAAATACTGAATATCTATGGAGTGATAAGAGTTTGCCTGATTGTAGTGATATTTCCTAGGAGGAGGTGGGATTTGAAGCAATTTTAGCAAAAGGTGAGGGACCTGGGGTAGTAGAGTTAAAGAAAATACAGGACTGTGATGGGAAATCAGTAACTGGTGAGAACCCAGAAGGCCAATTTGAAGTGTGTGTATAATTTATAGGACCAAATATTGAGAGTATAAGTTCTTACCACTTAGGAGTTTTAAGCAGGAAATAGTGGCTAGGGAGTTCTGTATAGTAAATCTGTGTTGTGGCAGGTTTTTTTTGGTTGGTGAAGGGGGACAGGATGAATGGATGAAGAACAGGTATTATTTTGATACCTGAGAAAGGAAGAAAGTATTATTTTCCACTATGTGTTTAGATAGCTTATCTTCTTGGTCTAATTTCTTGATCATTCTAGATGTGAACCAATTTCCTCAGCGTGCCATAATTCTCTTTCTTCATTTTCCATATGCTATTGCTTTCGCCAGTAATATCTTCCTCATAGTCTCACCCCTAGACATTTTTTGTTTGTTTAGTCCCTGTTCAACCATCGTTTCTCATTGGGGATAATGGTTTCTACAATAAGTGATATTGAAGAACTTGATCTTTGTTGTAGGGACAGTGACAAGCCACTGAAGGCTTTCAATCAGGAGACTGATGTGAGCAGATTGATATTTTAAAGCAGTGGTTCTCACACTGCATCACAGTTACCTGGTTTTGTGCTGTGCTTAGTCACTCAGTCATGTCTGACACTTTGTGATCCCATGGACTGTACCCTCCAGGCTCCACTGTGCTTGGGATTCTCCAGGCAAGAATATTGGAGTGGGTTGCCATGCCCTCCTCCAGGGATCTTCCCAACCCAGGGATCGAAGCCATGTCTCCCGCATTGCAGGTGGATTCTTTACCAGCTGAGCCACCAGGAAAGCCCAAGAATACTGCAGTGGGTAGCCTATCCCTTCGCCAGGGGCTCTTCCAGACCGAGGAATCAAACCGGGGTCTCCTGTATTGTAGGATGATTCTTTACCAGCTGTTGCTGCTGCTAAGTCACTTCAGTCGTGTCCGACTCTGTGAGACCCCATGGACGGCAGCCCACCAGGCTCCCCCGTCCCTGGGATTCTCCAGGCAAGAACACTGGAGTGGGTTGCCATTTCCTTCTCCAATGCATGAAAGTGAAAAGTGAAAGTGAAGTCGCTCAGTCGTGTCTGACTCTTAGCGACCCCATGGACTGCAGCCCACCAGGCTCCTCCGTCCGTGGGATTTTCCAGGCTAGAGTACTGGAGTGGGATGCCATTGCCTTCTCTGCTTTACCAGCTGAGCTACCCACAATTACCCAAAGGGCTTGTTAAAACATGTTACTGGGCCCCACCCCCAGAGTTTCTGATTAAGTAGGTCTGGGGAGGAGCCTGAAAATTTGTATTTTAACAAGTTCTCTCAGGTGTTGCTGCTGATCTGAGGACCCCACTTGGAGAATTACCCGTTGAGAAGGGCCACTGAAACGGAAGTGGAGATGAATGGGGATGGATGGGTGGGTGGGCAAGACTGGAGGCAGGGAAAACAATTTGGAAGCCGTATCACTATGTCAGATGGCGATGAAGAGAAGATGTAGGTCTACCAGGAGATGCTTAAGAGAGATACTGATTGGTCAGAGATGAGAAATCAAGGAAAAAGCCCTGGCTTCTTACATGGGGAGCCAGGTGGGTGGTGGTGCTAATTCACTAGAAAGCACACAATGATCAGATTTTTTTTGTGAGTGATCAAGGGGCAGGATGGTAATGAGATGAGACTGTGTGCCTTTGAGACACCTAAGTCATTTGTTGAGACGTTGGCCTTAAGTTCAGAGGTGAGAGAACCTGCTGGTAACAGCTTTGGGAGTTATCAGCGTGGGATTGGGAGCTGACCCTTGGGAGTAGATGAGATGGGTAGGAAAAGGTATAAGGAGAAGACAACCAGGGACAGAACCCTGAGGATCACAGTTCAGTTCAGTTCAGTCGCTCAGTCGTGTCCAACTCTCTGTGACCCCATGAACCACAGCACGCCAGGCCTCCCTGTCCATCACCAAGTCCCAGAGTTTATCCAAACTCATGTCCATTGAGTTGGTGATGCCATCCAGCCATCTTATCCTCTGTCATCCCCTTCTCCTCCTGCCTTCAGTCTTTCCCAGCATCAGGGTCTTTTCAAATGAGTTAGCTCTTCTCATCAGGTGGCCAAAGTTCTGGAGTTTCAGCTTCAACATCAGTCCTTCCAATGAACACTCAGGACTGATTTCCTTTAGGATGGACTGGTTGGATCTCCTTGCAGTCCAAGGGACTCTCAAGAGTCTTCTCCAACACCACAGTTCAAAAGCATCAATTCATCTCTGCTCAGCTTTCTTTATAGTCGAACTCTTACACAGTCATGTAAGGAATCAAGGAAAGCTGGAGGAGGAGGATTAGGAGCAGCTTGAGAGGTGGATTAAAAAAAACAAACAGGGATGTGCACTGTTTCAGAAGGGAGGTGCTGCTGGGAACGTAGGGAAGTGAGCACTGAGAGAGCGTTCATCTGATCTAAGAGCACAGAAATTCCCCATGCACTCGGTGTTGACCGAGCCTGTGTGGGGCCAGGCTCTGTGCTAGACACTGTGGCTTTAACCATGACCTAGATTTTTCAGTGGCTGGGAAGAGGCAGAAGCCAGACAGCACTGGCTTTAGGGAGGATCAGGGTAGAGACAGACTGTTTAAACAGTGTATTCTAGAAGGTCGGCTGGAAGAGAGAGGAGGCAGAGCAGAGGGGAGAGTGGGTGACATGAGGTCTGGGGGAAGATTTTTTTTTTTTCTCATTGTGATGGAAGAGACTTGAGCATGTTTAGATGTAATAGGAAGACTCAGAGAGGTTTAGAAGGACGGGAAATGTTGATAGAGGAATGTTCTGTAAGGATATGGGATGGGAAAGAAGGAGACCACGGCACAGACCACAGCATGGGGTGGTCTGCCTGCCTGTCCCACAGTGGCTAGCTTTATACTTGGACCAAGTTGGGTCTCTCAGTTACAGGCCACAAAGGCCTGAGTTTCCAGTATTAAGGATTTCTTTCTTTCTTTTTTTAATGTATGTTTTTTGGTTGTACTGGGTCTTTGTTGCTGCAGGAGGGCTTTTCTCTAGTTGCCGCGAGCAGGCTTCTCATTGCGATAGTTTTTCTTACGTGGAGCACAGGTTCTGTGCTCACAGGCTTCAGTACTTGTGGCACAGAGGCTCAGTACTTGTGGCTCCCAGACCCTAGACAGGCTCAGTAGTTGAGGCACACAGGCTTGAGTTGACCCATGGCATGTGGACTCTTCCTGGACCAGGGATTGAACCCGTGTCCCTTGCATTGGCAGGTGGATTCTTATCCACTGTACCATCGGTGAAGCCCAAAGATTCATTCCTTTGGGCTGTTTTCCATAATTACTATTAAAGCTATTCCTCAGAGCAATAACACATTACAAAACTAGACTCCATTGAGCAAGTGAGTTCTCTGCTTCCCACTTATCCTGGTGGGAGGTACTGAGATGGTGGGTAGTGAGGGGGGAGGTGCACAGAGATGTGAGGATCCTTTCTCAACTTGCCTCCTTTAACTTTCAGTTCAGTGCAGATAAATGGCCCTGTGTCATATTAGCAGAGTTTTTAAGCCATTTCCTTGAGATCAGTTTGAAGATGATATTAAAATAGGATAGAATGCAGTGAATGTTCAGCACACGGGCAGTCCCCCGCCCCACTACCCTGTGGGAGCGTGCGCACGAGCTGGTATCAGCTGCTGCTGCTAAGTCGCTTCAGTCGTGTCCGACTCTGTGTGACCCCATAGACAGCAGTCCACCAGGCTCCCCGTCCCTGGAATTCTCCAGGCAAGAACACTGGAGTGGGTTGCCATTTCCTTCTCCAGTGCATGAAAGTGAAAAGTGAAAGGGAAGTCGCTCAGTCGTGTCCGACTCCTAACCACCCCATGGACTGCAGCCCACCAGGCTCCTCCGCCCATGGGATTTTCCAGGCAAGACTACTGGAGTGGGTTGCCAGTGCCTTCTCCGGCTGGTATCAGCACTCATACTGACAGGACGCCAGTGCCTTGGGCCCTCCTGGGTGGGAGGCAGCCCCTCAGTCCTCCTCTTGACTGCTCTGGCTTATCTTGGTGTGTGTTAGTTGCTCAGTTGTGTCCAACTCTTTGCAACCCTATGTAGCCTGCCAGGCTCCTCTGTCCATGGGATTCTCCAGGCAAGAATACTGGAGTGGGTTGCCAATCCCTTCTCCAGGGGATCTTCCTGACCCAGAGATTGAACCTGGATCTCCTGCATTGCAGACAGATTCTTTACCATCTGATTATCTGTGAGGATATCACACATGGTTCACGGTCATGCCGTGTTCTCCTCAGGCAGAGCCATCGGCGGGACGTGTCTCATCTCTGTTGTGACTTTGGGGAGCCTTCCTGGAGGATGGGGTAACCCCCAGGAGTCTCAGTGAATCTCAGTCTGCAGAGCTTTGACAGCTGATTTAATCAGATCCCTTTGATTTTGGTGCCTCAGTCTCATCTCTGTAATGAAACAAAGAGCTTTACTTATATCTCTCTTACAAAGCGCCTGGTGAAAACAGTAGCTTCAGCGGCTACCTGTAGCCACATTTATTTTCCATGGACCCAGACCTGGCCTATGTGGCCAAGTTGGGTAACAGTCACCATGGTTTCCTCTTTACCCCAATTCTCTTGATGTTTCCCACTGTGGAATCCAATCATACAATAGATACCTGAAGGCTACGGGCTCTTGAGATCCAGCAATAATCAGAATTTCACCTTTGGGTGCCCCAGAATTAGAGAAGCATTGCATTCTGTGGATGGTAAATTGAAGTTCATTTTAAATGCTCTAGACCATTGGTGCCCATAGGCACTTTCTGTGATGGTACAAATGTTCTGTAATCTGTGTTGACTGATATGGTAGCCACAGCTAACTGAGTTTGAAATTTTATTTAATTGTAATTACTTTTAGTTTAGATGTGGGTTTGATCCCTGGGTTGGGAAGATCCCCTGAAGAAGGGCATGGCAACCCACCCCAGTACTCTTGCTGGGAAAATCTCACAGACAGAGGATCCTGGCAGGCTGCGAGGTTGTCCATGGTGTTGCAGTCAGACATTACTGAAGTGACTGAGCACACATGAGCACTTTAAATTTAAAGTGAGATAGTGACATGTGGTTAGACATTATCACATGTAGATGGTATTAGGCCAGCAGTTCTGAAATTTTTGGTATACAGCAGAATCACTGAAGAGGACTTGCTAAAGCATAGGTTTCTAGGCCCTGAAAGTTTCTGATTCAGTAGGTCTGTGTTAGGGGTTGAAATGTTGCTTTTCTGACAGGTTCCCAGGCACTGGTGCTGGTCTGGGGAAGATCTCTCTTGGAGAACTACCACTGTAGACCTGTTTTTAGCATTCAGTTTTCAACTAATTAATCCAGATGGAAATGCAATCGGCCCCTCAGGGCCCCTGGTCAGCTACTGGACAAGAGCCTAGTACCTCTTCCCTCACCCCACTCCTCAACCCCATACTAGATCCTTTTTTCCAAATCAGCACAGCTCATCTTTAAAGCTGACTCATGACACTTTCTGAGCAGCCGCAGTAGCTGAATCAATGGCCTTCTGGGGAAGTTCCAGCCCTGAACAGGCTTTGGTTTTCATTACAGCTTTATTAATTCATTTTCCAACCTTATAAGAAATTGACTATGTGTATGGTGTATGTAGAGTATGAGTAATTTTGTTTTTGCCAAGTTTATACTTGGCACTATAGTGAATGATTTCTGCATTCATTCTGGATGGCTGGACTGGGCTCAGATGGACTGTCCCTAGAATCTAATTTTAATCAGTAGCCTTTATTTTTAAGCAAAGAGATAAAATCATTTTTCAGTACCCAGAAATGCCATTAAAAAAAAAAGTTTCTATAATAACTAAGCATTCTCTTGTGGGTGATTGCTTACAGAAAAAATCCTTCTCAGAATGCAAGTTGAAGTGTTTACAGATGAAATGACATGCTGTCTGAAATTCTGTTTTTGAATATTGGGGAAGGAAGGGTAGATGAAACAAGACTGAAAAAAATTGATGATTGTAGAAGGTCCACATGAGGTATATTACACTAGTCTACTTTTGTGATCGTTTGAAATTTTATAGAATAAGAAAAAATCCTCTTATAGAAACTAAATACAGCATTTTTACAAAGTGATTTATGAAGAAAGATTGAGGGCATGAGGAGAAGGGGGCTACAGAGGATGAGATGGTTAGATGGCATCATCAACTCAATGGACATGAGTTTGAGCAAACCCCGGAAGATCGTAAAGGACGGGGAAACCTGGAGTGCTGCAGTCCATGGGGTTGCCAAGAGTTGGACGCTTCTGAACAACAGCTATAATCAAGTGCCAGGTGAATAGTCGAAGCTGCAAATGGAAAGTAGTTTGTTGGTTTTACTCTAGGGAATTTAACTGGCATAAAATTTTAATTTAAAGGATGCTCTGAAGTAATAGAAGAGAATAGCAATTTTTTTAGTATAGGGGATTACAGAGAGTCATTCATGAAGAAGCTGCAAATAAGTGAGGTACTTTGTATGTGTGTGTGGTATTTAAGGAGGGGGAAATATACCCTTGCTAATTTTTCTGCACATGGCTACAGATAACTCTTCGTACAAACATACATCCCCAGCACAATGGTGCTCACTTTGATGTGTCAAAATTGTCCTTAATTTGGACAAAGAAGAGTTTTAAAAAGAAGTGTGGGAGAAGGGGCGATGGTGGGGAATCATACCACCATCTGTAGGCAGCTTAACCTTCCTGGATGCTTGAGGTTACATTTTTCCAGGAGAGTGATGATATTCATCTGAAGGAGGAGAGAGGAGTGTTTTATTTAAAAAAAAAGACTTTTCTTGATCTTCAAAAGGCTGTATGAATACGTTCAGCTTATTTTTGGTTTAGGAAATTGTTTTAGATTTTCTTTAGATAGTAGGAGTTGATTACTTAAAATTTTCTTGATAATTACAAGAAGTGGTTTATTAAACAGCCAAGTGTCTCATGCCAATTTATAGTATATAACCTAGGCCTACTCTTTCCTTTTGTATTTGTTTTTTTTTGTGGCACCACGAGATGGGTGGGATCCTAGTTCCCGGATCAAGGATCGAACTCTTGCCCCCTGAATTGGCAGCATGGAATCCCAACCACTGGATCACCAGGGAAGTCCTGCTCTTTCCCTTTGATATAGCCAATTTGTCACCCGTTGTTCCCCACTTGCAATGTCCCTTTAATGTATTTCCACACCATTTCCATACCCAGTCACCTGCACCCACTAGTTCAATCCAAATCCCCCCTACCTAGTTTACTGCCTGTAAGTAGTGCCCCATCCCTTCTCCTCCCCTTCCTTCAAGTGATTTCCCTCTTCTTTGTCTTCTGTGCTTGGACCACGTGGCTCAGGATTCGTTTTTTTATGACATGTATGCCTCCTTTATTTGCCAATCACGCAGATAGTATAACCGCATCTAGCAGTTGGTTATCCTCTTAAAGTACCTGACACTGTTGGCATTCCGTTGAAAATGCCTGTGAAATCTAACAAGTCTTTCAGGTGCTACCTGCGTTCATTTTTCATCTGTAATTCTATACAGGAAAAGTTTTTCACTGGCATCTTTGTCAGTATAAGACATTGCAGGTTATACTAATGGTTACAAATGCATCTCTGGACTTTCTCCTACACCTGTAGAATTCGTTGAACCTGGTTGCATCTTTAAGGGAGTTGCTTAAAATGAATATTTTGCAGCAGAGATTTTTGCACTGAGCATTTGGGGCTTGGGGAAAAAACCATTTAATAACAAAAAGACTGTTCTGTATTTGATTGTTTCAGTAGTCCTTGGTGTTTAAGTATTCATTGCTTGATTTCGTGGTTTTGGATACTACTACTGGTTTGTATTATCCTTTTATGGAGCTGCTTCTAAGGGCGTGTGCAAAGCATTAGTCAAGCAAGTGTTGATACCTGCTTGGGCCTGGTATGTGTGTATGTGTTTTAAAGGATGTGGCATCTTTGTCTGGTGTGGAGTTTTAGTAATGTTCAAACAAGAGTAACATAAAAGAATCCTCCAGGGACATGGAATGTGAATTGTCAGGACAAGCCTAGACTGACCCTCAGTCAAAACAACAAGCTTGCTCAGGAACCTCTCCTTTTTTGACTAATCTTGGAAGGACAGGTGAAACATGGGGTGCAGTTCTTGGGGGTTTTCTCCTTTGGGGTATTTTTACGATGTAAAAGGAAACCTATTATAACTTGGGCATGCTCTCCAAGCCTGGATGCATTCACCAAAGCATTTGTCAAACACCTTTGCAATTCTCTTGAAGTCTTGCACTTTTCTCAGTGATGGATTTAAAAGTAGGTCTGCTGCTGCTAAGTCACTTCAGTTGTATCCGACTCTGTGCAACCCCATAGATGGCAGCCCACCAGGCTCCTCCATCCCTGGGATTCTCCAGGCAAGAACACTGGAGTGGGTTGCCATTTCCTTCTCCAGTGCATGAAAGTGAAAAGTGAAAGTGAAGTCGCTCAGTCGTGTCCGACCCTCAGTGACCCCATGGACTGCAGCCTTCCAGGCTCCTCCGTCCATGGGATTCTCCAGGCAAGAGTACTGGAGTGGGGTGCCATTGCCTTCTCCAAAAGTAGGTCAGTGACCACTTATGTTAAAAAAAAAAAATGAAAAAGATCCTTGGGGAGTGCTGCTTTGGTAAGATCTATATAAGCTTGCACCCAGATAACCGATTCAGTGTGTGTGTCTCGATTTTTTCTCTGTCTCATACACTTGTCCCTTTAAGAGTCTCCAAAATGCAGAATTGTTTAGTGCTTTTAAGCCTTGCACTTTGGCTTGGTGAGAAAAATGAAAGACCTGTGCCTGACAAAGGCTTGTTTGAAGCCTCAGCATCACTGGGTCAGATGTCACGCAGTCAGGTTCAACATTGAAGGCACCAGAGGGGGGCTGTTGTGAATACATCGTGCCTCTTAGTTGCTAGAAAGGACTAGATGCCATCTCTTTATGGATACACTTCTTCCCTCCCTTTTTCTTTCATTCTTTGGCTTCTGTCTCCCAGGTGACCAAGTGTTTATTGCAGGAGGCCTCTTAGATGTGTAATCTTTAAGCTTAATACATGGCTATACGCAGGGAGCAGACTGGGCCTACTTTCTTCTCTCTTTTTTTTCTCCACTCATAGGCACTGGGATATAAGATCCCTTTTCAGGATTTCCCTGCTGTCTTAAAGATTTCTGCAAAATTAGTTAACAAGTGTAGGATTTCTTAGTTCTTTTCTTGACCCTCCCCCGCCCCATACCCCTCCGAGTAATCTGTACTTTTATGGCAGAACCTTGGGGCTCCCAACCCTGTAGGGAACAACCAATCAAGGCTTTCATGGTAAATGCCTCTTTCAGGTGTTTGAAATGACCTGCTGTTAGCCTCTAGAGCAGATGGAAAACCTTCCAGTGAGGTTCAACCATTTGAGCAGAACTTTGGGGTTGCACAGATTAAGTGTTCCTACTTAGGTCTTGTTTTCATTGCCTGGTCACCTAGTGCAAATAGATTTATATAAGAGTTGTGGCTTTTTAGGATAGAGACAAGTCACCTGTGTTGTGGATGATCTGAAGACTTTGCCTGTTCATTTTTTAAATATTACTTTCAGGTCCTTTGCTTACCAAAGGAGGCCCAATTTCACTCAAATGTTTTGAGAACTGTGTTTAAATAAACGCAAATGAAAAGACTAAAAAAAAAAAAGAAAATGAAATTTGATCTTAGAAGAAGCTTCTCTGATAAGGTGTCAAATCTATTTGGCTGAAGCATGTAGTTGATAGACCACATAACATCTCTGTGATTTCCTGCAGTGGTCTGAAGAATTATTACCACCCAGATGTAAACTCTCCCTCACTCAAACAGATTTCAAAGCTGAGTGATACCTTCTTCCAAGTCTACCCCTAGCCACTTCTGTGTGCTTTTCTCTAATTTTAAGGCCTCTGTAGCTATAGCACTTTCTCAGTTACCCATGTGGAAATAATCTAATTCTTGAAAAACTCCCCATGAGACTTTTCGATAACCAAATGCTCAGGGAGTAAAAAACTAATTTTAATATTTGCCTTAGCAAAACAATTAGACAAATATACTGCAGATGATTATCTACATTTCAAATCCAAATACATAAAACCTGTATTAATCAGAACTTCTAGTTAACATCACATTTATTTTTGCTTTACATTGATAGGAAAGAGAAGATATACGAGAATATAAAAGGAAGGATTTAATAAGAACACAGGATTACCTTTGAGTAAACTCATGAGGTCGTGAAGACACAACCAACTTATATTTTTTACTTCTGTGGTGTTCTACAGTGAGAATTGACTGGATAGAACCTTAAGGTTTTATATGCTCTCCATACATCATAATTACAATAACTGGAGACTTTATACAGGTTGGTGTTATGTTTAAGGATGAAAACCCCAAATCTTTTATGCTTTTAGCTAGATTATTTTTACAAAGCCTTTTCCCTAAATTTTTCCTGTTAAAAAGTAATTGGTCAGCCGTCATATCCATAACACACACATACATAGAGTTAGGCCAGAAAGCAGTCATATTCAGCTCCCCACTTCTGAATAAGTCAGCCCCAAGTCTCCTCTTCCTGACCTCACTGTCTCCTGCCTGAGTGCTCACAGAAATCTCAGAGCCAGCTTCTGTCTTCACCTCTTACCTCTTTGCTCCACTCTTCAAAACCACTGAATGTTGTCATGTCACAGCACGGGATGAGATCATGAGATCGAGTCCCTGCTCTCTGTGTCCATTGGCTTGTGGTGAAGGTTTTCAAAGGTGCATCTCAGATGTGTCTGGGCCACTGGGTCCCCAGGTTTTCGTTCCCCCCACTCCCATCCTCACAGCTTCAGTTGGAGTATCTCCACTTTTGTTCTGTCTTTTGAACTTGGAATAGGATTTTGTTGAACATAATGTTCCAGGACTTAAAAAAATTTGCAAGCCATGGAATCAGGTAACTATGAAAATGCTATGTATTCCCTCATATTCTGCTGGAGGTGCTAACTCTGAACTTTTGGCATTCTGGTTTTATAAGCTTTTATATTGTTCCAAAATACATTGAATGTATGTTTATGTTCCAATCGCTTGCTGTTCTGCCGTTCATGGGCTCATGTTTATGGGCATGTTTATTGTGACTCACACTTTCATGCGTATTAATTTATTCGAGTTGTACTTGATTGATGTCTGTGCTATTAGTTAGCACCATCTTACAGATTAGAGACTGGAGCATGCAGGTGAACTCTTATCTGAGGTGTTATAGTGAGTAAGTGTAGAACCAGGAGCCTGAGCTCCAAGGCTTGCGGAGTTCGCAAACACTCGGTGCGTTAACACAATGAGGTGGCTTTGGGAGCTTGATGGGGAGAAGCACAGCCATCTGACACTTCTGTATACACTTCTGGCTGAACTTTCAGTTTGGGGCTTAATGTGTCTCTGCATTACTCTTGAGCCCAGGCCTGTATGGGGCATGCCAGGCATGGGCAGAGGGAGAAGAACTGGAGCAGGAGGGACTGGACCACAAAGTTGGGAAAACCAAGGCCAGCAGCCATCACCCCCAAACCCAGAAGAACCCTGGCCAAGTGTGCTCCATGGCCTTGATCTGAAGTCTCTGGACCATTGATTTCCGATGTCAGGATAGTGCCCATGATCACCTGGCCCAGAGTAGGGCTTCCCTGTCCCCTTCACTCGTTCACTCCTCAGTGGGGAAGTTTGCTGCTTTGGTCACTCCAGGTGTTAGGATCTTCTTTCCTCTCCACATCTCGAGAGATGGTTAAGGGGCTTCTAGATGCTGAAGGAAGATCACTGATCTTTGAAATCAGTTTCTCAGGAGCGGGGTTCATTGAACCACCAGAAATGCTTGCAGAAGGCAGCCTCTGTGCCTAATGTCCCACCTGTCTTTGGTCACATTTCAGAATGGTCAGTCTTATCTGTCTGCCTCTCACATGCACATTTTACTTCCGGGGGTCACCATTGGAGGATGAGGCCGGGCTGCCACTTTATTTTGTGGGCAGAAACCACTACGCAGTAGGTTGATGGAGCAAAAACATCTTTACAAAGACACTTGTGGGTTGGTAGGAATTTGTGCAAAAAAAAAAAAAAAAGGTCTTTTAAAAAGCACTTTTGTAATGGGACAGATGTGACTGCTCAGATCATTCCCACATGGGCACTTTAGAATATCTTTTCTCTCTCCTCTCTCTCTCACACACACACACACACTCTCTCACTCTTCTCAGGTGAGGGACCTGTTTGAGGATGTACAGGAAGTAACTGAGCAACTGTCCTAACTGCAGAGGAGGGCCTGCCTCTGGCCCAGGGCTGCCTTTGCACTTTTGTCAGGACCAGATGGGAGGGGTGTTGTGCCAGGTGAGCTGCAGTTAGTGGTTGAATTAGGCGATGGAGGGGGTGGGTGTGGAAGCCACAGGGCTGGGTTCCCAGCTGCTCAGTCCAAGTGTAAACCTTGGAGTTTAACCTCAGTGTGGGCCAGGATTAGAAGGAAAACACGGAGGTATGAAAGGTCAGGATTGGATTCCGGGGCGGGGCTGACCCTGTGTGTTTATGAACAGACTCCTTAATTAGGAGCGGTCTGCTAAGAAATACCCCTTATGTATATATTTTAAAAAGAGCTTTCTGCATCTGGCTTGAAAGGTGAATTTCTGGACGTTAACACTTGGTGTGAAGGGGCAGGTGTCTACAATCATCAGCCCTTGGTCCCAGAGAGGAGTGGACAGTCCAGTTTGGGGATTGCAGGAGGCTGTTTTGTTCTCTGCCTCCCCTGCGGCCCAGCCTTCTGGCTGTTTTACTGCTTATTAGCCTCTTTGTTAGAGGAGGAAACAAACAAAAGGAGTTAAAATTCAGCTTCTGGTTTCCCTTCTGGTTTAGCAGCTTGCGTTGAAGGTTAGCTGGGTGGGTCAGGAGGGTGGAAGGTGAAGATCTGTATGATCCTTTTGGGTTATCGATGAGTTTAGACTGGTCTCTCTTCTGTCCCTCGCCTGCTCGCTCTTTGGGGGTAGAACCTTTAGGAACAGAAAGCGAAAGGGAGATTCTTTGTAACAAAAAGACAAGGCTTTAGAGTCTAATTAAACAATATGCATGTTCAAAACGGGTTCTCCTGTGACCAAGAAAATATTTTCAAAAACTTGAACAATAGGACAATGCGATGGAAAATATAAGATTTGTTTAAATGGCTCAGATATTATACAACAGGAAATGAACAACTTAATAATATTAGTCTTTTTTTTTTTTTTTTCTTTCTTTCTTTGTAGTTGTGGAGAGGATGTGCAGTCAACTGATAATGAGGGCTTTCTTTCAGGATTTTCTTAATCTTTTTTGGCCTTGTATTAAATTTAAGACTGTAGACTTATCACCAGTACTTGGAGGCACCTAGGTGAAAATCCTCACACATCAAGTGGAAAATCTCTCTCTGTGTGGGTGTCATGTTTCACTTGAAAAAGAACTGTTAAAATCCCGCAGGATGCAGTTAACAGATAGAGTGCAAAAGGCACAGAAAAAGCTCCCTTTTGACTGGATGCTTTCTGAATCTTGTCAGATGACCAGCTTTGTCTTCTGCTGCCATCCACCCCGATTTGCTCACTGCTGGCGTGCTGTGAAAAGAATGTGGGCATTAAGGAGATCCCAGTAGCTTTTCATTAAGCTCAGGCTCCCTGTCTTCAAGGGCCACTGCATGATTGGAAGTTTAATCAGCGTGCCCATGGAAGGGACCTAAGGTGGCTGTTAATGCCATTAATGCCATTGAATTAACCAGAGAAAGGACTGACCCTGGGGGAAGCACTCCCCACCTGTAGCTGTTTATACTTGGATGTAAAAACAGTGTGCCTGGAGGAGCCCCATGCTGCTGCAGGGCCAGGAAACCCTATCCGGGTTTCTCCCTTTCAAGCAGAGAGGTGATGAAGGGTCTCCAAGCTTTTGTGGGGATACTAGATATCTAGAGCCCCTAGATACTTGGGGCTCCCCTGGTGGCTCAGCAGTGAAGAATACACCTGCAGTGCAAGAAACATGGGCCCGATCCCTGGGTCAGGAAGATCCCCTGGAGAAAGAAATGGCAACCCACTGCAGTTATTTTTGGCTGCAGAATGTCATGGACGGAGCCTGGAGGGCTACAGTCCACAGGGTGGCAAAAGAGTCAGACACGACTTAGCGACTAAACACCACCACCTAGATATGGGAGTAGAAGGTTTTGCGTACAGAAGGCCTGGTATTATTCAAAGCCCACCTCAAGGGTTTTCTCTTCTGATCAGATCCCTTGGAGGGGACCCCTGGAGTGGGGAGGTAACCCTCCTTTTATATGACCAGCCAGAAGGGAGGCCTGGGAGGAAGGGCACAGCAGGACACTGTGCCAGAAGGTGAACAGAAAAGAAAAGAACAAGCAGATAGGAAAGTGTACTTAAGATGGGTGGGCGTGGGGATTTGCTCCCTTTTAAAGGCAAGAGGAGCAAGGCCTTAGGGAGAAAAAACAAATAAGGAAATGGAATCAAATCAGATGAAGTCCTTTAAAAGAAAGAATGGTGTTAACAAATCTTTAGACAGAAAATGAGGACAGGCACACTGATGGAAGTGTCAGAGGAGAGTTTCAGCTGGTGTAGGGCAGAGGGGAAGTTTATGTTTGCAAATTGAGGCTGGTGCTCTAAAAGATTGAACTTTGGAGGGTTGGGACATCATCCGAATGGGGACCACCAGTGTATTTCATGCCATAGTTTCCTCATTGGATAATGTCCAGTGAGTTCAAAGCATTTTGGTGCATCATAGGTATTGATTGATGCATTTGAATGCAAAGGCAGAACATCAGATACATGCAGGAATGTTTTGAGATGAACATGTCAAGCCAGGAGCTTTGTTCTAAGCTCCCTGTAGATCTGTTTCTTTGGTAAATTCCTATGTTAAATTTTCTTTCCAACTATCCTATGAATGGAAAGAGGAAGATTTCATTAGCTTCATTTCTTAGAATCATGGATTTGGTAAATGAGGTTTGAAGAGGTCTAATAAATGAGTGTCTCCATCTTTAATTTACCCTTCAGTGAGTCAGAAGTAAGAATCTCAGAATGTTGTATTTAATACATTGTCTGAAAACTAGATTCTGGAGAATGTGCTGTTTGAGTCAATACCTCTTTGTATCTAGTATACCCTTCAGCCTACTCTTGCTTACAAAGAATTCAGAGAGAAGTGGTGATTTTCAAAGCAGTAGCCAGTAGGGAATGCCATTTTGATGGAGGTTTCATTAACATGTTTTTGAGTAACACTGTTTACTTACTACCATATTTTGGTTTTGATTATGGGTAATTTTTTAGTGCCTAAAAAATGGAATTAGTTATTAAGCAGAGTCTGGTCAATGTCTGAAATAAATTAGAAGAGTTGTGGGCAAGAAACGAAGATGCTGTCAGAGTTGGACAGGGTAGGAGGTAACTTTGAGAACTTAAGACTTGTCTCTTCACTAATTAAGCAAACACTATAGGCTAGGTACTGTGCTAGGATCTAAAAAAATAAAGGTGAATACAGCACAGTTCTTCCTGGAGCTCATGATAAAATGGGGCGACAAACGTGAACAGATGCTTGCTTATTTACCTTTAAATTGAAGGATAGTTGATTTATAATATGTTTAAGGTATACAGCTGAGTGATTCAACTATATATATTTTTCATTACATTATTACAAGATACTGAATACAGTTCCTCTGTATTGCTTATCTTTTTTTTATATAGCATTGTATATCTGTTAATGCCAAAGGTGTAATTCATCCCTCCCTGCTGCTTTCCCCTTTGGTAATCATTAGTTTGTCTTCTGTGTCCTTGAGTCTGTTTTGTAAATAAGGTCATTTGTGTCATTTTTTTAAACTAAAAATGCCACATATAAATGATATATGTGATATTTGTCTTTCTCAGATAATTTCTGGGTCCATCCATATTGCTACAGATGGCATTATTGCATTCTTTTTTATGACAGAGTACCATTCCACTGTGTATATGGTACATTTCCTCTTTATCCATTTAACACAGATACTTTTAAACATTACCATAATTGTAGTGGTGTAGATTGCTCCAAGATTCCCCACTGTTTTCGGGAGAAGTGATACAAGGAAGAAGTCTTAATGTTGATGTTAGTGAAAGGTACCCTAACTAGAGTGGTTCCTAGTTTTGAGTTTAGAGTTTTGTATCACTCCCCCTTACTCACACCTGTGACTTTAAATCTCTGAAAGTAGTGACAGTTACACACAGTTGGGAGTTTGTATTCAACTCAAGAGATCGCTCCACAGCTCTTTGTGGTGGGTGGATATAGGTCTGCGAGGATAGTATATAGTAAAGGTCTTGGTAAGAAAAAAATGGTCGAAAGATGCTCTAGTTTTCTATTGCTGCTATAACAAATTGCCACAGACTTACTGCCTTAAAACAACACAACTTTATTATCTTACACTTACGGAGGTCAGAAGTTGGACGTGGGTGTCCCTGGGCTGAAGTCAAGATGTTGGTGTTCCTTATGGAGGCTCTAGAGTAGAACTTGTTTCCTTGCCTCCTCCAGCTGCCACATTTCTTGGTTCTTGGCTTTGTTGCTCCATATTCAAAGCAAGTAACGTCAGGACGAGTCCTTCTCATGCTGTCATTTCTCTGGCCATGGTCTTGAAATGATGTCTAACTCTGGGCACTCATGTTGTAGATTGCGCACACGCAATAAGCTGAGATAGTCTCCCCATGTCAGGGTCCTTAACTTTAATCGTAACTTTAAAATCCCTTTCATCATGTAAGGTAACATAGTCACAGGTTCATGGGGATTAGAATGTAGACATCTTTGTCTATCAGAAAAGGGGGCCTGGGTTCCTTCTCCTGGGCTTATGGTTCTTAACCTGGGTGAATGGGCCTCCAGATTAATTTCCCTTCAAGTTTTTGTATCGCTGCCGTCATTGCTCGACCGTTGTCTTTGACAGGTCATTCCTTGGCTCAAAATACTGCTTGGCCAGGCACTCGGGTCACTGCACAGGAGGTCCTTCATCACCCTTTCCCATCCTGGTCTTGATCGAGAACTCTGTGTTCTGGTTGGATGTGTTCCTTTACCATGGCCTCTGTCCCCTGTTCTTTCTGCGTATTCCTTTGCCTGCATTGTCCCTGCCAGACCAAGACATCCTCTTTTATTTTTGTCCATCCTTATAAAATCCTGCAACATTGGTCATCTTCATAATTACTATTATTTAATGTTTTTAAAATTTATTTTGACTGTGCTGGGTCTTCGTTGCTGCACAAGCTTTTCTCTAGTTGCAGCAAGTGGAGGTTACTCTGTAACTGGCGGGTACAGGCTTCTCATTGTGGTGGTTTCTCTTGTGGAGTGCAGGCTCCGGTAGTTGTGGCACAGGGCTCCCCGGCTCTAGATATTGTTATTTAGTCACTAAGTCGTGTCTGACTCTTTCAACCCAATGGACTGTAGTCCACCAGGCTCCTCTGTCCATGGGATTTTCCAGGCAAGAATACTTCTCCAGGGGACCTTCCCAACCCAGGGATTGAACCTTCATCTTCTACATTGGCAGGCAGATTCTGTTCTGCTCAGCCACCAGAGAAGCCCTATTATTTAACTTTCATGTGAGTGTGTTTATCTTCCCATCTACACTAGGGTGCTTCTCATCTAGACTAGGGTGCTTGTTAGAAAGGCAGTGTCCTGGGACTCGCCCTCAGAGAGACTGATTGAATGGCTTGGGATGCAGCTCAGGAGTTTGGCTTTTAACAGACCCTGTGGGTGATGCTCATAGAGGCAGCCCGCACACAACTTGTGCCAGGAACTCGTTGAGAGTGGAGGTGAATGACCTGTCCTCCCATAGTGATGAACATCATGTTGTCCTTGTAGAGGAGATCATGATATTTTTTTTGGGGGGGGTGGAATGAATCCTGTTTTTTTGCAGGAGAGTTTGAATCTAAAGAGAAAGAGGATCTTATAGGAAGTGTATGATAGAGTTCAGGGCACCAAGCGGTGCACCATCATTTTTGAAAGTTCAGTGAGGGACAGAGCCAGTCTGTGCACCCTGGTGGAAGTGGGTAAGATCAACAGTGATTTAGAAATAACCTGTTAAGATGGCAAAGTGGCCAAGCCTCTAGATTTACTATATTTAACTTTTCTGTGTTTCAGGGACCTAAAGTGACGTATCAAAAGCAGAAATTCTTTTGTGGAAAAGATTTGAAAAAGGGAAGATGGCTAATTCTTGGGAACTTGCAGAGGGAACTCTGTGCTTTTAGTGCCCTTTTCCATCACTAGTTCTTCTAGATGACTGGAATGCAAAGAATACCCCCAAATCTGAATTCCCACTGAACCAAGCATTTTTGGAATGAGGCCCTTCATGAATATGCCATGATTTTAATTTCTGCTTTTGTTAAGATTGAAATAGAGTCTTTGTTGTTTTACATTATTTCCTAGACCTCCTGGAGAGTTTAAGTCTGAGGGAGTGGATTTGTTTTATGAGATTGATTTTTGCCTTTTCCCATTTTGGGGGATCTTATAGCAGGAACTGAAACTATTAACAAGCTTATGAAGCAGAAATATTTTTTTGTTTATTTTAGTGTTCTACTTTTCATTAATTTTCTATCAACTTTGTGGCCGAAAAGGAAGACATCAATTTTTATTGAGAGTAGAGCTTTAAATAGCTAGTTAATTTAGAGTTCCTCTTATAATAGGAGTCTTCCTATTATAAATAATTAAGTGAATTTAACCTGGACCAGAGGAGACAGAATTAAAAATAACAGATGTTTCTGTGAGCTCTAAGCTGCCACAGCAGTGATACACTTGAATTGGAAATTACCAAAATTTCCTTCTGCTTCGCTGGTCACCAAACAAAACAGACGCATTATATTACTAGCTTTCATTTGAAGATTTGAAGAAGAAGAGCTTTAGTATAAGATGAATTGTGTTAGGCACTTTAATAACAATCTTTGATTCAATTTAAGCCAGTTTTGTATGTGCTGTCTAAATTTTAAAAATATTCCATAAATTAAGGCGTGAGAATTCCTTCTTTTTTCAGTGGGCTTATTTGCATATGTGATGATCATGTTCTCTTCAGTTGGTTCTGTGATGATGATTTCTGATTCTGATAGTGCTGATAACCATGTGGGACCAACAGGGGTGAGGAGTAGCACATGTGCTGTGCATCCAGAGCTAAATTAAAATATGGATAATTAATGTAATTATTTGCTTTCAAATGCTTTTTTTTTTTTAAGTCACAATTATGTGTGCAGTGTCCTTCCAGGTGAAATGAAAGAATGAAGGAAGTTACTACTATGTTGTTCGTGCATACATTATTTCTTCTGGATGGAAATCTGCATTTTTAACACACAGCTCGCAGTTAAAATTCACTCCTGTGTAAGCAAACCTAGGAATGATCAAGGTATTTTGGCTATGTATTGAAATAGAGTCAGTATTTATGTAGTATCTTGATAATTTAGAGGAGAGCCATATATAGTAATACTGTGTGAATCACATAACTTTAAATTTCTCAGTAGCTACTATAAAGGATAAAAGACAGTTGAAATTAATTTTAATGATGTTAAAAGTCCAGATTTTTGTTCTTTTAATTGTTTATTAATATAAATAATGCCAATATAAAATATTATTTCAACATGTGCTCAGTATACAAATTACAAATGAAGTTTTACATTTAAAAAAAATACTAACTTTTCAAAATCTGTTGTTTGATTTACTCTTAAAGCACATTTCAATTTGGATGTTAAATTTTCATTGGAAACACTGGATCTTTAGACTACAAAATGCAGAGTTGGGAAAGTAGTCACATACTAAAGTTGCCCAGTAACTGAAGTGAACATCTGTTTTAAATTTGAATTAAAAAGTAACGTTAAAAATTCAGTTCACCAGTCCCTCTAACCACATTTCAAGCACCAGTAGCCGCATGTGACTAGTGGCTACTGTATTGAACAGCTCAGATTTAGATGTTGAGACAAGACTTTATGCACCTTCAGTATTTAAAAAATTGAAGATGGTATGTTGGAATTCTCTAGGTAAGGATACTGGAATGGGTAGCCATTCCCTTCTCCAGGGGATCTTCCCGATCTGGGGATCGAACCTGGGTCTCCTACATTGCAGGCAGATTCTTTACTGTCTGAGCCACTCGGGAAGCCCAGTAATTATAAAAATGAATGCCTGTGTATTTGTAATGGACAATTAAGAGAAGTTCGGGCTAGAGCAGTGCTTGTCCAATAGAGCTTTCCATGATGAAAATGCTCTATATTGGCACAGCTCAGTAAGCCCTGTGCAGCTTTTGAACACTTGAAATGTGGCAGTGCAACTAGAAACTATATTTTCGTTTTAATTAGTTCAAAACTAGATAGCCACATAGATGGAGCTGGTGGCTGCCATATTGGCTAGCACTGCAGAAAGTTTCATAAAGGAGCATGTATTAACAGAGACAGTGAGAAAAGAACAAGATATTACTGAGTGGGGACTAGCATAGACCAGTGCTTCTCAGACATTAGTGCACATTGCAATTATAGGAGGATCTTGGAAAAAACAAACCACCTATATTCAGGCTTCCCATGTGACAATGATAAAGAATCCATCTGCCAATATAAGAAGTGCAAGAGATGCAGGTTTGATCCCTGGGTCAGAAAGATCCCCTGGAGTAGGAAGTGGCAACTCACTCCAGTATTCTTGCTTGGAGAGCTATTCCATGGACAGAAGAGCCTGGCGGGCTACAGCCTATGGGGTTGCAAAGAGTCGGACACAACTGAGCATATATTCAGCTACCACATCCAGACATGCTCATTTAATTGGTGTAGGCGACCTAGTTATTAGAATTTTCCAAAGCTCCTCAGGAGCAGATCTGTGCTGGCTTTTTGTAAATTTGTTTTCTCTTCATATCATACAGAAATTTGTTAGACACAAGCACAAATAAAGAAAAAAACCAAATCAGTACCTGCTGTTTTCTAGGTTCTTAAGACTACTGAATACCTGCTCCTTTTGGATCATACAGAACCCTGGGCATTAGACAGAAGAGAAGTGATTCCCATTTGGCTAATAAGAAGAGACTCAAAGGTCAGCTCACTTGCTGAGAGCCACACAGCTGGGGGGCCGAATGTCGTGGCTTCAACCTGGATCTCGTGTTTCTGCCACCACATAAGCAGAGCAATATAGAGTATCCAGCTTCCTCCAGTTTGTGGCTTGTTTTCTCTCTCTTCATAATAGAGCCCTTGTGCTTGGATTTATAAAGAATGTTTCTTTTGATATTCAGGAAAAAAAATCTCATTAACAATTGGATGTTTGTAGTCCCTACAGATTCATGATCCTCTAAAGAGCACTGTGCTGGGTGTTGGGAGATCTCTGCTCTTTTCCTGTTACAACATATGAGCTTGGTGACCTTGAGGCAACCAGCTAGTTAGTTGGTGCATCTGATTTCTAGTTGCCAGAACAGGAATGATCAAACCTGCCTGTTTTATAACTTATAGAATTGTTGTGAAAAAAGTCATCGCCCTGAATAAAAGACTATACTTCTGGAAATTATACTTGAAATACTTATGAGAGTAAGATATTTTTTCCTTGACTCTTTTTAAATAACTAAGAGCATTTTTCATATGGCAGATGGGAATTAACCTTCACACCACCTTGGGAACAGCACTTATTACCCCATCTTACTATTGAAGAAATTGATGTTCAGTGATGCGCATGGTCACGCATTTTAGGAGAGGCAGAGCTGGGATCTGAACCAATGGGCTCTTGCTCCAAAGCTTGCAGTAACATCTGCTCCAAAGGCATATCCTTGTGGCCCGAGTGCAGTTTGCCTCCTGTGTTCCATATCAGTGGTACCAAGAGGTGGCAAGATTCATTAGTGACTTTGAAGTTCTTTTGCTTAGGCTTGGAAGAGACGGTGACTATTTCCTCAGTCTCAAGTAAACTGAGTAAAAACGGCTTTGGAAAATATTGCTGTTCATGTGTCTCTCACTTGAAGAGCAGTGAGCTTGCTGTGCAAAGGCAGCTTTGAGACTGTCTTCTTCTATTAGGGAGATACCAGTACCATTCATCCAGAGTTTAGTTTGAATTGAATTAGTTAATAAATAATTGAATAATTTCCATTCTCTCTGGCTCCTTCTTCCTTGAAGAAGAGTATTGTAAATCTAAAATTAGGTATTTGATTTTTATGATGGTTAAAGTTCAAATATGTGTTTTCTTTCCCCTCTATTGCTTTAAGCAGACTTATTTGAAAATTTTTTTTTTCTTTTTTACTGATTGCTGAGTCCTTTTGTTATCTTCTTCTTTGGCTAGCTTTTAAACATGTTCTTCTTTTAGCCTTATAATTTTTCTAAAAACTTGAGGCAAACATTTCTTATTTGGCTCCCATTTGCTGAGTATGATCATTTTCAAGGTTTCTGTCACTCCTTGGGAATGCATCTTTATGAACTGAACTTTGTCCACTTCAGTGAAATTGTTTGGGGGAAAAGGGAGCAGAATACACTTTCTGGAAGGTTTCTCCTGGCATTTGCCTGTTGATGAGCTTTTAGTATTTCCATGTCACTGTCCTGTCCCTAGAGGATAACCCTGGATCTTAGCGCACACTTGATTGAGTGTAAAATGAGTTAGCACAAATGAAGTGGAAACAGATTGGTCTACAAGGAGGGGGTTCAGATGCTAAGTCCTCTAGTTCAGTGAGGTTGAGAGCATTTCCCTAAGAGCCGCTCTGGGTATTGCCTGTCCTATTTCGTAGAGAAATAAGCTACTGTGTGCATGCCGTCTCTGTTTATGCCCTTGACATTTGTGCTGTTTTGTGGGAGGGAGTGCAAAAAAAAAAAAGTACCCTTATCTCTGGCCTCAGGAAGCTTATAGAATTAGGAAAATGACTTTATTTTGTAGACACTCACCTACCTCCTCACTGCTAGGCACAAGATGTACAAAGATTTAAAAAGAACCACAAACTCTACCCTCTTTGAGTAAGCAGCTTAGTAGAGAAGTCCTCCATGACTTGTGTCACAGTGTGATGAGTACAACCATAGAAGTGTGAACAAGAACCAGCAAGGGCTCATGGCACAGAGCCAGAGATCAGCTGTCAAGGAAGTTGGGGAGGCGTCACAGAGGAGGAGCTGGGCAGACTTGTGGGACAGGGCGTTTTGGAGAGATGAGTACCATGTGCAAAGGCACTGAGGTATGAGACAGTCTGATGTGTTGGAGAACGGACTGCAGGAGAAGGGAAAACTGTAAGTATTACTCTGTATCTGCTGGGCAGTACAGAGGACCCCAAAGCAGAACTAGCTAGGTTTGGCAGTACACAGCTGGGATGTTCCAGGTTAGCAGGCTACAAGGACTAAGTGGTTCAAGTTGGATAAAGGCATAGTATAGGAAGGAATCCAGGGGGATGAGGGGAGACATGTGACTCTTTTAGTATCCTGAATGAGACTTTCAGATATGAGTCCAAATATGGTGTTATGAGAAGGGGGCGACAGAAAATGAGATGGTTGGATGGCACCACTGATTGAATGGACCTGAGTTTGAGCAAACTCTGGGAGACAGTGAAGGAGAGAGAGAAGCCTGGCATGCTGCAGCCCATGGGGTTGCAAAGAGTTGGACATGACTGAGCGACTGAACAACAAACGGTGCTATGTTTTGATTGTTTTTGCTCCTCTTTGAGGACATATTTTACTTTAACCCCACTAATTATGCCAGATTGTGACAATGGATCTGTTCTCCCCTTGCCCAAATTAAACAGTTTGCATAGTGAATAGAAGGCTCAGCATTGTCAGCTGGAAGTACTTGCTTCTCTTAAGAAAGGTCACAATTCCTCCGTGGAAGAACAATGGCAACACACTTGTCTTAATGTACGGGCACCAGGACACTGGTGGCCTTATAGCCACAGCAAAAGTAAGGGGTTCCCTGGAATTTCCTTTCCATTCTGGGAACATGGAGATATGATTAGAAGACTGTCCTTCATGAGAGCATCAGTGAATGATGGAGATGAGGGTTTGCGACAGGGACCAAATGATTGCTGGGAAAGTTGCTAGATAGAGTATTATGGTTTGTTGTTTCAAGAAGCAGCTTGATGTTGTGGAAAAAAGCACTGGACAAGGATTGGAAACCTTGGGATTTAATCCTCATTTTATTCTAACTAGTCCCATGACCTGGGTCTTTCTGAACCTTAATTTCCTAGTGGGCTTCCCTGTTGGCTTAGTGATAAAGAATCCTCCTGCCAGTGCAGAAGACCCAGGTTTGATCCCTGGGTTGGAAAGATCCCCTGGAGTAGGAAATGGCAAGCCATTCCAGTATTCTTGCCTGAAAAATCCCCTGGACAGAGGAGTCTGGCAGGCTATAGTCCATGGGGTCACAAAAAGTCAGACACGACTAAGAAGGCACAATGACGACGAATTTTCTAGTAGACAAATGAGGAAAATGGAGTTGGAAGAACTGGAAAGATTCTGGAAGGCTGGAAAATGACACAGTACTTGACAGTCCATGAGCCCTGACTGCCTCCTGTCATTTGGCACCTCCATCTGGCCGCCCTTTACATCCTCCGCCCTGTGATGAGGGAGGGGCTGTACTTCTCAGTGGGCCAGGGCTTGGCCAGCTTTGAGGGGACTCCTGTCATTCTGCAAACCTTTAGAGAAAACATTTTCACTATCAGCAAAACTTCATTTCTTTAGTTTATTTTCTCTTTAGGATTTTCTTGAAGTGAGTCGCTCATTCGTGTCTGACACTTTGTGACCCCATGGACTATACAGTCCATGGAATTCTCTAGGCCAGAATGCTGGAATGGGTAGCCTTTCCCTTCTCCAGGGGATCTTCCCAGCCCAGAGATTGAACCCAGGTCTCCCGCATAGCAGGTGGATTCTTTACCAGCTGAGCCGCAAGGGAGACGGAGACAATTTCCAAGAAGAGTTTGGAATTCTCTTTTCTCCCTTAACCCTTTATAGCCTCTCTGTCACCAGTTACCACTTCAGCTCTTAAGTAATGCTAGATACAGTCCGGACCACTTTGGATTGAGTCATCAAGCCGGGAGTCTGGATTTGAAGTGTGGACCTCAAGTCACCTGATGAAATGAAAATGGCATCAGGCCATTCTGATAACACTTGGCCCCCTTTGGCCTTCTTCCTCCTAAGACATCTCAAGTTTTCCTGAGCATTGAGGGGCAGTTGGGAAAGAAGATGGTGGTGTAGACAGCCCAATGACTGTGGTATTCTGAAACTCTAAGCATGATAAATTCTTAGAGTTCCTCCTTTGTACTTGACAGAAGAGATCTTCTGTTCTCAGCTTGACCCAAAGAAGCATAGCAACATCTGCTGTTCACTCCAGGTGCTGTAAGCCAGAGGCCAGAAGGACTGGTCACATCTTTTTGTAGAGTTGGGTTGGTGCCGGTGATTCTGTGGCTTCTCTTTTTGAGTATCATCAGGCTGCTCGGATTTTGTGTCTGAAGTTTCTGGTGCTGCTGAAGATCATTCCTTTTTCCTCTGTCCTGCTGCCTCCAGCCTGGGAAGCCTCACATAGAGCCAAGTGGGGGCTGCTCCTGCCATGAGAGAAGTCATAGTGTTCTTATGCTTAGCCTCTCCCTGTGTTTACTTCTTCCCCAGACTGATATCACCTTAGCTTAACCCCTGAGGAAGCCTGGTGTCTGGGCAAAAATCTCACTTCTCATTTTTTCCTGGTAACTTGGCTCTTTTTTTTCTTTTCCCTAAGCAGAGCTGGGATCATGGACTTTGCCCATCCACCCCACCATCCTGCTCTTTTTTTCCTGGAAGTGCCAAAACATTTCTCTCTGTGCTGAACCTGCTCATCAGTAATTCTTGATGGATTGTCGTTCCTTTTGGCAAACTGAAATTATAAAAACACAAAAGTCTCAAAATAGATGTAACCAGACTCCTCAGACTTAATAAAGACCACATGTGCTCACACTTGGGATTGAGTTTGTTCTGTTTGGTAAGCGGTACTTCTCCCACTCTCTGGCCCTTCCCTGCCTCCTTTTCTGCACATGGAGACTGACAGAGCTTCTCCCATGATTCATCCTGTATAGTTAGGCTGCATCTTTTTTGATCCTGGGCACCCTGTTCTGATTGTATACGCTCTTTAAAGAACTGTCTATGCAGACGTTATTTTGTTTGCCAAAGTTGTTAACAGTGTAGGGTCTATTCTGGTTGGCATTTCTTAGAGAGCTGTGGTCTTTTTCCAGTGTGTGCTTGTGCACACAGTGGGTTTTTGCCATGCAGCATTTTACTTCTTGGTGAAAGGTGGTGCAGGCCAGTAGCATGCTTTTATTGGGCTCTCAATGTGTGCCTGGCACTGTGCTCAGCTATGTGTTTTAGCTCAGTTAATCCTCAAAATAACCTTATTTCATGGGTACTTTCATCACCATCATCCCATTTTCCCAGTAAGGAACTCAAAGCACAGAGAGGTTGAGCTGCATGCCCAAGGTGCCATGTCTGGTGATCTGGATTCTAAACCCAGGCAGTTAGTCTCCAGAACCCCTGCTCCCAGATCTACACTGCTGCTCTTAAATTGCTAACCCAAGTGATCATGCAAGGATTGATTTAGCCTCTGACTGAGGAGCCATAGAAGAGTCATGGCTTTGATTTAACAGTGATGTCTTTATTTGAGAGATTGTGCAGAATTCTGACTTCATTACTTCCCTTGACACCTTACATTAACAAGTAAACTTCCCCTGATATATTCCTGCCTAATTTCCTCAAGAGAGGATTTGTTTGGTTCTAGAACAATGCTATCCAATTCAGGAACCACCAGCCTCATATAGCTATGGAGCATCGAAATGTGGCTGGTTTAACTAAAGAGCAGCATTTTCATTTCATTTCACTTTTAATTAAATTTTGAAACAGATAAACTATGTTTGAACCAACTTGAGTATGTAAATCTGCCCTATTTCAACTGGATCTTTTGTGACATTTAAATATAAGTATATCTGATAAAAATTTAGCATCTGGGTTGGAATATGTTCTAAGTGTAAAATATACTCAGGATTTGAAAACAAAGTTTGCATTCTTTTTCGTATTGTATCATTAATAGTTTTTATATTGGTTACATGTTTAAACAATATGTCTTCCTTAAACCAACATATCTAAAATGTTGTTATTAAAATTGATTTCACTTCCTTTTTACTTTTTGATGTGGATACTGGTGAATTCAGTTCTATTTGTGGCTCACCTTATAATTCTGCTTGGCAGTGCTCTTTTGAATCATAGATGTGAATGTTCCTCGATAGAATAATACTTTTGCTAAAGTGAGTGCTTGAAAGATGGTGAATGGGTAATTTGCTGGTGGCAGCTGCCTGTGACAATTGATTCAGTGGGGAGAGCTAATGTAACATGAGTTTGTTGAAGTTGGTATCTTATTTTAGGGTACAGATGCAATAATAATGATATATAATAAGCTGGGCATCACATTCACAATGCTTTATGGCCTTTGAATAAATTACCACTTGGAATATCATGTGATGAGATGAAGGTGGTGAAAAATTGACACGAGTCAATTACTCTTTCAGTCGAGAGGAGTTTTCCATTTTTGCTGAATTTCACTGTAGCACCTGATTTGTTTTTCTTTCCCTTTGACCAGATTTGACAATTAAATGTATGAAGCTCTCATGGCCAGCCTCTTCTGCCTGCTCCGGCCTTCTCCCCTGCTGTTCACCAATTCTGTTGTGATCTGAGGAGCCCTACACACATGCCATTTCAGACCTGCTGTTGTGTGTGACACCTAAGAGGCAGGCAGCATCTCTTGAATCAAAATTGAGTGTGTTGCCTTGGGAAGCCACACTCCCTAAGTGATGACACAGAGCTGCCTCTCCGCCCCTCCTCCATTACCCTCAATGCTGCCTACTCTTCTCTAGCGTCTTGGTCAGTATTTCTTTTTCCGCACTCCCTCTAAATGTTTGTATGCGTTGTATACACTCTTCTCCCCCAGTTCATTTCTGTCTCTTTCTCCACCATTCCTGAGCGTTCCTCTGCACGCTCATGGCCTCAGCTTCTCTTGCCTGGGTTCTGAGTAGCTGGTCAAACTGGGAAGAAGTGCTGAACTTCATGTGTCCTTGTACTCCTCTTGAAGGGACCAGTAGTTACAAATTCTGTGCTTAATTGATCATGCAATTTAGAGTCAGAAAATACATGTTCTAATTTTTCTTACTACTTTTTTCTTCTCATAATCTTTTATTTTTGCTTTTAATGTCTCAGTCCTTGAATTTCTTCCATTGTAAAATGGGAGCAGTATAAGCATCCAGAGAATTTCCCAGAGCAGCATAGCATCGTCCTAGAGAACCACAGTGAATCTGTGATGCACTGTGCTTGGCTCTGTGCTGAATTACAGATGAGTTACCTGCTGTTGGATTTGAAACAGTACATTAAACGGAGACACTGGATTTGCTGAGTTTATTCCTATGAAAGCTTTTTGAAAATGAATGTCTTAATTTGTCTATTTCCTTCCTCTTTTCTACCCTTATGCTTGCTTTGTGTCTGCATTATTGCTTTCATGATTGCTTTAAAACTTTCAAATAACTTGAATAACTCAGCATTAAGGATAACCTGTTCCATCCTTTCTTGTAGAGGATGAAGGTGGCTATTTGAGAGGTGGGTGGTGTCTGAGGCTGAATAATGCAGTGTGTAGGGCATATACTTGGAAAGTGGAGGCTTGGATTCAGTTTTCATTTTTGCCTATTTAGTCATGGTATTAATTGAGCATGTTCCTTAATTTGAGATCATGTATATCTCCCTTAGAACAGGTCTGTTATGTTGTAATTGGTCAATATACATTAGCCATTATTATTGGCTGTTTTCTTACTTGAGGATTTAGAGGACAGTATTTAAAAGATTGTTGTCTATGACTTGTCAACCGTAGTTGATAACTAGGACATTTGTTTTAGGTCTTAAGCAGAGGAAAAACTGGTAAAGATGGAAATACTATCTATAAAGGAGATTGAAATTTTCTCTTTTCCTAGTTTCAGTCAGTTCAGTTCAGCTCAGTAGTGTCCAACTCTTTGTGATCCCATGAATCGCAGCACGCCAGGCCTCCCTGTCCATCACCGACTCCCGGAGTTCACTCAGACTCACGTCCATCGAGTCAGTGATGCCATCCAGCCATCTCATCCTCTGTCATCCCCTTCTCCTCCTGCCCCCAATCCCTCCCAGCATGAGAGTCTTTTCCAATGAGTCAACTCTTGGCATGAGGTGGCCAAAGTACTGGAGTTTCAGCTTTAGCATCATTCCTTCCAAAGAGATCCCAGGGCTGATCTCCTTCAGAACGGACTGGTTGGATCTCCTTGCAGTCCAAGGGACTCTCAAGAGTCTTCTCCAACACCATAATACTCTGTAATGAAAAAATACCCATCAACCAGTTTTCCTCCTAGGACCATAATGAATACATAGTTCTGCCAATACAGTCTCACAGTGACACTTCTAGAGTCCCTTTGCAAGCTTAATTCCAGATTTATATGTAGGATTTGAATTGTATTATGGAATTAAAGTGACTTTAATGGTCATATATAGTTCCAGGAAGGAGTGAATCTTATTTTCTGGTTATAACGTGAATTGGAGACCCAAGTTAGCTAATTTGACATTGAGTTAGAGAAAGTGTAACATATACAATTCTCATTTGAAAGGGGGAACAGAGCAGTAACTTCAGAGCTGCATGTTCTTTTAATGAAGGCTGTTAATATAATTGTTTTTTCAAAGTGGAGGATTGGCTTCCTACTAACAGTTAGCTGGCCTTGTCCTTGATTTCTCATAGTATGACCAAACCCTGTTCTGTGGAAGTGTTAGAGAACATTTGGCTTCACATAAGAGACCTCCCTTTCATGTTTAAAGAGGCAAAGAATGTAACTAAGTTGTTCGAAAGATTTAATTTCCCAAGCTGTGCCATTAAAATAAAAGAAAGAAAGAAAAGAAAAGAGAGAGCATGCAGAGAAGTCCTGGAGGCTGTTGTCTTAGTTTTATCTGAGCGGCCTTTCATTTTTGCCCTTTGTACCATTTGAACATCCAAGGGATCTGAGTCTAACTCCCTGGGCGATTTGGGACCACATTCTGCCTTTGGGAAAATGCAGTTACAAATCATGTTCTTCGCTAAACAAAGTGAGGCTGTTCAGCCCCTCATTTTGATCCTCTGAGGAGTGAGAGGCTGTTTACATTGAGCAAGTAAGATATATTTATTCTTCTTGACAAAGAAAGGCAAATTATTTACCAGAAAGCTCTTTAGTTTCCTGTACCTGGCACTTGACTGCAGGGTGCCTTAAAAAAGCAAGGGACCAAAAATAAGCAAAAGAATGAGCTCTTAGTACAGTCCATGTGGGGGTGTGGGGTCTGCGCTGGGGTCTGAAGCCGCCCTGCTCCAGAGCTGGAGCCAACATTTGTTTCCTTGTGGTTAGATTTAGAAACTTTTAACCCTGCCTTCTCACACTCCCTGAAATTTATAAATAGGAACCTTTTATTATGCCGGATCACTTGGAGGCCAGTTATTAGCTAGTTTGAGGTTCCAGATGATGATATTTTGGAAAACAGTATTCTGTTTATGACATCGTCAAGGCCTTTCTTTGAGACAAGATGAGACACATCTTGGCGTGTGTCTTATAACTCTGCAGTTCTCAAACTTAGCTGCGTAATAGGTGCCCTCTGGGGAGCTTTTGAAATTGGCAAATACCAGGCTGAACCCTGTGCTGAACCCATGTTGACTGAATCACAGCCTCAGGAGTGGGACCTGGGCATTGAGATTTCTGAAAGTGCCCCTGAGGATTCCAGAGCACAGCCAAATCTGAGAAGGTCATCAGACCTGCTCTCATCTAGACTGGGTTGTGCACTACCCACTGGAAGAAGGATGAGTTTCCTTTCAAACACAAAGTGACGGTATAATAGTGACTGCTGCTGCTGCTAAATCGGGTCAGTCGTGTCCAACTCTGTGCGACCCCAGAGACGGCAGCCCACTGGGCTCCCCCGTCCCTGGGATTCTCCAGGCGAGAACACTGGAGTGGGTTGCCATTTCCTTCTCCAATGCATGAAAGTGAAAAGTGAAAGTGAAGTCGCTCAGTCGTGTCGGACTCTTAGCGACCCCATGGACTGCAGCCTACTGGGCTCCTCCGTCCATGGGATTTTCCAGGCAAGAGTACTGGAATGGGGTGCCATTGCCTTCTCCAGTCTTATGATAATATGGTCTGGCTAAGTGATTTCATCACTCTGATCAGCCTGGCCTTTCGATGTTCCAGTAGTGGAGGCTTTATGAATCAGACATATTTAGTGAAATAGAAACCTCCCAGTGGTGTCCTGAAATGTCTTCAGGTACCTGGTTTAGTATCTTCTGTTGTTGTTCAGTCGCTAAGCCATGTCTTGACTCTCTACGACCCCGTGGACTGCAGAGCACTGGGCTTCCCTGTCTTCCAGAGTTAGCTCCAACTCATGTCCATTGAGTCAGTGATGCCGTCCATCATTAGTATCTTCTAATTCCTGATGATAGAAAATCAATAGGCTCTTGATGTCCAGTTAGTGCATGTGAAACCAGTTCCATCACCTGTACCTCAATTTGTGCTCTTTTGTACAGGTCCGCATCTCTGTATTGGTACGTATTTCGGATTAAAAGCTTCAGGAAAGTTTTTCTTTTACAGTAATTCATTGGTGGGCAGAGCCTGGCCAAACTGAGCTGTCCTGGCAGTCACCCTGACCTCAGCTAAAGTCAGGCTACCTACAGCCTTGACTTGTCTAACTTAGTGTGCATTGTTTCTGCTATGTTTTGTCTACTGTTTTAACCCAGGCCCCAGTGTAAGGATTAAAGAGGACCTCGTGCTGTTTGTTACTTTACTAAATTCTGAAAGAATTGTGAATTCTGAATTACTTTTGACTCAGATAAGGGATCGTGGATGTGCTGTGTCATGGTTATACCATTCCTAGAGTCTCCTTTGTAGTCACGTGGTTTGCTTATGCATTCTAACTCTGCTGCTGATCATGTAACTTAGGGCAAGTTGCTTGACCTTTTTGAGCCTCGGTTTCCCATCTATAAAGAGGTGCAAATGATGGTATCTGCTTCTGGGGCGATTGTGAAGATGAAGAGGAATAATGTACATAGAGTTTTAAAAATAGATGTTTAAGGAAGTTAAAAATACCGCAAGTTCCCCCTTGGGGAACTATGATGGTCTGTGGTAGAGCCTTCTTCTCGGTGTGGGTCCACTGTGTGTTGTCATGAGACCCAGTGAAGTATTTTTTCCCCAAGCTGTTGATAAAGATTGGGCTTCCCTTGTGGCTCAGCTGGTAAAGAGTCTGCCTGCAATGCTGGAGAGCTGGGTTCGATCCCTGGGTTGGGAAGATTCCCTGCAGAAGGGAAAGGCTACCCACTCCAGTATCCTAGCCTGGAGAATTCCATGGACTGTATAGTCCATGGGGTCCCAGAGAGTCGGACACAACTGAGCGACTTTCACTTTCTTTCACTTCATCAAGATTGGGTCTTGGAATCTAGGTAGTAGGTAGTTAGTTGGTCGTGATCTTATGACTTGTATAGGAAAGGAATATAGTAATCGAATAAAAAGAACTTATGCCTTGCATAAACTCAAGGCGATTTTTGTGTGTGAATTTTTTTTTTTTTAATGCCTATACATTTGTATATGTGTGCTTTGAGTCACTGCCCTTCAGTTGTGGGAACGGCACACAGAGGATCCAGGAGTCCCCCAAATACTGTTTATGGTCTGCTTCTTGATAATTTACCGAGGTGTGTAATACACAGTACTCACATGGTGGTTCAGAGAATTGAGAAAATTGTGGGGATATTATGCGTCAAAGTTCCTTGGGCTTACAATATCCAAAAAAATCAAGGCCAAAGATTGCATTTTGTTTCTGTCTGAATAGTTGCTTTCGTTCTTTATTTCATACTGTGTGTGTGCAGACCAAGCATTGAAAGGTCTCCATAGAAAATATTGACATTACTTCTCTGTTAGGAAACTCTTAGTGTAAGAAAGGCACATACTGAATTTCTTGGACCATGAATATTTGTGGATTTTATCCCATTTGGGATTTTCTGCCCCTCAGGAGTTTGTTTCATCAGAGGCCAAATTTACTTAAAACCAAACCAAGAAACTGTCTTGCTCTTGTCTCATCTTGCTTTCCTAAGCAGAATGTCATCTGGTGGTCATGCCCTGTGCCACTCTATTCCGACATCAGGAAAGGCCCTTGGCTCTGTGACTCACAATTGTTTTTTATCTGAATGTTGGTTGAAGAGTTGTTCCTCTCAATGCAAATCATTTTAATTGAATGGAAAACGAACTTAAGTAATTTGATATAATTAAGATGCAGTCAGCACTTATTTCAAATGAATGTGTAGGCTGAGCTTTGTTGATGAACGCTAATGACCATTAATTCGGTCTGAGTGGAGCTATGTATTAATGGCTGTGGAGATTTTACTTTACAGTGCTTGATCTGAAGGCCTGAAAGCGGAGGAAAGCAGTCACATAGCCATTTGAAGGGGGTGTTAGTGTTGTCTTATGTGTATCATTGAGTTGATTGCAAGGATTTTTGTCTTTTTTTTGGAGGCCACGTCCCTACACCTTACTGTTTATGGGCAGGTGATTTAATCTTTTGAAATCGATTTGCTTATCTATAAAATGAAGAAAACTGTATGTAAATAATTCACCTTAAATAATTATGTTAAGATGAGTAAGTTAAATCATTTTCAAAACTTACTACTATTCAAGTGTAAAGTGCATGGTGATAAGAGTACTAGAATTTTTGAGGTAGGGTCTGTATCTGAGTCATCGTCGCATCCATATAAAGTACAAGCTATATGTCTTGTAGTTGTTGAGTAAATTCTGGGATGTTAGTTTGCCTCTGAATGACTCTGAAAGCTGTTAGTTTTATTTCTTTGTAAATTTTAGATGTGAATATCGAGAGGATGAGGATAGATGTTCAGCCTCTTAGACTGAGGTGTTGAAACTGAAAATGGGCTCAATCTTAGATTTAACATCATGGGTGATTATACATTTTTAGTAAGGCCAGCTATCTGTTGAGTGGGGTGCCTGCCATATCATGGTTTTCAGGGTTGGAGTAGTCCCTTCTCTTTTATGAACACAATGATAATTCATTTCAAAGTTTTTGCCTTAAATGGTATCCTAAAGAGCCTGTGAATGATGTCAACAACATGACTTCCTTTCAAAGAGTCTTTGGTGGCAGCTGGTTGAAATACCCAAGCTTGCACCATTCTAGGAATGACTGTCCTTAAAGGATCAGCTATCTTTACTCTTTGGTGATATATTTTTATTAGCCATTTGTGTTTGTTTTCTATATATTTTCCCATAAAAGTATCCCCAACATTTTATAGATGAGGGATGGACTTTGACTTGCACAAAGGTCATCCAGACTCTAAGAATTCTCCACTCAAGACCAAACACCCTGCCAGAAGTTAGTGTCTGACAGATGTTTATGGGGTTTTTGAGAAATAATAATTGTGCTGACCATGAATGAAATCCTCACCTCTAAGCAATAAGAGCTCTTGGGAGCAGGTCTGGGCTGAGAGGTGAGTCCCTTGTCTGACTAATTTGGAGGCAGGATTTCCTATCTGGGAAGTTGCATTGATCATCTGGATCTTGACCTTTCGCAGTCTTCAGACATCAGAATTATAAACACTGTTTAGTTCCCAAAACATGGAAATACCCCTGGTTAGACACAAAAAGTATGGGAATGTTTTAAGTTTTCTGAAAAGTATATGGCAAAGTAGCTTGATAACCCTCCCTAGTCAGAAAGTTGGTCATATTGATCCTGCACAATTAAGAAAAATATTTTGCTGCCTTGGTTAACAGGGAATATTGGCTGATTGTGAGCTCCTTAAATCCACAAAAACTTACTAGAGAAAAGTTAACTCATCATTAGCTTTCACTTGTGGAACTGAAATTTTTCTTAGTAAATTCTGAGATGGCTGGGAGCTAAAGGAATATCTGTGTGAACTAGGAAAGTCTCTTCATCATCTGTAAAATGAGGCGTGGGGGTTAGATGACCTTTGAGAAATCTTCAACTATGGTGTCCAGATTCTGCTCTGGGGCTACCCACCTTGTCTCAAACTTGGGTTTTGATTCTTTGAATCCTTTCAATTTTGCTTCCTGTTGGTCTGAGATCATGACAAATCAGGGTCTTTAAAAGAAAGATAACAAATAAGATGAGTCTTGAGCAGATTGTTGATTGATTGATTTAGGTTTTTGGAGCCTCTCAGATCCTGGTCATTCCCAAATAGGTGGAGTTCTTAACATAATTTTGCACTCACACATTTTTTTTTTAAAGGCAGAAGGAAGCAGAAGATGGACACTGAGTATAGGTTGCACAATAACAATATAAAAATGACTTGTGTCCTTTATAATTATGGTCTGACATGTTTCCAGTAAATTTGGAAGTGATGCATGGTGTATATATATTCACAAACTGTATACATGTAAACATAGCAGGTTCTAAATTTAATGCCACATTGTTGCTTCATACCACTTGTAATTTTTACCGAGTCAGCACAGTCTGCTACACCAAACCTCAGGAAACTTGAGCCCTTGGATAAAGTGGTCTAAACACTATTGATAATTCATAACTAGTGGTTAAAAAAATTAAAATGGAACCTTGGTTTCCCAAATTAAAACTTATACAGAGCCACAGTGTATAAACTAGTGAAAAGCAAAACAGTTCTACTCTCCTAGGCTCCTTTAGTGCCTTCAGGGACCTTGGGGACCGAGGTTACATTGTCTGAAAAACCTGATGGAAATATATCTCAGTTATCATTGTACACAGGTAAAATACACCAAAGAACAGAATTACAGAACATCATCCAGTGTTATGGTGGTGAAGTGTTAGTAAGAATTGGTTCTTTACATTGAAAATCATATGTGTTTAACATCGAGTGTTGGAACAAATAGTCGTGATATAAAGACAGATGTAGCATGCAAGCTGAATTTCAGGAATTTTTGTTGCTTTGTATTTACTGATAGAAGTATCATAAAGACAGACAAGCTTTACTAAAAAGGTTATGTGGACCAAGTAGAAAGACCCGATTCATTTGTGGCCTGGTGAATTTTAAAGCAAATACAGCAATAGAAACTGTATGAACCTGAATATAAGGGCTTCCCTGGTGGCTCAGACGGTAAAGCGTCTGTCTGCAATGCAGGAGACCTGGGTTTGATCCCTGGTTTGGGAAGATCCCCTGGAGAAAGAAATGGCAGCCCACTCCAGTATTCTTGCCTGAAAAATCCCATGGACGGTGGAGCCTGGAAGGCTAATCATATGTGTTTAACATCGACTGTTGGAACAAATAGTTGTGATATAAAGACAGATGTAGCATGCAAGCTGAATTTCAGGAATTTTTATTGCTTTGTATTTACTGACAGAAGTATCATAAAGACAGACAAGCTTTACTGAAAAGGTTATGTGGACCAAGTAGAAAGACCAGATTCATTTGTGGCCTGGTGAATTTTTAAAGCAGATACAGCAATAGAAACTGTATGAACCTGAATATAAGGCAGTCCTCAAATAAGGCAATATCCCATTTTCTCGATAGAGATCCCAAGTTTTGAGTTTGAATATCTAACTTTCTCAGAATGTAGATAAAATAATGGAAAATATATTAAGGATTAGGCGCCCTCGGTGGCTCCGTGGTAAAGAATCCACCTGCCAATGCAAGGAGACATGGGTTCAATTTCTGGGTCTGAAATTGAACCTGGAGGAGGAAATGGCAACTCCAGCAGTCTTGCCTGGAGAATCCTATAGGCAGAGGAGCTTGGCGGGCTACCGTCCATAGGGCCGCAGAGAGTCGAACGTGACTGAGTAACTGCGCGGGTGCACGCGCACATGTGTTCTTAGGGTTCGTTATACCTAAATTATTATGAATTTAGAAAATCTGCATTTCTCATTCTGTTTTCATGAACCTGTTCTGTTTAAACTATTTCATCATACATGCTTCAGCAACAACTTCATCACTGGTACCACTCTTTGGCTCCTCCCATAGTTTCAGAGCTCCTCATCCTCATTGCCACCTTACTTTAAAAAAATACAGCATTTTTAGAGTCTGTGTGGTGGTGTCAGGTTTGCACCAAGCCTCCTTTTTTTTTTGGGTTTGTCTTATAAGTGGCAGATTTATGGATCATGGATGCTGTAGATTAGATTATTTTCGTGTCTCACTTTCCTCCTCTGCTATGTGACTTACATTACATGAGAGTATTTTTCCTGCTTCATTGATGTTGAACTTGGAATGTAACCTGTTTGGCCAATGAAATATAAATGAATGATGAAATCAGATGGCTTAGAAGGAAATGGCAACTCACTCCAGTATTCTTGCCTGGAGAATCCCATGGACAGAGGAGCCTGGTGGGCTACAGTCCACGGGGTAGCAAAGAGTCAGACACGACTGAGCGACTTCACTTTCAAGTGTAATAGGGCTGTGGTGCTTCTGTGATTGCCATGAGAAAAATATGCTCTAGCTAGCTACTGCCTCTTCAACCTGGATCCCACAATGAGGCAGGTTAGGTGGTGTAGCTGACCCTGAGCAGACAGACTCAAATCTTGACAATGCATCAGACTACAACTACCTGTTGGCCTAGCAGATCTAATCTAACTGCTACAACTCATGTCTAATAATATTCCCCTTTTGTTTGAATTAGAGTTAAGAGTTGCATCCAAGATAGTTTACTTAGATAATTTCTATATCAAAAATAACTTTGGGAATGTTGACCATCTGTTGTTGTTCAGTCACTCAGTCATGTGTGACTCTTTGTGACCCCACGGACTGCAGCACACCAGGCTTCCCTGTCCTTCACTGACTCCTGGAGTTTGCTGAAACTCATGTCCATCCAGTCGGTGATGCCATCCAACCATGTCATCCTCTGTTGTCCTCCTCCTGCCTTCAGTCTTTCCCAGCACCAGGGTCTTTTTCAGTGAGTCGGCTCTTCACTTCAGGCCACAGTATTAGAGCTTCAGCATCAGTTCTTCCAAAGAATATTTGGGGTTGATTTCCTTTAGGATTGACTGGTTTGAACTCCTTGCAGTCCAAGGGACTGTTAGGGGTCTTCTGACTATTTACGAAGGGCTAATTGGTCTGTGCAGTGACCTAGGATTCATTATAATAGGCATTTTCAAGAAAACTCCATACAGCAAAACCAAATATATGCATTAAAAAAATATATTGCCAGACTTGAGTGCACCGTTTGCTTTTCCAATGAGACCTCTAGATGGTCTGTGAATAGGAGCCTGGTGTTTCCCTCCTGGATGACTTACTTTTGAGCATAGTAGAAACAAAATTTTGGCTTTTGTGTGTCTATACACACTTATTGAATTTTGTAAAATACATGCACACAGGAATGAACTTCTCCAGGGGCTCAGTAGTAAAGAATCTGCCTGCCAAGCAGGAGATGCGAGTTCTATCCCTTGGTCGGGAAGATCCTCTGGAGAAGGAAATGGCAACCCACTCCAGTATTCTGCCCAGAGAATCTCATGGACAGAGGAGCCTGGCAGGCTACAGTCCACGGGGTCACAAAGAGATACAACTGAGTGACTTGACAACAATAGCAATACACAGCAACATCTCTCGTATCTGTTAGCAGGTTTTAAACATAATGTATGTGTTTCTGCATAGCCAGTCAGCCTCTGTGTGGGTGTTTAAATAAATTTATTGTAGGTACTCTTTTATTGCTCTCTAAAGAAAATATTACCTGTATAAGAAGTTCAGGTTTATATTTTTAAAAATTATTTTTCAGTAGGAGAGTTCTAGATAAAATATCTCTGTATTTATCTGCTGCTTATCATCAGGTTTTTACTTAAGGTTTAAATCCCCCAAGAGATAACTTAATTGAAAAAAAAAAACAAAACAGTTTATGCTATATTTTCTTAAAATATTTAATTGACCAAATTTTAACACTTCCCCTCCTTCATAATCATCCATTTCCTTTCAGATGATGCCTCTGACTGATATAGCACTTTCAACAGCCAAAAAGCAAGATACTGGCTTTGTTAAAAGAAATAGTATTTCTTTTTACCCTAGTTCCATATGCATTCCAAGTGCTGCTGCTGCTGCTGCTAAGTCGCTTCAGTCTTGTCCAACTCTGTGCAACCCCATAGACGGCAGCCCACCAGGCTCTGCCATCCCTGAGATTCTCCAGGCAAGAACACTGAAGTGGGTTGCCATTTCCTTCTCCAATGCATGAAAGTGAAAAGTGAAAGTGAAGTCGTTCAGTCGTGTCCGACTCTTAGCGACCCCATGGACTGCAGCCTACCAGGCTCCTCCGTCCATGGGATTTTCCAGGCAAGAGTACTGCAGTGGGGTGCCATTGCCTTCTCTGGCATTCCAAGTGGGGAGCTTTAAAAAAAATCTCACCTTCCACAGAGATTCTGCTTCAATTGTTAGGGCAGAGCCTAGGCATCCATACTTTTTAATGAAACTTCTCAGGTGACCCTAATTTGTAGAACCAGCCTACCTGCATACTGTATTATCTAAACTAAGCAATTCAGGTTAGATGCTTGTGTTACATGTAGGATTGTTCAGGTATGTCATCTCTGTTGTTCAGATCAACCTGATAATTGATACATCTTCTAGGAAATTAACATCCTGTCGAAAAAGATTTATATCCTGTTTTCAGTTTATTGCTTTTGGACCATTCTTGGTAGACTGATGGAGGTAACTTAGTTGCATAAATAAACCCTTAATGCTTGCCTGGGGAATCACTGCCTTCCTTTATGACTCCATTCAGGTGTTTGGGTAATTCTCAGAGTTGCCTCTTAAAATCACACTGCCTTGGCCAGCTTTACACAAACTGATTTCAATTGTGAACTCCTTCACCATGGAGAGGAGCCCAGTGGATTTGCTCAGGTGACCTTGGCTACACTGAGCACAGTAGAGCCTTGTTAAGGACGCAGGAGGCAGCATTCTTACCTTTCTCTGCCAGATCTTAGGTAAATAGTCAAGGACAGGTCCCTGTGAAAGTCTCAAATACCTAAATGAACACTATGCTTTAAAAGGAAGAAATAACACAGCCTTAGCATGCATGCCTTTAAAACAACAACAACTTAAATCCACAAAACTGGAACTGTGTATTGTTTTTTACCAAAAAAACCTTTTTTTTAAGGAGAGGATAGGATTTTCTTTTTCCTCCAGTTGATGTTAATTTTCTAGATACAACCAAATTGCATGTACATGGATTCCTTTCCATTCGTATCTTTTTTTTTTTTAATTTTATTTTATTTTTCCATTCGTATCTTGAAGCAGCATATTTGTTCCACAAATAGCAGGACTCATACTGAACAGTATGTGATAATGTGATGCATTGAGTCTTACTCATTCTTGTTCTTCTCTGATACTCATCAGCCTGAGGGGAAGTTTATCATCATTTTTTTTTCACTTTATAGCTTTAAAAAATGTTGATTTTGTTTTTAAAAATTGTTTTAAATTGACTTACTGTTGATTTATGGGCTTCCCTGCTGGCTACAATGTTGTGTTAATTTCTGCTGTATAGCAAAATGATTCAGTTATACACATATATACATTCTTTAAAAAGATTTTTTCCATTATGATTTATCACAGGATTTTGAATGTAGTTCCCTGTGCTATACAATAGGAACTTGTTTATCCATTCTATACATATATCAATAATACTTTGCACCTGCTAACCCCAGACTCCCAATCCATCCCTTCCCAACACCCTGACCCCAAACCTGGCAAAAACAAATCTGTTTTCCATGTCTGTGAGTTGGTTTGTGTTTCATATATAGGTTAATTTGTGTTATATTTTAGATTCCACACAGAAGTGATATCATATGGTATTTGTCTTTCTGATTCACTTAGTATGATAATCTCTAGATCCACCCATGCATGCTGAGTTGCTTCAATCATGTCCAACTCTTTGCAGTCCCATGGACCATAGCCCACCAGACTTCACTGTCCACAGGATTCTCCAGTCAAGAATACTGGAGCGGGTTGCCATTTCCTTCTCCAGGTAATCTTCCTGACCCAGGGCTCGAACCTGCTTCTCTTCCATCTCCTGCATTGGTAGGTGAGTTCACCGCCACTAGCACCACCTGGTAGATCCATCTATGTTGCTGCAAATGGCATTATTTCATTCTTTTTTATGGCTGAGTAGCATTCCATTGTATATGTGTACCATATCTTTATCTGTTCATCTGTCGATGGACATATAGTGCTGCTGTGAACACAGGGGTGCACGTATGTTTTTGAATTACAGTTTTGTCTGGATATATGCCCAGGAGTGGGATTGCTGGATCATATGGCAGCTATATGTTTAGTTTTTTGAGGACCCTTCATACTGTTCTCCATAGTGACTGCACCAGTTTACATTCCCACCGACAGTGTAGGAAGGTTCCATTTTCTCTACACCCTCTCCAGCATTATTATTTATAAACTTTTTGATGATGGCCATTCTGACAGGAGTGAGGTAATACCTCATGGTAGTTTTGGTTTGCATTTCTTTACTAATTGGTAATGTTCAGCATTGGCACCCCACTCCAGTACTCTTGCCTGGAAAATCCCATGGATGGAGGCGCCTGGAAGGCTGCAGTCCATGGGGTCACTGAGGGTCGGACACGACTGAGCGACTTCACTTTCACTTTTCACTTTCATGCATTGGAGAAGGAAATGGCAACCCACTCCAGTGTTCTTGCCTGGAGAATCCCAGGGACGGGGGAGCCTGGTGGGCTGCCGTCTGTGGGGTCGTACAGAGTTGGATACAATTGAAGTGACTTAGCAGCAGCAGCATCTCTCCATGTGCCTATTGGCCATCTGTATGTCATCTCTGAAGAAATGTCTGTGGTCATTTTCATAAGACTGGCTTTGATGGGTTTTGTGTATGAGACCATGTGATAAAAGGAGTATAGATTCTTAACCTAGACATTTTGATTTGAATTCTGGCTTAATAGCTGAATGACTTGAGTATTTTTTTAAAAAACTTCTCTGTGCCATATGCCATATGCAAGGAGATCCAACCAGTCAATCCTAAAGGAAATAAGTCCTGAGTATTCATTGGAAGGACTGATGCTCCAATACTTTGGCCAACTGATGTGAAGAACTGACTCTTTTGAAAAGACCCTGATGCTGGGAAAGATTGAAGACAGGAGGGAAAGGGGACAACAGAGAATGAGATGGTTGGATGGCATCACTGACTCAATGGGCATGAGTCTGAGCAAGCTCTGTGAGTTGGTGATGGACAGGGAAGCCTGGCATTCTGCAGTCCATGGGGGTCGCAAAAAGTCAGACATGACTGAGTGAGTGAACTGAACTGATGCCTTATTTTCTTCATTTCTACAAAATGGGGATAATTGTACTTACCTCCTCCATAGAGTAGTAGTGACAATTAAATATTTTTCAAAGGCTTTGAATGTTTCTGGCATTCTATAAATGTTGGCCGCTGCTGCACCCCACCGACATAACTAGTGCAGCTACTGCTGCTTTTCCTGGTACTGTCCCAGTTATTACTCTTTTATAGTCTTTGAAAACATCAGGTAAACCGAGGTCGGGCTTTGCTGATGGCTCGGTGGTAAAGAATCCGCCTGCTAATGCAGGAGATGTGAGTTCGATCCCTGGGTCACGAAGATCCCCTGGAGAAGGAAATGGCAACCCACTCCACTGTTCTCACCTGGGAAATCCCATGGATAGAGGAGCCTGGTGGGTTATAGTACATGGGGTTGCAAAAGTCAGATATGAGTTAACAACTAAACAAGACAAAACTGAGGTCATTGATGAATTATTAAGAAAAAGAGTTAACTGTCTTTCTCTAGGTCGTCTTCTGTGAGTTCTTTCATGTGGTCTTCTGTTTCATGGGGCTTCCTAAGTGGCTCAGTGGTAAAGAATCCTCCTGCCAATGCAGGAGACATGGATTTGATCCCTGGGTTGGGAAGTTCCCCTGGAGAAGGAAATGACAACCCACTTTAGTACTCTTGCCTGGGAAAATCCCACGGTCAGAGAAGCCTGGCAGGCTCTAGCTTATGGGGTCGCAAAGAGTCTGACACAACTGAGTACAGCACCCTCTGTTTCATGAATTAAAAACATCTCTCCTTGGTTGCAGGCTCACTGAGGCTAAGAATCTTTCATTCTATTTGAAAAAAATGAACGAAAAAAGAAATCCATCTCTTTCTGTCAGGGGATGCAAAATTTTTGTGTATCAGCTGTATTTGAGTATATGAGGCTATTAAAATAAATCTTGTGGTATAATCCTATAGTAATAGGAGTTCCATAAAGATCATGACACATTAACTTTAAAAAGAAATACTTAGAATAACATCTTGGGGTGGCTGAAAACTGGAAGCTTAATTCTCCAAGTTCATGTCTGTGTCATTATAGTCACTGACTGGAAAGTCATAGTTTCCTTTAACCAGAGGAATGTGCTGAAACAGTAGTAGGTATTGGTTAAAATTAGAATCAACTATTTCCATAACCAGAACGACAGACATGTTTTAAAAAAGAAAAAAAAGGCAAAAAAGAAAGTGACAAATCTGCTGGCTTTTGCCTGTGGGTTCAAGAGGTTTTCAACCCAGTTCAGCTAACTGCATTTGGATTCTGTCCATGAACTTGGCACATGACATGTATGGCAGACTTCCTAAACCTAGTCATGGAAGCTCAGAACTCTTCCCAGGGACGAGCCCTTAGGAGTTGTCATCAGGAGCTGAACAGCAGACGGCCAGGCTGACCACCATCCTCTGCTCTCTCACTTGCGCCCGCCCTCCTACACTGAGCCCCAGGGAAGGATTCCACATGGACATTATTTGCATTTAATAGCTCATTACTTGTCCATGCTCTGCTTCACCAGCAGAGAGCTTGCCAAGGCTCCAGCACTGTAGCTGTGCATGTTTCTAGACTACTTACTATAGGGATTGGTCCTCTCTTGAAGCTATTTATTTGTAGCTAATAGCTACAAAAATTTGATGTCTCTTGAGAAATCCGTACACAGACACAGTTTCCATGTGGGGGGCCAGGCTGGGGAGGGGCGGAAACTACCCATGATCCAGGCTCCTGTTTTGGGGTAAGGAAGATGCAGTTTTGTGATCAAGACTCTTATGATAGATTTATAAAGGGTGCAGGTGTTCGTCACTAGAGCTTTATGTGTAGAGTTGGAGCCAGATAATGGATCCCCTCCACTGGGCATTTGTTTTGAATCAGAAGCTGCCCAAGTAAGCAATTTCTAATGTAATGGCTCCTTCGCATGTGGTTTATTTTGGCCTCCTTTCCTCCTCACATGCTGAATTTTAACAGTGCCATTGGTGTGCAGGTCCAGGGTTTCTCAGTTTTTCCATCAGACACCTAACATTTACAAAATGACTTTAAATATTTGCCTCAGTCCCAGGTCTTGGCACCCAGTACCTGTTTTCTTGCTTATGTAATGTTGAAAGTCCGTGTTGCCATTTTCTCAATGAACAAGCCTAATTAAAAGGAGAGATCAGTGGCTTCAGGGTTCAGACTGTAAGCAGTGATGCAGAAGAGATTTGCTTTACTGAAGGAAAACAAGACATTCTTGGGGAATTGGGAGTCTGTGGTGCATCAATGTTTTGTGTCTTGGAAAAAAGAATGCTGAATGTGGCAGACTGTCCTGGGGTTTTTCCGGTAGCTCCTGGCTTTGAGAGATGATCATGTTCAAGGACACTCAGCAGAAGTAGAAGAATAGGTATTTGATGTTTGCTGTTGGTTATTTTTAAAGTAAAATTATTCTAGAGTTTAAAATACTCTGAAATGGGCTGTTTTCAACTTAAAAGCAATTTGTGTGTATTGAAAATTTATCTGATGGTTTTTTTTAAAACTGAAAATACTTCCTCCATACAATAACATTATAAATGTAAAAAAAAAAAAAAAAAGGCATATTTAACCTAAGTGTGGTAAGAGTATTCCATGAAGGGGAAATCCAGAGACTCTTTGAATAAGGATATTGTTCTCCAGTGGGGCGGGGGTGGGGGCGGAGAGGGCGGGGAGCTGTATTTGCCTCTTTTTTTTTTTTTGCATTTGCCTCTTAAGCAAGAGTACCCCTCCCCTCCATTTTACAGGGAAAGAACAGTTTGAGAGGAAGCTTAATGAATTCATTGCCAAGAGCAAGCTTTAAAAACGTACCTGTTTGTTAAACTACATCCCAGGCTGTGCAGGGACATGGGAGGAACATGCAGTTTTTGAAGAGCACTTAAAGGTGGGAATGTATTTAGGAATAATTGCTTGATTTCATGGAAGAGGCATGGGTATCTTGAGACGTCAGTGGGTAGCAATGGATCATGCTGGTCCAGTGGTTACCAGGAGCCCAGCTCAAGTGTGTTGCTGTTCTGCTTGGCCTGTGGAAGGTCTGTGTGATCACCTTCCAGCTGTTTGGTATTTACTCCCCTTCTGGAATCAGCTAATTGCTATACAATTAATTTAAAGGATTTTTCCTGCCACCCTGCATACTCGTGTGTGTCACAAGTCTCAAGTTTCCCACCACTCTTTATTTTAGGAGAATTTTTTATGTTCTTAATATTTGATGCTTTCTTTATATAGTTGAGGCTGAGTAGTAGAGATGTGGGCACTGGGGTCTTATTGTCCTAACACAAGTCAACATTTTGGATTATTATGAACAGCCCTATACAGTAATCCTAGAATAATGCTAGAGTCCCTGAATATTCACTGGAAGGACTGATGCTGAAGCTTCAGTACTTTGGCCACCTGATGTGAAGAGCCAACTCATGGGAAAAGACCCTGATGCTGGGAAAGACCGAAGGCAGAAGCAGAAGGGGCAGCAGAGGGTGAGATGGTTGGATGGCATCACTGACTCAGTGGGCATGAATTTGAGCAGACTTTGGGAGATAGAGAAGGACAGGGGAGCCTGACATGCTGCTGTTCATGGGGTCACAAAGAGTTGGACATGACTTTGCGACTGAACAACAAATACAATAAGACCTCAATTAGCTGAGACTACTTTGGAGAAAGGGCAGTTTCTAATTAATAGGATTTTTCTTTTGAAGGTTAAACACTTTTATCTTTTCTCTGCCCTTACTATTAACTTGCTGTCTTTGGCTTTTGTAATTAAGACGTCCAGAGTTTGAAAATAAGTTAATGTTTCTTTGCCTTAGTCTTTGGAACATCCTTATGAGTTACAAGCCTTGATGTTCAGGTTTTGTTTTCTGAAGGGTTGAAGAGGTGCTGGGGGTGGCTACTGAATTCTGTAATTTTTTTGAGGGGGGAGGGAATAAGTCTTTTTTGGGATTGTTTTGTTTTCTTTTGTCTTTCTCACATTGTGAATGAAAAAGCTATCTTATTATTTCCTGTATTGGTAGGCTTAGTTATTTATATAATCCTGTTGTTTGAGGGTTTACAGATATTCTACCAGAATATAATAACAGGAATGAGTTATCAATAAACTGCTTAAGGTATTGATTTTTCTTCAGTGTGAGGTAATTAAAGTCAAGTTTTATTTGCTTTAATAGGCTGTTGAGTGGTTCTTCTGTATAATCCGGACAGCAAATAAACCCAAGTATTTATTGGGTCCTGGCTCTGTGCTCTTTGTATACCATGTTAGGTAGTTTTAATGTCAGTGATGATGTCAGACCATAAATGTATCAGCCTCTGATAACCTTTGCATAAATCTAATTTTCTAAAAGCAAAGTCCCTGAAAGTCCCTGAGGGACTTTGTGGTCATAAAAGTTCTGATTTCCTTGTTCAAAATATCGTTAAGCTTGCTGTTTGTTTTCTTTTACACTTAAAGAGAAACTTCATTCCAAAAGTTAATGTACTGCCATTTTCATTAATCATTAATTATAGATATTAAAGAACATAAACTTTTTTCATGAACATAGGTAGGGAAGTTAGATGAAAAGGTAGCTTTAATTTCATCTAAATCTAACACTGATTTTTAAGTATGTCATTGAGTTGAATGTCTTCAAATAAAGGTAGTTTACCTTATCTATTGATGATGATGGTGAGAGCTAAGAATATTAGGAAGTAAGCTAAGAATAATAGTTTATATTTCAGATTCTGGCTTATATAAAAATGGAACCATTTTCTAATGATTTCTCCCCCTAATTCTTGATCTAGTCATGCTATGAGTATTTAAAAAAAAAACAACTTTAAAACATACCTGAGAAAAATCTGAAGAAAATGTAGTGTAGGTTAAGATTTGAAAAGAGATGGGTCTGGGTTCAGGCTTCCCTGGTGGCTTAGAGGTAAAGAATCTACCTGCAATGCAGGAGACCTGGGTTGGATCCCAGAGTAAGGAAGATCCCCTAGAGGAGGGCACAGCAACCCATCCAGTATTCTTGCCTGGAAAATTTCATGGACAGAGGAGCCTGGTAGGCTATGGTGCATGGGGTCGCAAAGAGTTGGACACGACTGAAGCGACTGATCACGCACGCAAGTTCAGGTCTGGGTTCATGAGGAATGCATTAAATTCTTTATGTGTTTTTGAAACACAATAAAAACACTTTTAGGTGAATCACTTCTTTTAGAAATTTATTTTTTACATGTGTGCAGAAGTGTTTCACGTTAGTACTGTGGAATGATTTGCCCCTTTACTGGACCTTGCTGGGGTATGTGATTTATAGATGTTAAAGTAAATTTCACACTTCTAAGACGGAGCAGTCTACGTCTATGAGGTCTTTATAAAAGAGCTTGCCTGTGACTGGTAGTAGCAAGTATCATCTTATTATTAGACATTTGAGGGCAAGAGAAAGGTCAGGCTATTGGTGGATCCCATAGAGCTAGCAAGTCAGCTTTTTAGCTGCTTAAATCTAGTTGTATTATTGCCACTGAAGCCGTGGTCACACCAGCAACACTTGCTGAATCAAAAGTGCTGTTTTTCCAAGACATATGGTGGTCATCCAAGAAAAATGAGGAATGCTGAGATAACACTCAAAGAATTTGCTCATTGTATATCTACTTGGATCCAAAATGCATTTATATATGTGTGTGTGTGTGTGTGTGTGTATGCTTATGTACACAGATATATAGATATACATATGTACATATGTATTTTTAATCACAGTACTTTCTTATACTCTGTTCAGTTTGTCTCTAAACCTAGTAGCTAGATTAATGCCCGTAAGTTAAATTAGATTGACTTGAAACAATCTGCAGGAACTTCACACATGGTTTTGGTGTCAGTTGGAAAGTGAGGTGAAGAATTGTGGATATTAGGAACTCTGTGGAGGGTAGATGTATTTACAGAGCCAAAGCAAAACCAACACCCAGTTGTGGATGTGACTGGTGATGGAAGTAAAGTCCGATGCTGTAAAGAACAATATTGCATAGGAACCTGGAATGTTAAGTCCATGAATCAAGGTAAACTGGAAGTGGTCAAACAGGAGACGGCAAGAGTAAACATCAACATTTTAGGAATCAGTGAACTAAAATGGACTGGAATGGGTGACTTTAACTCAGATGACCATTATATCTACTACTGTGGGCAAGAATCCCTTAGAAGAAATGGAGTAGCCCTCATAGTCAACAAAAGAGTCTGAAATGCAGTACTTGGATGCGATCTCAAAAACGACAGAATGATCTCTGTTCGTTTCCAAGGCAAACCATTCAGTATCACAGTAATCCAAGTCTATGCCCCAACCAGTAATGCTGAAGAAGCTGAAGTTGAACGGTTCTATGAAGACCTACAAGACCTTCTAGAACTAACACCCAAAAGAGATGTCTTTTTCATTATAGGCGACTGGAATGCAAAAGTAGGAAGTCAAGAGACAGGCAAATTTGGCCTTGGAGTACAAAATGAAGCAGGGCAAAGGCTAACAAGTTTTGCCAAGAGAATGCACTGGTCATAGCAAACACCCTCTTCTGACAATACAAGAGAAGACTGTACACATGACATCACCAGATAGTCAATACTGAAATCAGATTGATTATATTCTTTGCAGCCAAAGATGGAGAAGCTCTATACAGTCAGCAAAAACAAGACCAGGAGCTGACTGTGGCTTAGATCATGAACTCCTTATTGGCAATTTCAGACTTAAATTGATGAAAGTAGGGAAAACCACTAGACCATTCAGGTATGACCTAAATCAAATCCCTTATGATTATACAGTGGTAGTGACAAATAGATTCAAGGGATTAGATCTGATAGAGTGCCTGAAGAACTATGGATGGAGGTTCGTGACTTTGTGTAGGGGGCAGTGATCAAGACCATCCCCAAGAAAAAGAAATGCAGAAAGGCAAAATGGTTGTCTGAGGAGGCCTTACAAATAGCTGAGAAAAGAAGAGAAGTGAAAGGCAAAGGAGAAGAGGAAAGATTTTCTCCTTCTTCTCAAAGGAGAAAATGGAACTCTGCATCCATTTGAATGCAGAGTTCCAAAGAATAGCACAGAGAGATAAGAGAGCCTTCCTCAGTGATCAGTGCAAAGAAATAGAGGAAAATAATAAAATGGGAAAGACTAGCGATCTCTTCAAGAAAATTAGAGATACCAAGGGACACTTTCATGCAAAGATGGGCTCAATAAAGGACAGAAATGGTATGGACCTAACAGAAGCAGAAGATACTAGGAAAAGGTGGCAAGATTACACAGAAGACCTGTGCAAAAAAGATCTTCATGATCCAGATAACCACAATGGTGTGATCACTCACCTAGAGTCAGACATCCTGGAATGCGAAGTCAAGTGGGCCTTAGGAAGCATCACTATATTTTAGTGATAAACCACAATGAATAGAATAGATTTTTGAATCAGCATCTTGTTTCTACTTATGGATGAGTGAGGAAAGTGTGCAGTAGACCCTTTTAAATCTCCCTAATTTAGAAAACCAGATGCCATCTCTAGTTTTGCCTGTTAGTGGGAGCGATATAAAACTTGTACTAAAAATGTTTTAGTGTTAATTTTGCCACAGTAGAGTTGATGAGGAAACTTACCAAAAGAGGAATGGGTGAGGAATGGGTGTGATGAAATTAAAGCATCAGTAGGGAATGAGTTAAATGAGGGATCAGGGGAAGGAGGGGGCTTGAGGTTGGAAGGATGAGGGAAGATAAAATGCAGGTCCATGGTGTTTATGTTCACTCCTTTTCTTTGAAAATTAAAAACTTATTACCACCCTGCTCAGGCCGATTCTGTAAGGACTTTACTGCCACAGTTTATGATGTACTCGAACATAAACTTTCCTGGAAGTCTTTGGCCTCTGGGCCAACTTGTTTTTGAGCCAAGAATATAAGGGCTCTGTTACATGCACAGGCCACAGATGCATCTCTTCAGCTTCTGCGGACCAGATTGTGTGTGTGTAAAACTTAGAAAACCTGTTGATTCCATGCTTTGGTGATGAGCCACAGCCTACACTTGGGAATCCCATTCAGCCTTGCCCTCCCCATTGGAGAAAACTATCTTCAGGAGACGGTTTCTAGGCTTGAAAATAACCAAAAGGAAAATCATCAGGCTCCAAGCAAGTTGTTGATGGACCAGTGTGTGAACAGAACATGAGATTAAAAAAATTTACTGATGGGTGGGGATGCAAAGACAAATGTGTTATGTAGCTGGCCAAGTAATATCTGACTGTGTCCAAAAGTGGGGAAAAAACTGTCTTCAATGCGTTACATTACTTTTTTGCCTTCCATCTTGCTTGCCAATTGCTTCAAATAATGCTGCTGTTTCTAGAGCCCTCTGTGTTGCTCTATTGTACTGCTCGTGGGGGTGCCCAGGGAGGTTTGGTGGTACATTTGTGCTTGCTTCCTGCTCGCTCTTGCTGTTGCCTGTTGGAAATCATTGGTACAGTGAGTGTGTTTTCATCTCCTCCCCACCCCCACCCCTCATTGTTTTGTGGAGAAAAAGAAAGCCAGTAAAAATGAGCATCTGGCAAAGAAGCCACTCTGATTTAAGAAGGAAGTTCCCTGGATTTATGAGCTCCTCTTTCTGCTCAAGTGTAAACTGGAAAGAGAGTTTGCTACACAGTTATTCAAGGGTCAGGGGGCCAGGGTGGGGTGAGTAGGGGCACTGGGGTTGCTGCTTAGGCCGGAAAAACATTTTGCATCAGCTGAGTGGCTGCTGGCCTGCCAGGATGCTGCTGTTTTCGATCCCGTTTCAGTTTTGTGAAACGACAGTAGGTGTGAATTGAAAGCTCTTGTCCTCTTCATCATTCACCAGAGCCAAGCCACATGGGCCACAGGAAATTTCAGTCTTGTAAATCTCACCTGCTTATCTCCCAAAGTTTGCTTTGTTTACCTTCTTACCCGAAAGTATTTTATCTTCATAGTGACTATTAAGGGTGGTTGCTGTGCTGTGCTTAGTCACCCAGTTGTATCTGAATCTTTGCAACCCCATGGACTGAAGCCTGCCAGGGTCCTCTGTCCATGGAAATTCTCCAGGCAAGAATACTGGAGTGGGTGGCCATGCCTTTCTCCAGGGGATCTTCCCATCCCAGGGATCGAACCCAGGTCTCCCACATTGCAGACAGATTCTTTACCATCTGAGCCACCAGGAAAGCCCATTAAGGGTGGTGGTGGTTTAATCCCTCAGTCATGTCCAACTCTTTGAGACCCCATGGACAGTAGCCTGCAAGGCTCCTCTGTCCATGAGATTCTCCAGGAAAGAATACTGGAGTGGGTTGCCATTTCCTTCTCCAGGGGATCTTCCCAACCCAGGAATCGAACCTGGGTTTCCTGCATTGCAGGCAGATTATTTTACTGACGGACCTACGAGGGAAGCTTAAGGGTAGTTTTATTAAAAAAATTTTTATTTGGCCACACCAGGTCTTAGTTGCAGCAGGCGGGATCTTTGATCTTCCTTGCAGTATGGAGGATCTTTAGTTGCAGCATGGGAGCTCTTTAGTTCATGCATAGGGAATCTTGTTCCCTGACCAGGGATTGAACTTGAGCCCTTTGCACTGGAAGCATGGAGTCTTAGCCACTGGACCACCAGGGAAGTCCCAAGGGTGGTTTTAAAAATGAATGCTATAACACAATAGAATGATACTGATCTAAAGTATGTATTTCTACTTGATCGCTATGTACTGTGAAAAGCCATTTTTTTTTTTTTTTTTAATAATAACATGGAAAAGGAACTTAACATTATTCCTGTTGAAGGGATTTTAAGGGTCCGCCATTTAATAAATTCTGGTTCAGGAATTTGTTTTGTTTGTTTAGTCGCTAAGTCATGTCAGACTCTCTGACCCCATGGGCTCCAGCATGCCAGCCTTCCCTGTCCTTCACCATCTCCCAGAGTTTGCTCAAACTCATGTCCATTGAGTCAATGATTCCATCCAACCATCTCATCCTCTGTCACCCCCTTCTTCTCCTGCCCTCAATCTTTCCCAGTGTAAGGGTCTTTTCCAAAGTTCACTTAAGAAGCTTTCTTATCCTTGCTAGTCTCTGGAACTCTGCATTCAGTTGGGTATATCTTTCCTTTTCTCCTTTGCTTTTCACTTCTCTTCTCTCCTCAGCTATTTGTAAAGCCTCCTCAGACAACCACTTTGTCTTCTTGCAGTTCTTTTTCTTTGGATGGCTTTGGTCACTGCCTCCTACACAATGTTGTGAACCTCTGGCCATAGTTCTTCAGATACTCTGTCTACCAAATCTAATCCCTTGAATCTACTCATCACCTCCAGTGTATAATCATAAGGGATTTGATTTAGATCATACCTGAATGGCCTAGTGGTTTTCCCTGCTGTCTTCAATTTAAGTCCAAATTCTGCAATAAGGAGCTGATGATCTAAGCCACAGTCAGCTGCAGGTCTTGTTTTTTGCTGACTTTATAGAGCTTTTCCATCTTCTGCTGCAAAGAATATAATCAATCTGATTTCGGTATTGACCATCTGGTGATGTCCACGTGTAGAGTCATCTCTTATGTTGTTGGAAAAGGGTGTTTGCTATGACCAGTGTATTTTCTTGACAAACTTTTTAACTCAGTTCAGTCACTCAGTCGTGTCTGACTCTTTGTGACCCCATGCACTGCAGCATGCCAGGCTTCCCTGTCCATCACCAAGTCCTGGAGCTTGCTCAAACTCATGTTCATCGAATTGGTGATGCCATCCAACCATCTCATCCTCTGTTGTCCCCTTCTCCTCCTGCCTTCAATCTTCCCAGCATCAAGGTCTTTTCCAATGAATCAGTTCTTCACATCAAGTGGCCAAAGTATTGAAGCTTCAGTTTCATTATCAGTCCTTCCAATGAATATTCAGGACTGATTTCCTTTAGGATTGACTGGCTGAATCTCCTTGCTGTCCAAGGGACTCTCAAGAGCCTTCTCCAGCACCACAGTTCAAAAGCATCAATTCTTCAGCACTCAACTTTCTTTATGGTCTGACTCTCACATTCATACATGACTACTGGAAAAACCATAACTTTGAGTAGACAGACCTTTGTTGGCAAAGTAATGTCTCTGCTTTTTAATACGCTGTCTAGATAGATGATCATTGTATAACACATCTCTTCATTCTGCCTTCAGAACACTTTCTTTACTTTATGTAATTTCTTGCTAGAATAATTTCTACTACCAAAAGCAACTGGGATAGATTAAATTGAAGCTCATGGTCAGTCTATAAAAACAGGAACTTCATGTCAGGGAAGATTTTTCTAAGATTGCTTGCTATAAAAAAGAGTATCAGAAATATTTCAGTAATGCTTTTTAGCAAGGAAATTAGTTCAATATTTTTGGCTTTGTCATCTCGTTAATAGATGTGCTCTTTTGTTATTATAGTCTTGACTTTTATCAGCTGGAGAATGATCTTAGTTTAAGTGCTTTGAAATTACCAATTTTTTCCATCCATTTTAATGTAATCCTTTTTTTAAGTGGGATGCTCAATTATAGAGTGGAATTAGGAAAATCCTCTTTCCCTTATCTTTCACTCTTTTTCATATTTGTGTTGAATTAATTAACTATGAATCAGATAAGAAACTAGTACTTTAAAAGATCTGAAATCATAGCATTTTTGGGGGTTTATTCATCCCTTGTTCCTACTGACACTAAATTTTTCTCAGCGCCTAAGCAGATCTTGTTCCATTATTGAACTTCCTAATCAATACGTGAACCCTGAAATTCCTGATGTTCAAGCTGGTTTTAGAAAAGGCAGAAAAACCAGAGATCAAATTGCCAACATCTGCTGGATCATGGAACAAGCAAGAGAGTTCCAGAAAAACATCTATTTCTGCTTTATTGACTATGCCAAAGCCTTTGACTCTGTGGATCACAATAAACCGTGGAAAATTCTGAAAGAGTTGGGAATACCAGACCACCTGATCTGCCTCTTGAGAAACCTATATGCAGGTCAGGAAGCAACAGTTAGAACTGGACATGGAACAACAGACTGGTTCCAAATAGGAAAAGGAGTACGTCAGGGCTGTATATGGTCACCCTGTTTATTTAACTTATATGCAGAGTACATCATGAGAAACACTGGGCTGGAAGAAGCACAAGCTGGAATCAAGATTGCCGGAAGAAATATCAATAACCTCAGATATGCAGATGACGCCACCCTTATGGCAGAAAGTGAAGAGGAACTAAAAAGCCTCTTGATGAAAGTGAAAGAGGAGAGTGAAAAAGTTGTCTTAAAGCTCAACACTCAGAAAACGAAGATCATGGCATCTGGTCCCATCACTTCATGGGAAATAGATGGGGAAACAGTGTCAGACTTTATTTTTTGGGGCTCCAAAATCACTGCAGATGGTGATTGCAGCCATGAAATTAAAAGACACTTACTCCTTGAAAGGAAAGTTATGACCAACCTAGATAGCACATTCAAAAGCAGAAACATTACTTTGCCAACAAAGGTCTGTCTAGTCAAGGCTATGGTTTTTCCTGTGGTCATGTGAGAGTTGGATTGTGAAGAAAGCTGAGCGCCAAAGAATTGATGCTTTTGAACTGTGGTGTTGGAGAAGACTCTTGAGAGTCCCTTGGACTGCAAGGAGATCCAACCAGTCCATTCTGAAGGAGATCAGCCCTGGGATTTCTTTGGAAGGAATGATGCTAAAGCTGAAACTCAAGTACTTTGGCCACCTCATGCGAAGAGTTGACTCATTGGAAAAGACTCTGATGCTGGAAGGGATTGAGGGCAGGAGGAGAATGGGATGACAGAGGACGAGATGGCTGGATGGCATCACTGACTCAATGGACATGAGTCTGAGTGAACTCCGGGAGTTGGTGATGGACAGGGAGGCCTGTCCTCCTGTGCTGCGGTTCATGGGGTCGCAAAGAGTCGGACACGACTGAGTGACTGAACTAAACTGAGCAACTGAACTGAATTGAGAATTGTTTTAAAGAAGAAGCAATATTCATGGGTTGGTGGAAAAAAGAAAATAACTGAGATATTAGTGATTGTTCTGTTTTTTGTTCCCCTTGTCACATTGTTTTGCAAGATTATTTCATTGCCTCTCTAACAATATTCATTAAAACAGAGTCAACAGGAATTCTGTCCCTATTACTGCCCAATAGGATACCAGCCATAACGTTGAGTAGGAGAGTAGATGTTTGTTTCCTAGCTTTAAAGAATGTATAATGTTAGATTAGCAAGAGATTCATTTTAAAGCAATGATTAGAAGCAGATAATAATGATTTAAATAGGTATTGTAAGAGTAAGTTACATATGGTATGATGCAGTCTGTAAGAGCTACAGAAACTTAAAGAAGGCTGAGATTGTTGTGCAATTATGGAAAGTATTCTTAAGGAAGAGGAAGTTGAGAGGTGGAACTATTTTCTCACTGAACTTGTCCTTATTTTAAATTGAGCATTTGATAAGCTTCCAATTTCATGTCTTTTTTCCCTTTTAAATAATGCCTGAGAGTTCTGAAAATGTTCTTTATAAGGAAAAATAGAAGAATCTTTTAAAACTCAGCTGTCCTTTCTAGAAGAATGTGTACTAGGTAAAAAGAGACTAAAGTGCTGATAAAATGAATGTCTCAGTCAGTCTTCATTTGGGCATGTAGAATAGCTGGCAATTAAAATCTTGCAATTTTTCTTAGAAAAGCATGAATACCCATTTCAAGTATTACCAAGTCATTTGGCTCATATAGGCTACTGGCTTCGTGAGGACACAGGCCTGGTTAAAAACAAAAGAAAATGCGCATTGTTGATTTACAAATAAAGCCAGCTGCAGATCCTGGTGAACCCTTTTAACCGTCTTCCCCAGGAAGGATGCAGCACTGGTAAGTCAGACTGAGGCCTCTGGAAAATGGCCTGATACCTAAACAAGGGCCAGTCAGTGTGAGGCCGGAGGAAGGGGGCCATCTTCAGGAAGCTGTGAGCTTTTCCTTTTGTAGAGTGTTTGGTTGGATCAAAATTTTAAAGGGCCATTGACTGCAGTGTTGCTGTACTTCCTAGTTCACACTCAAGTTCTGACCCCAAATAACAAGCATCGTTTTAGACACGAAGGACAGAACTGATAAAAAGCAACCAAGTATAGAACAAATCTGTTGTAAAGTAAGGATTATAAACGGCACTATGTGAGATGGGAGCCAAATTGATAGAGAAACTACCACTGAGATGATAGTATTCCAGTGTTTTCAGTTTCAGTAGTGTTTCAATTTGGCTTCAGAAACACATGCTATTCAATAAAAACTTCTTAATTTGCTGCTAGTTTCTTTCCTTTCAGAGAGCAAGGGTATGAAATTGATTTCAGAATTGTCATTTGGATTTAATTAACAGTTTTAAAAATGTTAATCTCATTGTGGTGAATGAGTTTTTACCCACCAAACAATTGCACAATGAATTCATGATGATTTTAAATTTGATTCAGAATGAAAGGTTTTATGAAGTGCACTTTGTCATGTCCCTTGGCTCTTGTCGAAGAAAGTCCTATGTTATAAGCCTGTTAGACCAGTGACGTGGTCCGCTTTGGGACTCTTGGTTCTGAAAACACATGATCAGGGCCATGCAGGTTTTATTTACATGACAGGTATTTACTGTACGCCTATTGAGTTGTAGGTAGTATGTGTGGAACATGTGAGTCACTTTTACAAAGTCATCTCTTTTGTTTTAGCTCAAGTCGATTAACAGAAAGAAAAAATTTGAAGACTATCTGGAACACTTGGGGATTCTTCATGGAAACACTTTATTTGGCTGTGCTGTCTGCCTACTATTAATACTTCTATTATTGTATACTGTACAGAGTCTTTTAATGTAAAGGGGAGTTCAGAGTTCTTTTAGGAAAAGCTTTTCTTAAAAATATTAAGAGGCAACAGGAGAGCCGTTCAGGATTAAAATATCATTGAGTTCCACTGAAATTCCAGGTAATGCCTTTGATGTAACAGGCACATGTCATCTGTAAGTTTTATCATGTTCCTGTTCTATGAAGGTCACATGACCAGACAAAGGGACTATGAAGACGGATAAGATGTTCATGCCCTAAAAATCTAGTAGTTGACAGCATTGGCACATCCACCCCAACGCACATGGGTGCATACACAGACATAACTGTAGACAGCATATACTAAATGCTGATTGACCAGAATGATTTGTTTAGTGTTTAAAACTGGAGATTGACAGGGGTAGCTATGCTGAAGCTGTGTTACTTTTGCTCATTAATTTTAGCATCCATTGATTCCCTGTCTGAAATAATTATTGCTATGTTGCTTGCCAAATAGTGGTTTTTTAATTTCAGTCATCCGTCCTTCATTTATTAGTTGGAATTCTGCTTTAGTGAGGAAGAGCTGTTCCTTGTCCCCTCATTATTTATTCAGTTATTTGTATCAGTACAGATTTGTGGTATTTTCCTATGCGTTATAATCTACTGTCATTTGGTGGTGTTGCTCAGATTGTTCTAGATGTGGCCACTGGGAGTCCCTTAAATTTAGGTCCTGTGTCCTTTTGACGTATTCCCATCATTTTTTAGGAGTCATTTTAACTTTCTGACAGCGTAAGATATTCCAGGCTCATCCTGAATTTTTCCTGCTCCAGCCATAGACTCAGCCATTTCTTCAAAAAGCTCTAGTTCCTTTACTTGGAGAAAGGCATTGGCACTGGACATCATTAATTTTAGGTCCTCAGCAGATGAAGTGAAGAGTTATAAACTGCAGGGCTCATTCTAGCTTTTGCCCTTAATTATAACTCCTTTCTCCCAAAGTGAGAAACTTGGCTTTTGTAGCCACAACATATTAATATTTACTTATTTGTGCACTTCTAAGCTACATATAGGAGAAGGCAGTGGGACCCCACTCCTGTACTCTTGCCTGGAAAAATCGCACGGATGGAGGAGCCTGCTGGGCTGCAGTCCATGGGGTTGCAAAGAGTCAGACACGACTGAGTAACTTCACTTTCACTTTTCACTTTCATGCATTGGAGAAGGAAATGGCAACCCACTCCAGTGTTCTTGCCTGGAGAATCCCAGGGACAGTGGAACCTGGTGGGGTCGCACAGAGTCAGACACAACTGAAGCAACTTAGCAGCAGCAAGCTACATATAAAGTAGTTTCAGAATGCTAGCACATACCCCTGTGAGAAACAAATTTACTAGCTAAGTTAACACTGTTTGTGGATAATTTTTTTTTCCCGAAATCAGAATATTTAGTCAAACTAGGCAATGGCACCCCACTCCAGTACTCTTGCCTGGAAAATCCCATGGACGGAGGAGCCTGGTGGGCTGCAGTCCATGGGGTCGCTAAGAGTCGGACACGACTGAGCGACTTCGCTTTCATGCATTGGAGAAGGAGATGGCAACCCACTCCAGTGTTCTTGCCTGGAGAATCCCAGGGATGGGGGAGCCTGGTGGGCTGCTGTCTGTGGGGTCGCATGGAGTTGGACACGACTGAAGCAACTTAGCAGCAGCATCAACAGTGTTGACCAAAGTTATTTGGGTTAGTTCTTTTCTTCTCTACCAACTTTGGTAGGCTTTTGTTATTCATTTTAATTTAGCTACATTCACTCATTACTGTTCTGTTTCGATTCCTGCCATACCCTGCTGACTGCTGACAAGTGCTCAGTCATGTCCGACTCTTTGTGGCCCCTTAGTCCGCCAGGTTCCTCTGTCCATGAAATTCTCCAGGCAAGAATAATGGAGTGGGTTGCCTCCTTCTCCAGGAGATCTTCCCCACCCAGGGATCAAACCCTGATCTCTTGTATCTGGTGCATTGTTAGGCGTATTCTTTACCAGTAATGCCACCTGGGAAGCCCCATCCTAGTTGATTTTAGTTATTTATTTATTGTTAATGTATATGAAAAAATATTGCCTTGTTCTAAAAGTGTATTCAGAAAGTGTCATTTCCTCTTTGTCCCTTCTACCTCTTTCCCATTCCCTCATTCTTTTCACCCCATTCTCACCCTCTCTCTGAAGGTAAATAATTTCATTACATCTTGGCTTATCCTTTCTATATGTATGTATTTGTTTTATATATATAAAATGTACAAATCTGGACACATAAGTATTTTCTTCTTTCTTATATGAAAGTGGTATACTTCCTTATTTTCTTGCTGCACAAAAATTACCACAGACTAAGTAACAACACAAATTTGCTACCTCTCATTTATTATTCCCTGGACCAGGCAGTTGGGCCTGTCTTAGCCGAGTCCTCTGCTCAGAGTCTCAGTAAGCTGAAATCGGGGGGTGGGCCAGGCTGTGATCTCAGCTGAGGCTCAGGTCCTCTTCTGAGCTCCCTGGTTGTTCAGAGGGTTCACCTCCTGGTGGCTGTGGGCGTCATCTCCTAGAAGCTGCCCACCACACCTTGGCACACGGCCTTCTCTGTACGTACTGCTGGCCTCTTCAAGTCCAACAGGAGAGTGTCTCTGCTGCTTTGAATTTTTCTGACTAGTTTGTTCTCTCACTGTAGAGTCTCGGGTTGTCTGTTGAGATCAGACCCACCTAGGCTAACCTCTGTCTACCTTTGCCATATAATGTAACCTAATGACTTTTTCTATCACATTCATAATTTGTTCTCACACTCCAGGGGGGACGTGATACAGGACGGTCAGTTCTGTATGTTCATGTGTACAAGCAGATATCCTGGGGGCTGTCTTAGAATTCTGCCTTACCAGGTATCATGCAGTAGGTCCTCTTTGGTACTTTAAATACTCTAATGCAGTGTTATAAAAAAAAGAATGTTGTATTTGTTACACTTATCTATGGCATGTGTTGCCTTTGTTCTTTAATGTACTAAAAGATTATTTTTGGTACTTAGGAAGATCTGAGTTTGCTTCTAGTGGGTGCCTTTGTTTTATTTAAAAAAAAAAACAAAACAAAAAAGCCCCCAGTCACTGGTTTCTTAGTTAACCTTATATTATCTGGTTTGTCAGTTTTTAATGATAGTCTTTAAATCTTACCTATTTCCTGTATGGCAATCAGCGAGCTTAGTTTATTTTCCTCTTTCATTCTCCCTTCTTCCAGTTTGTTAACTTGTATTATTTCTGTGTTGACACAACATACAGCATTATTGCATTCGTCTTCCAGATCTGCATTTTCATTCTTTTCAAATTTTGCTGCTGGCATGGCTATTGTGTGACTTAGTTTTTCCTTTTGTGTAATTTTGGGAGCACATATGGTTATCCTTATAGGAGTGTTTTTCCTCTTCTTTTTCTTTAGAGTTCAGAGAATAAGTTGCAGAGATCATTAAATAAAAAAATACTGAACACGAACAAGGAAACTTACCCGAATGTTCTAAGACCTTACCATTTATGTGCATTATTGAAAACAGCACAGGCTCTCTACTTTATAAAGAGAAGGAATAGTTCCTTAATCAACTTAATTAGTGCAGAAATTTGGCATCTTTGTAAACATAAAGGGCCTGATGATGAATATATGACCTTCTGTAAGGCAGTAAGCATGAAGAGAGGTCTTTGACTCTATGTAACCTAAGCAGGATGGGAAGAACCAATAGCATTCTTTAAATAGAAAAACAGAGTTAATAGATAGGCTTCTTCTCTGGGAGCTGGGTAAGCTATGTTTCCCATTAAGCCTGACTGGGGAGTGAAAGTCTACCCATTGGAGAATGTGTGTGATGATGGTGTAGATCGTAGAGGATCAGTATTCAGGATGTCCCTTCGAGCTCACTGGAATTCAAAGCTGAAAAGCTGTTGAAGCTCTGGGAAATTGAAGAAGTGAATGGTCAGAATTTGCACTGATAGGATTTTCTAAATAGTGGTCCAGAATCCTGAAGATGACTGCTTTGAAGCCTGGCCTCCATGTCTGCAGGGCTTCGACTTCCTGTTTTGGAGGATATCTGAGTGTTTGCACTGTTGGGGTTCCTGATATCCAGGACCTTATATAATATAGCTCTAGAATTTTTCATGACTCTGACTTAGTTAATAACCAAGGCCATCTAAAATTTACATCAATGAAATCATAAGACTGGTGAGAAGTGAGAAAGTACCTAATTTGTGGAAGGATTTCCTGACTTAGTTATAGATCACTCCAGACCTAATACAGGCTCTTTCTTTTTTTTTTTTTAGTTCATTAATTTTATTTTTGGCTGTGCTGTGTCTTAATTGCTATGCGGGCTTTTCTCTAGTTGGGGTGAGTGGGGTCTACTCTCTAGTTGCAGTGCCTGGGCTTCCCAGTGCAGTGGCTTCTCTTATTGCAGACCATGGGCTCCAGAGCACAGGCTCAGTAGTTGTGGCACATGGCCTTAGTTGCTTCCAGGCTAGGGATCAAACCCCTGTTTTCTGCATTGGCAGGTGGATTCTTTACCACTGAGCCATGAGGGAAGCCCCAGGCTCTTTCAAGGTGTATGTCTTTGAAACCTGAGTGGGTTCTATCCTATTTGAGAAAGCTTGGGTGCGAGAGTTTCTACCAGTGAATGATGGGCATATTTGGCCATCAGCCTCCCAGGATTGTGATTCTAATAAGATTCTCTTCTGTGGCATAAGCCTAGAAAATGTATGATTTACAAAAAGACATTGGTGTGAGCATATATTAGCTAGCAGCATATTGAGTTGTAAGTTCTTGTTTTTGTTATTTTGCTAATCTGGTGCTTTGGTTTTCTTGATACTGGTTTCTGGAGAATTAAGTTGAACTGTATTATCCCAAACCCAGCTCCAGACTGGTTGAAGAATTCATCTGAGTTTTATTGTGGGAGGAAGTCTGTCTGCTTTCTCTTTTGCACAGTCAGGGGCTAGAACAGTGACCTCTGAAGTAATGTCTCATGTTGTTAGAGCTCGCGCAATGTTAAGAAAAGCAGAACATTAAATCAGACAGTGCTGACCTCAGAGCAGGACCGCTTGGGTGGGGGAATCTCTGAAGATAACATGTTGTTACAGGCAACACCCAGAGGAAAATTGACAAACTGTGATAACAATCGTTGGATTATTTCTGGCCCACCAAGACAGCCAGAGAGTGAGAACTAAATTGTCTTCTCAAATAAATAAACTGCCTGATTCCCTTTCTACAACATCACTTTTATCAAAGAGGAAAACAAGACTGTTGTTTTCCTGGGCAAAATTGACTTGGGGAATAAACTTGATTGTTGTTTCCCCTCATGGTTTCTGCTTAGGTCCTGAGTACATGGTTGATTAAACCTTCCCATCCATGCCCTCAAAACCTTTCCTTGGAAACCATCTGAGGTTTGTTCTACTGAAGAATCAACAACTACTGACAAAATTGGTATAGACGATTTTATTTACAAAGCAGAGATAGAGACACAGACATAGAGAACAGATGTATGGATACCGAGGGGGGAAGAAGGATAATAGGATGGATTGGGAGATTGGGATTGACATATATACATTATTAATACCATGTATAAAGGAGATGACTAATGAGAAGCTACTGCATAGCGTGGGGAACTCTCCTCAGTGCTCTCTGGTGACCCAAATGGGAAGGAAATCCAAAAAAGATGGGATGTGTGTATACGTATAGCTGATTCACTTTGCTGTACAGTAGAAACTAACAGAACATTGTAAAGCAACTGTATTCCAATAAAAATTTTAAAAAGAATCAATAGCAGCTGAGTGCTTCAGATAGATTCCCTACCCTCTTTGATACCCCAGGCCCCCAACAGTACCTTAAAAAGGAATCAAAACCCTGGTGCCTACAAGGATAAGGTAGGCCTTTAAACTGGTAAAACTGCCTGGATTTGAGACAGAAGGGAATGCTGGATCCTTGGCAAGCCAGAGAGTCCCTGACCATGGGGTCAGCACCACTTGGTGTTAGCCTGCACTGGCAAGGCAGACCAGAGTTGCAGGACTTTCTACTATTTATGAGAAGGCAGAAATTTGGATTCTTACATGAAATCTTTCACATCTCACAGTTTTAAGAGATCTACTGGCATTTAAAAACACCTTCTGAGGTCTGCGGTGTCCCTGCAAACCATTCTAGATAGTTCCTAAATAGAAGTTTATGGTGTAATGTGCTTTCTTAAAGCTAAATTTATTTAATCCAGGAATTATTTTTATATTCTGAGATTTTTGTCCTTACTATATGGTGGGTATAAGAATGTAATTGCTTTCATACAATGACTGGGTGGGGTGCAGAGAAGAAGGTAGTTTTCCCTGTATCCAATGAAACTTGAAGGATGGCCTTCCTAGCTTTCCTAGTAGCTTGGAAAATGTGCCTCTGATTTTTCTAAAGACATGGTTTGTAACTTAAAAGCTTAAGTATCTATGAGCTGATATTGAGAGTTCCAGGTGGGTTGATGGAAACAGTAACCAAGGCTCTGTTCATTTTTTAAAATTATCTTGAATGAGCAGCCAGTGCAGAGGAATTACCTTGAATGAGTAGCCAGTACAGAGGCCCAACCCAAACCAGCCAGCTTACTCTGATGTGCAGGTGAAATCCTCAGGCTGTCCAGAGTTTTGAGTGAGAGGGCTTTGGGAATATTTTCGTAGCAGTGAGCAAAGAGCCTGATTTGTGTTTCTGGTTTTAACAAGTTGAATATTGTATGTCATTCTGTATACATTTATTTAGCTTTGTTTTCTTTTGCCTTTTCTATTTCTTTTTTGAGAAATTGTCAAGATTCCACCTAAAAGGAAGATTATGTGTGGGTCTTACGGATGCATGTGCTGGACTGTTCTCTGTTGGTGTTCAGTGCACCCTGTGATTTAGATACTGACTGCAAGGTACATTATATACTTTGAATGTGATCCAAATGCTCTAGGTCATTTAAATTTCATAAATTACAGTTTTCTGGAAGAGAAACTGGCAACCAAGTATAGCATAGCAAGTACAGAGAGGAAAGTACAGGATTAGTTTTCACTCTTGTACCCCAGCATTTAAAAGTAGTCCCGAGTGATTCTAAAATCAGCAAAGGCAACAAAATATCAGTGCCTTCACTTTTTACCTTTCTCATACTAAGCTCTGAGGTAGGGTTTTCTTGTGGTAAATATTTGGGTTATTTCGCAGGTTTGGGGGAAGAAGGTAGCTGTGAGAATTTTGTTTGAAGTACATGCTTATCTGATCCTTTCTTCCTGTGTGAATACAGGATTATTTTATCTTTGGAGCTCCCACTTCCAAGAGTACAGCGTTCTCTTGGAAACCTTGTTAGTGAAAACAGGTACAATTTATTGAATAAGTTTTGATATGCTACTCATTGTGTGCAGATCTAGCCTTTATTTTTCACTGTGGCCCTGTGAGTAAAGACGACAGGAGGGCATGGTCTCCAGAGATAGGAAGAGGTGCTTCCTTTATTTTATGGTCAGGAGAGGGAAGAGGAGGGTACAGCTGTGTGGTGGGTTTGCACATTTCATAGCAGGAAGTGGACAGAGTTCTGGTGGAAGGGCATTCATTTCCTTTATGAGGCAAAGGGGGTGGAGGCTAGATTGTAGAGGGAGTATGGAGAGGGGACGGAGGCTTGAAGAGACTAGAAAGGGTTGATGCAGGGTGAATTGGCCAGAGGAATGAAAACAGCTGGATGGGCAGTGTTGAGGGTCATACGAGAATGGTGGTTATCACTCGTGAGTAGATTGAGTAACCTGTCGGTACCGGGTAGCAATGCTGCTCACCTACCTGGATGGGCCAATGGGTAACCAAGTTTATCTAGATTTCGGGGTTTGTTAGGTGGCTGTGCTAGAAAGATAGCTAATGGAGCAAAATACTTTCCTGTGTTGTCAAGCATGTTATGCTTATTAGACCACAAATTCTAATAAGAAGGGAACTGCAGATAGGAATGAACTGATGACACAAATTCTTTACTAAGTAAGAATCCGCAAGTTTGGGGAAAGTATTTACAGCGTACAAGGAAAAACAAAATTCCTTGAAATAACAGCCAAGGTGCTCCCTTGCAACTGAGTTTCTGATAGGTGATTTCTTTGTTCTGTCTAAACAGTGAGGAGCAATTGGTCCGTTTCTGACTTGTACTTCCTTTCCCATCCACGTACAGGGAAGCTTCTTTTTTTTTTTTAATGTTTATTGGAGTATAGTTGTTTTACAATGCTGTGTTGTTTTCTGCTGTACAGTAAAGTCAAATCAGCCATGTGTATATATATATATTCCCTCTTTCTTGGATTTCCTTCCCATTTAGGTCACTGTAGGACATTGAGTAGAGGTCCGTGTGTTGTGCAGTAGGTTCTCATTAGAGTTTTGTGTTTAGTATTGTATGTATGTCTGTTTTATACATAGTACTGTATATATGTCAATCCCAATCTCCTAGTTCATCCCAGCCCCCTTTTCCCCACTTAGTGTCCATGTGTTTGTTCTCTACATCTTTGTCTCTCTTTCTGCTTTGCAAATAGGTTCATCTGTCCCATTCTTCTAGATTCACATATATGCATTGGTGGTGGTTTAGTCACTAAGTCGTGTCCGACTCTTTTGACCCGATGGATTGTAGCCTGCCAGGCTTCTCTGTCCATGGGATTCTCCAGGAAAGAATACTGGAGTGGGTTGCCATTTCCTTCTCCAGGGGATCTTCCCAACTCAGGAATCAAACCTGGATCTCCTGCATTGCAGGCAGATTCTTTACCGACTGAGCTATAAGGAAGCCCCTCATATATGCGTTAATACATGATATTTGTTTTTCTCTGTCTGACTTACTTCTCCCTGTACGACAGTTTCTAGGTCCATCTACACCTCTGCAAATGGCACAATTTCATTCCTTTTTATGGCTGAGTAATATGAGACTTCTTAAAAAACCTGTGCAGTCTGTCTCCCCCACAGTTGTTTCTTATTTTATGCTTTTTAAAAATATATATACATTCGTGCTCAAAATTGTGAGAAAAGAGTGAGTGGGCGTTTACTGAATCTAAGCCTTTCTTTTATGCATGGAGGCACATGCGTGTGCACACACATGGAGGCACTTTTTTTTTTTTTAATCATCAATGGTGTATGTGAGGCTTCCCCAAGAGATTTGTAAAAGATGTGGGTTCCTGGGTTTGAATCTTAAGGCTCCTGAGTTGGTACTTCCAGGCTGGGGCTTAGGAAGGTGCATATCTGTACGTTCATATGATGAGAACATTCAAAGAAATACCCCTGTCATTTACTTTCATCTTAGGCCTTAAATGTAGAAGGTGCTAAGTTGTGGAGAGAAGCAAGGATGAAACCAATGAATTAACTGTCTTGAAATACTGTCATATTTGAAGCACAATTCTGCGGAAAGGGAATGAAGAAATTATCTGTAGTATTTTTGGCCTGGATGTTATGGACATTCATACATGCTTCTGCTTATTTTTATTAAGACTTATTTTATTAAGTCAAAAGATTTTTTTTTTTTACCCTGAGGCATAAGAGGTTTTGTGAGGAGGAAAAATATATTTTTGTCTTTCATTTTTAGAGGACAGGAGACAACATGAAAACTCTCTACTTAGTGAGTTTCTTGAGAAGAAAATTGAGTGTTGGTGAATAAGCAGTGTGTTTTTGAATGACAAAAAGTAATTAGAATTTGCTTAAGGGCAACTTTGAGAGTTAGAAGGAAAAAAGTGGTAGAATTAGTGAAAAGATCCAATTGTAGATATTTTTAAATGACATGAAAAACCTTTGGATAAATAGCACTTCCCAGGTGGCACTAGTGTACCTATGCCAGTCCAGGAGACAGTAGGAGACATAGGTTCAAACCCTGGGTCAGGAAGATCCCCTGGAGGAGGACGTGGCAGCCCATTCCAGTATTCTTGCCTGGTGGGCTGCGATCCCGGGGTTGGCAGAGTCAGATACAACTGATGTGACTTAGCAGTCATGAAAAACTTTTGGATAAGTAAGAATTTAGAGTAATTGAGTTGCCTTTTTTGGGTATTTTCTTTAAATAAGTAAAGCCAAGTTGTTACTTGGCTCATTACAAGTTATTAATTATTACTAACAACTTATTAAAACATGCATGGAATGTATAAAGTGCAGAGCCTAAGTCACCAGTAGCTCTGGTCTCTGGAAATGCTGGTTCACCGTCTACCCCGGTGACTTAAGAGTCACAGGACTGCGGGATTGGAAGGAGGTTTCTAGGGTCAGATGGTCACAGCCTGGTCTTTAAATGTCTGCTATCGAGATTTTTAAAAACTGAAATCCAGTTTTATAGTTTTCCTTCATGCTTAGTTTCAAATAAACAATCATATCTTAATTTCTTCAGCATGTATTTGTTCTTTAAGTTAGGGCAACCATAAAGTCAGTCTTCCAAATGAAAGACTTTTAAGAGTGAAAGGCGCCGTTAACAGTTATACCAGGACCACTGGCCTTTCCAAATAATACTCTATTGCAAAACTAAGTTCTGTGTTCACTGAACAAAGTTCAGTGTTTAGTCTGAAAGATATTTTTAGAAATTAATTGTGAAAAGAAATCACCTAAAGTGAAGTTTCTTTATGAGGGTGGTTAGGGTGATGCATGTAATCTGACACTTTGTTTGCATGGAACACTCAGAGAAGTCTTTTTTTTTTTTTAATATAATTTCATCTTTTGGCCAGGAGGCATGTGGGATCTTAGTTCCCCAACCAGGGTTGGAACCTGTACTCCCTGCATTAGAAGCACAGGAGTCTTAAACCACTGAACTGCTAGGAAAGTCCCAGAAATTTCTTTTTATGATAAAGTTTTATTTATCTAGTTAAAAAAGATGTATGTATATTTTTCTCGAGTCATCCTCACCCACTTCTTTTAATAATTTCTTGTATGGCTTAAGATGAAAGTTTAAAATTCTTTATAGAGGTTCTTTTATTTTAGAATATTTCCAGAAGTCTGTAATCAGATGTGAGGGAAGAAAGCATGGATGTAACCTAGACCAGAAGTCTCCACACTTGCTCCGTGTACAGCACCCTTGGTGTCTTAGCAATTCTTCATGGTGCCTGAGGCCAAACGGAATACCTAATATGAAGTGTGTATATTTGATATGAAGTATGCATGTCCAAGCGACTTAACAAGTATTTATGTCTGAATAACTCAGTGGCTGTTTGAAAAAATAATTACATGTACTTTGAAAGAAAAATGCTTTCATTGTATTCTTTAAAAAAAAAATCACAATTCGATCCCTGGGTTTTGAAGATCCACTGGAGAAGGAAATGGCAACCCACTCCAGTTTCTTGCCTGGAGAATCCCATGGACAGAGGAGCCTGGCAGGCTGCAATTCACGGAGTTGTAAAGAGTCAGACACGAGTGAAAGCAACTTAGCACTACACTAGCAACTCAGTGGCTGTTTGAAAAAATAATTACATGTAATTTGAAAGAAAAATACTTTGTATTTAAAAAAATCACAGTTGCATATAAATTTGATGTAGTACCTGTAGGACACTGCATGATTTATCTAACTTTGAATTCAGATTTGATATTATCACTCATTTCTTGCTGAATTTTTTCCTCATGATTTGCTTTGTCACACCACCTGCTAAAAGAAAATCAACTTGGCAGAAGTACACATTAGGAAAGGAATATAGTGCAATTAAAAGCTGGAAACTACTTCAGGGTTGTAGTGGTGACAGTGGGTTTTGAGTTTTGTTACTTTTTTCAAAAATTGTAAATAATCCTGCAGTTTCCCTCTGGGATTTTCGTAGTTGGGATGCCTTGGTACCCAGTTTGGGAACCACAAATACAGCCATTTCTCTTAGGTTCATTGTTTGGACTATTAGCTAAAATGCATTGTATCTAGAGTGCCAGAAATTCTTACAGGTGTGTTGCGAAGCTCTCAAAGACATTATGTTTAAGAGGGTAAAATGCTCTCATCTCCCCTACCCTGTTCCTTGAATTTAGTTGTGTTGGATTCTGATAACATAGCAGCAAGTCTCTTGAGCCCTTGTTCTGTCATTCCCTGAACTTATTGCCACATTTTACATGTGTTCACTCATCTGATGTTTACTTTTCATAGCCACCCTACTGTATAAAGCCTCTCCTGTCAGGCTCCTCCGGAAATACCCCAGGAGTAGATAGCATCCTTATTTTACAAGCGAGGAAATTAAAGATAAAAACAATTAAGGGCTTTCCTGGTGGCTCAGTGGTAAAGAATTTGCCTGCCAGTGAAGGAGATATGGGTTCAGTTCCTGATCTGGGGAAGATCCCACGTGCCACAGAACGACTAATCCCATGCCCCATCCCTACTGAGCTTGTGCTTTAAAGCCCGGGAGCAGTGACTACTGAAGCTCGTGCACTCCAGAGCCCGTGCTCCGTAACTAAAGAGGCCTGCCCGTTGCAACTAGAGAGTAAGCCCTGCTCACCACAGCTAGAGAAAAGCCCACACAGAGACCCAGCACAGCCAAAAATAAATACATAAATACAAGTATAATTTAAAAAAAGTTAAGTGTCTTGCTAGTGAACATACAGCAAGGAGGTTCACATCTAGGATATAAACTCAAGTTCTTTTTTTTTTTTTTTTTTAAACTCTGAAGGCCAGAATATTTGTCCCCAGTCACAGCTTCTCCTGTAGATACCACACTGCTGTCCTTGGATCTCCTGCTGTGAGGGGTACATGTATTTCATGGTGATCCTAGCAGGGAGGTTCTTTTGTCCTCATTTTCAGAAGAGGATGCTGATACTTAGAGAGTTTTGTTACGTGCCAAGATGAACTGCTAGTAACTGGAATTTGAACCTAGGCCTTAGTCATTCCAGCCACAAAGCTTATCGTTGTAATCCGTAGGGATGACCAGAAAACATTGTGAAAATCTTAAAGAGTCTTTCTCAGAGTCATTAAAGAAAGATTAAGTTATGATAATATGGCTTTTGTGTTAATATATTTTGATAAATCCTATTCATTTTAAAATCATGCATGGTATGTGCGGCACCTCTCTATTAAACAATGTCTTTATTGGCCAACCGTGTGGAATGACAGAGAATATATTGTGCTTACTATTTATAAATATATGTACAGAGGAGAAGGGGTGGATGAATGGACCTATTTGTCAGTGGGCCTGCGAGCTAGGATGGAGCCCTGCAGGCACAAAGGCCCGCAGACCCCCAAGCTAGGGATGTGTGTGGAGGGCTAGGTTTCAGAATCGGGTTATAACAGTTCATTTAGGTCTACATTCTACAGGGTTAATGGTGATAACATTTGGACAGTGGGAAAGGATATTATTATTTTTTGTTATACTTGTCTGTATTTTCTTATTTTCTAAACATATGAAGATTAAATTGTATTCTAAAAATAAGACTTCACTGCAAAAAAAAATTTCATTTAGGAAGTAAAGTACTAGGTAGTTTTTAAGTCACAAATTGAATGTTCTCTTGATCCTGTCACTTCTTCTTAAAGCTTAATATCCAGCAGTGGTTCATGCACACTGGAGTTCATGTGGAGTTGAATTTCTCTCTGGAAGAAGACAAATCCAAATCAGAGTTGCACTCCAAGCTGGCCACTTCTTTGGGTGGAGGTTCCTGGATGAACTGTATTGCTTTACCCCTGGGATCCTTAGGACTTGAACTTGAGATTTACTTTGCAGTAGGATAAATTGGTTCATGGTGACCTGGGTATGGTGGATCTGCTGTCAGGAGAGTAGAGTTGTTACAGAACGTAAGAATGCAGAGATTAAATGGCCATTGTCCTATTCTGGCATTTTTCCAAATACTTGTAGCTCTCTTGGAGAAGCAGAACACTGCCATGTAGGAAACAGAAAAGTGTTTACATCCAGAGCATTGTTGAGGGGGTGTGCTGAGTTCAGCAGCCAGGGTCACGTCTCCCAGGCCTACTGTTGTGGTTTACTCAGCTGAGAAGCACAGGGCTTCAGTGCAGTCGGATCCTCCCCAGCCCTGCCCCTCCACTTTGTCATCTCTCTCTTGCTTGTGTGCTTTTTCCTCCTTTTTTCTTGCACACACCATGTCTAGCACTTAGAACCAAGAAGTGCACACCCTGGGGCCTGCTTCCCCAAACTCATTCTCTGTAACTGTAGGTGTTTGCTTTCCCTGAAAGGTGTTTGATTCTTGTTTTGCTCTGCCTGGTACATGCAATCAAAATGTGACCGTTTTTCCTCATTTTAGTCTGAGACCAGATCATGCATTTAGGTAGCGCTTTATGCCTTGAACATATCACTGTATGGTGAGAATATAAAACCAGGGATAATTCCAGTGGCTTGGATTTTATTTTATATTCTCCTAGTTAGAAACAGCGAAGATTGAAAACCTACACCCCCAACAAGAGATACCGCTTACTCAGGTATCTAAGAGTTCATGTTTGTAATATATGATTTAGTTCAGCTATTTAATAAAAATTCCATTATTTAATGTCATAATTGTTTTGCAGTACATGTGTAAAATCTAAAATGCCATGTACCAAACATCAGGAGATATTGTTTTGGCTGGTACATTGGGAGTGTTTACTTAACTCATAAATGTTTTACCAACTGTTTCATGTGTCTGCCTTAATTGTGGTGGAATTCAGCTATCTAATATGTTGTAGTTAATTTGAACTTGGTGTCTTCAATTCTCAAAATGTTTTTACATAGAGAATTTTATGTCAGAGGATGTTAATGTTTATCCAAAGTCTAGAACCCATTCCCTGGATTTTGACTCTGTGGCAGCAAACACAGCATTTGAATGTATTTGCTCTCCTATTGTCAAATGATTGACCGTTAAGCATTAAATGTGGCCTCTTGTGTGACTTCCCATCTGATTACACAAGTGTGTGCAGGTGGACACTGCTCTTGGAATAGCAATTGGCAGACAGATGGTAAACAACTGTTTGAGTTCCAGAGCATGTCAAGGAATCAGACATCAGGTCTCCAAAGGAAATCAGATATGAGGTTTGAAAGAGATTGAATGTTTCTTTCATTTATTCCCTTTCTGTTTGAATATGGTGGTTGTTCAGTCACTCAGTCGTGTCCAAATCTTTGCAACCCCATGAACTCCAGCATGCTAGACTTCCCTGTCCTTCACTATCTCCCATAGTTTGCTTAAACTCATGTTCATTGATTTGGTGATGCCATCCAACCATCTCATTTTCTGTCCTCTACTTTTCCTCCTATCCTCAATCTTTCTCAGCATCAGAGTCTTTTCTAATGAGTTGGCTTTTTGCATCAGGTGGCCAATTATTGGCACTTCAGCATCAGTCCTTCCAATGAATATTCAGGGTTGATTTCCTTTAGGATTGACTGGTTTGATCTCCTTGCTGTCCAAGGGACTCTCAAGAATTTTCTCTAGCACCACAGTTTGAAAGCATCAATTTTTTGGCACTCAGCCTTCTTTATGGTTCCAGCTCTCAAGAATCTGTATTTCAGGAGCTGGCATGTTGGCCAGAGGAGGGATATGTGGTTTTGGCATCTTTGGATGTTGAATCACTTAAGCTAGTGGTATAGGGAGTAGCACAAAAATGAGCCATGGGAAAACTTGGCATTGACTCCTATAGCTATGCCCTCCTATTCTGCAGGTAGCATGGACTCTTCCATCCACTTTACCCATATTCATGATGCTCTGGCTGTGCAATTAAATAAGATAATATAAACATATATATACACAATCAACCCTGTTCATTCCCATTTGCAAAGAGTAGTGAAAGTGTGATTAAAATATGGGAATTCTTTGGTTGTGCAATGGTTAGCACTCCACACTTCATTGCAAGGGGCATGGGTTCCATCCCTGGTCAGGGAATTAATATCTTTTAAATTACCCGTCAGGCTTCCCTGGTGGCTTGGTGGTAAAGAATCCACCTGCCAGTGCAGGAGACTCAAGTACTGATCTCTGGATATGGAAGATCCCCTGGAGGAGGGCATGGCAACCCACTCCAGTATTCTTGCCTGGAGAATCCCTTGGATAGAGGAGCCTGATGGGCTACAGTGCTTGAGGTCGTAAAAGAGGCAGACCCGACAGTGACTAAACAGCAACAGCAAGCCACACAGCATGGCCCCCCAAACAAAACAAACCAGTTATTTGCAAGCAACTTTGTGAAGTTTTTGGTTTTAGTTTGTGTTTATTGGTAAAAACAAATATGGAAGTTTCTACAGGTTTATAATTTTACAGATAAAATGAATTGTTTTCTGACTATAAAGCCCCAAGTCAAGGAAGAATGGTGGAGACAGTGCTGGTACTTATTATTGTGGTATAAGGAAACTCATGTAGTCAGGAAGGATGGAGGCTTACTAAGTAGGAGGGGAGCATTATAGTAATTCCATGTATTCTTTAAAATGATAATAGCAAGAGGAACAATGTCACAGGCTCCCCAGGTGGCTCAGGGGTAAAGAATCCTCCTGCCAATGCAGGAGACACAGGACAGGGTGCTCAAGTTTGATCCGTGGGTAGGAAAGATCCCTGGAGAAGGCAATGGCACCCCACTCCAGTACTCTTGCCTGGAAAATCCCATGAATGGAGGAGCCTGGTGGGCTGCAGTCCATGGGGTCACTAAGAGTCGGACATGACTGAGCGACTTCACTTTCACTTTTCACTCTCATGCATTGGAGAAGGAAATGGCAACCCACTCCAGTGCTCTTGCCTGGAGAATCCCAGGGATGGGGGAGCCTGGTGGGCTGCCATCTATGGGGTCTCACAGAGTTGGACACAACTGAAGCAACTTAGCAGCAGCAGTAGGGAAGATCCCATGGAGCAGGAAATGGCAGCCCACTCCAGTGTTCTTGCCTGGGAAATCTCATGGACAGAGGAGCCCAGCGGGCTACAGCACATGGAGTCACAAAGAGTCGGACATGACATAGCCACTGAGCACCCACACAACAATATCAAACATGTACTGAATGGAGGACTTTGTGCTAACTACTCTACATGCATTATTTTATTGGATTTGCTAAAATATATGCGCTTACACTCACGTACACACACAACAGATATAAGTGGGCTTTCATTCGATAGTGGAAAACGAGTAGAAGACATGTTGGCCCAGATTTTTTTCTCTCTGGTAATAACCAGTTAAATGAACTTGAACACAGCCTTCATTTTTTGGAGTCAGTTTGGTCACCTCTGAAAAAAACAGAAGAGGACTAAAATATCACAAGCTTGTGTTCTAGTTCTGTACTTTTTAGACTATAAAAAAGTTATGGAGGAGTCCTTTTTATTTAGCTCAGTTCTTAAAGAAAACCTTCCAAGAAAATGGGCCGTAACTAAAATTGTGAATGGGAGACTGGGGAGCTGTCTCATTCTCACAGCTTCCCTGGAAAGGACAGCTCTCCAGTCAGATTTCATTCTGAAGATGTAACTAGACCAGGAGCAGACCAATTTCTCCTACTGTGGGCTTCACTGGCAAAGGAATGATGTTAATACCTCAATGATTAAATAAGAATAACAGTGACAGTGAAAGATGACTGACTGATGATTTGCTTTGGGGAACTATTTGGCTAACTGCCGGAGACCTGTGCCAGGAAAGAAGTGGACTATATTTCAGCAGCGTCCTGTAGGCTAGGAGGATATTAAAATTTAGGATGTCAGGTAGTTGTTTGGAACAAGAATAGAGGGCATGGAAGGAAATGGCTTTGAGGTTAGCTAAACAGAGGGGCGGGTCACTTATTGAATTTGCAACCACCCAGATGTTGCAATTCTAAGTGAACTCATAGGAGAATTGATGCATTGTTCAGCATCAAGTGACTCAACTTGATGTCCCAATAATAATACAAGGAATAATGGTGATCTGGGAAGAATTAATAGAGGAGGAACAACCCTTTACCTAGTGTGAGTTGAGGACCCCACGCCTGGCTTTTTTTTTTCTTTTTTAAAGACATTTTCTTGGCTGATGACTTACTATTGCCTGTCTAGTAAGTTTGAAATTCTGTGCTGTGTTCAGGGCCCTGCCTTTCTAACTTGGTCTAACATGACCCACTCTCCTTATCCTCTGATCTGTTCCGTGTAGTTCACAGTCTCCTCTGCCTTTTGTATTCATGCTTCTATTCACCTAAAATAATGAGAATGATAAAATCTAGGGAGTGCTTTCCATGTACTTACTCTCTGTTAAGTATAAGCGTTATCCAATTTGATTTTCCTCACACTTCACGAGGTGGGTAGTATTACTACCACCACCATCCTTCCCATCACCACCACCATCTCCCTTTTTTTTTTAAGTGAGGAAGCTGAGGTTTAGTTTAAATAATGTACCTGAGATTGCCTATTCATGAGTAGTGGAGTTAGGACTGCAACCCATGTGACCCATCCTCAGAGGCCAAATATTAAAAACCAGATTATGCCATTAAATGGCATTCTTTATGCTTTCCCCACACTCCCAAGATCAGTCCATAGCATTTCTTGCTTTCCTTAACAAAAAGTAATGGCTTTTTGTCTACAGTTTGGTTATATTACGTAACATGTGCAGTTGTGTGTTGTGGATTTATCTTTTCTTCTTCTGGGTCATTGAAGTGCAAGTTTACCTTATATTGGTATCTCTGCCTTCATTTGATATTTAACAGGGTTTAGGAGGTGATTGTTGAATTGACACAGTGCCTGGCTAGCTAAAGATTTGACCCAGTAACTTTTTTGGGGGGAAGGGGTTCTAGTTTATATAATATTTTTAAATAAATTGAAGAATTCTATTAAAGTGCCAGTATTTTGTCTGAAAATGGTAATAGCTTATTAAAAATAGTGATAAATATGAGCATTTTCACCTTACTCTTGCACATAATGACTATGTCTCTGGTGTTCAGGTAGGATTGTTGAGTTGGTTCACTGAGGTCAGATTTTAGAAACATTATAGCTTAAGTGTCATGGAAAGAGGGTGATCATACAGACCTCTTTTTTGAGCCTTGGAATCTGTCACCTATCTCCTGTATGGAAGAGCTACTTAACCGCCTTGCCCTTTAGTTTCCTTCTCTGTTAAATGGAGAAGATAATACCTGCTTGTCAGGATTTTAAAGTGGATTAAATTGGATAATGAAGGCAAAGAGCCTAAGGGTTTGAGATGTATCAGACCATTAATAAATGGTCCATCTTGTTGGTTTTAACCCTTAGCTTTGATTCTGACTGGATTCTGACCTTCAGTTTTTGAATTTCATTTACTGGCTTTTTCAGCTTTGCTTTTTGATTTGAGTCGTGTGGCTCCACATCACCAATAATAAGTGATACAAGTCTGGGTTGAGGTCTAGCTAGTCCAGTTCCAGCTGTGACTATAGTTAACACCACTGAACTGTACACTTACACAGGGTTAAAAAAAAGCAAATTTTCTATTATGTGTTTTTTGTTTTTTTAGCTCATGTTCAAAGAAACGTAATGGTTCCTTCTTTTAAGTTGCTGTAAAATGTTTGTACCTTTATCATTCAAGAACTGTCAGTGATTGTCTTAGCCTTTTCTCTAGTAACATCTTTTGCCTCCTTCCATAAGCACTGCTGCTTATGAAGTGTATGCAGGTCGTTGTGTAAGAGCAGAGTTTCTGTTTAGAATCTAGTGACTTAATACTTGAAAGCTTTAATTTAGAGATTATAAGAACAGAAGTATATTACATAAGGTATATTGGATATAATTCACTTTCACTTCTGTGTCTGCATATTACTGTGGATTTCTCAACAGGAGCCTTGAAGATATCAGGGGAAAAGAAGATCTTTTGCAAGGTTTCATTGTTCCCATGAATCCAGGGCAAGAGCTGAGACCAAAAAACTCTATTCCTAAGGCTTGGGTTTATCTGGTTCTGAACGGTTTGGGTACTTTCATTCTTCTCTGTGTTGTATATGATAATCTGTAAGTATCACTTCCAATGTATAGACTCTTATAGACTCTCTTAACAATAATTTCTCCATGAAATACCCAGAAACTTGCATATTGTGTTGTTATCTAGTTATTAAATCTTCCATTTTTAAAATATTCTGAGATGGAAAGTGAATTTAAAAACAATATCTACCATAAAGGTAGCTACCCCTTTTGTTTGTCATTTAGTTGCTAAGTCGTGTCCAACTCTTTGCAAGTCCTATGGACTGTAGCCCGCCAGGCCCCTCTGTCCATGGGATTGTCCAGGCAAGAATACCGGAGTGGTTGCCATTTCCTTCTCCAGGCGATCTTCAAGACCCAGGGATCGAACCTGCATCTCCTACATAGGCAGATTCTTTACCACTGTGCCACCTTGGAAGCCCCTAAGTAACTTTTGGATTAGACTAATTATTACAGTTGATACTGATTTGAATTTACTGGCAACAAAACCAAACAAAGTTCAGGTTCCATGGTTTATTATATGTGGCAGAAGGATGTGTAAAATATTTTTCCTTTTAAGGAAATGTTGCTAGAATTGAACTTGATTTGTTACCCCGTGAATTCCTGTTTGGAAGGTTATTACTAATAAGTAATAGACATTATCATTGAGCTTTTATAAGAAAAAAGGCCCTTTAGTTTGTAGACTTTGTCAGTAGCTGAAGCATAAATGCTGAATCAGTGAAGATATTGTCAGACTGAATAATATGATTGAGTTAGTTTGCTTTTCATTGATTCAGCAGCTTGTTGAGTGCCTCCTGTTTGCCTTCTACTGTATCTGATTTGGGAATTAACAAAAGAAATTATCCTTGAAGTACTTAGTTGGGGAATGATTTAGATAGGCTAACAGATGATTAAGGCACAGTGTGTGTGGTGCTGTAAAGGGACTCCAGTACTCTTGCCTGGAGAATCACATGGAGGGAGGAGCCTGGTAGGCTGCAGTCCATGGGGTCGCTGAGTGGGACACGACTGAACGACTTAACTTTCACTTTTCACTTTTATGCATTGGAGAAGGAAATGGCAACCCACTCCAGTGTTCTTGCCTGGAGAATCCCAGGGATGGGGGAGCCTGGTGGGCTGCCGTCTATGGGGTCGCACAGAGTCGGACGTGACTGAAGCGACTCGGCAGCAGCAGCATACAGTGTTGTCAGAGCCCAACCAGAGGGTATGTCTTCTTGGAGTAGTTGGCTGAAGGTTCTAATGGTAAATGATATTTGAGCTGATTCTTAAAATTTGCCAGGTGGAATAGAAAGGGACATTCCTTACAGGGGGAAAAAAAAAAAAAAAATGGAGGGAAGGAGTGCTCTGTGTTGAGATACCACTAAGTACATATGAGGTTGAGTTGTCACAGGGGTTAGGACCACTTGGAAGTTGTACATTTTCTGCCAAATAGAAGGGCAGTCCATTTTTATACAGGCAGTAGTGGAGCCTGGAGAGACAGCCAGTGTTGTTCAGTGGCTAAGTTGTGTTAAGACTCTCTGCAACCCCATGGACTGCAGCACACCAGGCTTCCTTGTCCTTCTCTATCTCCCAGAGTTTGCCAAACTCACATCCATTGAGTCGATGAAGTCATCCAACCATCTCATCCTCTGTTGTCCCCTTCTCTTCCTGCCCTTGATTTTTCTCAGCATCAGGGTCTTTTCTAATGAGTGGACTCTTCACATCCGGTTCCTCAGAAAATAGCTTGGGCTCTCGGGAGTTACCTGCACAAACGTTTAGCTTGGATTCCCAAGGCCTGCCCTATACAGCTCAAAAGGAATGAATGCATTCTCAGAAAGTCTAAGGGCAGTTCTTGCCAGCTAATCACAACATCCCTGAACTTTAACCAGGCCTCTGTGGAGGGTCTGATTTTAAATGGAGCTGCTTCCTCACAGTCCTTGTAGATTTATTAAGCTGGGTAATGTACACCTGAACTGCTCAGAGGCTTGACCTGTTTAAGGGTTGATTTTAAATGCTTGGTGAATGATTACCGAGTGCATGTTTTTATGTGTGGGTGCTGATGATAACTAGTTCTCAGGTTCAAAAAGACTTAGGACTCTTCTCATTCAGAAAGATGCAGACCTTTCTTCTGACCTTCAGAACTGTACATCTACCTGACTGCTTGAGTGTTTTCTTGGATGTTTCATAGCTATCATATGCCTAACCAGTTAGGGCCATTTAGAGATCTTATTCTTCACCGCCTCCTCCAGATCCGTGCCACCTTTGCAGTGTGCCCCTCTTAAACAGACTGCCGTTCACCTGTAACTCAAGGTAGAAACCAGGTGTTAACACTCAACATTCTCCCCCAGCCCTTAAGTCTATCCAGTCAGTTTCACATACTATTTCTGACACCTATCCACCTGCTTTAGTCGAGATCTCACCTGCCTTGTCCCAGCCTACCGGCATTCATTCGAACTACTGCCCTGGCTGCTGCCGTTCATTTGAACTACTCTCAACTGGTTCCCCTGATTCCATTTGTGCTGTTTCTAATCAGTTGTCCGTAAAGCACCCATGATAATCTTTGTAAAACATAACCTGATTATGTCATCTCATGCTTACAAGCCTTCACTGGTTTCTCATTGCACTGTAGAGCAAAGGAAAAGTATTGACTCCAGTCCTACATGGCTGGACATGGCCCAGCCTTGACTCACCTCTCCCACTTTATCTTTCCCTCATTTCCTCTCTTGTTTTCTCTCCAGCCATGTTGACTCACTTTCAGCTTTGATATATCCAACTGTTCCTTACCTTAGCATCTTTCCCCTGTTTTTTCTGCTTAGAACACTTCCATCCACTCTTTACCTGACTTACCTTTTCTCATTTCTGGAACTTAACCTTAATTGTTATCTTTTCCTTAAGAAGTCTTTCCAGATGTTGTTGTTCAGTCACTCAGTCATGTCTGTCTCTTTGTGACCCCGTGGACTTCAGCATGCCAGGCTTCCCTGTCCTTCAGTATCTTCAGGAGTTTGCTCAAACTCATGCCCATTGAGTCAATGCCATCCAACCATCTCATCCTCTGGCGTCCCCTTCTCATCCTGTCTTCAATCTTTCCCAGCCTCAGGGTCTTTCCCATGAATCAGCTCTTTGCATCAGGTGGCCAAAGAATTCAGCTTCAGCATCAGTCCTTCCAATGAAAATTCAGGGTTGATTTCCTTTAGGATGGACTGGTTTGATCTCCTTTCTGTCCATGGTACTCTTAGGAGTCTTTTCCAGCACCACAGTTTGAAGGCATCAATTCTTTGGCGCTCAGCCTTTTTTATGGTCCAGGTCTCACATCCGTACATGATGACTAGAAAAACCATAGCTTTTCCATGCTCTCTGTCCATGGAATTCTTCAGGTAAGAATTGCCTTCTGCACGGGATCTTCCCAACCCAGGGATCAAACCCAGGTCTCCTGCATTGCAGGCAGATTCTTTACCATCTGAGCCAACAGGGAAGCCCTCTTTGCAGATAGTTCAGTCTATAAGTTGCCTTCTGATAATCTCTAACAAGACTTATCAGAGTTTGAGAAGATTAGTTTGTTTCATCTTCTTCTCATTGGAATATGATGCTCCATGGGGACTGTATCTGTTAGGTTCCCCACTGTGCTGTGGAGCACAGTGCTTGTACTAGGGTGGTGCTTCATAAACATTTGAATGAAAGACTGTTTTATTAAAAGAAAAGTTGATCCAGAAAGGATTATCTTGGCTTTCTCTTTGCAGTAACAACAGGGCCTGCATTTAATTTCCGTAGCACTATTTGCATACTGGTCTGCGTGATTGTCTTGTGGAGTACTAACAGAAAGTCAGTTATTTGCCTTTCTACTTTGATGCAAAAAAAAAAAAAAAGCCTGGCATTTTTACTGTTTGTCCTTGGAGTCCAACAGACTAAGTTTAGGTCCTGTTTTCTTCTGTAAAGAAGTCTCACCTTGAGTAAGCACTCCTAGGCCTGTTTTCTCATTTGTAAAATTGGGGAAGTTATATCTATCTCTTGGGCTTGTTATGAAGATGAAATTATGTATAGAGTGCCCATATAGTGCTTGGCACCTTGTAGGAGATTAGGCATTCATTGTGTTGCCCATTTGTATCACGAGAGGTTAATAAGGACTCGGGGAAAAAAACTCATTTAATCTACCTTCTAATCTTATTATTCTTATTTAATGCACACCCAGGGGTACTAACATGAGGGTCAAAATCAGTTTAAGAGGAAATAATCTATCTCTTGGGTGCAAATAAGCAATGATGGGCTGGTTATTTGATGATCAATAATGTTGGGCTCCCTCAGAAAGATACGTATGGAATTCTCCTTTGCTTTATCTCAGGGGTAGTTGTTGAACATTATAAAAGTGTAATTGCAAATAAATACAAGTAGTTATTTTCTGTTTTACTTCAAGTAGATATTCCATAGAGATAGGCCATATGAAAATATTTTTCCCATTTTAGATATTTTTATGGAGAAACCTTGGCAGTATCATTGAAAACTCTGGAGTCTAAAGATTTTCTAATAATGTTGTAAGCTTTGGGGTTATTAAAAAATTAATATTCTGAATAAGGTTATTAGATTCAAATTGATACGTGGTACTTATCTATTACCTCCTTATGCACATTAGTCTGGATACTAGATTGAGCTTTGGGGAAAATGCTTCAGTTATATCAGTCAAAATCATCAAAGGTTAATTGTCTGCTATTAAGTCAGAATAACTCACCCACCCTCGGCTCTATTAAATTTGTTTTCCTGGATGACATGATGCAATAATGGTGGCAAGGGGAACCATTTCTCTGTAAGTCCAAGTCCTCCAGAGAGCTAGGGGTTTGAGCATTATAAGTTCAAGACCTCTACATTTGTCTACTCAAATATTGACCCAGGCTAGGGGCTATATTATTTATTATGAGCCAGATATGATTTAGAGTGTTGATACAAGGGTTTAGATGGGACAGTTAATACATGAAATTAGTTGAATATTTGGTTCAGTTGTTTAAAGCATGGGAGCTTTAGGGAGACCAGGGGAACAGGTAGGAATTTCTTCTGGGGCTCTCTCTTTCTGTCATGCTCCATGCCCAAGTATCTTGAAATCACATCAGACCCAAGACAAGTATCTTGAAAATGTATATGATTGGTTATTTGGGACATTGACTAATGTGTAAGTACCTGAGTGTGTGCTTAGTTGCTCAGTCATGTCCATCTCTTTGCGGACCCCATGGACTGCAGCCCGCTAGGTTCCTCTGTCCATGGGGATTCTCCAGGCAAGAATACTAGAGTGAGTAGCTATGCCCTCCTCTAGTGGATCTTCCCAACCCAGGGATCAAACCCAGGTCTCCTGCATTGCAGGCAGATTCTTTACTGACTGAGCCACCAGGGAAGCCCTAGGAAAATTACCGTCAACACTATAGAAAGTGTGCTCTATTAATGGAGGAGGGTTTCATGAAGTCTGATGTCTGGACATCTTTTAGCTCATGATCCATTTCTCACTGCAAACCTCATTTCTCAGCTAAATTGAAAGTAGAGGTTACTGATATAAGCTATGTCATGAAGGAGCGCTGTCATCTCACAGAGGGGACGAAAACTGGTTGCATTGTTTTTTTCTCTTCTTTCATCTGTTCCTTTACTCATAGTCTATCAAAGCGAGTCAAAGTTGATGTTATCTATCAATGGTTCTGTTCGTTGAGTTTTCTTCTAGTGTTTTCTGTTCTGTGTCTGGTGGGGCTGTAGTACTTCAAAAGGAATTGGGAGCAAATTTTGATAAGGATATAACAAAATCAAGTTCCCACTGTTCAAAATGGAAGACTCTTACTTCTCAATAACCTCTGGTGCTTTGTTGAGAAGACTGGGAGCCGGCTATTAAGTGAAGAAGTAATTACTTTTGCTGAAATGCAAGTCTGTAGTTCAGAGCAGACCACCCCAGTGTCCCAACATAGGACTTCAGAGCCTGTCTCCTCCCATTCAAGCAATTTGATATTTAAATGACTTGTATAGGGTGTTTCTATTTCATCAGATGCTAGGAGTTGAAGTCATTAAAGAACCATAGTAGTATTCTTTGGCCTGCCCATGAGTGGCCTGTTATTCTTGTTGTGAGATGTGACATATTTCTTTTTTTTTTTTCCTCACAGAATGCTATGAACCTACCCCCTGACAAAGCCAGGTTGCTGCGGCAGTATGACAATGAGAAAAAGTGGGAACTGATCTGTGATCAGGTAAGAAACACTGATGCTTTTTGAACACATAGTGAGAGAAGAGAACCAGATTTATACCCTAAATATATCAGACTTTTTCCAAGAGATACATGGATTTCTGTTTTGTGATTTGCCTTCCTGTTTCTCATGACCAAAGAAAAAGTTAGAAAAAGACATTTTATTCTTGTATTATCTTAATTCTCGATTTTTAGATGTTTTGCATGTAAAATTTCCGATAAATCTGGTCAAGTGGTCAAATCAAATTTAGCTGATCTGTTTTTCTATTTATCTTACATAGCAGTTTATGCTTCTTGAATAATTCAGGTTCTCTAATTTAGATGGCTTTTCTTTTCATGTGTGTTGATACATATTGATGCCAGAAGGTGAATTGTTTATAAAGAGATGTTACTTAGGCTGATAAAAAAATTATTTCATATTTTGGCAAATCTCCAGCAGGTGTTTTTATCATTAATTCATAACAAATTTATACTCTTCAGAGGGATATAAAATAAAAAGGGAAATTCTCCATTTTCTTTCTCTCTACCCTCCAAATTCTACATTTTAGAGGTCCACTGGTAAGACTGAAGTATCTCCGTCTAGTTTGTTTTTGTTTTTTAGAAACAATATGTGAATACCCACAAATACTCTTCTGTATCTTGATATTTTCATCAGTATACATGTCCTTACCGCATTCTTTTTAAATGTTACATAATATTCTGCTGTAATTGGTAGTAATTTGGGGGGTACTTCACTCCTGGGCTAGGTACCAGCTAGTTATTTCAAGTCTAGAAGGCTTACCCTCTAAAGTTAGACTGTGTATATTATGTATTAGCTCTTTGACTTTGTGCCATGAATGTCTTCAGGGGGATTGTGCCCCTCTCTGCAACCCCTGCTACCCTGGAAATTCCTGGGAGTGTTGTAATTCCTAACTCAGCTCCCTTGGGTCTAGGCTGTGGGACAGATTGTGGGGAGCAGAGGCATTTTCTATTCCTCAAAGGTAGAGAGTCCATGTTCCCTAAGGAATAGATGTCTGCAGTTCTCATGGAGCATCCCGAAGCGCCCATTGTGTGTTGTTTCACTTTAGCTCCTGAACTAAAAGAGGATGAGGATGCCATCCTCTCTTCTCCATGCTATATTGAGCCTTATGAGTAGATAGAGGCTGAAGAGAAAGCTTATTGCCTAGGATCATGAGGTAAAAGAATAAAATTTTACAGATACAATCTTCTTCCTTAAGACTTAACTTTCAATAAACATTACCTAAGTCTATTATTGCCAGGAAAAATGATTGCCAGGAAATATGATAGTGAACAAATAGTATAATGATAATTAGTATAAAGGAAAGGTAACCACACAAATGAGAGAGATCCAAGGCAGGGGGTTAGAAATCCTGGGTATGACAGGGAGCCTAGAGCACAGGCAAAGGAAGGTTGTCTGGGGAGGTGGTTTCTGTCTCCAGCGTACCGGAAAGGAAAGCCTGTTGGTGACGGACGTTTCTAATACCTGTGCTCTTCTCAGCCCGTAAGTAGCTTCATGGAGTTGGTGGTGAGGTCTGGTGGGGATCTTGAGACAGGGGAGTAACAAGTCAGTTATCTTAATGTTTCTGAGTTTCAAATTCTCCAAGTTCAGGTTATTCTTTCCCTTCAATGTTAATACACCAGGGTGTGGATGATTGAGCTACTTTATCCGTTCCTCTCGGTGGTCAGTCTCACACATACTGACAGCTGCAAACGGAGGTGGCTCTGTCAGTTGTGAAGTAGCATATGTGATTTGTTAAAAATAGTGAAATGATCATAAGTATTATTGCCACTAACCAACATTTAGTAAGCAGATTTTCTTCATAAGAGTTTTGTGTTAACTCTTGAAAGCAGTCATACTCATTAGTATCTCCATTTGACATACAGGGAAACTGAAACTTAGAGATTAAATCATTGCCAAAGGTCACATGGCTGTTATGTGGTAAAGGGGTGTAAAAGTCTGACCCTGGAGAATATGCGCATTCTGGGGGCTGTTCCCTTAACCACTAGCTCTTTACTTCCTTCCTTATAATGTGCTAAAGTACTAAAAATAAATGTAAAAATACATGTTATCTCTATTTCTCCAACTTGCATTCTGCTATGCTTTTCTGAGAGCAAGAGGAAGCTGGGAGTTATAAGACAGGCACTGAGCCGCCATTATGGTGAGCTGCCATTTTTGGTTAACTGTTGGTTATTGTGGAAATTGTGGCCAGCAGAAAACTGGACTTTCTGTCACATATAGGTAACCCATTAGTATGTCACATGCATGAATTCTGTTTCTTCTCTGTATGTTTGTGAGGTGAAGGATAAAAACCATAAGTTTAGAGCATTCATAATGTATTTATATGGCAAATATAATGCGTTGGTATTTGTTGACTATCTGTTATTGACAGGAATTATGTCATATGTATTTATGGTACCTATCTATATCTGTCAATGGTACCTAATCTGATAGACACTCAAAATACATTTGCTTTTGTGATTTCATTTATATGAAATCTCCAGAATAGAAAAACTCACTGAGACAGAAAGTAGATTAATGGTTGCCATAGCCTGGGACTGGGGGATGGGCAGTAACTGCTAATGTGTGCTGGTTCCTTTTTAGTGTGACAAAACTCACAGCAAATTACATAGTGTTGGGAATTACATAGTGTGATGATTGCATGGTCTTGTGAATATATTAAGATTATACACTTTAAAAGTGTGAATTTTATGATATGCGAATCACGCCTCAAAAGAGACATGTGCTTTTATAGCAACCAGAGATAGGGAAAAAAGAGGTGTGGAAAACTCAAGAGAAATAACTAAATGGGTGGATTTTCTTTGGATCCTAATCTGAACAAACCAACTGTAAAAAGACTTAGAGAAAATTTGGGATACTTGACTTGTGACTCCAAAGTAATTATGAGATGATTCCAAGAAATTATCATTGACTTTGTTGAGCTTGGTTTTGGCATTGGATTAAATAAGGATCCGTCTTTATTTTTAAAAAATGGTGTACTAGTATAGGGGTGAAATTATATGACTAAGACTTTTCTATAAAAAACTTCATCAAAAAATGGTACATAAAGGAAATTTGGGAAAATCTTTAGTTGAATCTTGGTGGAATATGTTAGATTATAGTATAATCTCAACTTCTGTGAATTTTTGAACATGTATAATACAACATTTAAAAACAAAGATATTTGCTATTTTAATGATCTTCATTTTTTTCCCTCATCTGTAAAATGTAGTTAATACTAACATTCTTAAACTATTTTGAAGATTGGAGGTATGTATATAAAGTACATAGACTAACCCTGGACATATAGTAGGTGCTTCATAAATGGTATGGCTGCTTTTGCTGCTGCTGAGCAGCCCAGGTATTAAGTATTGGACCCATGATTATTTTTAGTGTCAATTTGTCTTCAAAAAATTCAGGAAAATTTACTGTGTTGAATCAGTCATTATGTTCTACAAATATACGATTTAAACACATGGCAGATGATGCAGTCAGGAAAAGCCACAGCTATAGATTTTCAGTCCAAGAAAATATCAAGGTGAACTTCTTTTCTGTGAAGTCTTAAAACAATGATCATGGTGTTTTATCATTGCTGCCTGATGCACAGGCCATTCTCTGGACCCTGAGGCTTTGTGCAGAATAGCATACTAAATACAAATGATAGTTTTATTTCTTTTAAAGCAAATAATGAAAATATATTATCTGTTATTTTAAAATACATGTTATAGGCAAGGTGTGAAAAGTGAAATTGGATATTAAATAAATTTAATTCTGAAAGGAAGTATGTGAACATGAGTGTTGGAGGACCTAGGGAGAGGTTACTTCAGGTTTTAGTCCTATGAAAAATTATTACGTGGACACTGTGAGTCATGGAACTGGTCATGTTTCTCCTTTTTTACCCTTGGCTGCCAGAATGCTCAGAGCTAGGTTTGTGGTCAGCTCTCACCCAGCATACAGTATCTTGGTGGGCTGTGTTCTATTTGCCAGTCTTATCTCATGGCTTCATCAAATTTTTCCTGCCCCCGTTTTTCCTCCACACTGATTTCCTCACTTACAAAAAATATTGTATGAAGCTGTAAAGTTTGATAAACCTTCTTTTTGAGCAAGATGAACATAAAACATATCCAATTATTGGTGAATAAAAATTATGTTTTCACGGATAATAACTTTAAAATTTGCTATCTGCTGTGGGCATTGTGCAGATCTACTGTTTTCCTTTAGGAAGTATATACAGAGGGTCAGAATGTCTTACTGTGATTCAGCTTTGAATTCCGTTGAATACAATTCACCATTTTGTTGGAATCATCAATTTTTTCATACTTTCAGGTGGTTGCAACAGGCTGTCACTTATTTTGTAAGTCTTTGGATAGTTCTCTTCCACCAAGAGGCTTCCCTGGTAGCTCAGCTGGTAAAGAATCAGCTTGCAAGGTAGAAGACCCCAGTTTGATTCCTGGGTCAGGAAGATCCCCTGAGAAGGGATAGGCTACCCACTTGGGCTTCCCTGGTGGCTCAGATGGTAAAGAATCCTCCTGCAATGCTGGAGACCCGAGTTCAGTCCCTAGGTTGGGAAGACCCTCTGGAGGAGGGCATGGCAACCAACTCCAGTATTCCTGCCTGGAGAATCCCAATGGACAGAGGAACCTGTCAGGCTACATACGGTCCATGGGGTCACAAAGAGTCAGACATGACTGAGCAGCTAAACACAGCTTCCACCTATTCTAGAGAATGGGCCATGTTTATTGGTACATCTCCACCACCTGGCTTAGTGCTTACTAAAAGTGTGTTGAATGAAAGAGAGAATAGCTAATAATGTTTGGGGGACAGTGGACAAGAAAGAAGAGAAGGCAGGAGGAAGAAGGTAGAAACGGCAGCCTGGAAGTATAGATTTGCTGTTTCTTTATCCTTTTCGCCTTCCTCTACCTGTTGATGTAATTTGCTTGTGTTAAGTGAAACTAAACTTCATTGCTCAATTCTGGAAACTTTAGTAAAGAGGGCAAGGTGCCTGATGTATATAAGGAGGAGTTTATATGGGCATATCTGTGATGAAGCTCTATCTCCGCCTCCCATGGTCAACTGAAAATCCAGTTCTCTGGCTGATTTCAGGAACAAAGAGAGTAAATCTCAAAGAGTTTTCAACAATAACAGTATTTCAGCAGTATCCATTAGTCCTTTCCTAGAATTACTGCATAAATGTGAAGATGACCTGAACTTAACCAACATCACCTAGGTCTCAGAGGTTAGAAATGGGAAAACCATATAACTCTGGTCTGAGTGGGAAGATAGAAGCTGAGAAAAGAGAGACTTTTCTTTTGGATTTTGGATGGTGGTAGGGGAATGCCAGAGAAGTTATTTCTGTGCTGTAGTCAGCAGGTAGAGTTCCATGAGGCCATCAGTACGAGGACTCAGTGGGGGCAATGAGCTAGTTTTATTATAGCCTGAGGTGACAATATGAGAGTAAAAAGCTGAGTTCTTGTGGCAACTGCACACAAAACTGCAAGCTGTGTAGCAGTAAGAAATCTTTCTCACTGGTCTTTTTACCTGGGCAGAGAGGGAAAGCCCTTGCTCATGATCCTGTGATCCCTACATAGACCCTCTGCTCCCTAAACACAGACCCTGTGCTCCCTAAACACAGACCTTGTGCTCCCTAAACTCAGATCCTATGCTGTACTGGTTGGCTTTGCAGTCTTGACTATTTCCCATGCATGAAGGGTGGAGGCTGCACATACAGACCTTAGAGATCTGGATGAACTTAAGACTTTAAGATTATTATATGTGGAAGGGTTGTTAGAAGTCATTTATTTCAAGCCACTCTAAATTTTTCTACTAGAAAAGTTAACAAATGCTTGTCAAAGAAAAGAAAATTTAACTGTACTGGGTCATATGAAGTAAAGCAGAAGTCCATTTGCCTTTCCTTTCTGTTCACCTGACTTATTTTATAGTTGATGAAATGGAGGCTCAAAAATATAAATGACATGGCCAGTGCCAAGGCCACTCTGGCTACTTAGACAAGAACACCAATTCCAAGCTCCAGTCATGAGCCTTTTTAGTTATTAGGGACCTGGAAACAATACATTAAAACAAACAGTCTTATGGACTCTGTGAGAGAGGGAGAGGGTGGGAAGATTTGGGAGAATGGCATTGAAACATGTAAAATATCATGTATGAAACAAGTTGCCAGTCCAGGTTCGATGCACGATACTGGATGCTAGGGGCTGGTGCACTGGGACGACCCAGAGGGATGGAATGGGGAGGGAGGAGGGAGGAGGGTTCAGGATGGGGAACACATGTATACCTGTGGTGGATTCATTTTGATATTTGGCAAAACTAATACAATTATGTAAAGTTTAAAAATAAAATAAAATTAAAAAACAAACAAACAAACAAACAAAAAAAACAAACATTGTAGTAGGTAAGAGGCTATCACCAAGGCTTCATTCTGTGGCTTCTCAAGCGATATTAGTGTAGAAGGGGCATGATCTATAGAACTTAGTGGTGGTGGTGGACTTGGTTCATAAATTTCCTCTGCTGGGTAAGTGGAAGTGGTCAGTCAAAAATTCAGGACCTTGCAGATGACTAATACTGATGGGTATAGATTCCGTGAATGTATATAATCCTGTCCCCTAATGTTAGCAATACCACACCTGAGCTGGGTTAGAAAGCTTTCTTGTGACTTTGCTGGAGACCACACAATTTTGTTTTTTGTGGGGGGCGAGGAAGGGAGAGTTGATTTGGCACAGCTCTACCTTGCCCCCTAATGGCTGGCTCTTGCTTGGCATTATAACCTAGCAAGAGACAGGGGTCTTTCTTACTTTGCTTGTATAGAATGATATGGGAGAAGGAGATTAAAAACAAAAAAAAGGGGAGAGTGAAGAAGTGGCAGGAAATCATACCCACTTAGACTCAGCTTCCTGTGTTTAGCACTTCAGGGAGATCAGATTGCAGCTATCCAGGCTTGGCATGTGTCCTGGTCAGGAATGGGGAAGGTCCTTCCTCCCACTCAGCGGGTGCTGAGCCAGGCCAATGGCTCTAAGGTACTCCAGTGTGCTAAGATACTCTACTGCACAAAGGTACTCGAGTGTACTCAGATATGCCAGTACGGTGAGAGTGATTTTCCTTTTTAAAAAATAAATGTATTTATTTTTAATTGGAGGATAATTGCTTTATAACATTGTGTTGGTCCCTGCCATACATCAGCGTGAATCAGCCATAAGTATACATAGGCCCCCTCCTTCTTGAACCTACCTCCCTCCAACCTCACATCCCACCCCACCCCCAGGTCATCACAGAGCACCAGATTTGAGCTCCCTGCATCATACAGCAAATTCCCATTGGCTCTCTATTTTACATAGGGTAATGTACATGTTTCAGTGCTACTCTCCCAATTCATCACATCCTCTCTCTCCCCCACTGTGTCCACAATCCGCTTACCACATCTGCATCTCCATTGCTGCATTGCATCTAGGTTCATCAGTGCCCTCTCTCTAGATTCCATATATATGTGTTAGGTAGCTTTTTTTAAAAAATTTATTTTAACTGGAGGCTAATTACAATATTGTGGTGGTTTTTGCCATACATTGACATGAATCAGTCACGGGTGTACATGTGTTCCCCCATCCCGAACCTTCCTCCCATCTCCCTCCCCATCCCATCCCTCTGGGTCATCCCAGTGCACTGGTTTTGAGTGCCCTGTTTCATGCATGGAACTTGGACTGGTCATCTGTTTCACCTATGGTAATGTACATGTTTCCATGCTATTCTCTCAAATCATCCCACCCTTGCTTTCTCCCATGGAGTCCAAAAGTTTGTTCTTTACATCTGTGTCTCTTTTGTTGTCTTGCACATAGGATTGTCGTTACCATCTTTCTAAATTCCATATATATGCGTTAATGTACTGTGTTGGTGTTTTTCTTTCTGACTTACTTCACTCTGTATAATAGGCTCCAGTTTCAGCCACCTCATTAGAACTGACTCAAATGTGTTCTTTTTAATAGCTGAATTCTGCTGTGTACATGTACCACAACTTTCTTATCCATTCATCTGCTGGTGGACGTATAGGTTGCTTCAATGTCCTAGCTATTGTAAACAGTGAACATTGGGGTACACTTGCCTCTTTCAGTTCTGGTTTCCTTGATGTGTATGCCCAGCAATGGGATTGCTGGGTCATATGGCAGTTTTGTTTCCAGTTTTTTAAGGAATCTCCCCATTGTTCTCCATAGTGGCTGTACTAGTTTGCATTCCCACCAAGAGTGTAAAAGGGTTTCCTTTTCTCCACACCCTCTCCAGCATTTACTGTTTGTAGGATTTTTGATTACAGCCATTCTGACCAATGTGAGATGGTACCTAATTGTGGTTTTGATTTGCATTTCTCTGATAATGAGTGATGTTGAGCATCTTTTCATGTGTGTGTTAGCCATCTCTATGTCTTCTTTGGAGAAATGTCTGTTTAGTTCTTTGGCCCATTTTTTGATTGGGTCATTTATTTTTCTGGTATTGAGCTGCATGAGCTGCTTATATATTTTGGAGATTAATTCTTTGGCAGTTGTTTCATTTGCTATTATTTTCTCCCATTCAAAAGGCTGTCTTTTCTTGCCTTGCTTATAGTTTCCTTCATTGTGCAAAAGCTTTTAAATTTAACTAAGTCCCATTTATTTTTGCTTTTATTTCCATTACTCTGGGAGGTGGGTCATAGAGGATCTAGCTGTGATTTACGTCAGAGAGTGTTCTGCCTATGTTTTTCTCTAGGAGTTTTATAGTATCTGGTCTTGCATTTAGATCTTTAATCCATTTTGAGTTTATTTTTGTGTATGGTGTTAGAAAGTGTTCTAGTTTTATTCTTTTACAGCTGATTGACCAGTTTTCCCAGCACTACTTGTTAAAGAGATTGTCTTTTCTCCATTGTATATTTTTGCCTCCTTTGTCAAAGATAAGGTGTCCATAGGTGGATGGATTCATCTCTGGGCTTTCTATTTTGTTCCATTGATCTGTATTTCTGTCTTTGTGCCAGTACCATACTGATGACTGTAGCTTTGTAGTGCAGTATGAAGTCAGGCAGGTCGATTCCTCTAGTTTCATTCTTCTTTCTCAAGATTGCTTTGGCTATTCGAGGTTTTTTTGTGTTTCCATACAAGTTGTGAAATTATTTGTTCTAGTTCTGTGAAAAATACTGTTGGTAGCTTGATAGGGATTGCATTGAATTTATAGATTGCTTTGGGTTCAGACACGACTGAGCGACTTCACTTTCACTTTTCACTTTCATGCATTGGAGAAGGAAATGGCAACCCACTCCGGTGTTCTTTCCTGGAGAATCCCAGGGATGGGGGAGCCTGGTGGGCTGTGGTCTCTGGGGTTGCACAGTCGGACATGACTGAAGCGACATAGCAGCAGCAGCAGCAGCAGTGTACTCATTTTCACTATATTGATTCTTCCGATCCATAAACATGGTATATTTCTCCATCTATTTGTGTCATCTTTGATTTCTTTCATTAGTGTTTTATAACTTTCTATATATAGGTCTTTTGTTTCTTTAGGTAAATTGATTTCTAAGTATTTTATTCTTTTCATTGCAATGGGATTGTTTCCTTAATTTCTGTTTCTGTTTTCTCATTGTTAGTGTATAGGAATGCAAGGGATTTCTATGTATTAATTTTATATCCTGCAGCTTTACCATGCTCTCTTGTCTTTTTTAACACAACTGATCCTTACCATTTGAATGTATTTAATCATTAAGAATATAATTATTTTTAAACCCTTCACTTAATTTCTAATACTATTTATTTTGAAAGACAAGGAAGTTACTTACTGGGTAACTTATTAAGCCACTTTGCCACTAGAGTCAAATTTCCTAAAATATTGAAGAGCATACATATATCTTTTTTTTTTTTTTTTAACTATTCGTGTTTCTGTGAGCCAGTTAGAGCTCTTCTGTGCTAGGTAAGCAAATATTACTGGATACCAGTAAATGATTTTTTATGGATCATCAGATTCCAGATCATGAGGGTTTGTTCTTGGAGCCCCAGGGGAATTAAATGAGAAGTGATGAGAAAGGGTGGGAAGGATGGGTTGTAGCCTGCTTCAGTGGCAGCTGCCAGGTTAGTCATTGGAACAGCACATGGATGACAGAGGATGAGATGGTTGGATGGCATCACTGAATCAAGAGACATGAGTTTGAGTAAACTCTTGGAGACAATGAAAGACAAGGAAGTCTGGTGTGCTGCAGTCCATGGGGTCAGAAAGAGCTGGACATGACTTAGTGACTGAACAACAGTAGATAGCATACTCAGTGGAATAGAAGCTGAGGGAAAAGATAGTGATGCAGCCACAGTCTTCCCCTTGCTCTGTTCCCTCTCTTCTTGCTCCAAGACTCTAGGTTTAATCTGCCTTAAACCTCCATCCCCAAGTTCCAGGCTTTGATTCTGTATTTAGTACCACTCACTTCATTGAGGCTTTCAGCTGTCTCCTCAGCAGCCAGCCATCTCCTCTGCCTCTCCCCCTTGATTCCTTTGGCTCGCTGACATTATTACTGTTTTTAATGTTATTTGGTGTTAAATTGTTTGAATTTCTACTATATTTCCCGAATCCTGTGATGTGTTGAAATGCTGTTTATTTCAAAATCATTCTAGGTTTTGGGATCTGTTTCATTCATTTTAAAGTCTGTCTTTCAAACCCTTAATATTTTTCTTTTACCGTTTTGGTTGTTTGGTCTTGCCCTTCTATGTAATCCTTGTTTTGACTATGCATTAGTTGGATTTTTTGTTTGATATTTTCTTTTCTAGTTTACCTTTAAAATTCACTGTACATCTTATAAAAATGAGAATTTTCTCTTGTATACCAATAAAGTCATCACAATTAAAATGAGTAAGTAATTTCTTAATAGCATCTACTGCCCAGTTCATATTTCACAGTTTTCTTAATATTCTTCCCACCTGGTTTTGTTCAAATGAAAATCTAGTCCAGAATCAGGCACACATTGCATCTAGTGGTTATGTTCTTTGTTTCTTTCAATCTAGAACAGAGTTTTATTCATGATGCTCATATAGTAAAATGACCAGGTAAGCCATTTTGTAGAAGGTTTTGTTTCCTGCATTTACCTGGTTGATGAGGTGTCTGAGCTCCTGAATTTCCTGTTAAATAGAAGTTATTTGTAAAGATATGGTAGATTGGTGCTGCATCTTTTGACTGGAATATGAGACAAATAATGTCTATCTCACCATTAGATAATAAAGGTCAAAGAAGCAGATGAAAACCTGATTTCTCTGTTGTATGTTTTCTCCTCGTGCAGAAAGGAATCTGTGGGCTGTTATTTTGGCATCACATGTCCATCTTGTTACCTGTCAGCCTTGTACCTCATGAGTTTTAAAATCAATTACCTATTTTTGGCTGAATCAGTTGCATTAAGAGTTGTAAAAAGGCTCTGTAACAACCTGGAGGGGTGGGAGGGAAGGTTCAAAAGGGAGAAGACATATGTATAACTATGGCTAATTCATGTTGATGTATGGCAGAAACCAATACAGTATGTAAAGCAATTATCCTTCAATTATAAATAAATTTAAGAAAAAAATTTTTTAAAAAAAGACTTGCAAGAAAAAAGCTCTGAGTTTTAAAAATTTTTTTTCCCTTCAACATTAAGCTAGCACATAGTGTTTCATCTGGTATTCATTTACCCTGGAATATAATGATCCCTGTAATTCTTTCCCTCAATTGTCATTTTTCACAGTAAATCATTAGTTTGATACCTCAACAGGTGACAAATGAGTTCTCTTTGGCTTCCTTTTCTGAATAGCATTGTGAAGCCATGGATTTTCATATTCAGTGTATTTCAGTCATTAGGGCTTGTTGAGGTCCTTTAATGGACCGGAACCTGGTGGTCTGGAGTCGACTGATAAGAAAGTAAAGGAGAGACAAAGAGGCTGATATTCCTTGATTTACGCAGAAAGCCAATAAAGCCCCTGCACGGGGCTTGCTCTGTTCACGAAGGCCTCAGACGCCCTGTCAATGGGGTGAAGGCGCAGAGCACCTTCTCAAGAGGGTCTTAGAAGCCTGGGCAGGAAAGTGAACTCAGAGAGCTTCTGCGCTCCAGGGGATCAACCTGAAAAAGAGAGGGAGAGAGAGTGAGAGAAAGAAAGAGAAAGAAAGACACGGGGACCAGAGCTCTGATGGAGCAAAGGTGTTTTAATCAACATGGTGTGGGCATATATACTGTCTTACAAAGTAGTTATTCTCAGCAAAGATAAAGGTTAAAATTCCAGACTTACAAAACATAGGCAATCCATATTGAGGAGAGAGATTTGTAAACAATCACTTTTACTGTATGCTACATAAAAAGGAAGTGGGTACTTATCACCGTATAGAAAAACTAATGAAGGAAATACCTGGATTCCTCAGTCCTGGGAGAGGCTTGCCTCTCCTCTTAATTCCTGAATATTCAGGAATTAATAAGGAGCTGAGAATTCCTGACAGATCCAAAACAGCACACAGGAAGCCTTCTGTTAAATGCTTTCTGACAAGGGTTTTTTTTTTTTTTTTTTTTTTTTTGAGGCTCATGTTAACAGCACTTTAACATTTGAGAACTTCATGCTGGCTCCTCTGTCCTTTTGACATGACCCTATTAATTCTTTAAGATGGCTTTATGGTGCAAAAGTAATTTTTTAGGAATAACTTGTACTTTCCTTGCACTAGACCTAGAATAAGACATTTCTCCAAGGAGCCCTATTATTTTGCCTGGGAGCATGGTATTAGAAGTTGTCATATTATTAAGTTGTCACAGCTGCTGGGTGAATTTGCTTCTCAGTTTAAGTATCTAGACCTTGAAAATGTATGTCTAAACATTGTAAGTTCATACTGGTATTTTCCAAATTAATTTTTATAAGTTAATTTACTTATTTTTTATTTTATAATTATCATTTTCTCATTGAAGTATTTGATTCCTAACATCAATAATTTGTTTTCCTATAATATTAAAAATTTCAAAATAACAATCAATATCATTACTAACTAAAATATTACTAAAATTACTAAGTGAAGGCTATTTTTTTTTGTACTTTTGTATCCTCAGAATGCATCCTATTAACAATGTCCGATGTACTATGATTTAAAAGTATCAGCACTTGATGTTGATACCTTTTCTGTTATTAACTTCCAGTATAAGTTAGAGTAATGCTAGTTAACACACAGATGCTGTGTTAGATTCCTAGGACTTCCATCACAAATGACTATAAACTCCATGGCTTAAAACTACAGAGTGTTTTATCACAGATCTGGAGACCCAAGAAGTCTGGAACCAAGCTGTCTGCTGGGCCTTGCTCCCTCCAAGGCTCCAGCGGAGAACCCTTCCTCTCTCTTCCAGCTTCCAGTGGCTGTAGGCATTCCTTGGCTTGTGGCTGTGTAACTCCAGTCTCTTCGCATGGCCTTTTCAAACTCTTCTCCTTGTGTCTGTTTCTTCTCTTCTGTCTCTTATAAGGACACTTAGCACTGGATTTGAGCCTACCTGCATCCTCCAGGGTGATCTCAACTCAAAATCCTTAACTTCATTGTATCCACAAAGACCCTTTTCCTAAATATAGTCACATTCACTGGTTTTTTCAGTTAGGATATGGGCATGACATGGGGTTGGGGGACACCATTGGACCCACTATGTAGATACCCAAGACACTTAATGATTTACATAACAAGCTTGTCTTTCACATAACAATCCAATTTAGTACTGTTGATCACGGGGTGTTAAATTCTACATTATAAATCAGGGACCCAGGTAAGGCTGTTTTCAACATAAAGTTTCAGCTTTGCAATCAAAAGATGAAAATGAGGTGCACACCTGGGGAGTTTTTTGGACCAGGGAGTGGCAAGTGTTGTTGTTCAGTCATGTCTTACTCTTTGTGACCCTAGTAAACAGCTAGTCTCTGCTATGATTACCAATTTTGATAGTCTGATAGTTTAATTCATTTTAGATTGTGATCAACTTAATTTTTTTTTTTATGTATTCATTAGTTTATCCATTGAGGACACATTTAGTTGTACAGGTGAGGGTAAGAGTAGAGTGAGAGAGGATATGAGTCTGAGTTTTCTCAAAACAGATGACCTCATATTTGGAGTTGGAAAGAACTCTAAATGGTTAATATTCGGTTGGCCAAAAAGTTCATTTGGGTTTTTCTGTAAGATGTTATGGAAAGACCCAAGTGAACTCTTTGGCCAACTGAATAGTATAATACCAGTGTATTATGAGGTCCAGTAGGGGACCAGGCCAGGCATGATTGGCTTTGGGACATGCATTTTTGCCAAATTAAAAAAAAGAATTGTCTCTGGGTTGAGATTTTAAAGGGACTGTCCTTTTCTTGAAGTCTCCAAACTAGAGGAAATGTTATTGAGTTAGTTGCTCTTAAAAAGAAGACACCTTTCTTTCAGTTTCCCTCCAGAAAGCAAAGTTTCTCTTCCATTATGACTTACTCCAGGCCTCCGATTTCTTGATTCTGAAACACTGGAGAACTGTCAGAAAGTAGATGCCAGCTCTCTGTATGGTGAGCTTTCTAATGTTTAATATCTCTGGAGTCATGGAAAATGAAGCCTGAACCTAGAAGCCAGTTTACATCTTCCCTCATCCAGAGGTGCCCTTTGTTATACAATTTTTATAGTGAGAAAAGACGCTGGCTTATCCCACAGGGATCGAGAGAGGAACAGAAAACGGGGAGAAGGTCAGCTAAACAAGAAGGGGAGATTATTTTTTTTTAAAGGAATCCTTTTTGGCAGCTTGATGTGAATGCTTTCTCAGAAGTGCTATTCGGCATGAGCAGCCAGAGCAAGAGGCCTGGGGCTCAGTTTAATGTGAAGAGTTTATCTTTTGCCAAAATGAACGTGAACATCACATTGCCTGCCTTCCTGCCTGTGAATACAAATGGAATTACAAGCCCCCCTAACCACCCCCCACCTTCCCGCACCTTAAAACAACTAAATTGCCTGAGCTGACTCAGACAACTTGGTTATGCTGTTTGAAGAAAGCTTTATTGTATAAGCACCTTTTGTAAACTTGGGGATACTATTACAGGAAAGGAAGACTCAGAGAGCCAATTTAATGTATATGAGCTACACTGAGCTTGACCTCTGATACTATCTTTTAGGAGGTAATTTATTTATTAAGGTGTATTAGCCAAGAATTTCAACCAGGTAGTACAAATACTACTTTACATTATTTTAAGCCTTGGATATCTAGCTCATCACCTTTGCTGTGGAAGGTTGTTTTTGTTTAATTTTCATGAAAAAGATAAGTCAAATGACTTTTGGGAAGTTATCCAGCAAGTGGTTGAGCTGATACTAAAAAAATACTGAAAATTTTTATGTTCTGAGAAGCACCATAATGGTTTGGAAAATTTTTTTGATAAAACTGCCAGTGGATGACCTGGATCACCATGTGATTGTGGCTCTTTTCATCAATCCATTCATCGTTAAGTGATTTATTGAGTACACACTGTGAAGAGTGATGAGCTGGGTGCTGTGACATTCGTGGTTCAGAAAACACAGTGCTGAATCTTTCAAAAGAAGAGCTTGAGGAAAGAAGAAGACGACATCTTAAACATAAATAATGAAAAGATTGTTTCTCCAATGGCTTAGTAGTTAAAGAATCCGCCTGCAATGCAAGAGACTCTAGTTCAATCCCTGGGTTGGAAAGATCCCCTGGAAGAGGAAATGGCAACCCACTCCAGTATTCTTGCCCAGAAAATTCCGTGGACAGAGGAGCCTGGCGGGCTACAGTCCATGGGGTTGCAAGAATTGGACGGGAATAAGTACATACAAGCACAATGAAAAAGGTTTAATTTATTTCTTTTACATTTATTTATTTAGGCTGCATTGGGTCTTAGTTGCAGCACATGGGCTCAGTTGCTCTGCAGCATGTGGGATCTTAGTTCACAGACCAATGATCAAACCCACGTCCACTGCGTTGTAAGGTAGATTCTTAACCATTGGACCACTAGGGAAGTCCCAAGACTAAATATAAAACAGAGCTTTCAGTCCCATATTCTCTCTTACTTATCTGTAGCATTCACTGTAGATCTTGATGAACTTTAAATTACATGTTTTAAAAGAAGTTATTTTCTGAAGTCACTGAGGAAATTAAGGTATCTGTTGTCTTTATCCCTGCCATAGTAGTAAAACAGCATTTTAATTTCACTTAAATAGCAAAAATAGGAATTGTTTTTTTTTTAAGTAAGTTTATCTATTTTTTAATTGAAGGATAATTGCTTTACAGAATTTTGTTTTCTGTCAAACCTCAACATGAATCAGCCATAGGTTTAAGGAATTGGTTTTGATTTCCAGTTAGACTGTAGATGTTGTGGGTGCAAAGAGATAGAAGGAAAGTGAATTAGAAATGTGGTTTGGGTTTATACATACAGCTGTATGTAGGGGAAGAGATTGTGTATATTCTGTATCAACATGATGGATGTTAGCTATGGACCAGACCATGGTTTTGCAGCATCTTCAGGTGCTAGAAATACCATCATTGTGCTGAGATTTGTTACCTCTTCACAAAAACTTTGATCCAGCGGCTTGACTAGGCTATTGATGTATGGGCTCATAGTTTCACATACAATGTTCCAAGTCCATCTAATATCCTATGAAATAAACACCCGTAATAGATGTGTTATTGTATTAATATATCTCTGTCACAGCTAGCAAATGTTTTCAACGATGACCAATTTCAAAGGAGCCGCTTCCACGTCCCTTTTTAGCCCGTCCTTGTCAGGCACTGCCTGAGAGCCTGATTTAATGACTAATTTTGACCATGTGGATCACAGATTGAAACTATTTGAACTTTGTGATCTGAAGATTAAAAGAAGGGCTTATTAGAAAGAAGTGGGTATGTGTGTGTTTATTATGTTAAATAGGAAATTGTGGAATATCTAAAAAGAAATCATAAAAGTCCCAACTGGAGCTTAGTTTTAAGATTTAGGTTTTCAGGTTGGTAGCACATGTTACTTTTGTTTTTATGTTTTAAAAGGTGAATATATGTCTAGGAAATAGGGATGTGTGTTGGGTTGCTGCAAACTACGGCAGATTGAATAAGGATGGTGGATAAAGAAAATCTCATGAAATGTCAGTGAAGATAAAGTAATAATTTGAGGAATGCAGGTACATTCGGACCTTGATGGAAACAGCTGTGACACAATTCCCAGAATTTTTATTTCTTTAAGTAGAATTATGAATGACTTATGTAAGTATTTTGGAAATTGTAAATCTAAGAGATCTGTATGACCCCCTTGGAGTGCATTATTTATTGCAAAAGTATTAATTGGCAAAGTTGACTATTTAGCTTGTAGATTTCTTTTTAATTATGGCAAGTGAGACCAACAAAATACCAAGAACAGCTTTTAGAAAGAGCTATGCTCAGTAACTGGAGAAGGAAATGGCAACCCACTCCAGTGTTCTTGCCTGGAGAATCCCAGGGATGGGGGAGCCTGGTGGGCTGCCGTCTATGGGGTCGCACAGAGTTGGACACGACCAAAGCGACTTAGCAGCAGCAGCAGCATGCTCAGCAACAAAGTAAATAAATTATTAAATAAATTACTTTGAGCTACTGTTTTTTAATCATCTTCACTGAGGTATAATTTATATACAACAAAGTTTACCAGTTGTGCTTTTCAAAGTGGCTGGACCATTTTGCATTCCCACCAGCCGTGTCATAGAGTCCCAGTTACTCCAGATCCTCACAACCTCTTGGGTACTGTTTTTTTAATTCTAGCCATTTTTATGGATATATAGTGGTATCTCTCTGGTGGCTTAGCTGGTAAAGAATCCACCTGTAATGCAGGAGACCTGGGTTTGATCCCTGGGTTGGGAAGATCCCCTGGAGGAGGGCATGGCAACCCACTCCAGTATTCTTGCCTGGAGAATCCCCATGGACAGAGGAGCCTGGCGAGCTACAGTCCATGGTGTTGCAAAGAGTTGAACATGACTGAGGGAATAAGCACAGCACAGCACAGTGGTATCTGGAACTGTGGTTTTACTTTTCCTTTCCCTAATGATGAATATCTTTTTATGTGCTTATTTACCGTTTGTGTACTACCTTTGTTGAAGGATCTGTTCAAATCTCTTGCCTATTTTTAAAAATCAGGTTGTCTTATTATTGAACTGTTGAAGTTTTTGTTGTTGATACATTTGTATTTTATTAGAAAATCAATCAAAACATCCAACTTCAAATGACAGAGTAAACAAATTGGTAGCATTAAGTAGGAGCTGATGTCAAATAATCCAGAAGTATCAGGTCCTGCTTCCAACTTTATGTAGAAGTTTTTAAAAAATATATTCTGGATACAAGTCTGTCACATATATTTTACAAATATTTTCTCCTAGTTTGTGCTTTGCATTTTCATATTCATAAGTATCTTTCAGAGAATTAAAGTTTTTCTGGTAATCAGAATTTAGTTTATCTTTTATTTTTTAAGTGGTTCATTTTTATAGCCTAAGAAATCTGCACACTTAAGTCAGACAAAGATTATCTCCTATGTTTTCTTCTAGAAAATATATGGTTTTAATCTTTATGTTTAGTCTATGATCTATTTTGAGTTAATTTTTATGCATGGAATGAAGTAAGGCTGGAGATTCACTGCTTTTTCCCCATATGTATATACAGTTATTTCAGCCATTTGTTAAATAGACTGTAGTTTTTCTGTGAATCACCTTGGTATCTTTGAAAAACGAATTGGCTATATATGTGTGGGCCTATTTTTGTTTTCTTTATTTTGTTTCCCTGATCTTTATTTCTATCCTTTTTCCATTCAACACTCTTGATTGCTGTCCTGAAATCAGGTAGTATGAATTCTTCAACTTTGTTCTTTTGTAAAAATTATTTGGCTATTCTATTTTTTTTTTTTGCATTTTTATATAAATTTTAGAATCACCTTGTCAGTTTCTAAGAAAAACCCTGAAGTCTTTTGATTGAGGTTGCAATGACTCCAGAGATCAGTTTCAGAACTGATAATCTTAACAATACTGTATTGGTTCTTCCCATCTATGTATGTGGCATCTCTGTTTATTTAGGTCTTTAATATCTTGGAATGTTTTGAAGTTTCTAGTGTACAGGTCTTGCACATATTTTGTTAAATTTATCCCTAGGTATTTCATGATTCTTAGTGCTATTTTAAGTGATACATTTTAATTTTTAAAGATTTATTTCTTTATTTTTGGCTGTGCTGGGTCTTTGTTGCTGTGTGTGGGCTTTCTCTAGTTGTGGTTAGCCGGGGGCTACTCTCTGTTTTGGTGTGTGGGCTCCTCACTGAGGTGGCTTCTCTTGTTGCAGAGCACAGGCTCTAGGTGTGGACTTCAGGAGTTGCAACACGGCAGCTCCGTAGTTGGGGTGCACATGCTTAGTTGTCCCATGGCATGTGAATCTTCCTGGAACAGGGATTGAACCTATGTCCCCTGCATTGGCAGGCAGATTCCTAACCACTAGACCATCAGGAAAGTCCAAGTGATACATTTTAAAAATGAACATTTCCAGTGGTTTATTTTCAGAGAAATATTGTTTCTGAACAGCCTTTCACCACTTCATTGGTCCCCTTTTGCAGAAAGGTGGTTAATGCTATCTATAGCAATACACTTATCAAAACCAAGTTTTATAGTAGACCACTATCTCAGTGACATCTGCTTGATTCTTATGTTTACGTCTATGCTGAGTAAATGAAAGAAATTGGTGTGGGAATGATTAAGATCTGATAACTTTTCCTGTATTTTCATCCTTATGTTCTGTTCATAAGGATGTTTTCTTTGTGGTACCAGTCACTTGTTGACATTATTGGCAGCTTCCATCTCCATCTCTTCCCATGCTGTCTAATTTGAAGGTTTACTTATATGAATTACACCCTTTGGTTCACCAAGTACCTACTGAAAGTCTATGAATTTTACCCATGTATTTGCACACTGTTTGAATTGGGGCAAATGAAGTTTCACAGAATCCAGATGGTATAACTTACAGTCCAGAAAGTGTGAAAGTGTTAGTTGCTCAGTTGTGTCCGACCCTTTGCAACCCCATGGACTAGCCCACCGAGTTCCTCTGTCCATGGAATTCTTCAGGCAAGAATACTGGATTGGGTTGTCATTCCTTTCTCCAGGGGATCTTCCCCACTCAGGGATCAAACCCATGTCTCCTGCATTGCAAACAGATTCTTTACCATATGAGCCACCAGGGAAGCCCAAAATGAAATTATCAGTTGCTCAGTCATGTCCAACTCTTTGCGACCCTGTGGACTGCAGCCTGCCAGGCTCCTCTGCTCCATGGAATTCTCCAGGCAAGAATACTGGAGTGGGTAACCATCATCTTCTCCAGGGGTCTTTCCGACCCAGGGATTGAACCTGGGTCTCCTGCATTGCAAATGGACTCTTTAACTGTCTGAGTCACCAGAGAAGCAGAAAAGCAACTCTTAAAACAAGAGCTTCCAATGCTTTCACATTCTTGAATGATTGAAAAATATTATTGCTCTATCTGAATCTTGAGATACACATTTTTTTCTATAAGAAATCTGAGACTTACTCTCTTTTTTTCCCCCTGCCCTGGTCAGGATCAGAACTATTATTTATTTTTTCCCTCCTATATCTTTTATATTTGTATGATACATGGTTAGCTTAGGAGACTCTAAAATATCTTCAGTGTGTTATTCTTGTTTGGAAGGCCTTATTAAGTAAGGTTTTGGGGGACTTCACTGACGGCCCAGTGGTTAAGACTTTGCCTTCCAATGCAGGTGGTGAGGGTTTGATCCCTGGTCAGAGAGCTAAGACCTCACATGCCTCGCAGCCAAAAAACATAAAGCAGAAGCCATATTGTAACAAATTCAATAAAGACTTAAAAAAAAGGTTTTAGGAATATGTGATAATGGAGGAAAAGGGTTTCATATTCCCATTTTTCAGATGAAGAAACAATAAGGTGTGTTTATACCACTTGTGTTTTTATAGGAAGAGTATCTCCAGGGATACTGCAAATTTTTCATGAAAGCATGGACTGTACCTGTAGTTTTATAATGTAAGTCTGTGTCTTTAAACCTAACCGAAAATATTCCTAAGTCTTTGGTTACCAAGGATATGCACATTCCCTTTATAGAGTGAGTAAAGAGAAAGATTCAGCTATCCAAGTTGGAAGTATAATCTAAAGCTATGATTAATGAACTTTAGTGGCAGAAGGCCTACTTGGAGAATTTAAGAAACTACAGGTTCCTTAGTACTGTGATTGGGACAGGAGAATTTTTACGATTTAACAAGCATCCTCAGCCTCTTCAGATGCAGGTGTTTGGTTGTGTATATTTTAAGAAATTCCAGTCTAGAAGAAAGGAAAGCTGTGGCTCTTGAAGGGACAGAGCAAAGGATTTGAAGATTATCTTGAAGGTTTTCCAGTATAAATGCAGACTTCCATCGCTCTGCCCATTCTTAGATCTTCAATAACAATAACAGTGACATTTGCCCTTACTGAATACTGCTACGTGACAAGCACAGTCATGGTTCAGTCTTTGCTTAGGACAGCAGAAGATGATAAGCTTTATTAGTATGGCCTCCTTTCTTACAAATTCAATTCAAACACTTTAAATAGGAGGAAATGATGAACTATGAATAGACTTAAAGAAACCAAATTAATATTACATATTAGGGAATGAATTATAGGATATTTTGATTAGGAAAGACCTGTTGAACTAGAAGAGACTTTTCCTAGTCTAAATAAAGGAAATCATTTGGAAAAGTCTCATCAAAAGTTATTTTCAGTCTGAGAGCTGTAATGGAACACTTGGAAGGTTGTCCTCTCCTCTCAGACTAGGAAAATGATTTCATATGCAGAGCTGAAGAATGCTTCACAGCTCTCCAAGAAACTATGGCTGTGGAATGAATCTGACATGCTGATTAGTCAAGTCTAGTCTAAGGGCAGAAATGGCCAACTTTTAAAGTCGGGAATAGAGAAAAGGGAGTTATACGGTATTAACTGTATGTTCTTCTGCTATTTAGAACTCCTTGTAGGCTCCCTGTTGTCCATTCTCTATGCACACATTTGCTTATTATTTGACACCTGCCTTTGTCCTTTCCAGCGCACTGTTTAGCTCCTTTGTGCCACTGCCTTTCATAAATTGCATTACTGGAACCGAACTAAAGCCCTTGAAGTTGCTAGCACACACCCTGTGCTTCTCTGCCTTTATTTTCACGTTTCCCCATCTGGAAATTTCTGTCTCCTGCCTCTCACACTGTCCCAGGATATCTATATGCTGTGTGTCCTTCAAAACGCAATTCAAAAGCCAGTTTCTTCAGGGAAGTTCCTTTGATCGTCTCGGTTGGAAAGAGCCTTACCTTTCTTTGAACTTCCAGAGGATCACATATGGCTCTGATCATATTCTACTTTGTATTACAGAAGTGTCTGTTGTATTTCAGATGAGATTTAACACTTTAGAATCCAATTTGTTTCGTTTTGTGCTTTTTGAACGGTGTCTTGCATAATATGTTCTGGATGAATGGAAGAATGAAATGACCACAAAAATTTTTTAAAATTTTTTTATTTTTTCGCTTTTGCATCTTTAATGTTAGTGCCTGGAAAAAGGAGACCTAAATGTGATGGCAAGATTTAAGATGTTCAGAGGCCGGGACTCCTCTAGTAAAATGTTTTCATCCAGTAATAACCACAGGGATCCTTCTAAATAGTAGCCCAGCTGGCACTAGCTGCCTCTGGTAGTCGTTAGACAAAATTAGAATTCCATGTGAAAGTGCTTTCTTGGCTGTATATTGTTAAGTAGGTAGAGTCTTAAAACTTTTTCTTTGTTTTCTCTTAACCGTCCTCCTTTTTCATGCACACACTTTCTGTAGGTGGGGTAGTCATCTGGCAGCCTTTCTGAAGTTTCAGAATTTTTTTTTTCCTTTTTGGGGAAATAAGGAATGTACTTTCCCTCGGGGACTTTGATACTCTCAGCTTCTTAGGGGAATCTGGGTCTGTTCGTGTGAGCTTCTTCCCTGTGTGTGTAAGTTGTTACCCCTGTGAGGGCTGAGATGTCATGGCTTACCTTAGTCCCTCTGCTTAGACACCTGGTTTCTGGTCTTGGCACCTGCTCCCCGCACCCACGCACTAGTTCTTGGTCTCTGCTATATCGTGTAAATCACTTCTGTCTATGTACAATATTCATGCAATATTTTATTTCTGAGTTTTCTCCTCACCTACTTATGTCAGTGCTCTCCATTTTAGAGGGAAACCCTTTGAGGCCATAGGTTATTCCTGTCAGCGTAGCTCTGAAGAGCGTTGAGCACCAAGTGAAGTCCTACAAGTGACTACTCACTGACAGCAGTGATGCTGTCTGTAATTAGAGCTCATTTAGAGACAACAGTTGGCTTACTCAGCCTTGGGAAAGGAAGCCCAGATACTTTCAGCTAGAAAGAAAAATCATTCACACTTGGAGAGCTTATGATGTGCCCAAAAGCAAAAAAAAAAAAAAAAAAAAAAAGCCCTTTGAATTTTCACCATCTAAATTTATTATAGGAGCAGAATAATGAAACATTAATAATGGCATAATGATGGTGATGTCTAATTTGTCTCTAAGGGTGTTTAAGCAGTTTGTATAGCTTTGCTTAATCCACTACTGAAATAGAGCCAGTGACCTGTGACTGTCCCAAACAGGGAGAAAACTCAACACGAAGTGTGTTCCCCACGAGCCATTCATTTCCTAGAGACTCACTATAGTTTCTTTCCGTAAACCTGAGAATATGAAGGTATAAGATAAACTTGAATGAAATTCTGTTTGATTTTGGAGTTGCTTATCCAAATAGAATTTATGGAGCGGAAATGCTTGTAACATGCTTGTTGTAAGTCCAGCCAATTAACCTCAATTAAGTAATTTCTCATATAATTATACACATGGATGGAGAGGATGCAAGGGATCAGAAATATACTAGGTGAGTGGAATGTCCAATTCCAAACCTTAATGCAGAAAGGTTTTCAATGACAAACTTTATTAGATTTAGGTGGGGAGAGGGCAGCATGGAGGGAGGCCCCGGAGAAACAGTTTAGCTGGTTAGAAAGAATCCAAGGCTGCCCGTCTGTGTCTAATAGAGAAGGCCATGTTGTAGCATAGCAGATGAGTTCCATGCACCGTGACTTAGCTAATGAATCTAGCACATCTCTCTCACAGCCCCTTCATTTAAGTTCTTTAAAGAATGACCTGATTTTCTTTTTCTTTTTTTTTTTCTAATTGGAGTATACATGCTCAGTTACTCAGTTATGTCTGAATCTTTGCGGCCCCGTGTAGTCCACTAGGCTCCTCTGTCCATGGGATTATCCCAGCAAGGATATTGGAGTGGGTTGCCATTTCCTCCTCCAGGGGATCTTCCTCACCCAGGGATCAAACCTGTGTCTCCTGTGTTGGCAGACGGATTCTTTACTACTGAGCCACCAGAGAAGCCCTGATTGGAGTATAGTTGGTTTACAATGTTGTGTTAGTTTCTGCTGTAGAGCAAAGTGAATCAGTTATATACACATACACATATCCACTCCTTTTTGGATCCTTTTCCCTTAGAGGTCATTACACGAATGACCTGGTTTTCTAATTTGGTTTGCCGGAGACTTGAACCATGGTCATTAATGGAATCCAGTCAATGCTTTGTTTTTTTCCTTATCTGCAGGTATGGCCTGTGTGTAGTTAGTGATTTTGCTGGGGGCCAGTGGGGAGAGGGGACACTGGTGTAAGCCTTAGTGGACTGAGTTAATGAGAAATGTGTAATTATGGAAGTCACTAGGCAGTTTCAGAGCCATGAGAGATACAGCACAAGCTTATCTGCAGAAGTCCTTTAGCTATGACCTGAGTGTGGCTGACATATCTAACATGGAACCTACGGGGTGTGTGCCCCATACAGAGTGTGTTCAGTCTCTTTGTGTACTTTTAAACTTCAAAAACTGTAATTTATGTGAGAAGTGACTTATATATGGCATCTAAAAGAAGTTTAATTCTTTGAACATTATTAAGGACTGAGTGCCAAGTATTTATCTATATAGGAGAAGGCGATGGCACCCCACTCCAGTACTCTTGCCTGGAAAATCCCATGGAGGATGGAGGAGCCTGGTAGGCTGCAGTCCATGGGGTCACGAAGAGTCGGACACGACTGAGCGACTTCACTTTCACTTTTCACTTTCATGCATTGGAGAAGGAAATGGCAACCCACTCCAGTGTTCTTGCCTGGAGAATCCCAGGGACGGGGGAGCCTGGTGGGCTGCCGTCTACGGGGTCACACAGAGTCGGACATGACTGAAGCGACTTAGTAGCAGCAGCAGCAGCAGAACTCAAAGTAGAGCATGTTTTTTGTTTTTTAAAAACTTATTCTATCAAAAGCAAGATGGGCATACTTATTACAGTGTAGTGAAAAGAACAAGGACCAGAGTCAGAAAACCTGAGTTTGAATCCTTGACCTGGGTGTGTGGGTGTGTGTGATTTAAGGCAAATAATTTACTTTCTGAGCTTTGGTTTCCTCACCTGTAAAATGGACTTAATATCTACTTGGCAGGTAGGGAGGCTTGAGAAGTTAAGAGGTCTAAAGAATATGGTAAACTGTGACGTGTTGTTAAAAGATAAGTTGATTATCTTTGAGAAACAGAAAGTGCTGCTCCAGAGGAAAGAGTAATTGTGCTCCTGGACTTGTATAAATGAAGTTGCTTTTAGCAATGGGAAGACATTTTCTGGTTGTTACCAGAGAAATTGAATTCCTAACACTCTAATTTATTAAAATAAAATATTTGTGAAAGGTTCAGCTGCTTCGTGAAGATTCTAAGGGCTGTTCTCCCCTCTCTTTCCTCCGATGGTTCTTTCAATGCAGTTTGTCAGCAATAATGTCCTGAATAGTAAGAAGTGGATCTGGGCTCGGTTCTTTGAGTGTTTATGGAGAATAATTAAAATCCTCAGAGTCATTGTTATTTCCCATCTAGAAATATCTCAAGAATAAAGTTCAGTCATGCAAGGAAATAAATGGCAGGAGGTCAGAGTGGTAGTGATGCTGCTTGATTAGAGATTTTGAAAGGAATTTGTATTTTTAAAGCTCTTTCAGATGGCGTATTCATTCCTATTGACGAATCACCAAATTTTTATCCCTAAGAACAATATTTCTATATAATGTAATGTATAATATTTCTATAAGTTAGGGGCTTAATCTAATTAAGCTGCATTTATCAATGATGTTGAACAAGCAGGTAACTAGTTATTGAAAATAATATGTGGAATATGAAGGAGTCTCAGAAGTGTGGATGATAGAAAACTGCAGTCATACCAATTTTGAGTTTCAATGCAAAATCTAAAATTCTAGTACTTAGAGAAAAAAAAAATTCATTTAAATAAGCATGGTGCCAATAATCCACCCAAAGTTCTTCAAAATAAATATGTTTTGGCTTGGTACTGAAATTCTCCAATATATTCCCCCAAATGTTTCTGTTGTCCAAATGGCCATGTTGAAGACAGATAGACAGAAAAGGCCTGGTGCACCAGGTGCTGGATTTATAACTCAAACAGTAGCTCCTTTTGAGGTTAGACAAACAACTCCAACTTGTAGGAAAATAGTTGGGCTTTGTATTTTTCCTCTATAAAAATTTCACTTGAATCCCTGGAGGTAGGCAGAATCGCATAGTTTTTTGAGAAGTCACCATGATGTAGACCCTCTGTGTTTTATTTTTAATTTTTTAAAATTTTAATGACATTTTGAAACTTATCTACAGTCATCATCTTTTTGTTTATTTATTTCTTGGTTGTGTAAGCAGGTGGGATCTTAGTTCGCCCACTGCATTGAAAGCAGACTCAACCACTGGGCCACCAGGGAAGTCCCCTGACTGTATTTTAAAGCATCAATTTTCTTCATTTTATGTTTCTTAGAAATAATATTAGTAAGTTACTCGGACAAGTGAAGGAAAAATGCCTAAAACAAAGTAACAAATCCTAAGCACATTTGAAAAAGTATGTTTGTTAAATTTAGACCCTGTTCATAATTTCAAAGGATTAATTATAAGCAAACCAATCAAGTCAACAGGACCAGCAAATGTGTCTATTTGCAAAAGCCCCTCTGGGTGACAAGACTACAGTCTTAAGTAAGAAACAGAAAACTACCCTAAGAAAGAAAGTGGGATTTTACTAACTGAGTGAATGGCAATATATTATATATGCTAGTCAGCCAAATTATTTTAAAAGAATAAATATGGCTCTTGTGGTGTGAAGACATTGTCTACAAGAAGAAATATTAGAAATCTCTCAGTAACTGTCCACAGATTTAAAATTTTAGGTCCTCAAGCAAATGCTACATTAGCCAGAGTTAAAATTCACCGAGTTTCATGTGTTAGGAACTTTATAGAGAGAGGTAGGTAGTATTGGCTATAGTAGAATAGAATACAATATGAGTTGTTGCTGGTCACAGGATGTCTAAAAATTTGGGTAATTGGATTGTATTATTAAAAAGTATTGTTTCATTTATATCCAGGTGTATCCCTGGCATCAGCTGCTGTCATACACAAGGTTGGAAATAATAACTGGTTTCTAGATCACTTATCGGTTCATTTTGGAAATGGGGTGCTTTTTTGATTATTTTAGCCCTCAGCTGGGCTATTGCTAAAATCCTGTGACAGGTGGATCCTAACTGATTCCTTAGTGGGTAGTGTTTAAAAAAAAAAAATTAGGATTTGATACATAGACACAGTGGCACCCAAGATGTCACATATGTGTGAATCATTGTTTAGAAGTTGCTTGTGGGATTGAAAATTTGGGGGGATAATTAGAAATGATAAGCTGACCTTTTTTTAAAAAAACAGTTCTGTGGAGAGCGAGTTTGTATACTACGAAATTTGCCATGATCATTTTTAAGTAAAGGGGAAGGATTAATAGGTGTCTCACTATAAGCCACTTTCTTTTATTTTAAAGTAATATTAAAAAGTAATAAAATATATTTTTTCACAAGTAAAATGATCTTTTGATAATAATAAGATTTAGCCATTTAAATTGAGCATTTCTAAACCTGTAAGCAAAGAAGCCTTGAGTGGACCAGGAAGAATGTTGGGTTCCCTGTGTTGAAGAAATACAAATTTATATGGGATAAACAAACACTTATCATGCTGGCCAATTGTCAGCATTGTGAAACACTGAATTCCATTTTGGTGTAAACAATAATCAGGCTAAAAATAATTCCTAGGAAAACATCTTTTGAGTTGTGTGTAGAAAACAACTTGATAAGAATTGTCCTGATTTCATGATGAATCTTTGTTTTTTCCCTTTTGGAGCTGATTTGTATAACCTTTTTTCTGCGTGTCAAATACAGCATGTACACAGGAAAAGTTGTGAAATTTAAGAATAGCGTAATAAGTAAGATAAAATTATCACAGTGTAACTACTGGTAGGTCAAAAAGAACATTGCCAGCCTCTCAGAATCAGTCTGTATTCCCCTTCCCCATCTTGGTCCTTGACTATTATTATTTTTATGCAAATCACTCAGCTGTGTGTGTGTATGTATGTGAGAGTAAACCACCCATGTGTGTGTCCCTAACCGTTAGTATTGAATTTTGCCTCTTGTTAAAGAAATCATGTATTCTCTTTCATCTCAACATCAGGTTTATAGTGCTTTGCTGTGCTAAGTTGCTTCAGTCATGTCTGATTCTTTGCAATCCTATGGACCACAGCCCACCAGGCTCCTCTGTCCATGGGATTCACCAGGCAAGAATAATGGAGTGAGTTGCCATGCCCTCCTCCAGGGGATTTTCCCAACTCAGGGACTGAACCTGCAACTCTTAAGTCTCCTGCATTGGCAGGCCAGTTCTTTACCACTGGCGCCACTTGGGAAGCCCCCACAGGTTTCTAAGACCCATCCAAATAGCACCATGCAATACAGTGTGTTCTTTTTCATCAGAATGTAGTATATCATGATATGCCTGTGATATAGTACTTAACCATTTTATAGTGTGGGCCTTTGGATTTGTCTAGTTTACTACTACTACTTTTGCTTTGGACATTATGGCCTATAAAATCTAATACACATGGACATGAGTGTCTCAAAGTGTGGTCTTTCCATCCTCAGCATCGGCATGAAACATGTTAGAAATGCAGAGTCTCAGGCCTCAGCCCAGATCTGCATTCAAATATCACCTTGAGATACATGTGTGTTATATATATATATATTATATGCTGTTTCAGTGATTGTGTCTTTAGTCACAATATTTTGGGGTTTTCTGGTTTGGAAACTGCCTTAGGAATCCTTTAATGGTCACACACATGCACACAAATATGCACATACTCCCTGCAATCTCTGAGCAGTAGCCTCATTGCTCATTTTTGAAACAATGTAATCTAGTTTGAGTCAAATTTTGGGTGTTTCCAAAGATAAAATAAAAATTCAAAAGAAAAAAATCTGCTAACAAGAGCTTCAAAGAATATGCAACAGATGGAAGACCTGCTGAAAGAGGACCCTGCACACAGAGTAGGCAGATGATTTCCAGAAAGGGAGCTGCCCCATGGGGAAAGCAGGTCAGACTCTCAAGTTGAGCAGACATGGGTTTGAATCCACTGGTGTCCTTGAGTCGCTGCTTCATCTTAGGGAAGGACTGAGTTCCTTTAAGTTTCAGTTTCCTCCTTGGCAAAGGGGGGATAAGAACATCCACTCTGAAGATTCAAAACCAGTGACTCTCTGCAGCAACACAGTCACGCTGCGGGTGCGTTTGGCTTTGGATCAGCGGCATCAATCTGTGTGAATATGACTTTCATGCCTTCAGAGCTTTCATGCTTTTCACTTTACTTTCATGCTTCCTGCAGGAACGATTCCAGGTGAAGAACCCTCCCCATACTTATATTCAAAAGCTCAAAGGCTATCTGGATCCAGCAGTAACCAGGAAGGTAAGATGGATGTGTTTCCACTGCGTGTTGTCGCTTCCTGGATTGTCACTGGCAGGGACAATCCTCATGCCCTGGAGGAGACCTTCCTTCCTCTCTGTTATAAACTCTGCTGGTGCCTCCGGGGAAACAATCCTGGAGTTGTTGGAGCCTGACAACATGAAAAGACAAAGAAAAAAGTCATCCTCTCTTGAGAATGTGTTTAAAAGTTCTTTCCTGAGATGGGAGTCATGTACCTCTGATGGTTATTGAGTAGCTGCCATTTATAATTATACTGGGTGGTTAGTTCAGCTCAGAGGTGTTCAGGCCACCAGAAAAACAAGGCCTCGCAAAGAGAATACTTGTCTTCCATGCCTTGGTGCATTTCCAGAGACCTTGAAAAATCACTGGGGCTTTGTCATCCCAGCTGTGTGCTCACATCCTGTGTTGATGCTCTTCGCAGCTTCTCCCCGAGCCGTACCCCAGGCCCGGAGAAGGTAAGGAGAGAATAGCTGATTCCATTCTCAGCAGACTCTCTCCTCTTACAAACAAGCTCTGCTTTGTGCAGCCACACAATTGGTTTAAACTGATGCCTCGTGGTAAAGCATGTAGCCTGGCACAGCCCGGTGGGCCTGGATCAGCCCTGGGATGTCTCAGGGCAGAGCTGCCCTTGCTCACGATGGGTGAAGGGCTCGTCACCAGACAGCACTTGTTTTTCGGTTGACCTGCCACAGCTCCTGCTTTCAGGGCTGCCCTGACAATATCTTGAGCTGAATTCCCTCTGTTGTTTCAGCACGTGACTCAGGAGCAGAAAGGCACACTTTTCCTAGTTAGCTGCTGTTTCCGGGTCTCTTGGCTTGGAGATACATTTTTTAATTTTATTTCCTGCTTCCATTCTAAGCACTGCCCTCACTCTGCCAAAAGAAATCAAGCAAAGGAGAACAACTACTATTTCCTTTGGGATGTTTCCTGGCCCTTTATCCTGTGGTTGCTATATAGTCAAGCAGAAGTAAAGTCCAGGAGTGATGAGGCAAATGGCCTGTGGACTTCTGCTGTCACCTAGAAGCCATGTATGACGTAGCCTCCTCTTCTAAGAATGTACCTGTCAAAGGATCCTAATACCCTCCTCCTAAATATGGTACACATGTTTCTTTTTAACACAGAACTTCTGTCAGGTCCCCTTAATGAGACAGCTGCTTAATTATTTTTTATTTTATTATAACTTATTTATTGTTAATTGGAGGATAATTGCCTTACAATATTGTGTTGGTTTCTGCTGTACATCACCATGACTCAGCCATAGGTATACATATGTCCCCTCCCTCTTGAACTTTCCTCCCACCTCCCACCCCATCCCTCCAGCTTGTCACAGAGCACCAGGTTTGAGCTCCCTGTATCATACATCAAATTCCCACTGGCTGCCTATTTTACATATGGTAATGTGTATGTTTCCATGCTACTCGCTCAATTCGTCCCACCTTCTCCTTACCCACTGTGCGACAGCTGCATAATTCTCAATTTTTTTCTTGTCCCCCTCCCCAAGGATATAGCAGCCTTCGATTTCATCAGATTAGAGGAAATTAAAGGAAGGTGTACCCATATGCATAAAACAGAACCCAGAAAAAAAATTATTTCTTTTGCACAAGGGCAGCAAAATTCTATATAAGAAATATTTTCAGAAATCCTCTAGCTTGTAAACCTTCTGGCTAGGTGGCTTAGATCCCAGCATTGAGCACTCTCACCCTGAGCTCTGTGTGTGTGTGTTTAGTCATTCAGTCGTGTCTGACTCTTTGTGACTCCATGGACTGTAGTCCGCCAGGTCCCTCTGTCCATGGGATTCTCCAGGAAGAGTACCAGAGTGGGTAGCCGTTCTCTTTTCCAGGGGATCTTCCCGACCCATGGTTGGAACTCAGGTCTCCCACATTGCAGGCAGATTCTTTACCATCTGAGCCACCAGGGAAGCCCCAAGCTAGATGTGGCAGAATCTGGTACTGTATTGAGAGGTCCCCTCACCCAGAGTATCTCCCATCCCCGGACAGTCATCTCAATATTTGTCAAATTCTTTAAAAAGCAAGATATGAAAACTCCTAGAACGCACTTAAGACTCCAGCCCCGAGCCCCCTGGGGAGGAAGATGGTTGGAGGGAGGAGGCAGGATCTTCTGGCCCAGTTCCAGTTCTCCCTTGGAAAAGGAGAAAGAATAAGACAAGAATGCAAAATGAAAAGCAACAACAAATCAGCTGCACGGAAAGTGTTTTGCTTCCTTGCAAATAACTTCATAAAGAGACCCCAGACAAAGGATGTTTCTTTGGACTGACCTTCATTCCTGACATCTCTGCCTTGGCCTTATGTGTTCATCTGAATGGTTGTATTTGGCCTGAGCCTCATCTTTCAAGATCAGTCATTCAGCTCTCAGGAAAAAAACAAAAAAACAAAAACTTAAAATGGACATTGGCTCAACCATCCTCGCTTTAGTAAGAGTTCTGTCAGATGCTGGCAGTAGGAAATGATCTGTTCCACTCAACATAATTGTCATGCTTAAAGTCTGGGGAAAAGGAGATTTTGCCTGGAGTAAGGCATGGCTTGCAGTTGAAATGAGTTTACAATTCTCAGTTGCATTATGGGGTAAAAGATTTGCAATCAGGCTTCCCATTTTAGCCAGACAGTCTAAACCGAGCAGTCTCCCCTTAACTGCATCTGGAGTCCTCAAGTACTTCATTCATTAATCTTTTGTTCTCATTGAATTGAAGATTCTTAATTTGCTGTCTTCTGAAAAAAAAAAATTCTTAAGCATATTCTATTTCTTCTAAGTAGTTTTAAATGAAACCCTGTAGGGCAGGGAAAGAAGAGCCTAAATTAGATATCTCTCCAAACCAGCCTCCTTATTTAATATACCAGGCGGTGCTCAGTCTGCACTTTACAGGGGTGTGCTCATGTCTGGCGTGGAGAAAGGCGATGGGCCATGAAGAGAGAAGTCTGGTTCTCTGTGGGTGCCGCAGATGGAAAAGGAAACCTATTATACGGGTCTCCAGGGTTTAGCTGTCTCCGTGGGCTCCTCCCTGGGCCTGCCTTTTACAGAGAGGGCTGGGGGAGGCTGAACTCTGCTAATAAATGGTACCCAACTCTTTTTTTGTTGTTGTTGATTCCCACAGGCAAACAGTTTCCCTTTGAAGTTTTTTAAAGCATCCTGGGTACATTGTACAGATGCAGAGTGTTGGCAGTCATTATGTGTTAGGGAAGTATATGCCAAGGTTTCTCTTTGGTGCAGAGTCCAGCTGAAATTCAAACAGTTCCCCCAGAGGACAGAACACGCGGTGAAGTCAGTTTAGTTGTGTCTCAGTTAATCCTGCAGTTGCAAAAGTGTAGCGCCTTCCATAGTAAATGCCTGATAAATATTACCTGCTATTGTTGTCATACCTGTATATCTCAGTATTTTGAGCTACGTTGTTTTGATATCTGCCTCTTAAGTCCTTCAGCGGATCCTCCTTTGTACTCAGTTAGATCCTTGGTGGTATCCCGGTTGTCCTTGTCACCCTGTATGAGGGATGACCTTCCCTGAGGAAGCATAAGGCTGAGTTAGGGAACCGGCACAGGTTGCGGGGGATGAACTATGAGTTGTTTCCGAGAGGCACATGTGCAGACAGCCCAAGGCTTGTGGCTCAGCCATGGGACTGGCCCCTCTGGAGCAGCCAGCACACCTGGAAGTGGTTTCCTCAGCTGTGTGACCACAGGCCGGTCCTCGTTTGCTGGAAAGCTCTCCAAGAAGCACTGGGCTTAGATGTCCCTCCAAACTACAGATGACTCTGTTTTGTCTTAAGCCATTCTTGACAAATTGGGGGTGGCTCTGGTTTTTCATGGCATCAGGGATGCTTTTATTTCACATCTCCTGGATGCTGCACACCTGAGAAGGTCTTCAGGGTGCTTCAGGAATGGCAGTCGGGGGAAAACTTTTGAAAGTCTTTGGAGAGGCAGCTGTGGAGAAGCACAAGGACCTTCAGAAGAGGAGGCAAGGGTGGCCGGAGCCCATCTGTGTTGAGCAGGAGTCCAGTCTGCCCTGGGGCACCAAGGCCGTCCTGTTGCGGGGTACTCCCCTCCCCACATCCTGGATTCCTCCGTTCTAACATTCCTCCTGTCCTTTGTCCTTGGGATACCTTTGTCTTTGGAGCTGGATGACCCTGTTCCTTCTGCAGTCATGGCAGCAGAGAAGGAGCCCCTGAGGACACATGGAATTTTGACATTCATCAGGTAGAAGGGAAGTGTCTGGAGGGACCTTCCACATGAAGTAATGCAGAAAGGAATAAACGTAGCAGGTCTGAGATCGCCACCTCGGAAAGGCATGCTTGCAAGGTTGGCTCTCGTTTGGCAACCGGACACTTGAATTTTGGGAGAGTTCCGAGCATTCTCTGTTGATAATGACTCACTGTGCCTGAACTCTTGATGCCAACCACATGGTTTATGTAGAGTGCCTGTTTTCCTTCTGGAAGTCTGCACTTTTGGTATGTGCTCGGCAGAGAGTGTTTAAGTGATGAACCCCCAATAGAAATCCCAGGTACTAAGTGTCTGGGCTTCACTGGAGGCTCAGTGGTAAAGAATCTGCCTGCCAATGCTGGAGATGTGAGTTCAGTCCCTGGGTTGGGAAGATCCCCTGGAGAAGGAAATGGCAACCCACTCCAATATTCTTGTCTGGGAAATCCCATGGACAGAGCAGCCTGACAGGCTACAGTCCACAGGGTTGCAAAGAGTCAACATAACTGTGTGACTAAATAACAACGCTAAGTTTCCAATGAGCTTCCCTGGTTGAAAGCATTTCACAAATATTGTCATTTGTCACTCGTCTTGGGAGAGACTTGGAAGCATGTATCTGGTTTCCTCTGGACTTCACCCTATGCACCTTTTCCTTTAGTGGATTATACTTTGTAACTTTTTGCTGTAATAAATCCTAGCTGTAAGGATAACTATATGTTGGGACCTGTGAGCCCTACTGAATCATTGAAACGAATGATTTTAGGGTCCCCAACACATAGGTATTGTATTGTGGGGTAGGGAAAAAATAAGCTACTTAGAGACAGTTATTACATGAAATAAGTCGTTTTCCCTAGTCCTTGTGCATACGCTGTTAACAATGAGAAAAATTTGTGTGCTTTGCAAAAAAGAAATATGAGAGAAGCCCACTTTAGGAGCAGAGATGTTTCTGTATTCTGTTAAACTTATTACAAGTAAGCTACAGTTATAACACTTGCTAAAGTATCTTTTGTGAGAATATGTGTTCTTGAATTATAGAAATTCAGACGGCGTGTTCAAGAATCCACACAAGTGCTAAGAGAACTGGAAATTTCTTTAAGAACCAACCATATTGGGTAAGTGTTCCCACTGAACATTTTAGCTCTAAAGCTTTTGGACACTTAAGAGAATGACTGAATCATATCCAAAGAACTAAGCTTCCTTACTGTTCATTATAAGTTTTGACTGAGGTTTAGACGGGTGGAACCTTTTAGTTCTTAAATTGCTCACTGTAAAAGAATTAGTAGAGGCAGGACAGACAGTCCTTGATTTGGGATGTTTATGAGAATAGTAAAATTCTTTGCTTGCGTTCAGTGATGGTGTATGTAGAGTGATTCCCTGGAAAGATAGGAACCCCCAACAAGTAATGTAGACTGAGAGCCTGGAAGATCTTGAAGCCTTCCCTGGAGTTCTTTGAGTTGGTTACTTGAAGCTGCCTCGTACTTTTCTCAGTTCTCTGGCCAAAACAGGGCAGAGTCACTTGACATACCTCCTTGTGGTACTACTTACTTTGTTCTGAGTCTCTTCTTCTTTCATCCCCAAATTTCAGGACCATGAAGTGTAAATCCATACCATGAAAGCAAAGTTTGGGGAATCTCTGCACTAACCATTTCAAAGAGTTTTTCATGCAACAGCATGGTTGCTTTGCCTCCAGCAAGTACAGCTTCATTACACACTCCCTTTCTCCAGAATTGTATGGCAGAGTTATACAGTACTTTCAGAAAACGTGTTTTGTCTCTAAGGCAGATGATATCAGTATTTTCTTTTATAGCTTCTGTTCTTTCCAAAGTATCTGTTTAACACCTGGTAATTATTTAACCCCTCTGGATTTTGAGTCTTTGAGACTTATAAGGAAAAAACTATAGACTTCAGATCTTTTAGAATTTTCCCCTGTGATAGGTCTACTGGAAATGAAGTTTTACATGTATGTTACATTTTTGTTTTTCAGACTCTTCTGTAAAATAATTACCCAAATAAAAGTTTACTTCGTCTTCTGACTATGTTTGGTATAACCCATCCAAATGGTTATTTTCCACAGTTATTTCAGCATAAGTTTTTTTTTTTTAAGTCAAAGAAATGTAAGGTTAATTTTTAGCTTTAGAACCTGGGTGAGAATATTCATTTCCTTAAGGGTAATTTCACATGCTTGGCACCTAGAGAGTGAAATATGTGGAAAATGAACTGATTCTAACCTAAGGTTGACAATCACCTTTGTCTCAGAAAGTGTGCTATAGAACAGTGGATCAGAGTGGCGTGAAAACAGAACTGGAAGAGAAATTTAGGATTGCTTAAACTGATTGCTCGTTTCACAGATTAAAAGAATTAAGGGCCAGAGAAGGTAAGAGACTTCCCCAAAGTCGACGGCTGCAAAGCCAGATGCTTTGTTCAGAATGCTGTCCTTTTGTTTATCTGGCCTCATCTGGCAGTTCTTTCCCTGAAAGGAAATAAGATAATCAGGGCTCTGGGATCAAAGCGATGGAGCTTGTCTGTTGGGAGTGAAAGTGGTGGTGACTTAATATAATATAGTTGGGCATCCAGAGCTTAGGAAATTCAAATACTTTGCAATATTCAGGGATCCGGAACTAGATTCCACTTGGTAAGGCCAACCCCTTACTGTTGGCACTTCTTCTTGACTGAAAATGGTGGGTTGATCTGCAGCCAGGATTTCTACAAATTGTCGAAAAGCATTTGTTCAAGCATTGATGAAATAATGTGAAATTGACCATCAAATACCAAGGCAAGGTGATCATTTCCAATATAAAGTTGGCAGAGTAGAAGCACTCTGGTTGGGTAGAAGCCAGTACAAATCTGCAAGCAATTGGCGTGGTTTGTTGTTTAGCATACTATAGGCACATTGAAAGAGTTTTACATTTTTCTTTCATCTTCATCAGCTGAAGTTTTCCCTTGTCTACTACCTATGTGACGCGCTTGGAAAATTTTGGCATTAGCAGCACAAAAATTCATTAAAGTGCATTGTCTGACATACCCTTATATGGAATGAAACCACACACCAGGATTTTGACCTGATTTGCTTGTCCTGAAAACCCAAACCTGAAATGGACTCTTCTTTATGAAGCTAACTGGGTTGACCACTTTTGATGGGGAAAAAGTTTGGAAGAATTAGGAGTGTGAATATAATCAATGAGTACAATGAGAAATTCTGGAAATGCAAGGTGCTGTAGAGGGAATCCTTAGATTTTTTATTGTACTCTTTGAGATACCATATTAGAAAGATAATTGGGTGCTTATTTGCTTTAGGGAAAGGGAGATCTTGACCTATTTTTGCCATGCCCCCTTATCAGTTCTTTGACTTAAATAAATTATTATACATAAACTCTCTGTATTTATCATGTGACCTAAGTTAACTTCTCATCTATAAAATAAGAATAATAATACTTATAGGAATGTTGTAAGGATTAAATGGGGCTTCCCAGGTGGCGCTAGTGGTAAAGAACTTGCCTGCCAATGCAGGAGATGTAAGAGACACAGGTTCCATCCCTGGGTCAGGAAGATCCCCTGGAGGAGGGCATGGCAACCCACTCCAGTATTCTTGCCTGGAGAAGGCCATGGACAGAGGAGCCTGGTGGCCTATGGTCCATACAGTCGCAAAGAGTTGGACACTACTGGAGCGACCTACCACACATGCAAGGACTAAAGATAACTTATGAAAGACCTGATATAGGGTTTAATACAAAGTAATTACTCTCAAGGCTTCTCTGGTGGCTCAGTGGTCAAGAATCCGCCTGTAATGCAGGAGACATGAGTTTGTCCCCTGGGTTGGGAAGATCTCCTGGAGAAAGACGCACTCCAGGATTCTTGCATGGAAAAATTCCATGGACAGAGGGGCCTGGCAGGTTACAGTTCATGGGGTATCAAAGAGTTGGACATGACTTAGTGACTAAACAACAACAATTACTCTCAATATACGGTAACAGTTATTTTTTATGCTTGTTGAAAATAATATTATATAATAATAATTGGACAATGTTGTTAATAATGATATGAAAGTGAAAGTGAAGTCGCTCAGTTGTGTCCGACTCTTTGCGACCCCATGGACTGGAGCCCACCAGGCTCCTCCGTCCATAGGATTCTCCAGGCAAGAATACCAGAGTGTGGGTTGCCATTTCCTTCTCCAGGGGATCTTCCCGACCCAGGGATCAAACCCAAGTCTCCCACATTGCAGGCAGAAGCTTTAACCTCTGAGCCACATATATCCCTAAGGAAATCCATGCAGAGAATGTTACCTTCTCTATCTAAAAGTATCCTGATACTTAGGAGTTTATAATTCCCAGAAATTAAAAGGGAACATTACCTTTAAAAACTACTTGTCCTGAAAAAAAAATTATCTTTGGCACAGGCTTGCCTTTCATGGTTAAAATCTGGGGCTCTGCTGCAATAGCATTCCAAGCTACAGCTTTGTCAAGCAAAGGGTGTGTTCTGAGTTTTGATATAAGCCTAAAACTTTTTAAGTGAATGGTCTTTTGAGAAAGAAAATTAATTTTTTTGGAGTCAAATTGAAATAAGAAATGGACTAGAAATAGAGAAGAATTGGGTTATGACTTACCCAAGGCCCTTGAAATGACTTGAAATACCCTTGAAAGGAGCCAAATACTGTTAGAACACATTGGCTGTGCATTATGGACAGGCAGCTGCTGTGACATTTGGAAGGTTGGGTGATAAGATTCCAGAGTCACTGATGGTTGTGAGCGGGATAGATTGATGGGTGTTAATCCATGAAGCTGTATTGTAGGCTCACTCTCTTTGCAGGTAATTTATTTTAGTGAAACTGCCTATTAGGATAGAAAATTACTTTTCATCCTGAGTGCGAGGTCATAGAGTTCTGAAAGATGCTTCCTTGGTTCACTGTATCTCAATGGGGAGATGAGAATAGGCATGAGATTACAGGTGGGAGGTACACCTCAGCAAGGAGGAGAGGAGGATATCTGTAGAAAGAGGAAGGAGCTGAAGGATGTGAGGTGAGCATATTCTTGCCTAGACTTCTTTATGAAACAGTGCTATCTGGGCCAGGCTGGCAGAGGAAACAGAACGGCTCAGGCTGGGTCTTAAGGGTGTACAACACCTATGGTGTATGTGTAACAAGGTATCCTATGATTAATTCATTGTTGTTATTGTTGTTTAGTTGCTAAGTCTTGTCCAAATCTTTTGCAACCCCCATGGACTGTAACCTGCCAGGCTCCTCTGTCCATGGGATTTTCCAGGCAAGAAGACAAGAATGGCAAGAGGGTTGCCGTTTCCTTCTCCAGGGGATCTTTTTGACCCAGGGATCGAACCAGTGTCTCCTGCATTGACAAGCAGATTCTTTACCATTGAGCCACCAATGAATCCATTAATTCCTTATTAGATGGTGCTTTTTGGAAATTCACGAGATCATTATAATTTTGTTATGTGTTAAGCAATGTATTCAGCAAGTTAAAAGTGTTACTTCTTTTTTTTTTTTAATTTTATTTTATTTTTAAACTTTACATAACTGTATTAGTTTTGCTTAACAGATTTTTTTTTTTTTTTTATTGCTCTTGACCATTGAACCTCCCATTTTCTAGATGAGGGAACTGAGAGTCAAGCAATTAAATATCTTGCTAAAGTCCACACAATTGAGAAGCATTAAGGTTTGAACCTGCTGCTGCTAAGTCGCTTCAGTCGTGTCCGACTCTGTGCGACCCCATAGATGGCAGCCCACCAGGCTCCCTCGTCCCTGGGATTCTCCAGGCAAGAACACTGGAGTGGGTTGCCTTTCCTTCTCCAATGCATGAAAGTGAAAAGTGAAAGTGAAGTCAAGCAATTAAATATCTTGCTAAAGTCCACACAATTGAGAAGCATTAAGGTTTGAACCTGCTGCTGCTAAGTTGCTTCAGTCGTGTCCGAATCCTCGTGACCCCATGGACTGCAGCCTACCAGGCTCCTCCGTCCATAGGATTTTCCAGACAAGAGTACTGGAGTTGTGTGCCATTACTTTCTCCGAAGGTTTGAACCTGAAGCTGTCCAAATCTAAAGCTGTTAACCAAACCAGGAGTTTAAAATTTCTTTTATTTCAAGACTCCTTTACTTCCTTAAATTATTTTGAAATCCAGTAAGTCTTTATTTCTGTGGGTTTTATCTATTAGGGCTTCCCTAGTTGCTCAGACAGTAAAGAATCTGCCTACAATGCAGGAGACCCAGGTTTGATGCCTGGGTCGGGAAGATTCTCTGGAGTAGGAAATGACAACTCATTCCAGTATTCTTGCTTGAAGAATTCCATAGGGTTAGAGGAGCCTGGAGGGCTACAGTCCATAGGGTTGCAAAATAGTCAGACAGGACTGAGTGACTAACACACGATCTAATTTTTTTTTTTCTGTTTTTTTTTAAATTTTATTTTATTTTTAAACTTTACAATATTGTATTAGTTTTGCCAAATATTGAAATGAATCCGCCACAGGTATACCTGTGTTCCCCATCCTGAACCCTCCTCCCTCCTCCCTCCCCATACCTTCCCTCTGGGTCGTCCCAGTGCACCAGCCCCAAGCATCCAGTATGGTGCATCGAACCTGGATTGGCAACTCGTTTCATACATGATATTATACATGTTGCAATGCCATTCTCCCAAATCTCACCACCCTCTCCCTCTCCCACAGAGTCCATAAGACTGATCTATACATCAGTGTCTCTTTTGCTGTCTCGTACACAGGGTTATTGTTACCATCTTTCTAAATTCCATATATATGTGTTAGTATACTGTATTGGTGTTTTTCTTTCTGGCTTACTTCACTCTGTATAATAGGCTCCAGTTTCATCCACCTCATTAGAACTGATTCACATGTATTCTTTTTAATGGCTGAGTAATACTCCATTGTGTATATGTACCACAGCTTTCTTATCCATTCATCTGCTGATGGGCATCTAGGTTGCTTCCATGTCCTGGCTATTATAAACAGAACACATGATCTATTAATGTTACTATATTGGAAATTTGAACTGGTAAGTTTTAGATATGCTTATTTTAAATAATTTATTACCTCATGATAAATAATTTATTACCTCATGATAAATATTAGTTGTAGATATATAAATATAAAATAATAAACATCATACAGCATTAATAGCATGAAAATAATTATTTTCCAAAGTAAAAAAAGAATTAGTGAAAAGAGTGGCTTTGTTGTGCATGTTTACAAGTCTCTTTAATGTTTCACTAATAGAAGACAGCTGGATTCTCATACCTTTGTCTGCATTCAAGTTGTGATTTGTTTTGATTTATGTATATGAAGAAAACCTTCATATACATAAACAGATATGTACTTGAAAAGGTTTTTAAATTAACCTTTTCAGATAATTGGGTTTCCCTGTGGCTCAGATGGTAAAGAATCTGCCTACAATACCAGAGACCTGGGTTGGGAAGCTTCCCTGGAGAAGGAAAGCTACCCACTCCAGTATTCTGTCCATGGGGTCGCAAAGAGTCGGACACGACTAAACGACTTTCACTTCACTTCATTTCACTTTCAAGTAATTGTGGCCAGAAATCACCAAAATTCAAGAGTGGTGATTTCTTAAAGTTAGTTGCAACATGGAATCTGAAAGTGTATCAGTGAATTTTCGTACTCTTTTATACTAAAATCTATTGTGCTGTCTTGCACTCTGGGGATTTTTACCCATGCACCATTTTGAAACATGAAAAAATCATTTAAAAAATGTTTCACTGAGTTATCCTGATCTTTCAAACATAAACACACTTTATTCTACAATGTAAAAATAAGCGTGTTTGTTAATAATCACCAGTCTCATCAGAATATAAGCATTGGAAGCTCTCAAACTCATGGTGGTCCAAAAGTCCAATGTTTGTTTGTAAGCTCAAATTTGATTGACAAAAAATTTTCTCAGTTCTTTTCCTCAAAATGGCAGGCTCAACTTCCTTCACTTTTGAGACTATCTGATGGATACCCATCAGATACCCAAGACAGTACCCTTGCCTGGAAAATCCCATGGACGGAGGAGCCTGGAAGGCTGCAGTCCATGGGGTCGCTGAGGGTCGGACACGACTGAGCGACTTCGCTTTCACTTTTCACTTTCATGCATTGGAGAAGGAAATGGCAACCCACTCCAGTGATCTTGCCTGGAGAATCCCAGGGATGGGGGACCCTGGTGGGCTGCCGTCTCTGGGGTCACACAGAGTCGGACACGACTGAAGTGACTTAGCAGCAGCAGATGGATACCCAAGATAGAATAACCATAATGTGTCTGTCATTTCACATTCCATGTGAACAGTGCCTGGGTCAGCTTGCAGCTGTATCCATGCTTTTCCTCAAGATCGCGTAGTTTTTGGGCACGCAGCAGAAATGCTCTGTGGGCTTCCCATTTTGTCGCACAGAATTAAAAAGATGTATCCTCAAGGAGCAAGCTTCAATAAAATCAGGAATTTTAGCGCTTCACTAAGAACAGTTTTAAGTGAAGTTCACTTTTCCCCCCTTTCAAGTGCTTGGGGTGAAGAATACAATCAATAGGTGTAGTCACTGCTGGTAGATTTCGTTCTCATTTCTTTTGTACCATCAGTGCACGTGTCAGAAGAGTGACAGAAGCAATTACTCAACGTTTGTATGAAAATAGGTTTAACTTCACAGACCCCTGAGAGGGTTTCAGGGACCCTTGGTGGTCCATGGGCTACGTTCGAGAAACAGAGAAACCGTTTCAGATGCTGTCTCGCAGAAACGACATGGCTGCTGCTGATCAATCTGGGTGATACTTAACCTTCTTTCTCTCCCTTGTGATTTTTTTTTTTTCATGATTTTTCAGCAACTGCAGTTCCTTTCAGATGCCTGTTGCATCTCTCTAAAGGAGAGTGGCAGAACAAATTTACCATTTGTTCCTTCATTTTGTGTGTTGCATCTGTTTCATTTGCTCTTACACATTTAAGGCCAGTAATGTCCTTTGAGACTTTATTTTCTAGATGAGAACAATGAGGGTCTAAGATTTGGGGGAGAATCAGAGGGAAGACAACATCAATCTGGAAACAAAGCTTTGACCCGACTAGAGTAAAACGGTAACTCTTGGCACCCGCATTTAGAGCCCTTCCTTGAATAAGTTTTTTTCCAGAGCTATTTCTCATTATCACTGTGCCTTCCAGCTCCCCAGCAGCCAGTTTGGAATTTGCCTAAATTCAAATTTACAACATATGGTATTTACATCGAATCTGTGAGGTACTCAGTAATGTGGCATGCTGTCAGAATCGGAAACAATTCTACTTTCCAGGACCTGTAATCACCCAATTTGAAATTCTCTGTACTGGCAATATGTTGAAGAGTGTGTAGCGTACACAGAGGTGAAAATGGAAATTTCCTACAGGAATCCTCAATTTATGATATGTCATAATCATGTACCTGATAATGCCTTTAAAGATAATGTTTTTGAAAGTTGCCCTTTTTTCATCTCTACCTACCATCTCTATTTGATTTCCATAGTCTTTAATTTCCACAGAAGTTCACTCTCACCTCTGTTCTCTCCGATGCAGAATATGATTGTTGTTTTCTTAAACCCCAGAGCCTTTTTGTTGAGATGAGTATACAAACCTAATACCACTTGACAAAAGGGGTGGTAAGGTAGGGATCTGTGATGGAGTTCTATCTTATTCTTTCCTAAATCACCTGGGGGGTCCGAGCCAAATAGTAGACCCAAGGAAGATCTCACAGCTTCGAAAAACAGGTTAAAAATGAAATTAAACCTTTCAGAGGCAAGATGGGTTATACTCTCGCCTATTTTTAGGAACTGAGCAGAAGCTCCTGCCTTTCACTTTGAAATTTATTTTTAAGGTCCTTTCACTCAAAGTCAGCAAGAACAAGCAGGGGTATTGATAAAGGCTTTGAAATAAAAGCCAGTTAATAGGCTTTATAGTTGCATCAAAATATATGCATATTAGTACTTTGAGTTAAGAGGATTGCACTCTGGCTGTAGTTGGCTATTTCCTACCATTTCTTCCTTCCTTCCTTAAAAAAAAAAAAAAAAGATCTGTGAGTCATTTTGCCTCTTCTCCAGTTTGTGGCTGAACTAAGTGAGGCAAAGGTGCTAGGGGTTGAGATGAGACAATGGCAGGTCCTTAGGGTGTCCTGGACCATTTATGTGTTTTAGAGGCAATGTCTGGAAAATCAACAAGAAGAACCTATAATGACTATTCTTCTCAACTCCTAAATTAGAGTGTTCTTATGGGGCCAGTCTGGGGGGTCACAAAGAGTCGGACACAACTTAGAGATTGAATAACAACAAATATGAGCCACTGAGAGTGAAATATGGGCCACGTAGACCACGTGAAATCAAGGTCACTCTGAAAAATCTAGTTTTCTTTCCAATAAAAAGATGACCACCCCCCCACCTGCCCAGCTCTAGGGCTTTCTGCTGTGCCCCCACTGTGGAGGGCTGGTTTAAATCATGCCCTCAGAGCCCATAGACCCAACCGATGGGAAGGCCACAGAGAGGCTAAAGGGCTTGAATTTCAAGAGCAGAGCTAGTCATCCAATTCAATAGTGAGCTCCAACCTTTCTTTAGTCTCCTACCAGTTTTAAAAGGAAAAAAATACTTTTTTTCTATTTCTAAGCTTTAAGGATGGGCACTTAAAAATGCCTCGTGTCTTCTGAGACCTAGCCACATAGGGAGTAATTTAAAATAAATGAAAATAAGGATCTGGAAGCAGACACTGAGATCATGTATGAGGTGGTGGTGTGAAGGGACCTGAAGAAAGGATGTGCTTGAGGATAAAACAACAAAATCCCCCTAGAAACAAAATTTTAAAGAAAGGCATTCTGAGCCCAACAAATTGTTTTTTTCCCTTTAAGCCAAAAACCTTAAAAGGACTGCTCATCCTTTCAGACACACAGTAGAATTGTCTGACAGTTGTTCTCATAGCTTCAGGACTGGTTTCCATAGGAGCCACAGTGTCCATAACTGGTGGACCTTATTGGCTCAGTGTTCATGGAGGAAAGCAGCCACTTTGGAATGCTTTTGACACATATACCCCAAGATTCGTTTCTGTGGTGGTATAGCAGATGCATTTACTTACTATTTGTTGGAATTTCCAATGCTGTACAGGCTTGATGGGATACCGCGTGTTCTTTGAAGGTGGATATCCTGGAGGAGATCTGGGACATAGGGTAACAGGTGTTTATCCTCAGTATCTGACCACTCTGCTTCATCTTTTGTGAAAATAAAAATGTATACACATTCTCAGAAAACTGCATTCAAATCCACCACTCAAATGCAAACTGATATTATTTTTAAATGATTTTAAACAATATGTTTGTCACATCTCAGGTCGGTTGGTGTGTGTTGCCTGCGGCTTTTTAAAAAGGTTTTAACATTCATGGAAAAAACTAAGCAATCATTATCCCTATGGAACTTCCAGAAGCCCATAAACACTGGTCTCTCATTGGCTAGTTGAGTGTTTACTACAGCATCATGTGCCAAGAAGGAGTTGAATGTGGATTTGGAATCGGGCCTGGATTTCAGTGGTTATGTCGTCATGTCCCCAGTCTGCCTGATTCCCCATGCAGTCTTGGCTCCCTAAACAAGCAGTCTGTCGATCAGTTGTGGTGGAACAAGGACAGCAGCAAGTTCCTCATTTAGAAAGTTTCTTACCTGTTATCCTCATTCTACTAAGCAGTGAAATACACAGAAGGCACTCATACACTTTTTGCCCCCACACTCACACGGAAACGTTGTGGTTTTCTTAGTGGCCATATTTGAAAGCTCCTTCCTTATGTGAGATAGTCTAGGCTTAATGCTGTAGTTCCTTTCAGGCAGCAGATGTTTCTGATGGAAAAACAAGTTTTCACTGCGTCCTTTTCATGGTAGTGCGTGCTAAGTCACTCAGTCGTGTTCAACTCTTTGCAACCCTATGAACTGTAGTCCACCAGGCTCCTCTGTCCATGGGATTTTTCCAAGCAAGAATACTGGAGTGCGTTGCCATTTCCTCCTCTAGGGAGTCTTCCCAACCTAGGGATCAAACCCTCATCTCCTGCATTGGCAGGCAGATTCTTTACCACTGAACCACCTGGGAAAGCCCTTTTATGGTACAGCATATAATAATTTTTGCCAATGAATTTTTTTTTCCCCCAAACAGATGGGTCAGAGAGTTTCTGAATGAAGAAAACAAAGGTCTCGATGTTCTGGTAGAATATCTATCATTTGCGCAGTATGCAGTAACGTAAGTAAAACCTGGCTTGTTTCCTTTTAAATTTTATGTGGTCACAGAAGATGCAGCTCAGTGGTAAAATTAGATACCACACTGAGGGGAAAAACCCAGAAGCAGATGTGGTAAGGCTTAAGGAGGTTTGTTTCTGTTCAAGTAACTAAAAGCAAATCACATAATTGTTGGTAGAAATGCTTTTACGGCAAAAATAAAATGGGAGTAAGATCACCCTTAGAGGAGTCCTTATTTCAAAAGAAGTTCCTTCTTTGATGCTCAGGTTTCATATGTTCATATGGCAGAATACTCTAGCAATTATTGGAAGAGGTATTATGATATATTATTGAGTGAATAAAGCAAGGTACAGAAGAGTGACTCCTTTTTTATTAAAAAAAAAACTTATATGTGTATATTTGTATGTGCTACTGAATACAGAGAAAATTAATGCAGAAATAGATACTAAACATAGTGGGAGTGGAGGAAATGGGGTAAGCAAGAGGTTTTCCTTTTTAAATTTATATATATTTGTATTGTTTTGACTTTTCCTTTATAGGGGGTAAAAAGAAAAAATGGGGAAGAGCAGGAAAAATTGTACTATTTCACCTTGCTTTTGTTGATTCACAGTTTTCTCATTTGCTAGGCTTCTGGAAAGATTTATGGTAGGAATGAAGTGTATGTTTGAATGATGCATTCTTTCCTCCACTTTCCCTCTTTAATTGAAAACTATTCCAATATCCAGAGATGGACATGCTCACACATACACATTAAGGAAATAATACTGTATTATTTTTAATTTTATTGGAAGGCATTTTGGCCTAGATGGTGCTTTTTTTCTTCTCAACTCTTCTTTTTAAAGCAAGAACTTGTTTTTTCTATTGCTCCACTTTAAGGTGTAACCACGTGTTATCTTATAATCCTCATCACTTCCTTGAGAATTGGTGAAGAGAAAGCTGTAATTATTCCCGCCTTGTTGTTGCAGAAACTAAAGTGTTAACTGAAACTGGCTTGATGAGTTTCAGTTTTGATAGCTTTGTATATGATATGGACTGTATTAAGAAAATTCAACAGATAAGTTCTTATCTTCATGAGAAATTGTCCTCTGAAATAAAATGCTATTGTTTATAGCATACTCTTCCAAAGGTTGTTTCTTATCTACCCCTATTACATCGAAAACTGCTAATCTCCCCTACACTTCATATTATATGGCAAAATGGAATAGAAATATTATCCTGTTGCATATTTTAAAATCTGGAAGAGTATTTAATAAGGAACTAAGGAAGGACTAAGAAACTTCAGGAATAATGGAAAAGAATTGTGTACTATTTGTAATATGTTTGCTGTAATCAACATTTTACCCCATCACATCAGAGCTTATAAAGTAGCTTTCCCAAATGCATCTACACATAAGGCCAATGGGAAAAGGTCATGCTTCTCCAAGGGAATTTTTCTAATCTGAAGCCCAAGAACAAAGACAACAGCAACAAAAAAAAATAAGAACTCAGAGCTTTTGGTTCCTAATCTTCTACTTTTTTAAATTTTAGAATTAACTTTACAGTCTTTGCTTATTAGTCTTATTTTTGCTTTAATTAGAAAATTATATGTAGATAAGTAATTTATGTTTTATCCTTTCTTGAAACTAAATGGGCCGAAAAAATGTCTTGCTATTCCTTAGCATGTGGCAATTTTCTTTCCCATGTAATGTGAAACAGCAGACTCATGCAGCCTCCCTAAAACAGGAGCATTCACCAAGTTGCGCGTTTCCTTTTTCTGCTCGGTGAGGGGGTTGGGGGATGAGCTGAGAGGAGCATAAGGATGCTGAACGGCTGAACATATGGGGGCTGCAGAGTGACTTAGCAGGAGACTTAATGACATGGGTGATCTTAGGATGCCCCTAGGCTTACCTTCTCTGATGTCAATTATAGGCTTCTATTTTTAATATTTAAGGATCTGTTTGATTACTCAATTCCACCTCTTTTCTGTTCACTGGTTTCTGGATCCTAAGGAATAACAGAATTGTTAGACCCATTCAATGACTTTGCGCATCTGTCTCTGTTATCTGGCTTAGAATTTAATAGATGGAGAGTATCACTTAGTTTACATATGGTTGTTCTAAGCAGCTATTTTCTTTTGGCAGTCACACTTGTATAAACAGTCATACTTGCTATTTCCAATATGTGTTATTGATATTTCTTCCATGATAGCCTTCAAAATCTTAACAGATGATACTGATTATAGCTGCATTCTGTTTATTTTCTACCTGATCAGGTGTTCTTGTTGGAACTATAGCTAGAAACCATTGACAAAATATATTTTGAGAAAGTAGAGCTACTAACTTTGGCAGGGGAAACATGCATAGAACACAGAGGGCTGTATGTTAAAAATTTGTTCCTAAAATTATATAAGGATGAGCAATTTAGCCATTTATTCTAACATGGTTAACATGAGTAATAACCTCAAAAATATGCCAGAGAAACAACAGCCCTACTTTAAAGAGCACCACACTGGGGAGAGATTCCAAAATCAAAGCAAATTCATAACTTTGCAAGTAATGTATCACATATGGTTGGAAAAGCACATTTGCCAACACACTAGGAGAAAATGCTCGGTGAAAATTGATGGGTAGGAATAAATTAGTATACGCCTAACATATTGACTCGTTAAAGCAAAATGTAGACAGCTCTAAGATCTTTTTTCCCTATCCCACCAGAGCTCATTACTAATCAGGAAGTCAGCAAGCCTTATAATAAGATGCAAATAACACATTCCTAGTTGTCATTCTGTATTTTTGAAGCTAACACATAGTCCATGGAAATTCATTTGTATTCCATTATCAGTTTTCTTTGTTTGCAAAAACTACCCATATTAAGGTGCAGATGTGTAATTGAAAGGAGCAAGTTTTACACATCCATGTGTTTGTGTGAATCTGAATTAAGTCTTGAGTGGCATTTCTCTTTTGTTTTAGTTTTGACTTTGAAAGTGTGGAGAGCACTGTGGAGAGCTCGGTGGACAAATCAAAGCCCTGGAGTCGGTCCATTGAGGACCTGCACAGAGGAAGCAACCTGCCTTCCCCCGTGGGCAACAGTGTATCCCGCTCGGGAAGACATTCTGCCCTGCGGTGAGTGCCTGGATTCAGGAACAGGCGGGTTTGTAAGATATGTTGGGACAACTTCTGTTGAGGATCCTGGGCTTTGTGTGTATCACTTGTTCTTGTCCCACGACACTTGTGTTGTCAACGATTCCAAATGCAGATTCCTACGGGAGTTCATGGGATCATCTGTTGGGCAATACTCAATGCCTTTAAGTAGCTTGCTGCAAATACTACTCCTTCATTCAGCACAGAAGAAAATTCTGCTTCCAAATGACACAGCAGAGCAGTCTCCATAGACAGATAAGTTCCTGAAACCCAGGAGATGCTGCCATCCTGGGCTCTGTTTCCTAGGTAGAGTCAGCACATTGAGATCTGAGAATCTCAGGAACTCCTTGTTGTTATTTAAACCCTACTCCTTCCTCTCTTCTTCCTGTGGTAACTCAGGTGTGTCTTCTGTGGGTTGTGTTCTTAGTCATAGGTGCAGTGATTATTTTAATTAAAGAGATGCCTTTAAGCACTGTTCCTTTCGTTGGGTGTGCTCTCCATTGTCAGCCTTCTGTTTCCTCCTACAGATTCCTCCTTCTTTGGTTGAAATACCACCTTACTAAGGGAGGATGGGGGGTGAACAACTATATTACTGCTGAGTGTAATATCACTGAAATTGTACATTCACTCATACCTACTGTAGAGTTTGGTGGGTTTTTGTCATGGAAAGTTAAAGTCTTTATAAATTCAGTTCTGCTCAGGATTTGATGTTTAAATATTATGCTTTTTATCAGCCATGCAGATTTTCCTTGTTTGGAAATGCCAAAATTATTAACAGCTTTAGAATGATTCAATAATAATAATGAAGAATTGTATGTCAATTCATCTCATGACTTTTGCAATAGGTCAAGGGCTATAGGAGTCTGGTGGGCTGCTGTCTATGGAGTCGCAAAGAGTCAGACATGACCGAGCGCCTAGGCATAGCACACGTACAAGTTTCCCAGGTGGTAAAGAATCTGCTTGCCGATGCAGGAGATGCAGTTTCAATCCCTGGGTTGGGAAGATCCCCTGGAGTAGAAAATGGCAACCGACTCCAGTATTCTTGCCTGGGAAATCCCATGGATAGTCAAGCCTGGTGGACTATATATAGTCCATGGGGTTGCGAAGAGTCAGATACAACTGACTGCATGCACGTGCGCGTGCACACACAGGCACACACACACACACACACAAGGGCTATATAACCTTCTAGTCTGCATCAGCTTAATGTGTGGACAGAGGATTATGTGGGCTGATTGGGAAGTTGAAGGAGGGCCAGTTGTGCCTGAAGAACTCCCTAATCACTCTGTAACCCAAATGGAAAGTCTTACCATTGATACAGCTATAGTGATGTGTAAGGAATTTAATTGACAAAAGTACATTTTTAATTTGCTTTTTCATCATTTCTTACCTGGAAAGTATCATATACTGGCCAGCTACCATCTTAACAAGAAGTTATTTATTTTTCACTGCAGGATAATTTCTTTACAATATTATGTTGGTTTCTGACATACATTAACATGAATCAGCCATTGATATACATATGTCCTCTCCCTGTAAATCTTCCCTCCCATATAATTCATTTTAAATTGGAAAAAAAAAGACCCAAAGTATATAGAGAGACATGATGGAAATACTGTTCTGAGAAACTTGGGAACCATTATGACATTTCTGGTTGGCAGGTGTGTTGACCAAATAAGAAACCAACATTGTGTTGTTTTTTGTGTGTTTAAACAGTTTCAGGCTCAGGAACGGAACATTTGAAATTCCTTTGACTCCTTCGTTCAGTTCAGTTGAGTCCCTCAGTTGTGTCTGACTCTTTGAGACCCCATGAATCGCAGCACGCCAGGCCTCCCTCTCTATTACCAACTCCCAGAGTCCACTCAAACTCATGTCCATTGAGTTGGTGATGCCATCCAGCCATCTCATCCTCTGTTGTCCCCTTCTTCTCCCACTTTCAATCTTTCCCAGCATCAGGGTCTTTTCCAATGAGTCACCTCTTCACATCAGGTGGCCAAAGTATTGGAGTTTCAGCTTTAGCATCAGTCCTTCCAATGAACACCCAGGACTGATCTCCTTTAGGATGGACTGGTTGGATCTCCTTGCAGCCCAAGGGACTCTCAAGAGTCTTCTCCAAAACCACAGTTCAAAAGTATCAATTCTTCAGCACTCAGCTTTCTTCACAGTTCAACTCTCATACATGACCACTGGAAAAACCATAGCCTTGACTAGAAGGACCTTTGTTGGCAAAGTAATGTCTCTGCTTTTGAATATGCTATCTAGGTTGGTCATAACTTTCCTTCCAAGGAGTAAGCATCTTTTAATTTCATGGCTGAAATCACCATCTGCAGTGATTTTGGAGCCCCAAAAAATAAAGTCTGACACTGTTTCCACTGTTTCCCCATCTATTTCCCATGAAGTGATGGGACCAAATGCCATGATCTTAGTGTTCTGAATGTTGAGCTTTAAGCCAACTTTTTCACTCTCCACTTTCACTTTCATCAAGAGGCTTTTTAGTTCCTCTTCACTTTCTGCCATAAGGGCGGTGTCATCTGCATATCTGAGGTTATTGATATTTCTCCCAGCAATCTTGATTCCAGCTTGTGCTTCCTCCAGCCCAGCATTTCTCATGATGTCCTCTGCATATAAGTTAAATAAGCAGGGTTACAATATACAGCCCTGATGTACTCCTTTCCCTATTTGGAACCAGTCTGTTGTTCCATGTCCAGTTCTGTTGCTTCCTGACCTGCATACAGGTTTCTCAAGAGGCAGGTCAGGTGGTCTGGTATTCCCATCTTTCAGAATTTTCCACAGTTTATTGTGATCCACACAGTCCAAGGCTTTGGCATAGTCAAGAAAGCAGAAATAGATGTGTTTCTGGAGCTCTTGTTTTTTTGATGATCCAGTGGATGTTGGCAATTTGATCTCTGGTTCCTTTGCCTTTGCTAAAACCAGCTTGAACATCTGGAAGTTCATGGTTCATGTATTGCTGAAGCCTGGCTTGGAGAATTTTGAGTCCTTCATGGGCTCTCAAAAAAACAAAACAAAACAAAACAATATAGCAATAAATTTCATGACACTTGTTGACTTGAAGCTTCGATTTTTGTTTTTATACAACATGTATCAGTGTATTCCACGTCTAATGGATTCTAATTCTGTATTTGGTCATTTGATAGCATCTCTAACTTGTAAAAACAGCAACCAGAGGTACAGGCATATGGAACATATATATTGCTTTTCACATACCCAAAGATTGTTGGGCTTCCCTGATAGCTCAGTTGGTAAAGAATCGCCTGCAATGCAGGAGACCCCAGTTGGATTCCTGGGTCAGGAAGATCCACTGGAAAAAGGGATAGGCTACCCACTCCAGCATTCTTGGGCTTCCCTTGTGGCTCAGCTGGTAAAGAATCCACATGCAGTGCAGGAGCCCTGGCTTTGATCCCTAGGTTGAGAAGATCCCCAGGAGAAGGGAAAGGCTACCCACCCCAGTATTCTGGCTTGGAGAATTCCATGGACTGTGTATAGTCCATGAGATCACAAAGAGTTGGACACAACTGAGTGATTTTCAAAGATTGTTTACATATATATATATATATATATATTTTTTTTTTCTCTCTCTCTCTTCCTTCTCCTTCCTCTCTCCCCTTTATTTTTTCTGCTGCCTCCACTTTTTGACTTTATTTTTGTTGGTCTTCTTTTTCATTCTTCCACGTCATTTTTGATCATCATCTCCTCCTCTCTCTTGCCCTTTCCCGTCCTCCTGTCTCCTCTTCCTCCAGTTCCATTCATCTCTCATGTCACCACCAGATTAGTTTCTCTGCCTGAGTATCTTCAGTTCAAATGCCACCAGAGCCGCTTCTCCCCTTGTTGCTTCTGGAGCAACTTCAGTTTACACATTGATGACAAGGCTTCTAACCAGAACATCTTGTAAGTCATGGATGACAATGAGAGTGACACCCAAGAGACCTTGTAGTGCGTGACAGCAGAGCGTGGTACCTGCTCTCTGTGTTACAGTATGATAACTGCATGGCTTCATTCCATCACCTTGTACTGGGATAAAGCCTAGTACCTTTTAAAGTTTGATTCTTTCTGTTATCATATTATGATTCTTCATTTTAAGAGTTTGAGCCTTCAAGCAATACTGCATTTTAACTAATATTGAAAGGTTTGTTAAACAAATGTTTAACAAATGTTTGTTTGTTTGTTTGTTTTGGACTGATAAAAAGACAGTCACATTCTGTAGAGACGATTTATTCTGGTAGCTTTGTTTGATTAGAATGTCTTCTGTATCCAAATGTAGATTTTAGTTCCCGCATCCCCATCCCCAGATAATAATGTAGATTCAGTAATCTTATCCTATATCATTGACAAAGGGTTGGTTAAAAACTTGGAGGAAGAAATGAGATTTCAAGAAATTTAAAACACGTCATATATAAAAAAAAGAGACAATAAATGTGGCTTGAATGAAGACAAGGAAAAACGCTCTACTTTCAAAACAAAATTATAATGGTGCACTCTCCTTTTCATGTTTAGCCTTTTAGAAATACTTAAAATAGATGGTTAAGCATTTTGTGACATGACATTCACCTGGAGTTGTATCAACTTGTAGATTCTGTACTATCATAAATTTGTCAGAGTAGCCAGTTGTAGAAATGGTTATTGATGCAATGGAAACCTCGAGTGTGCTGTCTCATAAGCTTAGAGTCTGGTTAAGATAGATTTCTGTTACAGGTCTAGCTAAATTAAATGATGCCTTGTATGCATATATGGACACTCTAGATTTTTTAAGGCAAAGATTGCATTAATTCAGATGTAAGAGAAAGTAATTTTTAAGAATGTCATGTTTAATGCCACTAAACTTAAATAAGCTGACTTCCCTGGTGGCTTGGATGGTAAAAACAGCTGCCTACAATGCAGGAGACCCAGGTTCGATCCCTGGGTCAGGAAGATCCCCTGGAGAAGGAAATGGCAACCCACTCTAGTACTCTTGCCTGGAAAATTCCATGGACGGATGGAGGAGCCTAGTAGGCTACAGTCTGTGGGGTTGCAAAGAGTCAGACATGACTGAGCAAAATCACTTTCTTTCTGTAGTTAATAAATCAGTATTACGAGGTTTAAAAGAAAGTGGTGGAGCGTTAGGAATCTGGAGGGAAGACCAGATTTAAACTGGGACTTTGAGTGATGGCCAGACTTGCTTGTCAGGGTGAGGAAAGGCTGTCGCAGGTAGAGGTAATATGAACGAACATGGGCTGAGCAAAATCTTACATCGGAGATCAGATCTGTTTGGGATACAGGGAAGGTCCTGCCTCTCTGGGACAGAGGTTCTGTGATCTTTGCAGTGGGATAGGACTGTCTAATCGAAGAAGGCAATGGCATCCCACTCCAGTACTCTTGCCTGGAAAATCCCATGGATGGAGGAGCCTGGTAGGCTGCAGTCCATGGGGTCGCTAAGAGTCGGACACGACTGGGCGACTTCACTTTCACTTTTCACTTTCATGCATTGGAGGAGGAAATGGCAACCCACTCCCGTGTTCTTGCCTGGAGAATCCCAGGGACGGGGGAGCCTGGTGGGCTGCCGTCTCTGGGGTCGCACCGAGTCGGACACAACTGAAGCGACTTAGCAGCAGTAGCAGCAGCAGGACTATCTAATGGCGACTGGGTCATAGACATACCAAACTGGGAAAGCCCTGCAGGTCACCCTTACTGACCTTCCCACTTAAAGGAAATCATGACCCCATATTTTCTTTAATATATATTAACTCCTACTTACATTTCTTTCTAAGATTTCCTAGAACAAATTTTACTGTTTTTCCTGAGATTACTATCTTAATGGACTGGCATTTTGTGAAGTCATCATCACTATTTTTAGCACTTGCATATACTTAGTGGATTTACATGAAGAGTTCAAATTTACATCCTTGTTTACACGTCTTTAATCCTTTCCTGGCAATGTGTTTCATCGGAGTAATTTTTAAAAATTGCTAAAAATCGAGCACAAAGATATTGGTAGCATTGATTTTTATTGGGGAGAAAAATAGAATTTGTTGAGTGTCCACTGTGTGCCGGGCACTGTCCTAAGAGCCTTCTGTGATTGTTCACTGTGTACAAGGCCTCTATGAGATACATACCTGCTGCTACTAGTTAATACTGTCACTCTGAGGAAACCAAGGCCTCTAGCGGTTAAGCAACTTGCCTGGGATCTGAAGTGAGGTGGCCAGACCCCAACTGTCATGTCACATGATCCTGCCTATATATTCACAAAATGATTTTTTCCCTCAGTAAATATACTGTTTTAATATCAGGGTGTCCAAATGGAATTATGTAAATTGTACCGTGCAGGAGAGGACTTGTTAAGCCTTCCCAGAAACTGTGTCTTTTTCTTCTTCACCCAAAGGTGCTAAATGCCCTACTGGAGACCTGATTCATGTGCTGGATTTTACGTACTTTTACGACTATTAGAAGATAACCATCATGTAGAAATGTGAACAAGGTTTCCTAAATGAAAGACAGGAATAAGAAAGTTCTCTATGAATACAGTTTTATTTTCACCTATTTGGAAATGAGGGCTTCCCAGCGGGCACAGTCATAAAAAAATCCGCCTGCCAATGCAGGAGATGCAGGAAACACAGGTTTGATCCCTGGATTGGGAAGATCCCCTGCAGTAGGAAATGGCAACCCACTCCAGTGTTCTTGCCTGGAGAATTCCATGGACAGAGGGAGCCTGGAGGGCTACAGTCCATGGGGTCACAAACAGTCAGACATGACTGAGCACACACACACACATTTGAAAATGGGAAGACACTGAAAAGAAGGTTTATTGAATTGAGATAGTGACTATTTTTACTGAAAAGGTGATTATGAATGAATTCTTCAAGTTTCTGTTTTTATGATTTTAGAACTGACATAAAATGCATATACTATATACTCATGGATCAGATAGGGAGAAGCCACTTATGTATACCTGTGGCAGATTCATTTTGATATATGGCAAAACCAATACAATATTGCAAAGGTAAATAAAATAAAATTAAAAAAAAAAAAGAACTTTTCTTTCTTGGAATTTTGAAATTTGGCTTTTATCTGGAAGGCAGTGGAATGGGAAACACACAAGGTGTGTAGGGTCTGGTAAATGCCCTGGATATTGATTGGAGCGAAAGATTGCTGAGGCAGCTGGTGCTTAGACCTACATGCGAGATACCCAAAGCTTAGAATATAGAGCAGAGACCATCAGAGTGATAAAAAACAGAAGCTTTGTGTCTGATTAGAAGAGGAATTGAACCATTAGTAAAAAGGGGAAAAGCTGGAATCTGGAAAGGATCTTATGTCATTTAGTCCAACTCTTTGTTGATGAGGCACTTGAAGCCCAGCTCAAAGACCTTATTTCCTAAGCAGCTAACTCATTCCTACAGACTGATTTCCATGTGTATGGGCTAAGGGCCCACATGGCTCATTGGCTTTCATTTGCAATAGTTACTTCTGTTCATAGCAGTTTTCCTGATCTCTTCATAACAGTGATCCTATCTATAGCTATGAAAATACAAACTCAGTACCAGTTTGCTTATAAAGTAAGTGATATTTTAAAAGAGATGAGCTCTTTTAAGCTCTTACGAGTTTTTATTTCAGCAGTAGCATTTTACCTTGAATTTTTATTGTTGGGCGAAGAACATCACCTAACCTTTTAACTTAAACCATTATAGAAGCACATAAAAAATATACTTGAGTTTTATAGTTAGAAGCTAAAACACTTTTATCTTGATTCTCAACAAGGAGATTGAACTCAGTTTTGTTCATTTTCCAACTTCTGTAAATTAAGAATGTAATTTCTGAAATGATCATTATTCTTTTCCTTCTTCTCCCCCCAAATTATATAAAATCAACTCAGATCTTCTGTAGTTCATGACTGAGACTTGTAATCTATATTTTATTCTACATGTATTCCTTTCCCTTAACTTTATTTATTCTAAGTTTTCCCTGTGGAAGGATCTTGAAGAATTTACCTTATCTGCCAACTTGAAGGGGAAAAGTTAGAAAGAAAAGTATATTTAAACAGTTATTCTCAAGGTTTGAAGTTTGTCTTTTCACCAGATGAGATGGCAGATGTTGGTTAAAATTTTCAGTAACGCTTACTTTAGGAGAAAAAATGCTGAAAAGGAGTAGAAGCAAAAAGAATAATGGATGATCATTATAGCCAATACCTGAGTTTTATTTCTGAGGAAGGGGAAATGTTGAAGATGCCCCTTAACCTGCTAGACAGTTGACCTGAAGATCTAAAGTTGCAGAAAATGCAGTACCCATGTATAGAAGAAAGACTTTGTAAATTCCTAGACTTTCCAAAAATAATCTGTAACTGCAACTTGTCACTTTTCCTTTTCAGCACATTTGTAGGCAGAAACAAGTTCGAAGTGTTAGGCTGTTGTGTTTCAGATTTTTGCATTTCTTTTTTATTGGGTGTTGTAAAAAGAGAAAAATGGACTTGGGTTAAGAGTGTACATTCCAGATTTTGGGCTCGAAACTGATTTTAATGACCTCGCTAGTAGAATGCTGACAGCTGTATTATAGCTTGTGGGTGCGCCATACTGGCGGATGTCAGGCATTTTCCACTGCGAGACTTTCTCCCCTTGTTCCACTTTTTTATTGGGTCTTTTATCCAATAGAAAATCGACTGAGCTTTATTTCTGTGCTGATATCACAAACATGGTGAACGTTCCAAAAACCCACCGGATTTTCTGTAAGAAGTGTGGGAAGCACCAGCCCCACAAAGTGACACAGTACAAGAAGGGCAAGGATTCTCTGTATGCCCAGGGAAAGCGGCGTTATGACGGGAAACAGAGTGGCTATGGTGGGCAGACTAAGCCGGTTTTCCAGAAAAAGGCTAAAACTACAAAGAAGATTGTACTGAGGCTTGAATGTGTTGAGCCCAAATGTAGATAGAAGAGAATCCTGGCTATTAAGAGATGCAAGCATTTTGAGCTGGGAGGTGATAAGAAGAGAAAGGGCCAGGTGATCCAGTTTTGAGCTTCATATTTTGTTTTATTATGAAGACAATAAAAATGCCATCAATAAAATCCTCTTATTTTAAAAAGAAAAAGAAAATCAACTGAAAGAGGCTATGTGGAAATGGAAAAACAAGCCTACCTGACCAGTGCATTATTGGGGATCTGCCTCACAGATTCTCAGATCAGATTCAGGACCCACCTCATAGGTTGTGAGATTAACAGTTCCCGTAAAGAACCTGGCACAGTAGTGCGTAGTCAATAAATGTTAACTGTATAAGATTGAAAAAAATGCTGACGATGACTTAGCAAATTGCTCCAGCTGCATTCTGTTACCTTCATCTGCAAGATTGATTGCATCCATAATATGTGAAGGGTGCATTGCTAAATATTGAGGATACAGAATGACACATGGAATAATATATTTGTACATAATATATTCATTCTTGATAAATGAATTTTTCATACTTGCATCATTATATCTTCATAAAATTGTAGGGAAGTGTTCAAGAATTATTAGCCCCATTTTACAGACAAGAAGGCTCAGAGAAGTTACCCGTAGGTAGTAAGTGATACGGCCAGAATTTATAATCCAAGTCTTCTAACTTCTTTCCACTGTGTCAGTGTCTTTATATACGATTTGATTGAAAAGAGCGTGTGTGTGTTCATGCTCCTACTAACACATGTTAGTATCACTTGTGTATAACCAGAACTAATTATATGGAGCCTTAGAGACTAGAGTAAACAACCAAATCTAGAGAAGAGTCATAACTTGGTCTGCATGTGGCACGTGAGGAAGGTTGCGAGGAGAAGGTAGCAGCCAGGGGAGGAAGGGAGAGCTGTAGGAGCAGTGGTCAGCTGTGAGACTGCATGGTTTGTTCAGGAAACAGTGAACAGATAAGTCTGGCTAGAAGTCATGGAGAGCCAGGTTATGTACTGTGTTATGTGCATATATGGATGTGAGAATTGGACTATAAAGAAAACTGAGCACTGAAGAATTGATGCTTTTGAACTGTGGTGTTGCAGAAGACTTTTGAGAGTCCCTTGGACTGCAAGGAGATCCAACCAGTCCATCCTAAAGGAGATCAGTCCTGGGTGTTCATTGGAAGGACTGATGTTGAAGCTGAAACTCCCATACTTTGGCCACCTGATGCAAAGAGCTGACTCATTGGAAAAGACCCTGATGCTGGGAAAGATTGAGGGCAGGAGGAGAAGGGGACGACAGAGGATGAGATGGTTGGATGACATCACCGACTCAATGGACATGAGTTTGAGTAAATTCCAGGAGTTGGTGATGGACAGGGAGGCCTGGCATGCTGAGGTCTATGGGGTCACAAAGAGTCAGACACGACTGAGCGATTGAACTGAACTGATGTACTGTGTTGAAGGCCAGGCTGTGGAATTGTCATTTTGACACATTGACAATGATTTATTGAAGGTTTATGAAAAGAGGGGCCAAATATTGATAAACATAGAAATATTTCCATTGAAAAGTCACAAGCATTAGTTTCCTTGGACACTTTTCCCATAGGGTCATATCCTAATTAGCCACTCCATAGTAAATGCCTTTTACAAAAGGAATATAATTGAAAAACAGAAAATTCAAACTAATGGCCCTTCATTCATTTGGTGGAGCCTGTTGATTCATGTATTCCATTCAAAATGCATATAAATGAGACCTTACAGGTTCTGTTCTAGCTATCGCCTGGTCCTCTGAAAGCAGAATCAGATGAACAGAACATGTCAACAACTGAATAGAAAACAGTGTTCATTAGGATTTTGTGTAACCAACACCCCCCCACACATATCTCTGTTTTTGTCTTTGTCTGTTTCCCCCACCTGGTTCACTCCCACTTCAAACTATCTGGGTTCTACTCTTTCAGCTCTGTTTCTTTTGGCTTTAGAGACAGAAAAGTGCTTGGTTCATTTTTTTTTTTTAGCATCAAGTATTAATATTTTATGAGTTTAATTGATAGAAAAAATATGCCCAGGTGATGTCATGTCTGAATAGTCAGGGAGAAGAAACCTAAAACCTCAAATCTTAGTAAAGTTCTATTAGTCCAGACCTTGGAACCATAAAAGACTAGTACAGTTATGCCAAATGATGTGATATACTCAGATGGCATTGCATTCCGATTGGGCTGAATACTAACATTAGCTTCCAAGGGAGTTCTGATTGCTAGGCTTTATTTATAGGTTTATTTAGTTTATTTAGTTTAATATCTGAGTAGTTCGGTTACTTGAAGATACTTTTGTAAGAAGAATAAAATATACCTTGTCTTTTTCTGTTGCCAATAGGACCTAAATATTACAAACTTCACAAAAGTTGGCATGGAGACTTCACAGAACATTTTCAAAAACCTTCTTGATGGACTCTGGGAAGGCCTGGTTAGGTCAGTTCAGGGAACATTCCATTTAAGGTTCTGCAGTAACATACTGTTCTTGGATAATAGGAGCTCAAAGGGAGAGACAGACATGTACAAACTCACATGTAAGAATATGTCTAGAAATAAATATATTTCAAGACAATAGATGTGTGATCAGACATTTTTTTCTTCAAGGCACCACTGGTTAAATAGCAGTTTCCATTTAATTTTGGTGCTTTGCAGATGTAGATCTTGAAAGAAATCCAGGATTTGATCACATGTAGCTTTTGATCAGGAGTGGGTCTTCTCCTGTACACCTAGAATTATCATTGACACATTACTTATAATTAATTCTTATGTTATCACCCTTGTTATTTTTTAAAGAATACTGCTTTTATTTATTTATTTATTTATGATGCTAAGAACCCTTACCATGAGATCTACCTTCTCAACAATGTTTAAGTGTATGGTACAGTGTCATTGACTGTAGGCAAGATATCATTCAGCAGATCTCTAGAACTCACTTACCTTGCATAACTGAAACTTTATACTTGTTATTAGCAGTTCTCCATTCTGCCCTCTCTTAAGGCCCTGGCAGCCACCATTCTACTCCCCACTTGAGTGAGTTTGACTATTTCAGGTATCTCGTATAAATAGAATGATACAGCATTTGTCCTTCTGCGACTGGCTCTTTTCACATAGTGTAATGTCCTCAAGGTTCATCCATGTTATGACATATTGCAAGATTTCCTTTAATTGAAAGCTAAATAATATTGCAGTGTTATGTATCTACCATAATTTTCTTCTTTTTATTTCTGTGACTTTTAATTTGATATCATTGAAAACTGAAAAAAAGGCAACAATAGTACAATGATTCCTCCTTATGCTCTTTACACAGATTCAGCAATTGTTTTAACATTTTGTCCACTCTGCCATTTGCACATTTGCTAGGTAAACGTACACACGTTTTAACCATTTGAGAACAAGTTACAGAATCATGCCCTTTTATACCTAATTATTTTTGGGTTGATACCCTAAGAACAAAGACATGCTCTTGTATAACCATGGTGTAATTCTTAAAATCAGAACTTTTACATACTGGCACATTTTTAGTTCAGTCTGTTTAGTTATTCCAGTCTATTTCATAACATTTTTTCAAACTCTGTCCAGAATCCAACACAGGGATCATTTATTGTGCTTAGTTGTGTCTGTGTAACATCCTTCTACTTGGAATCATTCCTTACCCTTTCTTTTTTTTTTTTTTTTTTTTTTTAATTGAACTTTAGTTGCTTTGCAATGGTGTGTTAGTTTCTGCTGGGGAGCAAAGTCAATCAGCTCCATGTTTACATATATTCTCTTTTGTTAAATTTCTTTCCTGTTTATGTCCCTACAGAGCACTGAGTAAAGTTCCCTGTGCTTTACGGTAGGTTTTCATGAGTTATCTATTTTATACATATTAGTGTATATATGCCAGTCCCAGTCTTCCAATTCATCCCACCCACCTTACCCTCTCTTAGTTTCCCAACCAGGGACTGAACTCTCGCCATGGCAGTGAATGCACCGAGTCCTAACCACTGGACTGCCAGGGAATTCACAACCCTTGCTTTGTTTTTCAGGACTTTGATACTGTGAGTCTATGTGAATATGTAAGTTAATTTTTGGTTGAGATATAATTGTTTTGTAACATTGCATAACTTATACAGTGTGTTGATTTTGTATGTTTATACATTGCAGTGATTACTACCATAACATCAGGTAACACTTCTGTCACACCACCTCGTTATTGTTTTTTAAAACCATATTTATCCACTTATCTGTTGATGGGCCTTTAGGTTGTTTCTAGATCTTGGCTTCTCTGAATAGTGCTGCTAGGAATGTGAGTGCAGATACCTCTTTAAGATCTTGGTTTCAGTTCTTTTAGATAAACATCCAGAAGTGGGATTGCTGGAGCATTACATGGAGAAGTTCTATTTTTGTTTGAGAAACCTCCATACTGTTTTCCATAATGCTTGTGCAACTTGCGTTCCCACCCACAGTGTACATGGGCTCTAATTTATTCATGTTAACACTTGTTTTTTTTTGTCTTTTTTGATAATGCCCATCCTGAAAGTCAGTATGAGGTGCTTTCTCACTGTGGTTTTGATTTGCATTTTCCTGTTAATTACTGAGCATTTTAAATGTACCTGTTAGCCATTTGTGTGTATTCTTTGGAGAAATGTCTTTTCAAGTTCCTTTTGCCCAATCTTTAATTGGATAATTTTTGTTTGTTTTTACAATTGATTTGTGGGGGTTTCTTGTATATTCTGGATATTAACCCCTCATTACAAATTTGTAATTATTTTCTCCCGTTCCATAGGTTACCTTTTCACTTTTTTACTGTGCTTTTTAGATTATGTAGTCTCACTTGTCTGTTACATTCTTTAACCTGAGCAACTCGTTCAGAATTACTGTAGCTTTTTTTTTAGACTCTCTTACAGTGAGTTGTGGTCCGTGTGATCAGATTATGGTTTCAGCATGTCTTCTGATGCCCTCTCATTTTGCCAAGAGAACGCACAGGTCACAGCAAACACCCTCTTCCAACAACACAAGAGAAGACTCTACACGTGGACATCACCAGATGGTCAACATTGAAATCAGATTGATTATATTCTTTGCAGCCAAAGATGGAGAAGCTCTATACAGTCAGCAGAAACAAGACTGAGAGCTGACTGTGGCTCAGATCATGAACTCCTTATTGCTAAATTCAGACTTAAATTGAAGAAAGTAGGGAAAACCACTAGACCATTCAGGTATGACCTAAATAAAATCCCTTATGATTATACAGTGCAAGTGAGAAATAGATTTAAGGGACTAGATCTGATAGACAGAGTGCCTGATGAACTATGGATGGAGGTTCATGACATTGTACAGGAGACAGGGATCAAGACCATCCCCATGGGAAAGAAATGCAAAAAAGCAAAATGGCTGTCTGAGGAGGCCAAATAGCTGTGAAAAGAAGAGAAGTGAAAAGCAAAGGAGAAAAGGAAGGATATAAGCATCTGAATGCAGAGTTCCAAAGAATAGCAAGAAGAGATAAGAAAGCCTACCTCAGTGATCAATGCAAAGAAATAGAGGAAGACAACAGAATGGGAAAGACTAGAGATCTCTTCAAGAAAATCAAAGATACCAAGGGAACATTTCATGCAAAGATGGGCTCGATAAAGGACAGAAATGGTATGGACCTAACAGAAGCAGAAGATATTAAGAAAAGGTGGCAAGAATACACAGAACTGTACAAAAAAGATCTTCATGACCAAGATCATCATGATGGTGTGATCACTGACCTAGAACCAGACATCCTGGAAGGTGAAATCAAGTGGGCCTTAGAAAGCATCACTAGGAACAAAGGTAGTGGAGGTGGTGGAATTCCAGTGGAGCTATTTCAAATCCTGAAAGATGATGCTGTGAAAGTGCTGCACTCAATATGCCAGCACATTTGGAAAACTCAGCAGTGGCCACAGGACTGGAAAAGGTCAGTTTTCATTCCAATCCCAAAGAAAGGCAATGCCAAAGAATGCTCAAACTAATGCACAATTGCACTCATCTCACATGCTATTAAAGTAATGCTTAAAATTCTCCAAGCCAGGCTTCAGCAATTCATGAACTGTGAACTTCCAGATGTTCAAGCTGGATTTAGAAAAGCCAGAGGAACCAGAGACCAAATTGCCAACATCCGCTGGATCATGGAAAAAGCAAGAGAGTTCCAGAAAAACATCTATTTCTGCTTTATTGACTATGCCAAAGCCTTTGACTATGTGGATCACAATAAACTGTGGAAAATTCTGAAAGAGATGGGAATACCAGACCACCTGATCTGCCTCTTGAGAAACCTGTATACAGGTCAGGAAGCAACAGTTAGAACTGGACATGGAACAACAGACTGTTTCCAAATAGGAAAAGGAGTACATCAAGGCTGTATATTGTCCCCCTGCTTATTTAACTTATATGCAGAGGACATCATGAGAAACGCTGGGCTGGAGGAAGCACAAGCTGGAATCAAGATTGCATGGAGAAATATCAATACCCTCAGATATGCAGATGACACCACCCTTATGGCAGAAAGTGAAGAGGAACTAAAAAGCCTCTTGATGAAAGTGAAAGAGGATAGTGAAAAGTTGGCTTAAAGCTCAACATTCAGAAAACAAAGATCATGGCATCTGGTCCCATTGCTTCATGGGAAATAGATGGGGAAACAGTGGCTGACTTTATTTTTTGGCGCTCCAAAATCACTGGTGATTTCAGCCATGAAATTAAAAGATGCTTACTCCTTGGAAGGAAAGTTATGACCAACCTAGATAGCATATTCAAAAGCAGAGACGTTAGTTTGCCAACAAAGATCCATCTAGTCAAGGGTATGGTTTTTCCAGTGGTCATGTATGGATGTGAGAGTTGGACTGTGAAGAAAGCTGTGCGCCGAAGATTTGATGCTTTTGAACTGTGGTGTGGAGAAGACTCTTGAGAGTCCCTTGGACTGCAAGGAGATCCAACCAGTCCATCCTAAAGGAGTTCAGTCCTGGGTATTTTTTGGAAGGACTGATGCTCAAGCTGAAACTCCAGTACTTTGGCCACCTCATGCGAACAGCTGACTCATTGGAAAAGACCCTGATGCTGGGAGGGATTGGGGGCAGGAGGAGAAGGGGATGACAGAGGATGAGATGGCTGGATGGCATCACCGACTCGATGGACATGAGTTTGAGTGAATTCCGGGAGTTAATGATGGACAGGGAGGCCTAGCATGCTGCGATTCATGGTGTCGCAAAGAGTCAGACACGACTGAGCAACTGAACTCAACAGTGAGTTGTGGTTTAAGCCCAGCAAGACATGGTTATAACCAGAACTCTAGTGAACGCTGTATATAGTTCAGGCTTGAATACATACTTGGTAATAGAGATTCCTGTGTATCTACTCTGTGGTCAAGTAGATTCAAGAGAGCTACTTCCCCAGGTTTTGCCTGCTGACCCTGACATTCTTTTTGCTTTCTGGACTCAGATGTCTAGGTTTGAGTTGCCTTGTCATTTATTAGAAATCAACTGGTTGGCTCTCTCTAATCAGTCATTCTAACAGTCTTTCAAAGCAGAGATAGCTTTTTCTGCATAGCGCCTGCTGCCAGTGCTGTGTGAGTCGACGTGCTCACTACCGGCCGCTGCGCAGATGGATTGCCGCGTGTGAAGGAGGCGGCACAGCTGTAGTTTTAGTCCTAAACAGGGCACATTGTATAGGTTTCTTAAAAGTATTTATTTATTTGTGACAGTTGCGTAAATTTTTTATGTGTTTTACTCCTACTAGCATTGACTGTAACTTCCACATTTATTATTATTTCATGTAACTTATAAACCACTGGTGCATAAATTAATACAGTCGGTTAGTCATTTTTCTTTCGTTTTGATCTTAAGTCATTTTGGGCACATGTTTCTCGCCACACACATAGAACTTGGTGAATATTACTGGCCGTTCTTCCAAGATAGTCTTACTATCTTTTAATGTGAGGGTAATGTTTAGTTTTCATTCAGTGCTTGACAAGAGAGCAGGCGATTCTCACAGTCGATGGAGAAGAGTGCTGGAGAAATTTGGTGGTGTTCTTGTCAGAATGACCTCTCAAAAAGCAGGATTTCCTTAAAACTCTTGAGACCTCAAAAAACAGCCCTATATATCCCTTCTCCATTATCTTTTCTACAAAGGACAGGAGCTCCAAATGTTGGACTTGGGGTTGTTTTCTGCCTCTGGAAAACCCCTCTTTTGTGTCCACAGACCTAGAATCTCAAAACTCTTGCTTGCCTGTCTGGAGGAGGAAGGGTAGTCAGGAAGGCATTTAGTCCCCTAACCTCGTGGTCCAGGCATTGGGTCACAGCCCCTCTATACATACAGAATGCCCCTGTTTTTCCATTCGATAGTTCTCTGATCCTGACGTCTTAGAGAACCAGCTCCAAGTCACCAGAGAAATGTAATTCTTGCAGAATCTTATTTGACTGTTCCTTTGAACTTGAAGGACTTGTTACATGTATTTAGAATGAATAGGCTCTCAGGATTCTCTAAATGTTATGAGATGTCAGTGAAAATGGTGAAGTACAGGACCCATGAAAGCAATGAGAAAACCAGCAAAATAAGCCAGAGTCAACTTTTTCAGAACTCTATAGAGAGTAAAGTCTTGTAGCAATCTGGGAAACATCGATTTAGGAAAAACAACTGAATCTCAGTAAGAATAGCTAGCTTTGTGACATTTTAACTTGTGCTGTTTCCCCTTCCTCCTTCTCTTGATCCACAGTAGGCTCAAAAACCATTAGTTCCCATAATCAGAGTATAAACCACCAGCCTGGTAGGCAGTAGAGGAGGGGCAGAATGGAGCTGCCAGCTTTCTTCTTCCTGCTTTCACTTCCTCCTCCTACATTAAGCTGGATGTACCTTGAGGTTTGGGAGCTACTAGTGAGTCCCAGGGACGGGGGCACCTGGTGGCCTGCTGTCTATGGGGTCGCACAGAGTCGGACACGACTGAAGCGACTTAGCTGCAGCAGCAGCAGTGAAGAAGCCAATTTCAAATCTCAGTTAAGGGAACATGTACCATTTACTGCTGAAAAAATCTAGAGTCATTCAAGATACTACATGGGGGCAAGACTTGAGCTTATCTGCCTCAGTTATCCATAGGAGACCATAGGGAAGCTAGAACTGCCTCCCACTGGGGCCTTTTTCATATATCACAATGCATTGGGGCAGTCTCCAACGTGGCCCTGTTTTATATGTTTTATAATAACTCTAGGAAGAAAATATTATAGTACTTGTTTTGCTATGTGTAATTCTGTAACAGAGCACATGCCAAGGACATAAGTTTTCCACAGAAGCACCCATATCTTCTACTGAGGCAGTGATGTCATCCTTATAAAACTTAGGTCTTTGTGGAAAGTTTATTCAGATAGCCAAAGTGGGATGATCAGTGTTTGTGAAAGATGCAGATAGGTTAGCCTCAAGGGCTGTGGCCTAGAACCGGATGTGCCCTTATCTACCCTTTTAAAGATAATACATTGCATCATATTTCCTTGTGTTAACCTGACTGCGCAGGAGCACTTCGTGCATGCAGTGTTTCACTGTGATGACTAATTTCATGTGAGTTGCTTGCATTTTTAGTTGGTGATAGATTCTTGCTCTGATGTTCCAGCCCTACCTAAGTGAATCCGTGTGACTCATGCTTGGTAGAGGTGTGTGGCTCTAATCAATCACCCTCATCAGTTTTCTCTGGAAACTTGATCATGGCATTCTATTTTTATTGGCATCCAGGTGGGTGTGTGTGGGACCAGGGAATAGGATTTGCAAAGCTTAGCTGTTCTGATGATACTTGGGTCTTTTGCCGCATGTGTTGTGGTAGAATTTAGCCTCTTCACAGAAACCCTCAGCTTGGCTGTCTGTTTACGGACCAGCTCTCCATTCAAGAGGCCTTTGGGAAACATTCTTCCGTGGGATGATTAAAGTAGGGAAAGTGTTATCATCTTATGATCTAGTTAGCCTTCTGTCTTCAGATGAATGTAAACCTAGACCATCTGTGAGAGGTTTTTTTTTGGTGCAACTTTTTCTTTATTTGGAGAATACTGTATATCCATTGTAGAAAATTTTAAATATAGATAAAGATGAATGGAAGTGTCTTGTGATTCTGTTACTCAGATTTGTGAGATGGTGTGTTTTAAATCTGTGTTGCTGCTAAGTCGCTTCAGTCGTGTCCAACTCTGTGCGACCCCATAGACGGTAGCCCACCAGACTCCCCCGTCCCTGGGATTCTCTAGGCAAGAACACTGGAGTGAGTTGCCATTTCCTTCTCCAGTGCATGAAAGTGAAAAGTGAAAGTGAAGTCGCTTAGTCGTGTCCGACTCTTCGCAACCCCATGGACTGCAGCCTACCAGGCTCCTCCATCCATGGGATTTTCTAGGCAAGAGTACTGGAGTGCGGTGCCATCGCCGTCTCTGAAATCTGTATTAGACACATACATATGGAATCTAGAAAACTGTTTCTGATGAACCTGTTTGCAGGGCAGGAATAGAGACACAGACGTAGGGAGTGGACTTGTGTACATAATGGGGGAAGGAGAGGAGAGGACAATTGAGAGAGTAGCATTGAGATAGACACACTCCCTTGTGTAAAATAGATAACTAGTGGGAGGCTGCTGTAGAACACAGGGAGTTCAGTTCAATGCTCTGTGATGACCTAGAGGGGTGGGATGGGAGGAGGGAGGGGATGTGTGTATATATATAGCTGATTCACACTGTTGTGTGGCAGAAACCAGCATAACACTGTAGGGCAATTATTCACCAATTAGAAATAAATTTAAAAAACAGATCTGCATTAGTACCATTTCATGTTCAATTATGTTCATTGACTGTCACCTTCTGATACTTACCCCACAATTTGTCCTTTCCTTTTATACTTCTTGAATTAGCGCCTCATTGAAACAACGTTCATATGCCTAAAGATAGTTACCGTGATTCAGTCTGTATTAACTTGGTCAAATATGGCTTGATTGAGAAAAGGTTGTATGAGGGTTTTCAGGACCATGATTTGCGAGAAAGTGCTCTCGTTTGAGGTGTGCCTATTACCACCTCAGCATACGGTGCTGTGCAGGTGTGTGTACGCTTATTGAGTTCATTTTACACATTAAAACATGTATGCAGCAGAAGGGGTGGGCTGAGGTGTGAACAGAGAACATCTTAACATAGAGGCTATCCGTAAAATCTCTTGCTTCCTAAACTAGATGGTGGCTGAAGCAACATCTTGATCTTTCATTTTCCCTTAGCATTTAATAGAGTTTAGCATAAACAATAGCTGCTTGGGAAAACCAATTTTGGGCCTTAAACACAAGGCTTGATTTGATTTCCTGTGGTTGATAGAGCACTAGAGGCCAGTTCTTTAAGATTGCTTATTCAATCTGGGAGTGCTTGTGAAAAGTTCAAATGTAGTAAATTGTTAGTGCTAATTCTTTTGGTGTTTTAGAGTCAACTTGGGGATCTATTAAAACCAGCTCCATGCGGATGTGTTCTTTGGAGAGTATTGATATTGTTCATTGGAGCTGGATTTAAAACATGTTCAAAAAGGTAAAAGGTGGAAAGTTACTCTGGTGATAATTAAAGCAAATAAATATCTCATGACATAAATGGTCAAATTCTACAAAATGTGCATGCTGAAGAGTAGGTTAATGTACATGCTGACCCACGACACAGTCCCTAGAATCTAGCTTTGGGGACTTAAAGTGATTCTCGGTTGTTTGCAAATACTTCATTTCTGCTGAGGTAGAGTTGTGACGTTTATCAGGTGTGCATTTACTTATTCGGGGAGAATTTTTTTGAATGAGAATTCCAAAATACAGAGAAAAATTTATTACTAAGTTAAAAAAAAATCCTTCCTTGCCTGGTAAGTGATTGAGGATAAAGATTTTAAAAGAAAACTTAGCTTACGGAGTGTATCAGCCACTGTATTCTGGAAATGCTCAGATACTGCTCTTCTTAGCCACCTTAGCCTTAATTCTGTATGGTGGGATAATTATTGGAGGGATGGGAGAAAGATATCTTTTAAGGCCCAGGACAGAAAACTCTGTTGGGATGACAGAATAGGAACCTCCGACAGGGAATTCATTAGCACATATGGCTGCAGGCAGTAGCTTTTTCATGTGATCACTTGATGGATGAGTCAGGTTGAGAAGCAACCTATAGAAAGTGACTGCCCTGAATTCCAGGGAGGAGACCTGGGGATCTGGTCTCATCTCTTAACGTCTACTTGCTCTGTAGATGTAACATCTTGGGTCATCATTTTTCTCATCTGTATCAGGAAAGGTTGATGTAAATAATATCACAGATCTCCTTAAACTGTCAATACTATGGTTGATTGTTGTTACTGATTATGGTGGTGTTTTAACACAAGTTCAAATGTTGCCTTTAATTTTGTTTTTATATAAATAAAAGCCAGAGAAAAATTAATTTTATATTAGCTATCATTCACCTTAGAAAAAAAGTTCAACATTTTTTAAGCACAGAATAACATTAATAAATTTTTACTTATTTTAACTATATCGATTTTACTTATTGACATCTTTGTATGCTTTCTAAACTCTTTGAATATTGATAAGTATCCATGTGCTTTTTCATATTAAATACATTTCAAATGTTGATTCAGAAAATGTATTTGAGATTAACCACGTACTACAACAAATACAAGTCTTTTGTGTTAATATTTAGTAAGTAGGATATTATAATCAATGTTTACTGGTTTCTGCAAATAATGTTAGTAAGGACAATGACTCCTTCTTAGAAAGTCTTATTACAGTATAGCTGATGTTATGGATTAATAAATAAAAGGGAGGAACCTGCTATGTTACTTTATGCCTAGGAAGTACCATTAAATGTGTAAGTTTGGTCTGCTTGCTGGAATCATTAAATTTTATTTGGAAGTGATGCGGAAGTATGTGCCTGTGTGAATGACCTGTCCCGTGTGCCTTAAAGAATAGTTGGCTTTGGTCAATCTATCTTCTGCAGTCACTGCTGCATTTAAATATAATTTAGCAAAGGATGATTCATTCCCTTCATAATACCTTTTCTTTTTTAAAACTTAGATTTCTTTGTTTTACACTAATAGCTACTGCTTTATTAGAAATAACTATCTCTCTAATATAAAACAGACAAGTGATTCCACTAAAGAAATACAAACCTGAGGTTAAAATAAATTCAGAAGGGCAGAGGAAGGGAGAGAACTTTGGGTATAGACTAAGAAGACTACAGATTCTTGGGTCAGACTAGTCATGTGGTTGTTTGAAGCAGCCCCAGATTCTGTGAGACCTTGGGCTGGAGTTATGACAGAGTGCAGCACCTTTTAAAAGTGTATTTTAGAAGCTGAAATTAGGTTTACTAACAGCGAAATCTGAATGTGTTTCCTGAACATTGTTTTTGCATTCAAAACTGAATTAGGCTATCTTCCATTGCTGAAATGTTTTCCAGGGTGAGGAAAGCAGACAGTCCTTAGAAAAAAACATTCTTTAAAAGTAGCATGAGCAAACCAGATTTTGCACAGTCAGGTATGTTGACGCAAGTGACTTACTGGGGTGCTTTTCAAAAATTTCTTTGGCTCCTTAGTAGGCTTACGTAAACGAATCATCTTTTTTTCTGTTTGATAGTTTTTGAATAGAAAATGTCAAAGTTCTGCTCAGCTGAGCTGTTGGAGACAAACCTGTCAATTCAGTTTTCAACTCTTAGTCTGCACCTGTGAGACTTCTGAAAGCAGTTAATATTAATCATGGCTTCCTTAAAATTTTTTAACTAGCTTAATTCAAGGAGAGGGAAGGTCTATAGCTGCTTTTGTGGAGCATTTCTGTCATTGACTCTCGGAAAGTAGTTGACGGCTTTTGAAACTTGCTTTCGTTTCAGGCTTGGAGTTGCAGAGAAAACTTACCTGTTTTTCCTCTGAAGCTGTCATTTAAGGCTCATAATGAAACCCTTAGAACTGTCATCTGTCTACTTTCCCCATCTTACACTGTCACTCTTTATGCCTTGTATACTCTGATAAATCTGCAGAAGGGAGAACTAAGGCCCAGTAATATAGGGTCTCCAGAATGAACCCTGACGTTGTAACATCCTAACCGTTTGAACTGTCACCACATTTCTGTCTCAGTTTTAGCTGCTAGACCAGAGTTTGGGTGCAGGTGTGGAGGCATGTGCATACTGTTTAGGTTTTGCACATTAAAATTCAGTATCACAGGCTGATATGACAGCTGTATGACCTTGCCTAGGCTTAAACTCTGAAACAGGGCCTCTTGAAAGCAGTGAAGGGAAGGTACAGTTAAAATTGGGTCAGATGATAGGAGATCTCTGTATAAGCTGGGTTTTACCCCTTCGCTTGTTCACATATGTAATCTGCATGCATGTCATGTCTGCAAATCTAGCTTGGTCTGCACATTAGAGCCTGGCTTGTCGATGAGTCTCACGTACAGTCTGATTTGTTATATGCTGTGAGTTGAGCATCACTGTCCATGGGTATGTGGCCTGACAAGATGATAACAGCTGCACAGAATTGTCTAGGCCTCACAGCCTGTGGAAACAGTTTTGTGGTGATGGGGTACTTGTGGTGATGGGTTCGTTGGTGGTGGTTTGACCTACAATCTTCATTGAGGTGTAGGTACAGATAGAGAACAGTGTCCATTTTTAAAGTGCATCTGCCCATGCTAAGAAAGTAATCCTTAGTTTTTATAGAAGTTTCCCTTTTTATTTGTAGATACAATACTTTGCCAAGCAGAAGAACCCTGAAAAATTCAAGATTAGTGAGTAAGAAAGATGACGTGCATGTCTGTATCATGTGTTTACGTGCCATCATGAATTATCAGGTATGTTTCTGATTATAATCCTTAAAAAAAAATCTGATATCATCAGACTCAATCTTGTTCTCTTTGGTATCTTTGTATTTCTATTTAAAGTAAATATCAGGATTTAATGAAATTTTTTAGAGAAGAAAGGTCTGGTTCCTTCTACTGCTCATAATTCATTGTCCTTTTAGTTAGCATTTCTGATGTATAATGCATTTAAAGGGAAGACATTTTCCTCCTCCAGTGGTAAGCTTGTCTAGATTACTTGGTAAGTGTTTTTGACTATTAGAGACAGAGTAAGCCACTGGTTTGGGGCAATAATGGAACAACTTTAGGAACCTGGGAATGAGTAATCTCACACACTGGGTAGGTCATTGTTCCTCAAAGAGTTATGTGATGTCAGGCAAGGAATTATAATTACTGTGTGTTGGACCCTGTGGTTCCTCATCTTCATGAGAAGCCCTTAGTGGATGCTTGGTAGAAGAGCAGAGTCCTCCTTAGATGACTGATACAGATTGTCTTCACTCTGAGAATCACTGGGAGTTACTAATTACAGTATGTGGGATTAATCCTAATGACAGAATGGGAATTAGAGCCTGGAGTATCTACGATGAGCTTAAGGGTCAAAAGTAAGTCCAGGTTCGATGCACGATACTGGATGCTTGGGGCTGGTGCACTGGGATGACCCAGAGGGATGGTATGGGGAGGGAGGAGGGAGGAGGGTTCAGGATGGGGAACACATGTATACCTGTGGCGGATTCATTTTGATATTTGGCAAAACTAATACAATGATGTAAAATTTTAAAATAAAATAAAATTAAAAAAAAAGTATAGTTATAAAATCAAACCATGGCTGAGAATTTAGACATGGTTCAAATAAGAAAATAGGATTTTATCTCCATTGACACAGATTCTATAGATGGATCCAAATAGAAACCGATGGTAAATACACAGATCAGTATTAGAGTTCAAACACAACATAAACTTGCCAGATTAAATTTAAGAAGGGAAACATGCATTTATTCTCTCAGTCAATTAAATTTTTTGAGCATTGCCCAATAGACCCTATTCTAGGCATAGAGAACACAGCAGCAAAAAAATAGACACCTCAGGGAACTTACTTTCTATTGAGGGGAGACGGTGATAGACAATTGGTGAACTATATATAGCACTCCAGATAATATTAGTGATGAAATAAAAGCTGACACTTACACAGTGCTTCCTACAGTCTAGGACTTTAAAACCTGTTACTTAATTTAAGCCTCAAAAGAGTCCTGTGAGAGTGGTAATATTACTCTCCCGTTTTACTCATGAGGAAACTGTAAACACAGAGAAGTTAAGTATGGCTGGAAGTGGTGAACTCGGCTTTGAACTGAGGAAGACTGGCTCCAGAGCACTAAGTCCTATAGAAAAAATAATCAAGAAATAAGAATAAGTGCCAAAAATGTAAGTTCATTTTTAAATAGGCTAGCCAGAAAAGTGTCACGGAGAAGGTAACATTTATGTAAAAACTAGAATAAGGGAACAAGGTAAGGAATATTTAAGAAAGAAAATTATAGTCAGAGAGAAGGGCAAGTGCAAAAGTTGCTGAGGCAGAAATAGGTCTGGTGTGCTCCGGTCAGTTTGGCTGGATCAGAATGAGTAAGTGGAGAGGAGCAGAAGGCGAAATCTGAAGTTACAGAGGGGTCCTGATTAAGTAGGGCTTTAAGTCACTGAAAGGACACTGGCTTCACGCTGACTGGAATGCTGCTGAAGCATTCTGAGGAAAAATGTGACTTGATCTGTCACTGGAATTTAGCATGATCCATCTGGCTTCTTTGTTAGGATTGACTCCAGGGGGCAAAGACAAAAGGAGGTAGACCTTTTAGAAGGCTGTTGCATTAGTTTAGGTGAGTGTTGATGGTGGCATGAACCAAGGTAATAGCAGCAGAGGTGATGAGAGGTGGCCAGGCTCTGGTTTTGTTTCGGTGGTAAGGACAGTAGCAGTGAGGATGTGGTGAGGCGTCAAGGACAGCTCGCAGCGGTTTGTCCTGGGCACCTCTGAGATGGAGTTGCCGTCTACTAAGATGTGGAAGGCTGCAGGATGAGCAGATTTGGGAGACCTTATTGGTATTCCAGTTGGAGAGATGTTAACTGTGAGATGTCTATAGACATCTAAATCAGATCAGATCAGATCAGTCACTCAGTCGTGTTTGACTCTTTGCGAACCCATGAATTGCAGCACGCCAGGCCTCCCTGTCCATCACCAACTCCTGGAGTTCACTGAGACTCATGTCCATCGAGTCAGTGATGCCATCCAGCCATCTCATCCTCTGTCGTCCCCTTCTCCTCTTGCTCCCAATCCCTCCCAGCATCAGAGTCTTTTCCAATGACTCAATTCTTTGCATGAGGTGGCCAAAGTACATCTAAATAGAGATCTTAAATAGGTGGTCAGAAATGCCAGTCGGGAGTTCAGGGTCTGGAGGTCTGGGCTGGAGCTACAAGTTTGAGAGTCAGCAGATGGCCTATGAAGACAGGGAAGTGAAAGAGATCAGCAGGGATAGACAGAGAAGCAAAGAATGAGCTGAGTCTCAAATAACTTGGGGGACCCTGTTTAAAGTCAGAGAGATGAGGGAATACTAGCTAGACTGACAGGGAAGCAGCTGAGAAGTAGGAGCCGGGTCCAGGAGAGAGAGTGGTTGGCTGTGCCCAGTGCTGCTGCTGAGTCTTGTAAGATGAAGTTATGGCATGGGCTCTAGCAAAGTGCAGGTCTTGGATCATCTTGATACAGTTTCGTTGGAATGGTGGGGATGCAATGCCTGATGGACATGGTGTTGAGACAGAATAGGAGGAGAGGAATTGGAGACCATGAGTGATTTAGAATTTTGCTGTAAAAGAACAGCAGAAAAATGAGACAGTGGCTGTACATAGGTTGTAGGGTCCAGAGAGATTCTGTTTTTGTTGTTTAAGATAAAAGAATTTGCATCATGTTTTTTATGCTAATGGTAATGAGTCAGAGAGAAAAATAATGATGGGGGAATGGGAGAATTGCTGGAGCATATGATGTTCTTCGGTCTTCCCTGGTGGCTCAGATGGTAAAGAATCCACTTGCAGTGCAGGAGACCTGGGTTTGATCCCTGGGTCGGGGTAATCCCCTGGAGCAGGGCATGGCAACCCACTCCAGTACTCTTGCCTGGAGAATTTCATGGACAGAGGAGCCTGGTGGGCTACAGTCCTTGGGGTCACAAAGAGTCAGACATGACTGATAATGTTCTTGAGTAGTAAGAGGGATTGGAATCAAGAGCTCGAGTAGGGGAAGGGCCTTAGACGGGCACGTGGAGACTTCATCTTTAGGAAGAAGTAAGGAGGGAAGCCACAGATTTGTGTGGGTGTATTGATGCGGTGGTGGGAGCTTTTGGAAGTTTTTTTCCTAATTGCTTATGTTTTCTGGGTGTAATTGGAAATAAGGTCATGAGCTGAGAGTTTGCAGGAAAAGGAATAATTCCTCAGCTTGGCAGAATAGAGAATGATTCTTGATCCTTTTACTGAGCTTTGTTCATTTTATAGAAGGACGAGGTAACATGCCTCAGAGCAAAGCAGGTTTTCCCTAGGCTTTGGGTCCTAAGAGCCATTGCTGATAGAGAAGGGATTAGAGGTGGTGGTTGTCAACCCTGCTGTGTAGTGAAGTCAGCTCAAAGAAATTTACATGCCAGGGCCCTATCCTTGAGATTCAGAATAAATTGACCTGGAGTGAGTCCCAGAGAGCTGGTGTTTTGTTTTGTTGACTTTTCCAGGTGATTTTGCCAAACAGCAGGATTGAGATCACTGGCCTGGAGCCTTTTCATCATTTTGATAGAGACACATATAGTTTATTCATAGAGAATGGGAATATAGTACCTCGATAATAGCATCATTCCTAAAATAGAGAAATATGTGCAGACACTGTGCTAGAGACATAAGTGTACTTATGATGATATAAAATTACATTAGGTAGAAACTTCAGGTTTTTGCTTTTTAATCAACATTGACAGTTCTCTCAAATAACTCCTAATGCTTTGTTTTTTCCATACTCGTTTCAGTATGGTTTCAACATGGTCATGTCTCACCCACATGCTGTCAACGAGATTGCACTAAGCTTGAACAACAAGAATCCAAGGTAAGCTGGATTCATAATATTCAAATCTTAATCAAACTAGGGACAGCAGACAGCTCGTCAAGAATCAAATTAGAGTTTGGAAACTTTCAAGAGTGACTTTTTGAATTTGGATTGCCAGTAGACTCCTCGGCTAAGTAGAATTTTCTTTTCATCAACATTACAGTTTTACATGTGGTGGAGTTGAGAAACTGGTGACAACTCGGGCCCTTCTCTTCAAGCTTTCATTCCTCTTGAGGCCTGGTTCTCAGCATCCTTGCAAATTTAGCAAAACTTGGTGAAGAGCATGAAGCTGCCAGGTTGTCAGGATTGGATCCAGGAGAGTCTTGATTCAGCCCTAGCCACACCACTTGGTGCTGAAAGCCCACTAAAACTACTACCGCTTGTCCACACTTCATTTGCAACCTTTTCACATGTAACTTTTATTACCAAACCAAACAGAAAACACCACAAAACAAAAATAACTGCATGCAGGTTTCTTTTCATGTTCACTTTCCTATAAAGGCAAGTGCCATATACTATTCATTTCACAGATTACCTCCAAAAGCCTGTCTTCATCAGTTTATTTTAGTTAGTATTATGCCTTTTCTGTTCTAATGCATGTCTAGTTTCACACTGTTACTCCCTTTTATCAGATCTCTGACAAGATTGCACATCTGAAAACTGTTAATTCAGCTAAAAAATGTGATTAGAAGTTACAGCCTTTGTGATTGAAAATGCAGTGCAAACTGTAAATCCTATTTAAATGTTGAATATTATTATTTCATACTTCCCCTTATGAACGCCTTTGCAACTTTGTGCTTGCTTCCTTAAGTTTACTAGAATCCCGAATAGTCATGCTTCTTTGTCTCTCTGTCTGACACTGAGGGAAGTCATTATTCATTTTTCTTAAGACAATTGATACTGTGGATTTTCAGAATGGTCTTTGTTTAGAGGTTGGCAATAGCTTTTATTCCAGAAAAAAGATGAAATACTGAAGTAATCATACTCTGAAGCAATGATGCTGTCCTTGACATTGTGTTTGAAAACTTAGATTGTATCTCTAAGGTTCTCCTTCTAAAAATATTTTAGACGAAGTTTTATTTTCTTGAGTCAGAGAAGATATTCCTGTATTAGCACAGCTGTAAGCCAGCTCCTTTCAGATCCTGTATGGGAAGAAGTAGTTTTGGAAGCTTGCATTATCCTGGGAGACTTGTATGGAGCCACTGCAAATTAGCAGATTTGCAGTGTATTAATAGGACATTGATTTCAGTTGATTTTGAACTTTTTCAGCAAATGTTATTATATCTTTGACTCCAGAACCAGAGAAAATATTTATCCAGTGGGTGATTTTACTGAAAATTCTGTGTTTCCTATCTTCTTTAACTCATTAAAAAATACTTTTTCAGCCATATTACACAGAGTCAGTTGATGATAGAACAGAAAGACTTAATCTTCTCAGAATTAATTTTCATTTATAAGCAACTTGTAATCCTGGGAGTGGGAAATATGCCTTGCAAACTTGCTACCCCAGAGAAAACACATGTGTAGAAGATCGTAAAGGTTTTAAAATGTATGTGTTTTTAATATAACTGTGCCTTAATTAGTAAACGTTTAAAAATATACACTGGCACATAGTTATTATCATATTCATCTTGGAAGGAACAGCTGACTCATCGTTCATTCACTTTCACTGATTTGTGAGTTTTTTCCTTCTTGTTTTGACAGAACAAAAGCCCTTGTCTTAGAGCTGTTGGCGGCCGTTTGTCTTGTCAGAGGCGGGCATGAAATCATTTTATCAGCATTTGACAACTTTAAGGAGGTAGGATATTCTCATCTTAAAAAGTATGTTCACACAAGCACCTTATATTTGGACATCTTTGAACAGAATGATATACCTTTTGTATGTGTGTTATTGAAATAGAATTGACATATAACATAATAGTTTCATGTGTACAACATAGTAATAGTAATTTGATATTTGTATATATTGCAAAATGATCACAGCAATAAGTCTAGTTAACGTCCACCACCATGGTTTACTCTTTATTTATTCTAAGGCCCAAAGATATAATTGTTAATTTTCTCAAATGTCACTCAGGGAGAAGTAACGAACTTAGTCTAAATATCTTAAATGGATGCATTAAGCTTTCTTGGCTGTCCCATTTCCAAGAAGAGTTAAAAACTCTTTGTAGCACTCCTTTTCCTATGGAGAATATGAAATAGCCAAGTCTGAAAACTGGTTTTGTTAAACGTATGTGGTTTTCATTATGGTTGTTACTTGAGCATCCACCTTGTACATTTTATGAGCTCTTTCATCATAGTTACTTTCCTCAAATCATATGTGTGATCCCTGCTTTGCTAGATGCTATGAGGAACTGATCAAATAAATACAGACACTGATTTTTAGCAGTTTGTAATCTTAATCAAGCAGTCCTGTCACATGAAAACAGTAAACCAATGGACATGCATGTTTGAAATGGAAACTAAACTAAATGACTACAAATGAAGAAACAATTACACACAGATAATGTGACACCGGGGATTCTGAACCAAAATATCAAGACATCACAACTGAACTTATAGCCAGTGTCCTTTGGTGGTGGCATGCAGCATTCTATAGCCAAGAAGGGTGCCTGCCAACTCCCATGTATGTGTCTAACATCTGAGGCTACTTTGAGATGGGACATGACAAAAGTAATGGACACTTGGAGCCCCAGGTTATAAAAATAGGAGCATCAGCCAAGGTGTGCCTTTTATCCTGGTAATCCCATCTGATTTCAGATGCTTCTGCTTTAAGACCCAAGCTGGATGAAAAATCCAGATCTCAGAGGGACTTCCAAACTCTCTCTCGTCTTTCCTGGGACCCTCTAGAGTAGAACACAACTATTTGGAGTATTTATTGAGGACCTACTGTGTGCTGGCGGCTTGTCAGATACAACATGAAATTGTTTGGTTCTTACAGACTAGTGTTAATATCTCCATGTCATAGTAGAATAAAATTTCAAATATATCATTTGCCCATGGCCCCATGGTCAGACAAGCAGAAGAGCTGGGGTTAAGATTTGGTGCTCCTGATTTTGAACTTCTGTTTTGGGTGATGTTTGGACCTGGTTGTGTATCAGTATCCTGAGACAGGACCTAGGAGCCCGTGCTCCCGCTCTGCTGCCTTAATTGGATTCTCTACCGCAGCTGACAGGTATACTAATGACTGACACATAATCCTCTTCATGGGCTGGCGAGCTTCAAAGATGCTTCTGTCAACAGGGAGAACAGTCCTCCTGCCTCTTTATTTACATGACCTTCCTCCCCCGCTGTCACTGCCTTTAGATTTTTATATTATCCATTTTGCTAATTCCAGTCATGGACAGAACCTAATACTGTCTTTTTCTGTATTCAGCCTTAGTAGTAAAAAAAAATATCTGGGGTCTAAGAAAATGATGAATAGTAGTGAATCTTTAAATTCATATTCTGGCTTCCAAAACATATAGAGTCTCTTTTTTAAAAAAATAAATTTATTCATTTTAATTGGAGGCTAATTACTCTGCAACACTGTAGTGGCTCTGCCATACATTGACATGAATCGGCCACGGGTGTACATGCGTTTCCCATCCTGAACCCCCTGTCCCACCTCCCTCCCCATTCCATCCCTCTGGGTCATCCCAGTGCACCAGCCCCGAGCACCCTGCCCCATAAAACACACAGAGTCTTGAGAGATAAGAATATGTGAGTGCTTGTCTGTGAATGTTTTTATTATGTCATAAACAGGATGTAAAACTTGTATTTATAAATAAGGAGCTATGTGGGTGGATGGGTCTAAAATGAAAGTAAAACAGCATGTGAAACTAATAGAACTTGAAAATCTTTATCATTAGATCATATCACATGCTGAAAAGTCTTTTCCACGCTGGAAGCACTCATAGTTATCAGTGACCCTTGTCAGTGGGCTTCCTTGGGCTTCCCTGAATAGCTCAGTTGGTAAAGAATCTGCCTGCAATGCAGGAGACCCTGGTTCGATTCCTGGGTTGGGAAGATCCCCTGGAGAAGGGATAGACTACCCACCCCAGTATTCTTGGGCTTCCCTTGTGACTCAGCTGGTAAAGAATCTGCCTGCAATGTAGATATAACTGTTCTAATATTAACAAGCAACTGATTATACTGCAGATCAAATTATGCCTTGAAATTATAATTGTATAGAGTCAGTATTTATTGAAACCAGTAAATCATGAGATGAATGTTAAATTTGTTTTTTCTTAGATAAGGTAGAATGCCTTTCTTACACATAATACAAAAGACTTACAGAATTGAGTTTTAACTATCTGGTATCAGAATTGTATATGGTTTAGCCATTTAGGGCATTATGTGTACTCAGTTGAGAAAAATAAAAAGTAATCCTAAATCTTATAGGTGGTTAGTAGTACAGAGAACTAAGTTTTGACTTTGAATTTGTAGAGCTTTAACTCAGATCTCCCTCATTTCTGTAATTTCTTATGAACGATGGTGGGTGTTTAAATTCTGATGTCTCCTTGGGCCAGCAGTTGCTTCTCAGAGAAAACAAACCATGTCACATGGGAGAGGGGACAAGGACAGGGCTGGTTCTGTGTGTGCTCTTGGCCTGCACTGACCTCAAGCTGTGGTGTTCATGTAGACAGGCCAGGAGAAGGATTATCCTAATAACCAGAAACTGCATTCTTAGGGGTAGGTGAGAAGAGCATCTACTTATTTATCTGTTCAATCTCAGGTTTGAATATTTGTGTTAGTTTATGTTGATCTTTGTTTTAAAAAAATATAATGCCAGCCACAGGTCAGTGTCTTCTGAATTTCTTTTCTCTTTTGCTCCCATCTTTATGTGAGGGGATTTTTTTCCCCCATATATGTCACAGTGAACAGTACATTCTTGAATCATTTTAGCAAAATGTCAGTGAAATCTTGGGTTTAGGGAGGTTTGGGAGGCAGTTGTTCCTGATTAGGAAAAGTTGTCCTTATGGTCTCAGATGCCCAGTGCAGGTAGAATCTTGGTCAATGAGAAATGCCTATTGAGCTATAGCAGAGAGAACACACAGCCAGCCACCAGAATCCTCGGGAGGAGGACCATGGCAGGGTCTTTGCCCTCAAGAAGATTGTTTTTTCATGCTTTTATCTCATTTAGTAAGTGGGATTCCATTCACCTCCTTAAAGAAAAATGAAGGGATTAACCCACCAGTTGAAGACTGGTGGGCTTCAACATCAGATATTGATATCTATTTTTGAAGATAAAGTAACGTGCATTAGAGTGCCAAACCCTCTGGGCTTGGATCACTGTTAGAACGTAGCTGAGCGTACTGCTGCAATGTGGCACCAGATGCTGAGAGGATATTTAAGGACTACACATTTTAAGTATGTAGCACAATTTTTTTCCTCTCTGCTTCTTGAGCCAACAAATCCATTCTCTCCTATTTCACTACCACTAATTAATTCAAACATAAATGAAAAGAAAGTATCTTTTAGCTTTTGACAGATTTTAACATGTGATTACATTAATTTCTCATATTTCAGTTAATATTCAAAATCCCAGCAAGTGTGATTTTCTGTGTTTTTGCAGTGAAATCTTATGGCTTGTCTTACAATATCTGAAGTACGTATTTTAGGAAAATAGCACTTCCAGTTTAATGGTATCTGACAGTGAGAAGGGTTTCCCTGGTGGTTCAGTGGTAAAGAATCCATCTGCTAATGCAAGAGATGCAGGAGAAGTGGGTTTGATCCCTGGGTTGGGAAGATCCCCTGGAGGAGGAAATGGCAATTCACTCCAGTATTCTTGCCTGGGAAATCCCATGGACAGAGGAGCCTGGTGGGCTACAGTCGATGGGATCCCAAAGTCTGACTTGACTAAGCAGGCATGCAAGATGGTGGGAAGGATATTAACCCAAGACCTTGCTTTTAGTGGTTTTGGAGGTTTGGGACTAAGCCTGACATCACTGAGCAAGCACATATATCACCCTAATGTTTATCATAATAAATAAGTTTTAATTACATAATTTTTTTGTAATTACATAACTTTGTAATTACATAAATTACATAAATCTGTAAACATAAGTTTACAGATTGTAAACTTGTGCCAAGTATTTGTGACATGACTGAACCTTTAGTCATCCCTTATGCTCCTTGAATTCTTTTCCCTTAAAAAGTTGTGTTGTTTTTTTTTTTAAGTAAAAGGAGTTAACACATCTGGTTGTGATGTTGAAACATCTCGTGAAAGTTTATGGTCCTGAATTGAGGATCAGGGTGAGAACAAGGAGTCATCTGTTTTTTCTAATTTAGCCACATAGAAGGACAGAGTGCCATCTTCCCTAATTGATGCTTTCTTAGTTACCTAGCAATATATGTTCATTAGCATTTGGTCTACCAGACAGAAGAAAGAATACATTTGACAGTAAAGGTTGCTGTGTTGGTATTTACATTAGTTCAGGGTCTTGTTTACAAGAAGCAAAAACTGAGCCTAGCAGTGTCTAGGCTAAGATTGGACGGATGGGTTGATTGGAAGGATGTCAGGAAATGCACAGAGGTCATAAGGAGCCTGGAGAAACAGGCCTGGAAAATAGGCAGGCATTCCTAAAAGGTAGCTGGACTCAGGCTGCGACCTTGAAGCCTGGACACCATGAACACTGTTTGGGGTTCTGGTCATACTTTTTCTTTTCTCTCAAAGGACATGGGCCACAGCTAGCAACCCACTGGGTCATAAAGCTACACTTACTGGTTAAGGACATCAACTGGCCTCCACTTTGGAGTCAGAACACTATATTTAATCCAGTTTCCCTTAGGAACCTGGAGGTCGCCTACCTAGACCTTGCTCTCCTCAACTTTTCTTAGTCAGCCTATTTCTTTTTGCTATATTCTTTGATATAGCTGAGAAATTGCCTTTAAGAAAGTGTCCCCAAAAGTTGGTCAAAAAAAGTGTGCCGGTTTGGAATCACAAGGAAAAAGTACTAAGGCCTTGCAGACTCTGCAGCAGAATAGCTCACTATGACACTAATAATAAAAATTCTCTGAGGTCTTTGAGCTACCCACTTCCCCAGACTGCTGGAAGGTGCACCTGGAATTCATCAGGATTCCAGATTGATTATAACTGTGTTCTCATCTGCTTCCAAAATGACAACATCTGGCTTTAACAAATAAACCTGAGGACTGAGTTTGGTTATTAAAGGCCCAACGCCTTCCCACTTTGGACCTTCCAGCACAGATAAATGGAGCCTTGTGAAATGAGTCACTTGAGGCTACCAATTCTCTTGGACATAGCACTCTTGGCAGGAGCCATTATTTTTTTCACCTATTGCTAGAAGGCTTGCTAAGTAAGCTGATGTGGTTTAGCTACTGGGCATCTGAAAGCACTTGTGCTACACATGATTATGTTGATTTAAGAAAGCCTGTCAAGTTTTATTTACAGTGGACCCAATTGGGCAGGAAGGAGAACAGACATTTTGGTGTGCTTCCAGCATCCTTCTGAATTTAATCCCATCTAATCTAACCTCTCAAATATTTGAAGGGGGTAGGATTATAAACCCAGCACAAGCCATCCGGATAACTCATTCACTGGTAAAATTCTCAGCATAGAGGGCGGGGTACTTGGTTTTTTCAGTCTCTTCTTGAGTTATAAGCAAAGTAGTCATTCAAATCTCAAACTCTGGGAGTGATAGTTCTAGAGCATGTGTGTATTTCACCCTAGCAGGCCAGAATTAGGTCAGTCTAATTTACCCGGACTCTTCTCCAGCCTGTCCGTCTTCCAAGGATCAGGAAGTAAAGTCACCATGATTGTCTTTTGGACTGTGTGTTCACTGTGGCAGTTGTTACTTGTTTGTAATAAATTACTCCGAACTTAGTCTTCTTAGGCTCATGGATTCTATGTGCCAGGAGGTCAGGCTGGGCATGTCACGGTTAATTGTCTTTGGTCCTTTGCATCTAGGGTCTCATCAGGGAAGATCCGATTGATGAGGCGGGGTTTCACTTGGAGGGTTTCTCGCTCTTATGTCTAGTTTCTGGGCTGTGATGACTCAAAGGCTGAGTCTGTGAGTCAACCAGAGTTGCCTGCATGTGGAACTCCCTGTGGCTGGAGCTTCTTGTGGCCTGACAGCTGGCCTCTAACAGGGAGTGTCCAGGAGGGAGCAGCTGCAGAGCAGGCATTCAGAGAGCCAGAAGTCACAATGTGTCTTTTTAACTTTCCTCTGAAATCATCAGTGTTGCTTTTGCTATGTTCTGTGGGTTACAAGCGAGTCACTAAGGCCAACCCAGATGCTAAGGGGAAGGCAATGACTTGACTTCTTGATGGTGGAGTGTAAGGGTCATAATGCAGAAGAACATGTGGGTGGAAGAGTCTCCTGGGGTCATCTTTGGAAAATACAGTTCACCTTAATAACTTTTTGATAATTTATCCATTTAGCTGTTCCTCTTCTATTTTTTCTTTTTCACCCAGTGTAATACTTGGTTTCTCCTCAGAACCAAAAACTGTGTAAACTTTTTCATTAGAGAGAAAAAGAATGGTTATTACTTTTTTTGGAGGAGAAAGGAGCCCTTTATATAGGGTTTCTGAGCCCATGGTAATGAACTAGTTGTTTGTCTATCATCTCGGTCTTTATTGTGGAGTAAGGAAGTGAAAGCTGGTATCCTGCTGAGAATCAAGGGATGAGTCCTGCTAACTTGTAGGAAAAAAATTATGAGCATTTGTGTGCCCCTATCTGTCAGAAACAATGATAAACATTGGACATAAGAAAATAAGTATGACCATTAAGAGTTCTACCCTTGAGAGGGAGCATCCCAATCCAATTAAGGAAACCAGTATTTCTGTGGTCATCGCTCTAGGCTGTATGAAGGTGAATGCCAGGTGCTTTGCAAAGAGAACAACTAACGAGGAGGAGGAGAAGAAGGACGGAGGGCAGATACGGGCTTTGAGCTTTCAGGGGATGCTTCCTATAGGAAAGGGTGCCTGAGCTGAGTTTAGGATGAATAAGAATTAACCAGGTATATTAATTTCTTGTCACTGTTGTAACAAATTGCCACAAGCTCTAGTGGCTTAAAACAACACAAATTTATTATTTTTGCAGTTCCGTTGTTCGTATCTATATAAAATATAGTCTATAGGGTGGTGTTCTCCTGGGGAATCTATTTCCTTGTCCTTTCGGTTTCCAGAAGTTGCTTCCATTCCTTGGCTCATGGCCCCTTCTCTTCTGGCCTCCTTCCTTTAATGACCATTGTGATTATATTTGGCTCACCCAGATAATCCAGGATAATCTACCCATGTCCATATCCTTGGCTTAATCATATCTTCAAAGTGCATATTTCCTTACACATAAGGTAAATAATCACAGTAATAGGATTAGGACTTAGATATCTTTGTGGCCTACCACACCAGGTAAAAATGTCATTTGATGTGAAGAACGTGGCATCTTCATAAAACTTTAAGGACTTTGTGTGCTGTGTGCTTAGTCACTCAGCCCTGTCCAACTCTTTGTGACCCCATGGACTGTAGCCCACCAGGCTCCTCTGTCCATGTGCATTATCCAGGCAAGAATACTGGAGTGGGTTGCCATGCCCTCCTCCAGGGGATTTTTCCCAACCCAGGGATCAAACCCAGGTCTCCTGCATTGCAGGCTGATTCTTTACCATCTGAGCCCTAGGGAGCCCTCTAGGCCTTTAGTTCACCTTCTATCTCCAGTCCACCTTAAGTCCAGTCTTAGAGAAGGTAGGGTGTGGGAAAAGAACAGGTGGGATAGAAAGTTATGAGCAGATCATGAAAGCAATCCCTCATGACTTACTCCAGAGACTTCCTATTGCCCAGTGGCCTAAGGTCACACAAAGCAGGTGATATATTCCTCACTCTTCTTCAAGCAGTGGATGTTTCAGTTGACTCTCTCAGTAAAGAACTGGCTGTAACATTTAGCTGCAGAAGTCAGGTGGGTGGGCCCAGGGTGAGGTCAGGTTGACAGAGTAGGCTGTGGATGGGGTCTGAATTTTCTTTCAGACACTTTGACATTCATATGTCCAACTCCTTGGGCCTCTTCCTCCATTGACAGTTGTCTGCTCCCCCAGTGGTTGTATTCATTCATTTCTAACATCTTCAGGACTTTCCTGGGATGTGGGCCTGGGAAAGCTTTTTTTTTTTTTTTGAATTAAAAAAAGTACAGGAGATGATGATACCTGGGGCACACAGTGGTAAAGAATCTGCCTACCAATGTAAGAGACTTAGGAGATATGAGTTTGATCCCTGGGTCGGGAAGATCCCCTGGAGGAGGAAATGGCAAACTGCTTCAGTATTCTTGCCTGGAGAATCCCATGGACAGAGGAGCCTGGTGGGCTACAGTCCATGGGGTTGCAGAGAGCTGGACATGACTGAGCCCACATGCACAAGGCAGATTATCATGATTTCTGGTGAGCATTTGTAGAGATGCTTTGCCTCTCAACCCGACTTTAATTAGACCCTTGTCTCTCTCCACAAGACTGAACGCAATTTTGCACAACAGGGATCTTCATCTTCTATTTCACTTGTAGCAACCACTTAAAAAAAAGATAGGCTGTTGCCTCCTTGTTTTTATGCATGTAAAGTGCCGTTTCTTAAACCTGTGCCCTTTGCCAACTGTAAAGCAGTTGGCCTGCATGCCCTGATATTATATTCTAGGAAGGTAATGAAAGATCTTGAGAGAAAGCAGCGAGAGTTGTATATTATTGCTTTAAGGCCCCAGAGAATCTGAAGCAGAGGCTGGCTCAGGGCCCTCCACATGGATGTTTCACTTGGGAGGTGTTTCTTTGACATTGAGATGGTGCTTTGGGTGTGGGTACATAAGGATGGTATGAAACACTCTGCTGTGTGTTGATAATAGAATTGAAGTCACAACCCTCTAACTTTAGCAATATCATCACCAAGTACCATTAGAATGTGGATTTTCAGTTCCTGGTCAGGATTTGGTTGTCATTTTGGCATTTTCTGCAGAGTAACGCTAAAGGATCTTTAACTGTAGGATCTCTTTGGTTTCTTTTTCTATGTGAAGGCTGCTGCTACTAAGTCGCTTCAGTCATGTCCAACTCTGTGTGACCCCATAGACGGCAGCCTACCAGGCTCTGCCGTCCCTGGGATTCTCCAGGCAAGAACAGTGGAGTGGGTTGCCATTTCTTTCTCCAATGCAGGAAAGGGAAAAGTGAAAGTGAAGTCGCTCAGTCGTGTCCAACTCTTCGTGACCCCATGGACTGCAGCCTACCAGGCTCCTCCATCCATGGGGTTTTCCAGGCAAGAGTACTGGAGTGGGGTGCCATCGCCTTCTCTGCTGTGTGAAAGCATTGCCTCCCTATTCTCTCTCTCCCTCGCTCCATCCTGACTTGCATAGTAAGGATATATATTTTTTCAGTCTGTATCTTAGGACTTAAGTATACTTTAGTATTCTACCTTTGGTCTGGCTGTTTTTTAAGCTGTTTTAAATAAGTGGAACTAGAAAGAATTGCTTTTCAATGTCAAACAATTTTGAATTATAGGTTTTTTTAGTTGTTGTTAAATCTAGGCTAAACAGTGGCTACACCAAGACATAGGACCACATGAACCATCTTACTAAATAAGCTTGTAGATCCAAATAGAGCTGTTAAAATAATTATGAAAGTGTTTGTAAAAAAAAGATTTGTTAACTAGGAAAAGACAAATCATATTTATGTATCTGTGTGTATATATGTTGTATGTATGTACATGTATTATGAGTAACAGTAGAAAGATTATTTAGCATAGTAATTAGTGATGTATGTGTGCTTAGTCATGTCCAACTCTTTGTGACCCCGTGGACTGTAGCCTGCCAGGCTCCTCTGACCATGGGGATTCTCCAGGCAAGAATACTGGACTGGGTTGCCATGTCCTCCTCCAGGGGATCTTCCTGACCCAGGGATCAAACTCGTGCTTCTTTTGCCTTTTGCATTGGCAGGCAGATTCTTTACCACTGCACTGCCACCTGGGAAGCCCATTTATGCATAGTAGTAAGCCCTAAAGAGAAGCCAGTGAAAGAGTTTGGAGTAGCAGTGTTGCTTTCAATTTGCCTGTATGTTTATTTCTACTGCTTGTAATGTTTGAGAGGTAACATTTTGACTCATGTAGCTAAATGTCCCTGTTGTGCAGAGTGGGATTTTCCCTTTCCATTTGGCTTCCTCGTCAGAAAACGAAGATCATGGCATCCGGTCCCATCACTTCATGGGAAATAGATGGGGAAACAGTGGAAACAGTGTCAGACTTTATTTTTTTGGGCTCCAAATCACTGCAGATGGTAACTGCAGCCATGAAATTAAAAGATACTTACTCCTTGGAAGGAAAGTTATGACCAACCTAGATAGCATATTCAAAAGCAGAAACATTACTTTGCCAACAAAGGTCCATCTAGTCAAGGCTATGGTTTTTCCTGTGGTCATGTATGGATGTGAGAGTTGGACTGTGAAGAAGGCTGGGTGCCGAAGAATTGATGCTTTTGAACTGTGGTGATGGAGAAGACTCTTGAGAGTTCCTTGGACTGCAAGGAGATCTAACCAGTCCATTCTAAAGGAGATCAGCCCTGGGTGTTCTTTGGAAGGAATGATGCTAAAGCTGAAACTCCAGTACTTTGGCCACCTCATGCAAAGAGTTGACTCATTGGAAAAGACTCTGATGCTGGGAGGGATTGGGGGCAGGAGGAGAAGGGGACAACAGAGGATGAGATGGCTGGATGGCATCACTGACTCGATGGACATGAGTCTCAGTAAACTCCGGGAGTTGGTGATGGACAGGGAGGCCTGGCGTGCTGCAATTCATGGGGTCGCAAAGAGTCGGACACGACTGAGTGACTGAACTGAACTGAACTGAACTGTCCTTTCTAAAGATGCTCAGTTGTCTTTTGTGTAACATCTCTCCAAAAATAAAGGCATGGATCATTGCCACTTTTTTTTCCAGGACTGGTAAGGCAGAATTCTTTGGAAGTTCTAGGGAATTGTTGAGCAAAATTCTTAGCAGAGAAAAAACACTGTTGTAAGATCAGGAGAGTGTGACAGAAAATAAAAGCATGATTTTTGTACCACAAAATTTCCATTGCTTTGAAAAAGACAGGACTGACTTTAATAGATACTTAGTTAAGGACCAAATGTGGGCTAAAATTAGCTATAACTCAAAACTTTTTCAGTTGTGTTTATATTTAAATTTTTATTCCCTTTTATAATTTAAGCTAAAGTTTTAGTTCTTTTTGCCAATGAATATGCTGATTGACCTTGACTCCCTTTCTGAGTGAAGTTCAAATTTCATTTGAAATTTAAATAATTCTAAAACATGAGCTTGTTTTTTTATCTGGGCTCCAAAGTCAGTACAGAAGGGTTTTGTTTTGGTTTGTTTTAAATTAACAAACAATCATCTTCAGAAAGAAAACATGAGTTGTGTTCATGAAAGTGTTGCATTTTATTCCATGTTTTAAATCTTACCTAGTATATTAGTTTGGAGAAGGCAATGGCACCCCACTCCAGTATCTTGCCTGGAAAATCCCATGGGCGGAGGAGCCTGGTAGGCTGCAGTCCATGGGGTCGCTAGAGTTGGACACAACTGAGCGACTTCACTTTCACTTTTCCCTTTCCTGCATTGGAGAAGGAAATGGCAACCCACTCCACTGTTCTTGCCTGGAGAATCCCAGGGACTCGGGAGCCTGGTTGGCTGCTGTCTATGGGGTTGCACAGAGTTGGACACGACTGAAGCAACTTAGCAGCAGCAGCAGCAGTATATTAGTTAAGTGTTTTATAAAGGCATATGCACGTACAGAAATAGTAAAGCTACGTTTATTTGCTGAGTGCTGACAGGCTAGCATATATTACTCTAATTATAATCTCTACCCAGTGAATTAGGAATAAGCAAAGAGGGGTTCAGAGTAAATAGGCCAACTGACATACTTTAGTAACTGGCAAGCTTGGCATTTTTATACAGATCCATTGAACTTGTAGTGTTACATAACATATTGTCAAGGCTCATAGTGTTATATAACATATTGTCACATATCAAACACCTTATACACAAATTGATACATACCTTCAATCTTCTACCAAAAGGCAAACTTAATCAAACAGTATTGATTGGGTAGATTATTGGAATGTTTGAAGTTTTTCGTAAAACCCAAGGTAGAGATTCCCTGGTGGTCCTGTGGCTAAGAATCTGCCTTGCATTGCAGGGGATGCAGTTTCGACCCCTGGTCAGGCAACTAAGATGCCACAACTAAGACTCGATGCAGACAAATAAATACATAAATATTAAAAAAAAAAAAAAAAACCAGGATAATCTGAGCTGTTTGTATGGAGCCCAAAGAGAGGCGTGAAGTCTTGTGCGCAATTACAAAGGAAGAGACTTGATTTAGTCAGTGGAGGCAACTCTGGGAGCAGAGAGAGAGATGAGCAGCATAAAGTCTGTCCTGGAGGTAATATGTGTCAGAATAAATGTGCTAGTTGACAAGAAAAAAATATCTGACTGGGGCCCATGTTACAGAGTATAAAGCATGACAGGAGGCAATCACAATTAAGGTTCTGATGAATACTGGAGGTTCAGAAAATCTTCACTATGATGAAAAAAGAAATCTCAACTGGAAGACAGATGTAAGTAGGAGGGAAAAAGAAAATGGAAAGGGAAGCAACAGTACTTTATAGTTTTAAAGTGCTTTTATATTAACTCTATTTGATTTTGTGGAAACCTAAAAAGGCATTTTATGTAATCCTGATATATCTTAAAAATTATCAATCTCTGCATAAAAAACAGAGGGCAGAGACGCTAGAGTTTGGAAGACAGGCAGGTCAGACATTAAATGACTGGGCCCTGAACCAAATTTGTAGTCATGACAGTGGGTATGAAGCCATAAAATCGAGGAAAAGTTGACAAGAGACAGCGTGATCCTCTGAATTGGGGATGGACATAAGTTGGAAAATAAGAATCTATTCTAACAGCATAAATTTAATTAAGAAGGAAGCACAGCCACAGCGAACAAATAAGAGCTGGGATTTTTTTTTTTTTAGGTGAAGAAAATTGTCTTTTTAAGTTAATTTTTTTAGTGATGGTAAAATGTCCAAGATCAGATTCTTAGTTCTGCACTGAAGATAATGAATGAGAGAACACGCTTTAACAGAGGTGACTGGGAATTGTGTGTGTGTGTTTTCCAAGTAGAGAATAGGATTATACTAAAGAAGTTGAACTCCGCAAAGGCACCAAGCTAGAATGAGCTACAGGGATTCTCAGAAGAAGCCAACACTTGACACAAGGGTAGGCAAGAAGGAAGAGGATCCCTGGTGAGTCTGGTATATTGTGTGCAAGTCTTGCTTTAGGTGACAAGTTAGTCACATTGTCTCTATATCCCTTCCAGTTCTACCATTTTATGATTCTATATACAATTCTAGAATCATAAAATTCTAGAATTTTATATAGAATATATATTCTATATAAAAATATATAGTGCTTCTTTGACTACAGATATTAAAAGAAGACACCTAGATAATGATAGCTACAAGAATTTATGAACACAAGCAACAAGTAACGTGTCCTAGGCTAGTTGATAAGATAGTGACAGTCTTAGGATAGAAATATTTATAAGTTATGGTGATTTTAGCCTACATTGTGGTTTTAGTCTCTAGTTCCCTTTATGACTGCCTGGAAATGGCTGCATCAGTCTCTAAACCCAGAAAGTGAAAGTGTTAGTCGCTTAGTCATGTCTGACTCTTTGTGACTCCATGGACTATTGCCCGCCATGCTCCTCTGTCCAGGGATTTTTCCAGGCAAGAATACTGTAGTGGGTTGCCATTCCCTTCTCCAGGGAATCTTTCCAACCCAGGGGTTGAACCTGTGTCTCCTGTATTGCAGGCAGATTCTTTACCATCTGAACCACCAGGGAAGCCCCTGTAAACCCAGATCTCACTTAAAAATCTAAAGGAGCTTACTGCTTCTCTAAGCAGCAGGTGAGCTGAGTTTGTGGACATGCTGTGGGTGCCTGCCCCTAGGAACATCCCGTCTGTGAAAGCTGAAAGCATCCTGGCTTGGGCAGTGTTTGAAAGCCTGGGCTTCGGAGTCACGGTTTAGGCTCTGTAGCTCTGGCTCATGTAGATCCATAGCCACTTTTTACTCCTTTCACCACAATGATGCATGTGGCTCCTGCCCAGCTCTTTATACTATGTATCGATCTGCCAGGATTATATAGTCACACTGGGTTTTCATTCAGACATTGGACTGAAACATGCTCAGAAGAGGAAGGTGGCTCAGTGGTTCCTGATGGTGATCCAGCAACCACTGCCACTCTCCTTTCCTCATAAAGTTGAGCTCTCAGACAGAGTCTCCCCATCAGCTGTGCGTCACTGCAAAGTGGAAGTGGCCAATCACAGTAACATGAGCTGTAGCTCTGTTTTGTTTCAGCAGTTTGGTTTTGGCCATGGAAAAATGAGGGTTCCTTCCATACTAGTACATGTACCAGCAATCCATGTGGTAGCCCAGATTAGCTGGTATGCTGCTAAGGACCACACTGAATTTTCCATGTGGAAGTGGCTTCCAGGAATAGGTGTAAAACTAGGGAAGAGTATATTCTGTGTAGTAGGTAGCAAGGACATGTTTAGTGCTTTGGTAGAAAGTAATCTTTTGGTTCCTTGCCTGTTTGTTCTTGATGGTTTGATATTACAGCATGTCAGGCATTCCAGGACAAATTTGTCTAATTAGGCAGACTGTCTGAGTCTGATTCTCCCTGAACTTGGGGAACATATGTCCTCATAGACTATGCAGGAGAAAACTGTTTCTGTATTTCTCTCATATTCTTGCTTGGAATCTAACATTGACTTGCTTTGAGAAGAAAAACCTAGTCTTCTAATGAGCCTCCATATGACACCCCAGAGACATCCAGAGAACAGTAAGGGATTGCTTCAGTGTAACCTGCTAAATGCCAGGGATTATACCTTGCCTCGTTAACCATAAAAACTGAAGGGAAGTCTTTTCTTTTTCTACCTCGTAAACTAATGGAGGGCTCTTTTCTGCATAGAAGACCCTATCCTGTCTCTGAATGGTTTCACTTATCTTCATGGAGAGATGGCATATGGGTTGTTCTTTATATGGTGTGGTTGATTCCCATATGTTAATATGCAGCAAAAGTGCTTTATGTAGGGTTCTTATTTCCTCATATAGAATATTAAAAAAGTGTCTATTCAGGGGTTGAGACTTAATAAAATTAATACTTTTTATTGCATTATCAGCTTCCCTGGTGGCTCAGATGGCTGAGCCATCTAAGTGGCTTCCCTGGTGGCTCCTGCCTGCAATACGGGAGACGAGGGTTCGATCCCTGGATCTGGAAGATCCCCTGGAGAAGGAAATGGCGTCCCACTCCAGTATTCTTGTCTGGGAAATCCAATGGACAGAGGAGCCTGGCAGACTATATAGTCCATAGGGTCACAGAGAGTCAGACACGACTGAACGACTTCACTTTAAAACTTAATTGCATTATCAAGGATATTCTTAAGTGAAACTGTATTAAAAACAAAACAAAACTGAGAGTGCATGGCTGTGGTGAATACAATGATTGCTCATATAATTTGTTGCCACTGCCTTGATTTGTATAAGTCACCAGTAGTTTCATTCATCTCTCATTGCTTTTGTACCACCAGTGCAAATGTTAATTCTGTGAAAAAGATAAGTAGCATCTTAGTATTATTACACAAATAGTTTTGATCTCACAAACCCTGGAATAGGGCCTCAGGAGCCCTCAGTGTTCAAAGACCCCACTTTAAGAACTGCTGCCCACATCTGTAATCTCCTGTCATCTTTGACTTGGTGGATGTGGTGACCAGAGGCTAAAGCAGGGTCTTCCTGATGAAGACCCAGAATTGGGGCAGAGCACAGAAGAAAGTAGAAGAGACCGTGAAATGAGAGTGAGGTAGGTAGGAGCAGCGGATAAACTTCAGGCATTTGCCTATTTGTGGACTGAGGTCTTTGATCTAGCAAGCAAAGAGTCGTCGTCTTCGAGGCCTCTGAGTTCTTAGCACATCTTTGTTTGATTTAATTTGATTTGTTGTGACTCATGCAAGAGGATAGCATGGGTTGGCGTCTGCCTCCTAAGCAGGTCCCAAGGTCTGTGGTGGGCACGTCGCAGGATTGACACAGCTCCTGCCACGTGCTGTTGCTGTGGTTCAGTGAACATGTGGTGACCTCTGGACGTGTGTCATTGTGCCCCTCTCGTTCCCCCCGCCCACCTCACTTGACCAAACTGTGTATATGTTCAAAGAGCAAAGTTGAGAGGGAAAATGAGTGGGATAAAGCATAGAGTTAGACTTTTCTCTACTATTGAGGGACCTAACTGGCAAGTTGTCTCACAAATGACTAGAGGCCTTTGCCGTTTGCCATTTTTAAAAAACCCATCATTTTAAACAACTGGAAGGTATTTTGGTTTTCCTGTGGGAATAGAAGCCTTGAAAGAATCCGTATCATTACTGATGACCAAGAGATGTGAGTCTTGCAAGTGAAACCAGAGAATTTCAAGTCCGACCTTAGAAATATTCCTGAAAGATGTCATTGATGAGGAATTGTATGGTGGAGCCTCACTCTCTAGAATTTAATGAAGGCCATCTTTTTTTTAAGAGGAACGATAAAAATGCATTTCTCATTTAAGGTGTGGTGTGTCAACAAGTCGTCCTCTGGGGATTTTACTAGCCCTTTGCTTCTATGTTAGGATTCTTTGTTCAGTACTGCAACATATGTGCATGGGAAGTGAAACAGTCATCTGGATGCTTTGTCTGCCTGGTGCCAAACATCTGGGTATTTGGAAACATCTGGAAAAGTGACTGAAGTTTTCACGAGGGTGTTCAGCATTATATGGATGAAACCTCTGGTTCATAATCAGACATCTGCCAGCCCAAGGTTGATTATAAATGTTTCATTAATTTATGAGGAAGGAAGTTTGGGTCAATTGTAGAATACACTGTTGTTTGGCTTTCATTCGTTTTTCCTGCAGTGGGGTGATATTGGGTTGTTTCATTTCAGAACGTTTCAGTCTGATGAACATTTCCGCTTTTAAATCCCAAGGAGAGGGGAGAGCCAGCAGCAGGTCAGAGTGGTCGGCTGCTGTCACGGCAGCCGTTAGGTGTCTGTGTTTGAAATGTCTGGTCACCTCAGGGAAGAGATACTAGACGCTCACAACCACAGAACACCCCAGAAAAGTGGTTTTGTTGGGTCACCATGGTGTCAGTAATCATGCTCTCAACAGAGAGTAAGAGATGCTTTCTCCTAGGTCTAACCAGGCATTAACTGTTTACTTCATGTGACCCCGAGAAGAAAACGAAACTTTTGTTCCTGGGCAGGCCCTGTCTGAGAGGGGTAGTCTAACTGTCATAGTAGCCTGTGCTTTTAAAACAGTGCCTTTCTGTGGGGAGCCCTGCAGATCACAGGGGCCTATTGTGAGAAGAGAAAAAGAAAGCATTGAGGCAGGCACCAGGCAACAGAGCAAGGTGGAAACACTTAAGCGAGAGGCCTTTAATTTTTATCCAAGTAACCTAGAAGCATGTTTTATACCCACCTCGTAAGTCAGGCCGCAGTCTGGCTGTAGACTTGGCGTGGTTCCCTGGGAGCTCTTGCTGGGGGAAACCAAAGATAGTCTCTGACCTTGAGGGGGACGCAGAGATGGCTGAAGGCTGGCAGTCTGTTGTTCATTGCAACATCTGGCTAGTGAGATAATATTCTTCATTCCAAAGCTTTTGTAAAACTATCTTTTCTCCACGATTAGCTTTTAGGGAAATCACCCCCTAAACTCTGCCCACCCTTAGAGATGCTTTAAGCCTCTGCCTCTTTTGCATCCAGGGCCTCTGGTTTATCTAAATGATCTGGGACATGCTTCAGAAATGTCCTGCACAGATGTTGGAGGACAGGGTTAAGTTGTTTTTTGGCAGGGGCTATGCTTTTGCTTCAAAGGTGAAATGGATCTGGCTTGTCTCGGGTGTGGCCATTTGTGTCTGGTCAGGGCAGGATTTATCCACTTCATAAGCAGAGTGAGCCAGATGCCATGAGATGGTGCTTTGGCCTTCAAGCTTGGTACTTGGGGGCCTGCAGAGCTGAGAGCGTCTCTCTAAAGTTGGTTTGTGTAGAGTTTCCAGGCCAGTCAGCTTGGGAATATCATGTTCTATGGCCATGGCTAGATTAGTTTTAGAGCTTCAAGATACTGAGTGGGAGAATTTTTTTTCCAACTTTTATTAGCAATGAAAACTTTCAATGAAACATTTTCCCCCTGGAATAAATCTTACCAGGCAACACAGTATAATACAGAATTAATAAACGAGGATGGAAGTCCCGGGAACTTCACTTGTGCTCTCTTCCTGTCCCTGACGGGCCCATCCCTGGGTGCGTTCCCCTCGCGCTGCCGGTTGTCTGTGTGCTCGATGGTGTCCAGCTCTTTTGAGAGCCCATGGAGGTAGCCCACCAGGCTCCTCTGTTCATGGGATTTTCCAGGCAGGCATACTAGAGTCCGCCATTTCCTCCTCCAGGGGATCTTCCTGACCCAGGGATTGAACCTGTGTCTCCTGCATTGGCAGGTGGATTCTTTACCACTGAGCCATCCGGGAAGCCCAAAGTGGGAGATGCATCCCTGGGTGGGCATCACTGTAACCTTTCATGCTTCCTAAAAAAAGGATTTGACAACCAACAATATAATCTAACGCTCTTAAAACAATGGATGTGATAAACCAAATTCCAGGGAGGATCATGGAATTGTCCAGGCTCATGGTAGCTTAGAAATGGTACTGACTTATAACCTAGGTTTTATGGTCTGACTCTTTGCGACCCCGTGGACTGTAGCCTACCAGGCTCCTCTGTCCATGGAATTTTCTAGGCAAGAGTACTGAAGTGGGTTGCCATGTCTTTCTCCAGCGGATGTCCCGACCAGACTCCAGGGATCAAACCCGGGTCTCCCGCATTGCAGGCAGATGATTTACCATCTGAGCCACCAGGAAAGCCCTGTTTAATACTCCACAGACCTATTTCTCGTGTCCTATCACCCTCACCAGTGCTAGAGCTGAAAGGTGCAAAGAGGGCTGCTGTGTTAGGCAGGACCCCACAGGGATGGGTAGGTGGTGCCTGTGTTCACAGTCAAGGCTGGGGTTGATCCCAGCCTGAGTGCTTTCTCCTTACACAGTGTTAATCAGGGTCAGTGAATTTATTCACATGGGACTGATTTATAAATAACTTATACATGAAGATGCCTCTTAAGTATACAGCAGAGTATGTGCTTTTCCAGAGTGTATACTGTTTTTCTGCCTTGTTGACTTCTTATCTGGCAGCCCTGGCTGTAGAAGTCTAATTCCTGATGGAATAGGCTTCTTTCCATCTCTGCTTTCTATGCCTGTGTCTCTTAAATTCACTTCCTACCCTCCCTAATCTGGTGGCTGTGTGTTATCGGTGGAAGGTGTCAAAGTTAGTGGGGAAATGAGAAATACCAGTGAATAGAAAAGTCAAGAAATGACAAGTTTCAGTTGTAATAGTACAACTGTTTTACTTGGAAGTTTTCAGATTGTCTGGTCTTTGTTGGCAGATGGAAGTTATATGCAGCAGTTTATAATGTGCAATAATATATACATGCAAACATGCGCCTGGCTGTCCTGTACATTTTGATGAAGCCCTTGAGAGCATCCTCATGAAGGCTGTTGTAGATTTGGAAAATAACTGGGGATCAGTGTTTCGTTCCTTTCATCCTCACCAGTTTTCTAAGTGAGGCCAGTTTCAAAGGAGAGAAGAGGCATGTTTAGCCACGATGATCTTATTTGAACCAAGTTTGCGGGGGTGGTCCAGATGTGAGCTGTAGGAGCTACGACAACTTTCCTTTGATGTGGAACACGACTTTTACCAACCTTCCCCAAACATGTCTTCCCATTTCCTGTGGGATTGTAGTATACTCTGATTTAATGATTGCTAAAGTAACATAGAAACAAATGTGAATCTGGTTTGCACGCTTCCTTTTATTTCCAGCAGGAACGAAGGGGTCCTCTAGAATCCTTTCTGTTCCTGTGGAACATGTCAGAAAGTACCACCCTGAATTCATTAGCTGAGATTGACAGCAGAGCAGTGTAGCTAAACCTTTACAGAGAGTGACTTGGTGGGGCTGATAAGAGGAGCCCTTCTAGTTCTTACAGTGGGTGAGGAGAGTGGTCAATCTTTCATGGTTTCTCCAAGCTGGCATCTATGTTGACAATGTGTCGTTTGGTGCAGTTGGATCCTTTGCACCCAGTTCCAAGGAGCTGTAAGTTGGAAGACATTTAAGTCTATTATTTTTAAAGATTAAAGGTATTTAATACGTTTGTTTCATAACACATGTTCTCAGCATGGATTTGTCTGTTGACAGAATGAGGAATTTCTAAAGAAAGGCATATAATCAAGGCTTCTCTTAATATCTATTTCAGTCCAGTCTACCAGTCTAGTACAATGACTTTTCAGATCTTTATTCAGCTGAAAGTTAATATAATATTTCTTGTTCTGAAGTTGATCCCATATCTTTTTATTAACAATCTGAGTAGCTTTGCTGCCCACATGTGCTTTCCTCAGCTGTGTAAAATCCACTTTCTAAATGCCCTGGACACAATCTGATTATTTGGGAGTTGGCCTATTATTCATTGTATCCATGCAGGGACAGTGGGCCAATCCCTGCTTCATTCCTGTGATACCCAGTTATAGTAATTGTGTTTCTTTTATGTGTAGTTAAATTGGAAGTTGAATGAGTTGTGGAGTTAATGATGTAGCTGTCCAGTTTACAATTGGGAGTAAAAAAGAGTGAAAGTGAAGTCGCTCAGTCGTGTCCGACTCTTTGCGACCCCAAGGACTGTAGCCTACCAGGCTCCTCTGTCCATGGGATTTTCCAGGTAATAGTACTGGAGTGGATTGCCATTTCCTTCTCTAGGGGATCTTCCTGACCCAGGGATCAAACCCGGGTCTCCCACATTGTAGACAGATGCTTAACCGTCTGAGCCACCAAAAAAGGATGAGGCTTTAATCACCTGCTCTAATACTGGATAAGCCAGTGGTTCCCAATTGCTGGTCCAACAGTTATGAGTCCTTTTTAAAGACACAGATTCCTAGTTCAGTCCATGGAGATTCTCATTCAGTGTGTCCTGGTGTAGACCCTAGGAATCATCCATTTTCAGAAATTCCATGGGAGATTGTGGTGCATGGATAATTGAGTGCATGCCCGATGTAATGATTGTGCTTCTTAATGATAACATTTTCCATCTCTGTTGGTGGCCTCAGATGATTCTGAAATGCTTTTTCTATCATCTTAAATGGAATATATTTATCTGAACATTCTGGGCTGTGTGAGAGCAGGAACATCAGGCTGGCAGTTGGAAACCTGGTTCTTGCCTCGGTGTGGATGTTTTATCAAGCTGGAGATATTTGGTCTGTTTAGGTGTCAGTCTCATTCACAAATTGAGGGCAGCAGGTTCCCCAAGGTACTTTCCAGATTTCTGACATTCTTTGATTTGGAAGATTTTGCCCTCCTAGGAATTGTCTTCATCATCACTCTTCACTGAAGTTGCTGCCTCTCCTGGTTCAGTGAGTGCTGAGCTGCTCAACAGAGCATTGATCACACCTGCTTCTCAGGAAAGCTGGCAGGTGTCCCCACATCCTGAACCACCTTTCTTCCTTTCTTCTGTCACTGCATGTTACTGAGTCCAAGTTTGCTCTGCTCACCACACGATAGGCTAATGAATCCAAGAGATGAGGCATTGCAGCAAGGAATACGACTTTATTCAGAAAGCCGGCTGACCAAGAAGATGGCAGACTAATGTCTCAGCATAACCAACTTGTTGGGGTCTGGATGCCAGGTTCTTTTATGGATCAGAGATGGGGAGGGAGGTGAGCAAACAAAGTAAACAGCCATTAATCTTGAGGGTATCTCCTAGAATGGCAGCCTCAGGCAGGGGGATGTGTTAGTTCCTTCCTTCCTCCCATCTACAGGTGGACAGGGTTCTGAACAAAGGCACTTTAACAGTCAGGCAGAAAGGCAGGATTCTCTAAGGCAGGCCATTGTGTATGGTTATAACAAAAGCAATGGAGACCAAGTCAAAGAAATAGTTCCAGCGTGGAGTCAGAGTGGACTTCTCCCTGCAACATATCCACCTCCCAAAACAGATGAAAGTAAACTGTCCTGCTGGGAAGCAGGTTCTTATGTTGAGGTTTCTCTTAATGAAAATTCAAGTTGTAAGGCTGACTTTTTCTATACCAAGTCTTGCAAGTTTTTACCAACTGGGCTTTCTTTGCAGGCTAGGAACACTTGTGTCTTTGAGCACAGGATGTGACTGATGTCCTGGTCTAGGGAGCTGATCCTGCACTTCCATATCCCCTTCAATAAGCCTTAGTTTCCCAGAACTTGTGGCATATGCTCTAGAGAGTCTGGTGGGCCCCAGGGCAGAATGTGACTTCTTTTAAATCTCTGGTTCTCAGCCTTTGGAGAGCATCAGAATGGTCTGTAGTACTTTTCAAATGTACCCACCCAAGTCACGCCAGCCTTGCCTGGGCCTCCTGACGCGGGCTTTCTAGGGTGGGAATGGACACACATGTATGTCTTTTAAAGGTTTCACTTTAAACTCTCCCTTCTGGAGCCTGCTTCTCTTCATTCTGACCCAGCCCATGCACTGTTCCTCTGTCTTCTGTAATTATTTTTTGTTAAAGTGGGTGTAGATAAATGGGGAGTTATCATTGGAATATAGTAAACTGTGGTCTAGTCTATTGAGAAAATTAACTCACTATGAGAATAGAAGTTTTTCAGAGGGGAGGGAGTCTACTGAGTGTTCCTAGCACACAGTTAAGGCACAGGAACCACTAGTAAAGATTAACCCTTGTCCCTGTTTACAGAGGTCTGAAAGGTTCTTGTTTTATTGTAAAACATCATGGAGAGCAATAGTAGATCATTCACTGTTTCATTAAGAATATTTTAACATAATATCTTGTTTATCCTCTTTTCAGTGCAATTCAGCAAATATTGAGAATTTACAACATTCTTAGCACTGTTCTAGATGCTGAGGATAGAGTAGGGAGCACAACATAAAATTCCTGCCTTCACTGGACACACTCTTCACCAAAGTGTGTGTGTGTGGGTGTGGGTGTGTGTGTGTACATGTGTCAAATTTAACATGACAGAATTAAATGGGTGCATTATAGCATTATGAAATGTCATTTTAGGAGAAATCTTTAGGATTGGCCTGATTATTTCTAAGATCACAAAGGGAATCAGAAAACTAAGCATGTGAAACCTGAATTAAATTCACAAAATATTAATACCAAAGACTGTCTTACTGTCAACAAGGAACCCATGGGTGTTCAGGTTGTGATTTTCTGAAAGTGTAAGGAAATAAACTAGTGGATTTAGTACTTTGCTCCAAAAACAAAAAGGCAGACAAAGACACTGAAAGAGTTAAAGCTCATCTTTTGATTTTGGGCACAAGTCTCTGGGTTGTTGTCATTTGGTACAAATCTTTCTTTGACTGTGTTTTTAGCTCCATGTTTTTAATTCCCTGTATATGTAGAATACCTTGGGACTTTGGAGTTCACAGTATTTTATCTGCTTATTTCACCTGTTCAGCAGAAGCATTCATTTGAGCTGAATGCATGTATTTCAGGCCTCTGGAGTGCTGCTTCGCAAATGACTGCAAAATTCTGTCCTCATCTTGAAGGAATTAGATAGCTTCCCAAAATTTTATGTTATAGTTTATGCTTAAAATTATTATGACAGAAATAAAACCAATATTGTAAAGAAATCATCAATCAATTAAAAATAAATAAAAATAATTATTAGGCATGTTAGACATGATATACACATTTTGAATCTGCTTCTCAATGAATTTAAATACAAAATTATGAAAAATATGTTAGCATGTCTGTTTCAAAAGCACTTTTGTAAAAAGGAAAAGTGTGGTCATTTTTTTAAAAACCATAACCAACATTCTGGGATTGTGAATGCCAGCTAAAAAGATGGGTGCAACAAAAAAAGTGACCAGTGAAAGAAGAGCACATTTGGTTTGGATTTTAAGCCATGAAGAGAACATGTAAGAGAAACGGAGGATGAGCTTTGGTGCTGGCTCATGTTGCTGCTTGTGCATTAAAACAGGAGAGAAGTAAATAGCGTGTGAGAGGGGGGGATAAAATAGATGTTCTGGAAATAATTATTAGTGCTAAAATTTCTGCATCTGATTTCGGAGTGCTCACGTTTGGAATTTCACATGCACAATGATAATGTGTGTTTCAGGTTTGTGGAGAAAAACAACGCTTTGAGAAGCTGATGGAACATTTCAGGAATGAGGACAATAACATAGATTTTATGGTGAGTTATTTCAGTACTACATTCAATAAAGCCAACTCAGATTTAGCAGTTATTTCTTAAATCCACTTACATTTATATATTATATATATGTATGTATTATAATGTTACAAAGGATAGGAAACAGTTTTATACGCTATAGATTCAAATTTGACTTGCTGTCTTCATCCGTATTTGACCTTTATGGCATTTCTCTCCAGGTTTTTTTTTTTTTTTCTATCATAAAGGCCAAAAGTATTTATTGGTTACAGTGCTTTTGTTGACCCTTGAACAATGCAGGGGCTTGGGGGCTCCAACTCTCCCCACAGTGGGAAAACCTCTTGTTAACTTACAGTGGTTATGTGGTTACTCTGGTTACGTGGTTTCACATCTGCAGGTTCAATCAACTGTGGGTCACGTAGTACCTAGTCTTCGTTATTGAAAAAAATTTGACCTGCACAGTTCAAACGCATCTTGTTCAAGAATCAACTGTGTTTATAGCATAAAGGGGGAAGCCATGCATTTGTGAAAAGAAAGTTAACAGTTGGCGCAAATGCCTGCAGGAGCCAGCTTGAGCAGTCAATGGTGGTGATGGTTTAGTCACTAAGTTATGTCCGACTCTTGTGACCCCATGGACTGTAGCCCACCAGGCTCCTCTGTCCATGGGATTTTCCAGGCAAGAATACTGCAGTGGATTGCCATTTCCTTCTCCATGGGATTTTCCCCACCCAGGGATTGAACCCAGGTCTCCTGCCCTGCAGGGAGAGTCTTTACCGACTGAGCTACCAGGGAAGCCCTGAGAAGTCAATAGTGCTGCATAAGAATCCTTAAAGTAGAAACTAGGAGTGTTGGACCATTGTGCCTTTTGCAGACCCCATCCAGTGGCCTTCTCCAGACTGCTCTCCAAGACTGAAGTGCTTTGATTTGTAGGCCTGGTAGTATATATCCCCAAATGAACACACAGCAGTGATTTTGTGTTTTCCTCCCTTGATTACCAGCTCTAGTAATTCTTCGAGGGTGCAATGGTATTGCACCTCTCCTTAGCGGGGTAAATCGCTTGTAAGAACATGTGATTCAGCATCATAACTGTCTTCCTCAGGGACAAAAAGCAAAAGATTCTGAGCACCTCTGAATCTGTGTACCTAAGTCTTAATCCTGGACTGAAAGTAGACTCCACTGTAGAGGATTTCCAGAGCCAGGTTACCCCCGAGTATACCCAGGTCTGCTTTCTTTGACCCAGTCTATTTGACCTCAGGATCTTCTGGACCCCAGGAGTTCCTTTACTGGGGCTTAATTTCCTAGATCCTGTCTAGCCTGGAGCAGATAGCCTGTTCACTTCTTCTGTTGTCAAGTTTTCCAAAACCTGTGCTTACGATGCTAGGCGGTTTTCATTTGAATTGCTTCAGTGGTTATAAAACATGGACTGTAGTTTTGTAGATTTCTAACCCTTTTTATCTGAAAGATGTTTTCTGGGTCCTCAAATTTCATATGCATCCTAATCCTTGGCCCTTTCCCAAAACAGTATTGGTTGAAGTCTTTTATAGAGGTTTTCTGCTCCATAAAGCATATGTATATATACTTTTAAAAAAGGTAAAAAAATAAATTTGAAACAAGGAATACTTTTACATTGACTTTTTAAGTTCTTGTTTGGATTTTTGTTGGAGTGTTTAAGGCCCTGGTGACAAAAATGTAAAGAAGCCGTGCCCTTGCTCACATGACCAGGTTCTTTCCTCTGCCTTCGTAGGAGGAATTTGTTCATTCCTTTAGAGTTGAGGTTGCCAACTGGAAGCTCCAGGCTGAAGTCAGCATACATACAGACTTGTGAGTTTAGTCTGACAGTGATGTCCTTCCATTAAAAGTATTGGAAATTGGGCCTAAAAATACAGATTTGTAGATTTTCTTGAGACTTAATAAGTTCTGGTAATGTGTGGTCCCTGTTCTTACAGAGTATAAGCTGCTGGTGCCAAGTAGTCCCTATTCCTTAAGTCTGAAGGCAACCGTGCCAGTTTGTCATGGTCCACACCATTCCTTACTGTATTACACATGACCCACTTCACTCATTTATCATACATACCAGGTCCCTCTGCCATTTGAGTTTCTACTGAGATTATAAATGGTGTTAAGCCCTTTAGAACACCTGCACTGTTGACAAATGAGAGCGTATTTCCTGTCGGTTCATTTATGCATGTATATATATGCATTAGGAGTCTTATTTAGATGCTGCTAGTATATCAGTACTGTGTGCTCAATTCATGTGCCATCTAGCAAAGAGTTGCCTCTTAGGCATATCATAACACTCAACAGATCATTTAGACCTGCTTTCAGAAGAGTAACAGAAAAATGCCAAAATCCGGCCATATTTTTTTTCCAGATAATAGGCTTTTCATAAACTGTCTTGGGAATGCAATTAAGTTGCCAAACCTCCCAAACAACATATTCCCTTAAAACATAATATAAATGCTTCAGATGTTGCACAAGACCTTTCTAAGTATTTTTTGGTGGGCGAAAGAAAACAAAAGTGACAAAATTAGCACTTGAAGTAATTTTTTGTAGTAAATCACAACAGAGTCCTGTGTAACCTAGAGAGCCGACACGTCTTCCACAGATACCCAGTGGATAACATATACTCAAAGAAGAATCTAACTTGATAAACAATACTTGAAACAAGGTAAAGGAAGAAGGGCTTGGGGAAGAGAGGAAGGGTGAAGCAGTTTGCAGAGTAAATGTGAATCTGGATCCCACTGTCACACCTCCTTTCTAGTCTCTGGGTGGTTATAGAGGGAGAGCATCAGAGAGAGATTTTCCCCGTAAATAAACTGACTGTCCCTACCTAAAAATAAAATAGCTACGTTAAACTCTGTTTCTGTTGTTTACTAAACTGGGGACAGGTTTTCTCTGTGGCAGTTCAGAGCCACTGATGCAGTTGTGGGAAGAAAGTAGCAAATCCAAGACTTTTATGGAATAGAAACTTGTTAGTTGTTTTAAATGGAAAAATGAATCAGAAGTTCTGTTGCTCTTTTGTTGGTGTGGTGGGTTCCCCAGTACAGTTTTAGAAGAGATTACCTTGTGATTGCATATGATTTAAATGTTCTTCATTGTAATAATTGTCCCTTTTTTACAGTGTACCTGTAATAACTTAGGTTGTTCTATATGCCTATAAGACTTTTTAAAAATACCTTTACTGAGATGTAACTGGGCCTTACTTGGTGGCTTGGAAGGTAAAAAATCTGCTGCAGTGCAGAAGACCTGGGTTTGACCCCTGAGTCAGGAAGATTCCCTGGAGAAGGGAATGGTAACCCACCCCAGTATTCTTGCTTGGGTAATCCATGGACAGAGGAGCCTGGCGGGCTACAGTCCATGAGGTTGCAAAGAGTTGGACACAACTGAGATATAACTAACATACCATCCAAGTTACACATCTGAAGTGTGCAGTTCAGTGTATTTTTAGTATATTCCTAGGGTTGTACCATCATGACTGCAATCTAAAGTAGGACATTTTGTTGCCCCGCAAAGAATTTCTGTTACAACTAGTGGTTATTTTTCCCACCCCAAGTCCTAGGCAACTATTAACCTACTGTCTATCTACACATGTTCCCATTCTGAATATTTCACATGAATGGAATCATAATGTACATAGTCTTTTGTATCTGGCTTTTTTTTTTCCCCCTTAGCACAGTGTTTTCAAGTTCACTCATGTTGTAGCACGTGTAGGACTTTATTTTTTTCATTGTTGTATAATATTCTACTGTATGCATATATCACATTTTAAAAATCCATCCATTCATGGACATTGGGATTTTTTGTTTCCCCTACTTTTTAGTTATTATGAATAATGCTACTGTGGCCATTTGTGTACCCATTTTTATCTGGATATATTTTTTCATTTCTCTTGATTATGTATCTTGAAGTGGGATTGCTGGGTAACACAGTAACTCTGAATAACATGTAGAACAACTGTCAAGCTTTTCAAAGTGGCTGCTTGACAGTACTTTATATCCCCATCAGCAATGGATGAGGGTTCCAGTTTTTTCATGTTTTGTCAACACTTGTTATTCTCTTATTGATTACAGCCATCTTAGGGGATATGAAGGGATATCTTATTGTGGTACTACTATTCATTTTTGCACATTAAAATTTTTTTTCATTGAAAAAACTTCTTTTTAAATTAATTAGTTTATTTTTAATTAGAATGTAATTGCTTTATAATGTGTTACTTTCTGCTATACAGTGTGGATCAGCTATATGTATACATATACCCTCTTCTTCTTGAGCCTCCATCCCACCCTTCTAGGTCATCATGTAGCATCAAAGTTAGCTCCCCGTGCTATACAGGGACTTTTGTATTTTTAAAAATTGTAAATTTTTTTTTATTGTAAAATATTTCTAAAGATCCAGTGAAACAAAGGAAAAGCAAATTGGTAAATGAGCTTAGATTTGTGAAATTGAAAATATATGCCTATGATTATGCTGAGAAAATGAGTTTGGACCTCTTCTAACCTGTTGGCAATTTTATTTCAGGTGGCCTCTATGCAGTTTATTAATATTGTAGTCCACTCAGTAGAAGACATGAATTTCAGAGTTCACCTCCAATATGAATTTACCAAATTAGGCCTGGACGAATACTTGGATGTAAGTTTAGCTGTTAAGCTTTGGTTCTAAGATGAGACTTGATTTATGATGGACCCTCAAAGATGCACTTCCATTATGACCAAAGATCACCTAAGGCTCTATGCAGTCAGGTGTTGTAGTGCGAGTTAAAGGAACCCGTCTGAGCAATGTGATCTGTCAGGGAAGCTGGATCCATGCAGGTCTCCTGGGACCTGACACTGTCTTCTGCCAACAGCATTTAGTATCTCCTGGAACCTTGGTGCAGCTGTCCTCTGCTTTTGAGCTCTGCCTGGGTCAAGTCTTGCTGCACCCTTCATCAGGTCTGTTGGCACTGTGTGCTCTTAGTTACTCTAGGGACTCCATCTGGGCAGGGGGAGTCAAATGAAGGCTACCATAAAGTGATGAATAAATGCTTAGAGCATCAAAAAATAATGAGGAAATGGACACTAGAGACTTCCTTGTGTAGCTGTTAAATTCTGCTTTATGTGTTTGTGGCTTTAGAAATTCTGCTTTTAGTTCTTAGGAGAAGAGAGAGCTAAAGTTTCTCTTTTTCTTGCTCCCTTGCAGAAGTGCTTAGCTGGTTCCCTGAAATTCTTCCCCTTAGGAACAAAGTTGATGTGAAAATCATAAATAGACTTAAGTAACTGTGTGTACACAGATGTCCTTTGACACTTAGGCAGTTTTGTTTTCCCTTCTGCTTAAGGAATGATTCACCTGAATTTGAAAGACTGCTGGCGATAGGGCAAGAATTGTTGACCTCCGTTTCAAGGCTGTTTCTAGAAATGAAGAAAATAGAAGTAATTCCCTTGGATATCTCCAGATGGAGAGTTCATTGTTGTTAAGGGTGAAGCCAGAGAACTACACTGATGGTACCCTCAGTTTATTGAAAGGTGGAATCGCTGAGTTGGTTACTCTTGAGCTCATGGCCTTATTTCTCAGACCAGCTAGGCTGCCCTTGAGTAGACTGGCCTAATGTTGTCCAAAGACTCCATTCAGGTTTGTTGTTGTTGTGTTGCTCAGTCATGTCCCACTCTTTGTGAACCCATGGACTGCAGCACACCAGGCTCCCCTGTCCTTGACCATCTCCTGGGGTTTGCTCAAACTCATATGCATTGAATTGATGATGCCATCCAAATATATTATACTCTGTCACCCCTTCTCCTCCTGCCTTCAATTTTCTCATCGGGTCTTTTCCAGTTAGTCAGCTCTAAGCATCAGGTGGCCAAAGTATTGGAGCTTCACCTTCAGCATCAGTCCTTCCAATGAATATTTGGGATTGATTTCCTTTAGGATTGACTGGTTTGGTCTCCTTGCTGTCCAAGGGTCTTTCAAGTGTCTTCTTCAGCACCACAGTTCAAAAGCATCAATTCTGCATCACTCAGCTTTCTTTATGGTCCAACTCTCACATCCGTACATGACTACTCAGGTGGAGCTATGAAAGATTTCCATTGAAAAGTTTGTTTACATTTCTTTCCTGTTAAAGACCCACTAATATTTGACAGCACATTGTATTCAATAGTTTTTTCCTGCTTTGAACTATGGTTTGTCTATTCTCTTTCTCTGCATTCTCTGAGAGTAGCAATATTGTGAAAGTTGGGTGTATTCCTAATGGTGTTTTGGGTTCAGTTTTTTGATGGCTGCACAGAGCTCATTTCAGGCTACAGAATATGACAGGTAGTGACATCAGCACCTGTTACTCACTGTGAATCTTGTGAAGAATCCCACTAAGCTGCTGCTTCATTTCTTTTCTAGACTTTGCCCTTATTCAGAATTTTTTTTCTTTTTGTAAACTGAGATAGAACATATTCTCTTTGAGACAGCTAAGATGTAGAATTCTAGATTAGACCCAGAAGAAAAATCCATTTTCCTGAGACTTTATTTGTAGAGCAGAATTCCTCCTAAAAGTGTAAGATTATTTCCAAAACTCTGTTTCTCTAACTTCCTGGCTTGTTGGTGCTGAACCTTGATAGAAAGAAGTGGTTATAAGAGTAACGTAAGCATATAATAAATGCTTCATTAGTTTACAGAAACCCAGCCTTGAAAGTCACCATCATCTGTTCAGTAACTGTCTACTGGCATCATCCATATGCCAGATATTATTGTAACCACTCACTTGCTCCCTAGGGAGAGACATGAATTATAGTACTTGTAAAAAAGATGGACTGATTTATTACTCGACCTCTAATTTTACCTTAGAGCTGGTTGACTTCTTTTGGGATGCCTGACCCTAGAATGCTGAGAATGGCAGAACGCTTCCTAATCTGTGCTTTGGGAGCCATGAGCTTCTCATGTTGGGCAAGTGTCTTAGTCATCTAATTATGGAGGATATGTTCAAGCAATTGGTGCCAAAATAGTCCCCAAGGCTAAGATACTCTATCAGTGTCTTCCCTGCCTCCCAATCTCACCCCCAACCAGAACTATCATCACTACCCAGGCAAGATACCACCCAGTCTAATCTCTTCTACCACACAGACATCCCTTGGGGTTTATGTTACTTGTGACTGATGTTCCCTTATGATTTTTCTATTATCTTGATTTCACCTGCATCAAAAATGTTTTAGGTTGAAATATATCTGCATGGGAAATCTATCTAAGGAAGGATTAGAGGGAAATGTGTGTATATTTGGGAGAGGGTAAGCTCCCGAAAGTAATCTGATGATACCCTCTTAGATGATTACTCCAGAGTTCTCTTAAGGAGGATGAGATAGAAAACCCTCTCTTGGAAGGAACAAACAAAAATATGTAGGCTGTTGGGTAACTATGTTCTATTTGACAATTATGCTAACACCATGTTCTCTTGCATTTTGCTTTTTAGAAGCTGAAGCACACGGAGAGTGACAAATTGCAGGTACAGATTCAGGCTTACCTGGACAACGTGTTTGATGTGGGAGCTCTTCTGGAAGATGCTGAAACCAAGAATGCAGCCTTGGAGAGGGTGGAGGAACTGGAAGAAAACATCTCTCATGTAACTACCTCTCAGAAAAGGAAAAATGGCTAATGTTTTGGCTAGGTGCAAAACAGAATAGATGTTAGCTTTTATGGCTTTTATGACAGCAAACAGAAGGATGTGGAGTCTAGGAATGAGCTGTAACTTGAGCTAGAAAGCAACCTGAAGCCATTCTGGGCTCTTTCAAAGAAGGCAGGTGTGTTACTTACAACTAAGTGAAACTCACTGCCTTGCCTTCATTCACTGCTCAGTTTTCTGCTGCATCCAGATTTCCCTTTTAGTTATGAGCACAGAAGCATTACAGGATGGTGTTAAAAAAAAAAAAAAAGAAGATTGGCATTACCTGGGAGGAAATGCAACTCAAACGTTTTGGTTTGGTGAAGTATTTTCTTCTGAACATGAGTACCTTGTACCAAACGTGTCCATGCAAGCCATGGACAGGCTGATCCAGTGACCTTATGATGTGGGTCTTCACTTTCCTGCCTCATGGGTCCTTAGGTTCTAAATAGGTTCATCACAACAGTAGCATTTTCAAGGAAATCAGCAAATTTTCCCACATACCTATTTCTTTCAAGGAGTGTCCCCTCAGTATAATGAACAGGAATATGGTACTTCTTGAAAACCCAAACACTGTGAAGACCAGATTCTTTTGCTGAATTCTGATCGAAAGTGCCCTTGATTGTGAAATGAATTGTGTCTCTTTGGAGAGATGTGGTTTTTCCTCTCTGAACAGTCCATTTATTTTCCCCTGCATTTCCTAGTGTGTCTTCATATGTGTGTGCTCCATGTCATTCCCTCTTCCCCATCTGTCTGAAAAGGGGAATTTTCATGGCCAAGTTGCCAAAACCCCTCCCTTTATTAAGTGCTGTGCTGACTCAGTTGGCACCTGCTCAGGAAGAGAATTTACAGGCTCTTCCTTTTTCTTTTTTTCTTTTTGTCTCTTCTCTTAAAATATGTATTGGTTTGGTCAAAAAGTTTGTTTGGGTTTTTCCGTAAGATGTTCCAGGAAAACCCAAACGAACTTTTTGACCACCCCAATCTTGTATTCTTAACCTGGTCAGCAGTAAATCTCCACTCTCCCTCATCATCATTCCTCTTTGATTTTCTTTACTTGTTATTATTCTCAGTGAGATGTAAGGAATCAGAAGTCACCCAGTTTTAGAGCCTTATGTAGTAACTGTTTCATTGATGGCTCATCCCATCTTTCTCTGAAGCCTCGGCCAGCACTGCATGACCCTACTTAAATAACCTGCTATTGTAGTAACCACCTGTTTATTTGAACTACCCCTCCAAAATGACTTTTATTATTGAAATTCCCCAGTGACTCAGTGGGTAAAGAATCTGCCTGCCATGCAGGAGACACAGGAGACATGTGTTCAGTCCCTGGGTTTGGAAGATCCTCTGGAGAAGGAAATGGCAACCCACTCCAGTATTCTTGCCTGGAGAATCCCATGGACAGAAGAGCCTGGTGGGCTACAGTCCATCGGGTCACAAAGAGTCAGACACAACTGAGCAACTAAGCATGTCAAAAATGTCTTTTATTTTGGGGATAATTTAGGTCAAAACAAGCAGTGGTATTTTTTCAACCGATAACTCAACAGAACCAACTTTTCCCAGTCAACAGTTTTCAGAACCTTTTGCCTAATAGCCCTTTCTTAGGGAGGGAAAGGTGACCAGTCCACCTCCCTCACCCACTATTCTCTGCCCTTGCTGGCCCCTGCAGAAATGGAGATATTGACACATTATGTATGTGGAAGCACTAAGGAGCTGACACATGAGTTTTGTTAAGGGTCCTTTGTAAATGAATTCCTGTTAGAAACAAGTTTGTATTCAGGCCCATGTTATAAATATTAACAATTTCAGAAAACGACTTGGGGTACACGTGCAGGACTCTGAAGGGCACCTCATGTCTCTGAGCTCCGCTTTCTGAAAACCGATGACCTGGTCAGAATGATCCTGTGTCATGACACATCTTTCCTTTCGAAACTTGACAGTTGTCGGAAAAACTGCAGGATACAGAGAATGAAGCCATGTCTAAGATTGTGGAACTGGAAAAGCAGCTCATGCAGAGGAACAAGGAGCTGGATGTTGTTCGAGTAAGTGTGATGGTGGCAGCTGCCCCAGATGGGCATTGTGGGGAGCCAGCTCTGGCTTTAGCCCAGTAGACAGAACCCAGATATGGTCATGGGCTTCCCAGGTGGCACTAGTGGTAAAGAACCTGCCTGCCAATGCAGGAGACATGGGTACAGTTCCTGGGTTGGAAAGATCCCCAGGAGAAGGAAATGGCAACCCACTCCATTATTCTTGCCTGGAGAATCCCATGGACAAGGGAGCCTGGTGGGCTACAGTCCACAGGGTTGCAAAGAGTCGCATATGACTGAAGCGACTTAGCACGCACACGTACATGGTCATGGCAGAGGGATGCCTGGATGTAGCATATTTACTGGAAGCATTTCAGAGGTGAAACTTGAAAGTAACTCATAGTGAGAGTATGTCTTCATATGTGTGTGCAGTCAGATACTAGGGGTTCACTAGTTCCTTATCACAGGTTTTGGGAGCAACAATATTTTCCCATCTGGACAAGTCTGAGTGGATTCTGTGGATCACCCATTTGGTTGAAAAGAAAAACAGCATGGATTTAATTCATGCCACTTATTTATTTTTATTAGACCTTGAACTTCTTTGTATTTCTTTGCTTCTGCTTGAAACCAGATTTGGTGGTTGCCTTGGAAACAGTGAAATCACAACACAGGCAAGACCTCCTGGCATTTACCAAAAAAGAAAAAGAGAGAAAGAAAAAAGGCAAAAGTAAAATCAATCCATTTTATTATCAGATAATCCCAGCTATTTTGCTTGGCTTTAGCATTGCTTTTATTTACAGGTCAGGTATTTATAGGGTACCATCCATGTGTTTGAACATAAAAACACCAAAATGGCTGGAAGGCTTTTAGGCAAATGGCTGGCTTTTATGCCCCCGTTAATGACATGGCACATTTTATGCGATGGTTATCATGTCTACGTGCGTTGCTTGATATTCTGACAGGTCCTACAGTTAACTCTAGGAAATTTGTTTTCTGGCACACCATGGAGATAAAGTTGTAGCATATGGACTCAATTCAAGTTCAGACTCTCAGATTATTAATAATAGACAGGGTGTGAAGAATGTTTCCCTGCCTGCTAGAGGTTTGTGGTGAGAGATCACGTGTGTCAGGCCCAGAGAGTGAGTTCCATAAAATCCTTTCACTGGAGCCTCTGTGGGCCCCTTAGAAAAGGAACCAGGACAGCCTTTGAATTAAAAGTCGTGACGACTTTGTTTTCTGCTAAGAACCTAGACAGAAATAAGTAATTAGTGGAGGGCAGCACTGGACTGTTTTGTTAACTGCATTACCAAAGGGAAAATGTTACAACAATTGCTGTCCTGGACTGAGCTTGGTCAAGGGGGCATTGTGAAGGCCAGAGATATCCATTCAAAACAGTCAGCCCCTGGTTACTCATGAGTGGATTATTCCATGATTTGCAGATTTTTAATCCCAGTCTGACTTCTATCCAAAGTCTGATATAGGGACCTTTTGTCTGCTGTTAGCTGATATGTATCTAGGAGTTACAGTTAAATTTTAACAGAACTAAAAGGAAAACATGCTGTACTATCAGAATACCCTCAGGATATTCCCAAGTCAACTATAAAATTATTTTTGGATTACCTCTGCCCTTTTCCTCTTCACCTGTGGGGAAAACTGACTTAGCTATATTTACTAAAGGAAAGAACTACGTTAACAGTAACAATTGCTAGAATGCATGTATTGCATGCATTACCAGTGAACAGTTGATAACAATGAGACTTGATAGGTTCTGGCCAAATTCCATAGATTTTCTATATATATAAGTATCCTTTTTCTTTCTTCTTCTGCTTCTTTTTTTTTCTCTCCATTTTCTTTACCTTCAATTTGCCAATCTAATGGTAATACATATGGATGTCACGTGAAGACAAACTCTTGACCATGGCCTCTTTTGCAGGAAATCTACAAAGATGCAAATACCCAGGTTCACACATTAAGGAAAATGGTCAAAGAGAAAGAAGAAGCCATTCAAAGACAGTCTACCCTAGAAAAAAAGATTCATGAGCTGGAGAAACAAGGGACCATTAAAATTCAGAAGAAAGGGGATGGGGACATCGCCATACTCCCTGTCATGGCTTCTGGCACATTGCCCACAGGGTCCGAAGTGGCAGTGGGTAACTTCGTGGGACCAATAATGGGGGCCCCCTCCTCGGGACCCTTGCCTCCTCCCCCCCCACCACTACCTCTGTCGTCAGATGCACCTGAAGCTGGTAAGAAGCCTTGGCAGGAGAACTGAGGTCGTATTGGGATATTTGTATTTCTTCTTTTACCTACTGTTAATTTATGTCCTCTGTCTGCTTTTGTTTGCATGCTCTTGTATTTATTTTTAAAAACTGTTTACATTTTGAGATTAAAGTTGTAAGTCTTTCATATCGTATGTTGTGGAATACTCCCCATTTGTCACTGAGGACATTGTGTAATCTGGAAAAAAAAAAAGCATTTATCCTTTTCAGTGTTTTGTTTTCAGTTACTTTATGTACACATGGCATGTTGCAGGAGAATCCATTCCTCTGTTTTAAAAGCCCATTTGTTTCTTTTCTTTTGCCAGTGCAAAATGGCCCAGCAACACCACCTGTACCAGCCCCGCCCCCGCCTCCACCTCCTCCCCCGCCCCCGCCTCCACCTCCTCCCCCGCCCCCTCTCCCAGGTCCTGCAGCTGAGACCCTGCCTGCTCCTCCCTTACCACCCCCACCTCCTCCTTCTGCACCCCCGCTGCCCGGGACGTCTTCACCCACAGTGGTTTTCAACTCAGGATTAGCAGGTAAGAGCACAGATTTAAGAACCAGATACTTAACACAGAGAGTCAATTGTCTTACCTCCAGAGAGTTAGAGGCATTCTTTTCAATTCCAGGTCTCTTCTAAAATCACGTGTTTCCTCTTAATGTAAGACCATTTCCGCTAATATAGCCACTAGAGGGGAAATTGTCACTCAGGGGTGGCATTTTTCTCTCAATAGCCTTTGTTGTGGAAGTTCCAATCTCCCGCTGTCTTCCCACCTTCTCTCTCTCCACCTAGAGAAGGGAAAAGAGACAGGTTACCTTCTTAGGGATCTTTAGGGGCTCAGGAAACAGGACCATCCAAGCTCTGACACAGCATGTGTGCTTCCAGTGCTTACGGCTCTTTTCTTTGAAGGTATTTTCAGTGGCATCTGCGAAAGAGGAAGATGCCTTTCTGTGTAACTGTCTGATGTGGGCTTCCAGGCATTTCTTCGGAGCATTTGAGGACATCACAATTCACTATAGTGAAATTAAGCTTTGAAGGGAAATGTCCCACCAGCAGTATCTTCTTGCTTTGAGATGCTTCCTGTTGATGCATGGGGTGCTGCTGCTGCCAGGACAGGGTGTGGATTTCTTCCCCCATCAGAAGTAAGGCCGGGCCGGTGTGGCTTGAGAGCAAGAAAATTGCTCTAATGTCTTGAAATCTTAAGTTCTTATTTTTGACTCATGAAAAGGAATTTTTACTCTTTTCTAAAATACTGCAAGCTGTTTTCCCAGTCAGAGCGTTTCCCTGCCATTTGGAATTGCTCTGAGCATTGTGGAGCCATCCCTTTACCACTGGATAGTTCTGCTTCCTCATCCGTTTCAGTCCTTTCGTGAGGTCTCTTATTTCCAATGAACTAGCACTCTAGTGGTCTCATTTCCAAGGCTGCAGTGGTTTTCAGAGCCTTTCGCCCCAAGTCTAAACGATAGTCTTAATTATAGGCGATCTCCTAGCCTCCCTCTCTTAGCCTGCCTGTGCCGTTGGCAGCTGGACTGGCCGGTCATTAAGACTAATTCATCCCAGTGACTAAAGCCCTTTTCAACACCAGCAAACCACCCATAACAAACTTGTTCTACATCAAATCTGTGACGTTTACTTCCACCCCTGTTTATATAAAACTGTCAAGCAAGATGCCTGTTTAAAGTCGTGTTGACAGTAAACCAGTGACTTATTTCAACCTTTGAAGATCTTCCTCGTCTACTGCTTTCTTGTAGAACTTTTATTGCTTCTGAAGGACAAAAGTTAAAGGAGTGTCACAATGAGACTGTTGGATTTTGAAACACAAGCAAACAGAAAACCTCTTAAGGAACCGCAGGAGTCTGTTCCATCAACAGGCTGTTTTCAGTGCTGTTGTGGAAGCTTGTCGTTGTCGTGCGCACCCAGGCCCGGGGATGAGTGCACCAGGAGCGCTCACCGCGAGGTGTGTCACGCCGGTGTCGCTCCTTTGGTTGTGTTTCTTTCTCTCTGGTAGAACCTAATGTGCGTACACCCTCCACTTCCATTCACCTGGGCTCCGACTTGTACCTCCGAACTGCCGTGGCCAAGAGAAGAGCCAAGAGGCTGAGGTGCGCAGGTCCAGAGCTCCCTGCTGAATGAGTCTCGGCCTCTCAGGTTAAATGTTTTGCCTGGGTTCTTCCTCCTACCACGTCTTTGCAATTTGTTGGCTCTGTTGATTTGCCTCAGTTTCACAGTGAGGCTCTGTGTTCAGCTGATTGTCACGGCTCCTGCCAGGGTTGCTGCATTTGGAGGTTGTCCCCTTCTTGTGCAGTTTGAAGGACTGGATGTGGGACTGAAGAGACTCCTCTTTAGTGCCATGAGCATCCACTAAACAGCTATAAGATGTTCTGTTTATCAAGACGTAAGGACTATGAGATCCTTATGAGTCTTTGATAGCTTGGGATCAGGCAGTTTCTACAAGGCCTTTAATCTCTTTTCATTACTCGGCCTTAACTTGAACATTAATACTTAGTGGTTGTAGCCCATTTTGTGGGCTGCTTTGGGCTACTGGCTGCTTTGCCATTGTGTTCAGTAACATGCTCTTTCTGAAACCAGGAGGTCAGACAGAATCAGGATGTCCTCGTAGAACCAAGAGACAGCTGAGATGATTTGCCAGGGACTCCTGGGAAGCCAGAGACCTGTAACATCACTAGGCTCCTGGATCTACAGGCAACTGGATGTCTTAGTTCTTCAGTAGGCAATCAGCAAATATGTTCTTGGCGACCAAGTCAGGGGACCAGGAGGAGGTCCCTAAGTTTATCTTGTTGACTTTTCTTTGCATTTTATAGAGAAAGTATTATTAGTGTGAAACATGCATTCAAAGTGTAAGGCATGGCTCCTGAAATCTGTTGGATCAATCTGGTTCCTGTTTCTCGGTCAGATCATTGATGACAGGCCCTTGGGTAGTCTGTAACCTTTGCTGCCTCTTTGGAAGAATGTGTTTTCGAACTTCACAATGAGAATTGGGAGTTCAGCTGATTATTCTTTTTTGTGAAAAAAAATTGTTAAGATCTTATGGAATACCTGGTACAGGTCAATATGGATGTTTGGGACCACTGTAATGAAATCATCTTTTCCTCTCTTCTAAAAAAGAATTGTTAAAAAAAAAAAAAAAATAGTAAGGGTGTCTTTAAGGCAGGCCTGAATGGAAATGAATTTTTGGCTCTGCACTGCCTTGTGAAATGTGTCCCAGAAGTGTGGAATTCTCTGCTAAGAGTATGTGAACTGCTGAGCCGCTGGATGCTAACCATATCTAATTTTTTTTTCTGTATTTTCTTCTCCCTGCTTCCACAAAAGACGGGCCCATCAAGCTTTTCTGTAGGTTGCTCCTCCCTGAGTGTGTTGAGTGTCTGCCATGTGTCCCCGTGGGTCACACTGTGCCGTGACATCCCCCGTCTCCCATCGAGCCATTGCATTTGCTCTGTGTCCGTGGGGAGGCGCGGTGCTGGCTGGCAGTTGCGGTTCCAGGGCTACCCGTGTTTTAGTTGAATCTGTAAAAGAGGTTATGGCCCATTAGGCAGACATCCTGGACTTCAGGCACCATGTTCCTTTCTCCTTGGACAGAGGACTGTTTTCTAGTTTCATTTTCATAGTTGGATCTCAGGGCCTCAACTCTGGAAGGGTTTTAGATTTATCCTGAGGGAGAGAAACAAGCTCCTCCCCAGAAGAAGGGCAAGCTGGGTGCTGGGCATCCCCTCCACCTGGGGCCCGGCTGTCTCCACAGAACACCACCACTCCCCACCCCATCCCCAACACACACACAGCCACCTTCTAGAGCCAGAACACTGGGAGCACGATGCACATGGTCACCTAATGACCCCTCCTCTGCTAACCGCATCCCCCTTCCCCAACTCCTCAGGGTCAGGACAACCTTTCTGAAGAGAACATTTTTTTTGCCTGTGCTCTGATCTCAGGCTTATTCCTAATCTTGCTGAAAGAGTTAGAAGTGGGATGGCTGCCCATGGAGTGACTTGTAGGGAGTGTCCTGCGGCCTGGAGGGATGATGGGAACAGGTGATGCTGACCTGGCCGCCTCAGGTTATGACAGGAAGGTGCAACCTGCCCCCCAACCCCTACCTCTTCTCCCTGAACTTTGTTGAGGCGCCAGACTAGAGGAAGTGCTGGTCCTTCGTCCCCTGGCAGACATGGTTCTTCCTGGGCAGCACTGACAAACACGGTCACCAGCAGGCAGTGGGGACTAAGGTGTCGCATCTGGGGGTGGACGGCCTGGTTGGCGAAAGCTGTGTTTCTGTGTCCCTGCATGCTTCTGTGTGGATCTGTCAGATGACATTCCTGCTGTTTCCGTGGCCTTCGTAACTCTGGAGGAACGAGAGGCACTGTCTGTCCCCCTTATTGCAGTCAGGCGGGCAGCCAGGTAAAAGCCCACTTGTGTGTTACGTTTCTTTTATTCTGCACTGACTGAACTTCTTCTTCTCCCTCCCTCCCCACATAGTGTGGTGTGCATCCTGAGACAGACTTGGAAGGTGAATATTTATAGCTAGTTGGTTTAGGAAGACTTCTTTATGTTCTGCAGTTAATTTATGGACTTTTTAGTGGATTATCTTTTTGAGCTTATTTCCCCAAAGTAAGAGGAGTTAGCACCCCTCCGCCCCCATCCCCTCAGAGATAGAACCCTTCCCATTAAGAGGTTTCCAGTGTTTTTGATGAATGCATTCTTACCTTCTAGTTGCAGGTAGCTGACTCCTGGGGAGACGTTGCTCCTTGCAAGAGAGGGCAGAGACTGCAGCCCTTTTCACAAAAGCAACGCAAACCCCCATTTCTAAATACCCTTTTTGTCTTCTTACACATTTTCTGTTTGTGGACTTGCACAGCCCTTAGTCTGTTTGGAATAACTCAGCAGCCAGTATAATCCCTTTGACTGAAATCATCCGTAGGGTTGTGTTGCTGTGGCTGAAAGGCAGCCTTCTGGACCTTTCATTCCTGGTGGTTTAGGCAGATACTATCTGCAGCCTCTGATCATCGCCAAAGTTTTTTTTTTTTTTTTTTTTTTAAATAAATGTTCAAGAGCCAGAAATTTAGGATGTCAAAATTACACTCACGTTCATGCATGTCAAACCAAGTGACACAGGGTATTTGCCCTCTCTGCTATCAAATAACATGAAGAATCATTTTTACTCCCCGACACTTCGTGCTAAGCATTGTCTTGACACTGTGACTGTATTTCAGCCATCCAGTTGCCTACATTAAAACAATAAATACAAGTAAAAAGCCCAGGGCTTAGGCCTCTTTAGCACGCTATTATATCAGTCAGCCAAATGAAGACCTCAGGTTGCTCTGGCCAAAGCGTTGTATGACATTTTCCATTTTAAAAACATCTGGCCACCTCTTGCCAGTCTTCCTCCAGGGTTAGAGTGTCATCTGCAAGGGCTGTTGTCTGATTGTTCTCAAGGGTCTTGGTGGAATCTTCATTGCATTCTCTCTGACCTCTGTAGCTGTGAAAATTAAGAAGCCAATCAAGACGAAATTCAGAATGCCAGTTTTTAACTGGGTTGCCCTGAAGCCAAACCAGATCAATGGCACAGTCTTCAACGAAATTGATGACGAACGAATTCTGGAGGTATCTTTCTCATTGGTTAGAAACAAGGGACCTTCTCTGTGCAGCAAAGCCAGGATGGGTGCTGTGTTAACCGGAACATTTCAAAAAGCTAGTGTTTTAAGTGTCTCGATATAAGAGAAGAAAAGGAGAATAAAATTGATTGCTCTTTTATAAGGTGGTTCTAAAACTGTGTTTAACAAGTGACATTAAAATGGAATAGTTTTGAACATATTCACTGTATGTGACAAAAGTGACACAGTCGCTGCCCTTAATTTATAAAAGGGCATAAAAACCTTTTACTGAACTGTAAATAAAAAAGGACTCAATAATCACACCCACTAGTTGGTTTGGTGGATAGCTTTGGTCTGTGCTGGCCATCCCTACAAGCCAGTCATTGAAAGGCAATTGAATTAACTGGTTGGAATCAGTTGTCCAAATAGTGAAATAGAGTTAAGCTGTGGCCAAAAACAAGTATTATACTTGGTAGAAAAAGTAACCTTTTTGATGCTTAAGAGACTATCCAAATTGTGGCTTCCTGACTTCGTTTTTAAGTGCAATCTAATTTGCTTATTTCATCCCTCTCCACCCCAGGATTTAAATGTGGATGAATTTGAGGAAATATTTAAGACAAAAGCCCAAGGTCCTGCCATTGATCTTTCTTCAAGCAAACAGAAGATAACGCAGAAAGGATCGAACAAAGTGACATTACTAGAGGCAAATAGGGCTAAAAATCTTGCCATCACTTTAAGGAAAGCTGGAAAGACCGCTGAAGAGATATGTAAAGCTATTCATGTGTAAGTTCAGGGCATTCAGGAAGATTATATCCTAGTAAATTTAGGATAAAATGATGGACCAGAAATGGCCCATGGGGGTGCCGTTTTAGAATGAGTAGATGTCTTATAAGAACAACAATTGGATCGTGACATCATTTATTATCTTGGTCTGCTCTCTTATATATGCCGATAGCAACACTTACATAAAAGGAAAGTTGAGGGAAGTATTGCAGATGATAAGAAAAGGGAGAAAATGTCACTTTCTGTGGAGTATCTGAATTTTATCCAGATTTGCTGAGTACAAATTTGATGGCATTTGTGGAATGATTCAACTCAATGCCAGATGCAAATAGGATACAGATGCATATTTTAATTCATAACAATAGGAATGTGATTCCTGTTGCTGCTTAGCACTTTCCGAACATTTTAAACCAAGTTTAGTTCTTTTTTTTTTTTTTTTAATCTGTGAACTGCAGAGATGGCATTGGTTTTATTTACTCTTCTGTGAGAAGAATCTTTCTACTCTTTCACTTGTGGTAACTTTCAAATATAATAAGGATGTTATTAGATGTTTTAGGAACTAATTTGTCATTGATGTTCTGTAAATTTTGATCAGAGATTCTGTTTTGATTTCTGGTGCTGAAAGCTAATATGCATTATGGTTTTTAATCTATATTTATTTTGCTTGTCATGATTAAATGTAATTCTGTTGTTTTGCTGAACAGAGTTTGTCCAGAGAATAAAACAGAGGTTGTAGCACATACTTCTTTAGTTCACATTGAGCATATGTCCACAAAGAGCTGGTATTCTTTAAACGGATATATGCATTTAAGCAAAACATCCATTTATTATAGGCATTTGGATGCATTTTTCCTAAACACAAGGAAAAATATCCCAGACTTGCTGGTCTAATTGAAATCATTTACAGAGTTCATCAGATATTCTGTAATCGTGCATATAATTTGTATCTCTTTAATTAGTAGGATTTCACATGCCTAAAAAATGTCCTTGAACCACTTAACCATCAGACGTTCAGCCTTCCTTCTGCTTTTTCCTACTGCCATTTATTGGTGGTTTCCAGAGGCTTGGGGCTACTGATAGCCTGAAAACTGAGTGTGGCAGTCGTGGTCCAGGTTTCCAGGAAGGACCAGTGAAGGTCCCTGATGCACAGTCAGGAGCCAGCTCCCGGGGGCATGTGCACGTCTGTAGACATCAGCCTGCTGTAAACATCAGCTCATCCATGAGCTGGGCCAGATGGGAAGGAGGTTCTCTCTCTAACACTGGCATGTCCACTTCTGTCTTCAGATTTGACTTGAAGACCTTGCCTGTAGACTTTGTAGAATGTTTGATGAGGTTCTTGCCAACTGAGAATGAGGTGAAAGTACTTCGGCTCTATGAGCGGGAACGGAAGCCCCTGGAAAACCTGTCGGATGAAGACCGGTTCATGATGCAGTTCAGTAAAATTGAGAGGCTCATGCAGAAGATGACCATCATGGCCTTCATCGGGAACTTCGCTGAGAGCATTCAGATGCTGACTCCTGTGAGTGGCCCGGCTCTGGCGAGGGCATGGAGGGGTGCAAAGAGAGAGAATTTTTTGTTGTTTTCTTTTATGGTTCTCGCAGAATTGCACTTCATGTCATGGACTCTAAGATGCTTTCCCAGAACTTTCGAGATGGCATTCTTATTTTCGCCATTTTTTTCTCACTGTGTATGCCAAGTAAATTTGAAAACAGTGAATTTCCCTATTCCATGTGGCTGTTCCCCCCAGAGAATGCCATTTCCTGTGTCTGCAAATGTCCTTTGGATTTTAAATGACACTTCAATACAGAGAACAAGGAAAATCATTTTCTCGAATTTGGTTCCCTCCTCAAAGTACCAGTCCTCTGGCTGGGGTTAGCAAGACTGAAAATGTAACTTCATTTCTAAAAATGATCTCATATCTTTAGTGAACAGGCTTATTGGCTTTCATTGGAAGCATTAAATTTGCCATGGGAGTCTTCTTCGTTGGAAGTTTGTTACAATACACTGTGGTGATGTAGAAATAATAGCCAGCCATCTCTTATTTCTTTGTGTTAAGCTGGTAGAGGCTTATGAATATCATAAATAGTTCTTTCCCAGTTCTGTTTCTAAATAAATGTTTGTTAATTGCTGATTATAGTAGCATGTATTCTGAGAATTTCTGCACAGTGATGGTATTTCTCTGCTATTTTGTTGTGTTCTTGTTCTTGGCTAGCTCCATTGATTTAAAAATATGAATTGTATTACATGATTACAGATGGTGGGCAAGGAATTGAATTCTATTGAAAGACACTGTTGACTCCTAACTCTTAAGTCTCATTGCGTACAGATTTTATGATAATCATAATGCTTCCTATTTAGAGAAGAGCTTACATGTGATGCAATAGTTATTTAAGACCTAGCAGGACAACTTAAATTTGTTATGTTTAGGAAAAAATAGAATCTCAGCATTAAGGCTCTAAGTTCTAAATGAAGGCCTATTTTCTTCTGTGTTAGTTTTTAGTTTTCAGTTAGAGTTCCCCATTTTTAACATGTCTTTCCCCCCCACCCTTCTTCTTTCCTTTGACTTGGAATCTAGCAACTGCACTCAATTATAGCAGCATCTGTCTCAATAAAGTCGTCCCAAAAACTCAAGAAAATCCTGGAGGCAAGTAAAGTTTTCCTTTCATGCATTATGCACGTATGGAAGAGCTGACTTGTCAGTTGCATTCCTCGGCTGGGGAATGCCTGAGATGCTGTCCTGATGGGCTAATCTTTTCTCTTGTTCTTTACAGATCATCTTGGCCCTTGGAAACTATATGAATAGCAGTAAACGAGGAGCAGTTTATGGATTTAAACTTCAGAGTTTAGATTTGGTGAGTGGGTTAAAAGAAATACAAGAGTTATATGAGAGATGAAACAGCTGGCAAAGATTAAACCCTGGAGCAGAGAGGTTCTGCTCTGGGAAGTGGGGTGGGATATTTTGATGAAGATTCTCTGCTAGTGGGAGGATCAGTTGGTACAAATTTTCTGAAACACCATTTGGCAGCAGGCACTTCAAACGAATAATACCTTGTGACCCAGTATTTCCATTTTTAGGACTCCTTCCTCAGGAGTCAGAAGTATGGATTCTGTTATGTTATTTATAATTGCAAACAATTAGCAACAATGTAATGGAGAAGGTAATGGCACCCCACTCCAGTACTTGTGCCTGGAAAATCCCATGGACGGAGGAGCCTGGTGGGCTACAGTCCATGGAGTCACTAAGAGTCGGACACGGCTGAACGACTTCACTTCACTTTTCACTTTCATACATTGGAGAAAGAAATGGCAACCCACTCCAGTGTTCTTGCCTGGAGAATCCCAGGGACGGAGGAGCCTGGTGGGCTGCCCTCTATGGGGTCACACAGAGTGGGACACGACTGAAGCGACTTAGCAGCAGCAGCAGCAGCAACAATGTAAAGATTGGAAATGATTAAATATGCTGTAATAATAGTTGATCCAATGAGCTCTCCTTCAAGTGTAAGAATATTTGTGAAGAGTTTTCAAAGAAATAGATAATTTGGTGTTTGGGAAAGAAAGAGTATAAGTTGTCTATACAGTTTGATTTTTAACTAAGTAAAATACGGAAGAAAAAACCGAATGGAAGTAGGTCAGGTATTAACAGAGAGGTTGAATGGAATTAGGAAATTCTTTAGAGCTTCTTATTTTTATTTTTCTATGTTGTCTTAAAAAAAAAAAATTTTTTTTTTTCCCTTCTTCGATGGAGAAGGGTGCTCTGCTTTTCAGTCACCTGACTTGTGTGAATAGCACTAGAGAAAATGCTCTGTGGAGCCCTGTCGCTCAGGCTGTATCAGTTCAGTTCAGTTCAGTCGCTCAGTCGTGTCTGACTCTTTGAGAGCCCATGAATCGCAGCACGCCAGGCCTCCCTGTGCATCACCAGCTCCTGGAGTTCACTCAGACTCACGTCCATCGAGTCAGTGATGCCATCCAGCCATCTCATCCTCTGTCATCCCCTTCTCCTCCTGCCCCCAATCCCTCCCAGCATCAGAGTCTTTTCCAATGAGTCAACTCTTCGTATGAGGTGGCCAGAGTACTGGAGTTTCAGCTTTAGCATCATTCCCTCCAAAGAAATCGCAGGGCTGATCTCCTTCAGAATGGACTGGTTGAATCTCCTTGCAGTCCAAGGGACTCTCAAGAGTCTTCTCCAACACCACAGTTCAAAAGCATCAATTCTTCGGCGCTCAGCCTTCTTCACACTCCAACTCTCACATCCAGGCTGTATGGGGTACCGTGATTTCACAGGAGCCTACGGGGCAGTGGGTGGAGTCCCCGGCCCGAGGCTACACGGTTATTTGATAGGGAGTGTGTATTAAATCTCAGTTCTGGCCCCTAGGAGGCCATGGTCCATTAAGCACATCTTCTTTGGATTGGGAAATAAAAGCGGCCAAGTGGGATGTGAGGACTGTGGGGAAAGGGCCTCTGCCTGCCAGGGTGCACCTGTGCTCACCTGCCAGTTCCAGCCTCAATCCCACTCTGGCCTTCACCTGGGGAGCAGAGCCTGGAGTCTTGCTGCTTGTAAGCGGCGGGGAGGCGGTGGGGCGGATGGGGACGAGGAGTTCCGGTGAGGAGAGAAACGTGAACGGCTCTCATGCTTAGATTCGTCTCTGAAGTTTGGTGTATCCCCTGGTCAGGAAGTCCTCTTGTCACTTAATAATCCAGGGGCTGGTTCACGTGAGAACCAAGCTGACTCTCCTGTGGGGGTGTTTTCCGTCTCCTCTGGGGCTCCTGTGCGCACGCGTTTATTCTGAGGGGGAGAACGTCATCTTTAACCCTTGTCCCCTCTGGTTTTCAGCTCTTAGATACAAAGTCAACGGACCGAAAGCAAACACTTCTGCACTATATATCCAATGTCGTAAAAGAAAAATATCAACAAGTGTCCCTCTTTTATAATGAGCTTCATTATGTGGAGAAAGCTGCCGCAGGTACTCAATTTCAGCTTTTAACATTACTGTTGGGTATAAATGCCTTGAGTCATGGGGGAACCATTCCCTGTGTAAAGAGCACTCCTCAGAACCCTTCTATGAAAGTGAGGCTAAAATATCAGAGGCTCTGAGCTGAAACACATTGGCTGTGGTGCTGCCCATTCCTGGGATCAATAACAAACATGGACATGAAGGTGACCTTAGTGTCCTCCTGATAAAGATCCAGGTCTTTTGAGCTCATGTGACTTCCCTCTTCCATCTGTTGCTCTTTTTATTCTGTTGCTGTCATTTTCTTTTTTTCACTTTTTGGCCATGCCTCTCAGCATGTGGGATCTTGGTTCCCCGACTAGGGATCAAACCTGTGCCCCTCTGTACTGGAAGCATGGAGTCTTAACCACTGGACCACCAGGGAAGTCCCTGTTGCTGTTATTTGAAATAAGAGAATGAGAATCTAAGATTCACCCCCACCCCCCAACAGATTCTTTAATTAGATTTTGTGCCGTCCTACTTGCTCAGGTGTGGCAGTTCTAAATGTTTGTGTTTAGCCTGAATTATCAGTAGTACTCGTTGTTGCTTTGCTGTGACAATTGGGAATTTTTTTGTATAAATCACCAAGGACCCTGAGATTGTGGCTCTGTACTAGATAATAGTATTTTTATGTTTCAAATGAGAAAACTTGACATTTTTTATAGATTAAGTGTCTTGCCCAAGGATACATGGCTAGAAAGTGATAGAAACACAACTCGAGGAGCTCCCCTGGTGGTCTAGTGGTTTAAGAAGCTGCCTGCCCATGCATAAGACATGGGTTTGATCCCTGGTCCAGGAAGATCCCTCAAGCCACGGCACAATGAAGCCCATGTGCCACAGCTACTGAGCCTGTGCTGCGAAACAGGGGAAGTCAGTGCAGCAATAAATAAATAATAATAATTTAAAAACAAAAGGAACTTGAATTCGGGTTGTCTTCTCATATGCATTTCTCTTCTGATGGAGTGATTTTCTTCCTTTTCAAGTTTCCCTTTGTCTAAATTAAGGAGTTTTATCATCACAATTCTAATTAAGAAAAAACAAGTTTAAAAATTTCCTGTAGCTTATTTTGGCCCAAATGAGATTCCCCTAAAGTGTCATTTCAAAAAACCCAGTGGGGGAGATTGGGGAGATTGAGGTGCTCTCTGAAAGACTTGTTTTCTGTGTTCTCATTCTGGGGCCCACGTGGATTCCTTTATTTTATTTATTTTTTTACTGTGGTAGAAGTCATATATAAAATACCATTTAACTATATTCACTCATGCAATCCAGGGGCACTGTTCAGTGTGAATGTGTAAGTACATTCACTTTGCTGTGAAGCTCTCACCATGATCCATCTCCTAAATTTTTCACTTTCCTAAACTGAATCTCTGTCCCCATTAAACACTAACTGCCCATCCTTTGTCCCCTCCCCACCCCACCCCCAACCCCTGGCCTCTACTAATGTACTTTCTGACCCTATGAATTTGACTATTCTAGATATCTCATATAAAATGGAATTAAACAGTACTTGTCTGCACCTAATGTACATTGGAATGCCTTTTTAAGTTTCATATGTGACAGATTCTTTATCCCGCCCCTCGTTTATTCATTCACTCCTTCCTTTCTCCAGTAAGCTTTTTTGAGTTCCTGCTTTGTACTTGGCACTGGCCTAAGCACTGGGGAGTCAGAGATGAATAACACAGTGTGGGTCTAGCTAGGGAAAAATATGCTACTTTGTTCTATAATTCCTCCCTGTGCAGAGCTGAGTCAGGGAATGGGGAGCCGGAGGTGGGGCTCAGACCTCCTGCAGGAGGCTACAGGGGTGAACCCACCCTGGGAGGATGGCTACACTGCAGATGGACAGATTCCTGCTCATAATCCCTTCTGAAGCACTGCTCATAATCCCTTCTGAAACGCGGAAGGGTTGTTTAGGGAAAAGAAGCTGTTCCAGGTTGCTTTGGGTCCTGGTGGTCAGGACAACTGAAATTCAGTAGGTGAAATGCTGCCCCCTGCTGGAGAGTCGTAGAAATGCAGAAGAGTTCAACACTTAGAGGATAAGCTCTTGGGCCAGTCAGTTAAGGAACCTCTGAGCCTATAGGCTAAGCAATAGGTTATCATGTCCAGTAAGAAGAGTGGAATAGTTGGAAACAAACACAGGATTTGGGGTCCATATTTGTTATCCAAGCTTCATTTCTGCCACCTCCTAGCTTGTGACCTAAGGAAGCCCATGTAACTTCTTTGTGCTGCTTTTCCTTGTCAGCAACGTGGGCTAATGGTACAAATGAATTAGTGCATATAAGGGATTTACTGCAGTGCTTGATGGTGAGTGCTTAGTAAATTACTCCTATTGAAGCATCTCTTCACTGACAACTGGAAACCAGATCCCAGGCTCTTGCATAACCCTGGTAGCCCACTGAGAAGTTGGCTTCCCAGTGAGAACTCACCGTGGCTTTGACCTTTCCCATTGAAGTCATGGGGACCTTGCTTTCTCTACTTCAGTGTCCCTCGAGAATGTTTTACTGGACGTCAAGGAACTGCAGAGGGGCATGGACTTGACCAAGAGGGAGTACACCATGCATGACCACAACATGCTGTTGAAGGAGTTCATCTTCAACAATGAGGGGAAGCTGAAGAAGCTGCAGGACGATGCCAAGATTGCCCAGGTCAGTGCCTGTGTCCCTGACCTCCATGAAGAAGAAGGAATTGGATTCCGTAAAGCCACCTGGGGTCCTGTCCTGACTAGGGGGGGCTAAATTCCCCTCTGTCTGCTGAGGATAGATAACCTATGTAACTATGCTAAGCAGGGATAGGGTCTTTCTGCATTTGTACCTGGAGATGTCCCTGTCCTGCTCATTGTCCTCTTCTAATTTGAGGTCTTCACCCTTTTTTCTTGAGGCCCACCCCCACTTCCCTTCCATGCAGTGTTCGCAGTGTGTTGGGTTTTTGTGGGACTTGACCTTGAAATCTTTGACCCCCACACTGGGGGTCAAGTTACATACTTGAGAAGCAGCCAGAATGGACTGTACACCATCACAGAAAGGGAAGGCTGTGTCAAGGGAACACGGGAAGCAGACGTATTGGGCTGGCTCCCATGTGAGTCACACAAGGCAGCCAGCCTTGTGTCCCAGGAGGATTCGGGCAAAGACATGAGTATCCTGGCTGTGGAAGCAGTGAGCTGGAGTCTGACCAATTTCTAAGGTCCTTTCTGACTTGGTCGACTTTTAGGAGTCCTCCCATGGCCTGAGGACACTCTTGTAAGGAGAAGCTCCTCATTTGCGTGTGTGTGTGTGTGTGTGTGTGTGTAGAAGTGGCAGGAGGTCCCAGGGACAGGTTGCTGTGCAGCACTCTTGCCTCACTCTTGCCTCTTTGGGTTGCCTTTGACCAGGTGTTGGGAGGAAACACAGGCTGTGGAGAATCATGGGAGGTGAGGGAGAGCAGAGGGCAGAGAGTTGCAGGGGCCCCTGCAGCTCTTTCCCAAGTTCACATGCTGGAAAAAATGACATTTAAGAGAAATTCACTTTTTCACAGGATGCCTTTGATGATGTGGTGAAGTATTTTGGAGAAAACCCCAAGACGACACCCCCATCGGTCTTCTTCCCCGTCTTTGTCCGGTTTGTGAAAGCCTATAAGGTAAGCAGGTGTCTGTCAAGCCTCCCCTGGCGTTATTTCTTGAGCAGGTGCCTTCCTGGAGCTGCACTGCAGTCTCGAGAGCTCTGCAGGGGCCTCCCCCGGGCCTTCTGGCGGCAGATCTGGGTCGGGAGGATGAGACGCGGTTTCTGGCCCTGCTGCTTAGGCCCTCAGACTGTCATGCTCTCTGTTTCTACCTACCCAGCCAGGGGCTCAGCCCCCAGACAAAAGCCTTTGGCTATCCCATGGGGCGAGGGAGACCCAGGACCATCCAAAGCCATCTTTGGAAGCTGCCACCTGTGCAGGCAGGTCAAAGGACTGAGAAACCCAGGCCTGCTGTGGAGTTGTGGAGCAAGTCGGGGTAGGAGGAGTGAGCCTCGGCATCATAGCCGAGGTCAGGGACAGCATGCTCGTGCTGGGCCCGCCCACGACCAAGGGCCTCTGGACCAGCACTTCCCTAAGTGTGGGCTGAAAGTGGCTCTTGGAAGGATAGTTGCTCCTTGTTTCCTTATTTAGACTCATAATGGCCCTTCCTTTAAATGGGAGGCCCTCTGTGACATACCCTGGGACCCATATACCCTGAGACCATGGTTTTGAAAAAGCGCACGATTCAGATCTGTGTCAGAAAAACATGTCCAATGAGAAAGGAAGCCAAGGAGAGCATTATGAGATTTCAGTGCTCAGCTTTCCAGATGGAGCAATGGTAAAGAATCGACCTGCCAATGCAGGAGGTACAGGAGACGCAGGTTCGATCCCTGGGCAGAGAAGATCCCCTGGAGGACGAAATGGCAACCCACTCCAGTATTCTTGCCTGGAGAATCTCGTGGACAGAGGAACCTAGTGGGCTACAGCCCATGGAGTCGCAAAGGGTCAGACATGACTGAGCACACACGTGAGTGCTCAAGAAGGCAGTGCAGTCTCTACTGTCCAGGCTTGCCTCATGTTCACCTGGGAGATGTTGGTAGAGGAAGGAGGAGCGTGATGGTGGAGTGGGGAGGGATGTGACGGGTGTGGACATTTCCAAAAAATGTGATTGGAAACAGTGAGTCACTTCACCGTCCTGATGGCTTTGGAGAACCATCCCTGGGCCTTTTCACTGAAACCCACGAGGTTCCCGCTATTCAGCCCTCTTCTCTCAGCATGGCTTAGTGTAGTGGTGATACGACCAGCAGAAGGAAGGCACCCCCTTGCGTATGTGAGGGTGAGCACAGGCACAGCACCGGTCCATGTGCGTGATCCCAGGGGCTGTGGGCAGTGAGAAGTGCTGGGCACTGGGCCTGCTGACCGAGGTGCTCTGCAGCTCCCAGGCTCAGGTGCAGAGATGGCTTGAGCCAGCTCTGGTTATGAGCTGGGACCATGTTTCTTCACATGAAAAATTGTAAGTCTAAGGTCTAAAGAGAGACTAAATGCTGTTTACAAATGTATAATACAAGCTGGGAAGAAGCCCTGGTTGGTCTCCAAGTCTGGAGGAAAAGAAGAGGTGCCACTCTTGGTGGTCTGTGGGGTGTCACAGGTCAGAGCTTCTTAGCAAGTTCCTTCCATGTTATCATTTCTCCCCGGGGTCCTGTTCACTGGCTCCGTGAGGCACTTGTCAGGCAGGGATGCAATCAGATGTTCTACTTGCCCTAACACACTACATAGATAATAACTGCCTGGTCTGACACTGACCGAGGGACTTGGTGGGCTTTTTTAGGATTTTAGGATGTTTCTCTTCCTAAGTGTGAACCGAAGTGAAACTTGAAACAAAAGCAACAAAGATGAAAATGTAAAGTTTATTACTGATAAAAGCGGGTTTGCAGGATAGGGTGTGCCTTTGTGAGCTTATACTTCAACCCTGAATTAGATTTATCACTGCACAGCTAGACTATTAGAAGTAGCTGAGGGAGGCTGGATTCCAAAGAGAGGATGCTCAGAGGGTTGAACTGAGGTCGACCTGTTAGATTTCTTGTCCCTAATCTGTCAGCCTTGCTGCTGCCTCCCTTGAAAAGGAGTGAGGAGGGAGTCCAAGAGTGTCACTGGGTGAGGCCCCTCAGGAAACAGGAGGCCAGGGGTGGAGGTTTTCCCCTAAGAATGGGCAGAAGGAGAGGAATCTGAGACCTTCCTTTCAGAGAATCTGTAGGGAGGGGAAGTCCCCACACATTGTGAGAAAGACTAGGAAGCGGCCTGAGTAGGGAGAGAACTATCAGGAAAGGAATTTTCTGAAAAAGGTGAATCTCAACTATGAATTTTGAAGAGCTGTGATATAGACTGACAGCAAAACCCCAGAGTCATATGTAGGAATAAAGTGTAGAGCTTCTAAACCTTCCCTTCACTCTAATTCCTGGCTAACTAAGGAGCCTCTCACAAGGGCTTTTTAAAAATCTTGACTGTTAGCGTTTCTAGCAACGTAATCTTCTGCTTATTTTGATTTCACCCAGCAAGCAGAAGAGGAAAATGAGCTGAGGAAAAAGCAGGAACAAGCGCTCATGGAGAAACTCCTGGAGCAGGAAGCTCTGCTGGAGCAGCAGGACCCAAAGGTGAGATGTGCCAGGCTCCATCCGTGTTCCTCATGTGAGTGGGGTCCTGATGGCTCCATGGAGGCATGCGGGCAAGAGGGGCAGAGAGCCAGGCTGGGACGGGATGCTTCAGTTCCTTCCTGGGCTTGGAAACTTGGCAGATGGATGCTTGTTCACTCATTACTTGTTCAGCCATCACTGGAATGAGGCTGAGAGCATGTTTGTAAAGCATTATCCAAGTTTATAGAGATAGGGAACTTAAATCTTGGTTGGATGTACAGAGAGACCATCCCAGGTAACCTGCTGACTGAACAGTGAAGTGTCCCGGAAGGGGAAGGCTTCACAGGGTCGCCATTGGTGCTGGCCCTGATGGGGGGAAGGCTTCGTAAGGAGGAATGGGAGAGAGCATTCTAGGGAGGGAAACAACACAGGTGAAGACCATGACGAAGGCTGGCAGGTCATAGTATTTTTCATCACGATCCTCTGCACTGAAGTGTAATAAGTCAGTGGCTATTACTAGCTGCCTTTTGCCATGGGATCCAGCCTTCCTATGGCTGCCAGTTTTGTGTGTTCTTTGTGAAAAGGTTTTTGTTCCCAGAAACTTCCTAAGTTTTCTTCTGCTGAGCAGTGTGTTGGGATGGTGCTGTCTGTGTTTCAGACTGAGGCTGCTTGTTAGTCACAAAATGCTCAGACCCGTTTTCGATTTTCTCAGACCTCCAGTGGGTGTTGGTCTCATTAATCTCTGCCATTCTTTTTTCTTCTCAGTCTCCTTCCCACAAATCAAAAAGGCAGCAGCAAGAATTAATTGCCGAATTGAGAAGGCGGCAAGTTAAAGATAATAGACATGTATATGAAGGAAAAGATGGTGCCATTGAAGATATTATCACAGGTAAAAGCTACTTCCTCATTGTGGCTCTGGGAGATCCCTCTGGCCTCACTGTTTCTGCACCATTTACAGATTTTGCTACTGCTTTTGTCCAGGGTTTACAAGTTCTTCAGTTGATTTTATCCAGATGCAGAATTACAGAGAAATGCCATGCTAGTGTTTGAAGTATGTGTATAGTAATCTGTATACTGCCTGTCAAAGAACTCCAACATTCTCTCTGAAACAAACAAACAAAAATCTATTTCTCAATATCATGTTTCAGTATCTCAATATCATTGGAACCCTGAATATCATTCAACGCGGCTCCTCCTTCTAATGATGTCCTGTTGTCTTAGATTTGTCCCCATGCTCCATTTTCTCGCTCATGGCCACTTCTACCCATCTGCCTACTTACGGACAGGACCCATACTGTACTAACCACAGTCAATGCATGTTTTTTCAACATGCTCTTTAAAAGCCTTTTCACTCATTTAAAGTAAGTGAAGATGCTAGGAAATCAGTGCTTTCATGAGGATGGACCAACAGGTCAAAAGCCCAGAGGGTTGAGGAATGGTCATTCTCTCTGCTAGAAATCGTGCCTAACCCAGCTTTGTTCTTGTCTAAGTTGTAGCCTAATGCTTTCTGCTCAAATCAACTCTTCAGAGTTTCTGCATTCCCTGTTAAAGATGGGGACAGTAATTTGGGGCAGTGGCTACAAGTGACTGCCTTTTCATGTTTGTTGCCTAAAGTTTCTCAGCTTCCAAGATACTTAACACTTTTTGGTAGGAAATGTTACACAAAAGTGTAGAGGAAACTCTGTAAAAGTATAGAGAATAGTACCCATCACCAGTCAGGAGTTTCCAGCTCATGGCCAATTTTGTTACATATCTGCTTCTACCTGTTCCCTTGGGGTTATTTTGAAGCAAATCCAAGACATGCAATTTCCTTTAGAAGTATTTCCATATAATCTTTGAAAGATAAGGTCTGTTTAGTAAAAAAAAAACAAGCATACCCACAGGGCCATTATCACATACCTCTGAAACACAGAGTTCCTTAAAAAAAAAAAGCCAGTCATTATTCATATTTCCTTAATTGTCCTATTTTTTTTTTTAAATATAACTCTCCAGATTTTTGATGTCTCATTTCTTGTTAATAGCTTAGTCAGCATTGAAAATAGGGATTACAAAATGGCCAAGTCAGGATTTTTTATCAGCTCAGACCCAAAGAAATAAACTAGGAGAATGAATCACTAAAAAAGAAAGTCAATAAATAATTACTTGTCCAGAGTAAACCAGTGTGAGAAGTGGAATAGGTAAGTGGCTGATGAAAGTGCCAGTGTCTGCAGGGTACACATGTGCCCTGTACCTCTGTGCCTGCCTGTGTCTGTTCGCCCCACAGTGGCTGGCAGGTGGCTCCCAGATAAAGCTTCCTTGTTTAGCATCTCCTTGCCTCCTCTGCATGGAGCGGGAAGCTCTGCTCTGAGCAAGACCAGAACAGATAGATCTCCTTGGGTAAGCACTGTTGTAGCCTCAAGGCCACAATGAGGTTGACTTGTAGGTAGAGGAGCATCCAGCCATGGCACATTAAGAACTCAGAGCTCCGTTTTCATCAACCTGTTCTCCAGCTTAGCGACACTGGCTCATAAAATGTACAGTTTCTATTTGCCTGACCTGATCTACCATAGGAGGTAAATAAATATGTTTATGGAGCATTTTGGGTTTTTTTTTTTTCCTTCTCCTTGGGCTATTTTCCATGATCTAGTCAACCCTGCCCCAGATTGAGTAACTCTTCTATGCTTTTTGAACTCACCTGGGTATATATTATATATTGCCTTCCCCGTTTCCTGCTCCCCTCCCTCACCCTTCTCCCAGGTATGATTAACAAAGCACTAACCATGTACTAATGCAGTAGATTGTGGCTTCTTACTCTCTTCTGTTTGTCTTGTTTGACTGTTATTTCAATGCAGTGTTGAAGACTGTGCCCTTTACTGCTCGCACCGCCAAGCGTGGCTCTCGATTTTTCTGCGAACCTGTTCTCACTGAGGAATACCATTACTAAACTATTACTCTTTCTCACCTGATGCTCTTAAAAGGTTGCTATGGATTTTTTGACCTCTAACGACCCTCTGTCTGTGTGTCAGGCCTACCCAGCAGTCTAGCATGGAACTGCCGTCTCCACTGTGGTGTATTTTATGTTGTCTTTATGCTGCATGGTTTCTCATTTCAGTCACAATTGCTGACTCACTAGCATTTTTAATACATCCTGAACCCACATGGCTGGGATGGTGTGTGCCAGTTGAATTAATACAATTACATATAGAAATTTTCAGAAAATGGAACACTTCTTTGAGAATCAGGGTGGGGACGAACTACGTTGCTTTTAAGATTTTGAGGCTAATATCTTTCAACACAAAATGACAGTCACCAATAACAATAATTACTGTTCCTACCATTTACTGAGCCCTTTCTGTGTTGGAATAGATTTATATAGATATTAAACCAACCTTTTTGTGCTCAGCTTGCTTTGATAGTAAAATGAGCTGCTATACAAGCTCTCAGGAGTACAAAGTGCTTTACAGATTGAAAATGATTTGCAGAAGCATCTGTGAAGTACACGCACCTGTAAGTTGGATCTTAAGTGCCTTATGTAGTTCATAGCCATAATCCATAGTATGATGGAGCTCATGGTACAAGCTAAACTCAGGGAGCTCTTTAGATCTAGAGGCCTGTATAAGCTGATATAGGTAATCCGTAGCTTTATATTCACTTGTTTTCCTTCTGAGTGTCATGATCAAGTTTCAGCTGTCAGCAGTTCCCTGTTGGAGCAAGGCTGTGAACTAAGCAATGAATATAAAGGCTTGGGAGACCCCACTGTCTTCTCATTCATGCTTATTCACTGGTGGCTCTGTTCCATGTCAAACCCAGGGCATTACTACTGTGATGAGCTCATATCTGGATCTGCTTCTTTGGTCAAGATGGTGGCTAAATATTAATAGCAAATATCTTTTATTGGCAAATGCTACTGTTCTTGAAAATAAAAGAAAAACACGATCAAACTTTCCCAAGAAATAAGCCTGGGCTTCGTTTCTGATGGCTGAATAAGGAATAAACTTCTCTGTTGATTAGAAGAGTGACAAAGGAAACACATACTTTGAGTATATGAAATAGCCACTGTTTGACTGCCATGCTGAGATTGACACGGAACCAGTTACATGTTTAGTTTGTGGCATTTTCTTCTCTGAATTGCACTTGTTATGTATGCTCTTCTGTGTCTGAAGATAAGGATGTGGTATGTTGTTGCCTGTGCTGCAGTGTGCTTACCCACCAGTACTTATTAACAAGGCTATTGTCAGCTTTGCTGCCGGACTGTGTTTCTGGAGCCAAACTTCAAAGCAGCTTGGATCTGGGTGGTCAGAGCGGGGTGGGAAGGCATGCTCGCCCTTCCCTGGCTTTCTCTAACACCTCTTGTAGTGTGGCTTCCTTTCTTCTTCTGTTGGCTAACATGCCCGGGAATGTTATTCACAAAGTTGAATTGCTTTCCATATTCATCCCATTTTTACTTAACCATCATTTTGTGTTTTTGTTTTTTTTTTCTGTTTAGCTTTAAAGAAGAATAATATCACTAAATTTCCAAATGTTCACTCGAGGGTAAGGATTTCTTCTAGCACACCGGTGGTGGAGGATACACAGAGCTGGCAAGCATCACTTTTTACTTAGCTTCCTCCTCTTTCTGTATGCAGATTAATGATTTCAATCTCTGGCTGAGGGTAATACTGGTGAGAATCTGAGCAGGGAGAAGTCTTTGCACCTCACATGCCAATGATGTGAGGCTAAGCCTCTCTGTTGGACTGTTTGGTCTCCTGCTGTGTTCTCACATGTGATGGCTTGGGTAAGGGTATTTGATGGTTATACTTACTTTGGGTGTGAGGCTGTCCTTCCCTTAACCCCTTCTTGGCCTTTAAGTTACTCGGTGAACCCCATTTTGATCCAAAGAAATTGAGACCAAATCCTGGCCAGGGAACATGATCTATAGTCTTTTAAGGAGGATTAGGGTTTTTAGAACTAATTCCTTTGAGGACTTAGGAACCATGAAATTGCAGGTCACTGCATATCCTGAGCCAGAAATGGAATTGTGACCTCCATTACCACTCTGGGTGAGGAAGCAAAGGCTTGAGAACATTATTAGGCATGCAAAACCATTCTTGGCCTGAATTTAGGAGTAGGGCAAGGTCACAAATTCCAGTGAGTCAGGAGCTTATGGGGTTGGGGACAGTGCTGAATTGAGCTGAGCACTCACTTAGCTCTGGCTTATTTTGCCATGTGAGAATTAAATGGGCCCAAAACCAGTTTTCCAAAAGTCAAGAAACCTTGGTTTTTAGGTTAATTCCCAGTTTAAATGTCTAGGAAACTATATTTTAAAATTTAAGGCATCTGCCAAACATCCTGTGGACCAGCTATGGCCCATCCATTTTCAATCTGAGCAGTGAAGGGATAAAAAAGATGAAATCTGTTTTAATTCTATTGTTTCCCTTTCTAAAGATACGCTTTTTTTTCTGAACAGAAATCAACAATACTAAGTTGATGTAGGGAAATACATACTAAACAGAACAAGGGGAAAAGGTATGAAGCCTGCTTTTTCCTTTCAGTGTGTTCTGACTCCATTAAATGGAGGCTACCCTGCCTTATTCAAGAAAGCATGCCTTCATACGAAGAGCACTTACTAAAATCCCTCTTGTGCATCTCATTCATTCCTTCCTGCTTGAACTGAAGTACAGTGGTTGATTCATTCAAGCATTTTGTTATTGTTAGACATCCTGCCATTCACTGGCAGTACAAATTGGGGAATCCAAGAGGGCCCATACAATCTTCCCCCCCTCTGATGAAAAACATCATCTTGGGTGGCAGGAAAGAACGTTCAGGAATGGAGTGTTATTTTGATTTAGTGATTGCTTTTGTTTGGTGGTTGACTGTGATATATCTGATTTACAAAATAAACTGACCTAAGTTCATTTTAATGGAATAATAATGGAAGCCGTGGCTGCAGACTAGGTGTAAGCTCCTTCCTTAATTAAAATCTCAGAAAGGACAAGGCGGTGTTTTGTCTTGCAGTTTAAAGTTCATTGCAATGGTTGGTATTCACGTTTTCAGAAAGAAAAATGACTACTAAGTAATAGCTACTTCCCAATGGAAGAAACATTTCAAAATGACATCGGCTAGACTCTCTGGCCAGTGACAGAAGCACTCTACTTGTATTTTGTAAGAGCCAGAATCACACCAGTATTACATGCTGTTTTGCTTGACTGTAAATATCGAGGGCAAAGTACATGTTTTTTGGCTCAAATTCTCAGTTTGAAGGGCCCATAAGCTGACTCTTCTACACAAGCTGCTTTGATTGGCTGCCAGCTGGCCTCTGTCTTGTTTAGATACATGATATTACAGATTGCAATTCTCTCATTGGTGCTCTCCTCTTTACAGATCTTAGAAACCAACCATACAGACGAGCCGATGCGGTGAGGAGAAGTGGTAGGCGGCGCTTTGATGACCAGAATTTGCGTTCTGTTAATGGTGCCGAAATGACCATGTGAACCAGAGACCTGCTTGTGTGAATAGAGGGTGTGCGTGAATGAAGATGTCCATGTGAACTTTCTGTGCTACCATTTAACTGCAGCCTTGAACATAGATCAAATATTCTAAGGGCTCAGATTTAGCAAACACATAGGAATTTTTAAATGATGGGCTCTGCTTTCAACCTTTGTTAACAAGTGCCTAAAAGTGGAAGTACCTGCTCAGATTAATCAAAGCAATAGGATTTGATTTGATTAGTATCTTTTTACACCAGTATGTTATTTTTTAACCAAAATATAAATTTCATATTACATTCATTACCTGCCATTGTGATTGTCCCATGATGGCCCACCCTGGTTTCCTGATAAGTTGTAAATAACATGGAATGCATCTGCTGTGGGCTTCCTTTGCTGTCTTTTAAGAAGTTAATTTTGTTTTAGCCATACCTGTCAACTTTGTATTTTTAAGGGCTTGCAGCACGGAAGAAGGAAAAAGTCATGTGATAAACTCCTTTTGTCTATAGCCAAGCCCCAGCCAAGTACAAATAGGATACGACTGCAGTGGCACAGCAGGCAGTCAACGTGTTTCACATTCTGCTTCTGTGCTGGGGCACGATGCCTCAGGAGATTCACTGGTATGAATGAGACCACGTGATGGCATACAGATGTTGTACAAGACGTATTTGCAGTACTGTTCTTCAGCTAGAGGCAGCTTTTTAAAAATACAAATGTTTATTAGTTACCACTAAAATTAACATCTCAGTAATCAGTATTAGGATTTCTGAGGACCACTATGGGTCAATCCTGAGAATAGAATCAGTGCCTTGCTAGCCAGGGAGAAGTTCACTAGCTCTATGAACAAGCATTCAAGATTTACTTCCGCTAGCAGAGTAGTGTTAGTAACCTGGCCTTATCACTCTGACAATCGCAGGGTTCCCCCTTCCTCCTTTTTGTCGATTGGATTAGATATATTTGGCATCACACATTAAGAGCTAAGAAATTCTTGTACTTCCCAGACTACCTTGTGGGGAATTGCAATTAAATTGCTGAATTACATTGGTATTAAGCTTAAATGATATGTAATGGGACTAAATGGCCAACAAAGCCACTGTTGTTCCTTCAGCTCTGGCAGGGCACTTGATCCAAAGTCAAAAACTGGACTGAAGCTAATTTGTAATTTCCATCACACACATTCTGCTTCTGGCTTACCTTATTGGTACATTACACCAGTATATTAATTGTAAAGTTTATTGTATAGTATTTAACCACTGAATTTATTTTATGTTGTGCTCATGTGAACTCCTTGGTGAAGGTCCCATTTCCCTTGGATAATGTGTAGTTATATATCTCTTTTTAAATGTACAGATATTTTGCTATAAAATTGGTGCAGTTTTTTATGGTTTTTACACTTCTCTTTAATTCCCACCTAAGCCTCTGGGTAATATTGTAAATATTGTTTAAAAATGCATCAGCCTATGCTATACAATCTGAATGTTATTTTAACTTATAGGTTTCTTTTTTTAATATATATATTTAACTTCAAGGACAGTTTAGGGATCAGTTACCACATTTCACTTTAGCGTATCTATTTACAAAAAGATTAAACTGCCACCTGCTAGCACATTTTCATGTGTACTTTAAAAAAGAACATGCCAAGATTGTGTCTGACTCATTCAACATTTCATTTTGATGAAAAGAGGCATTTGACCATGAGATTTAACACAAATAGTTGGTCCTTTACCACAAAGCAGCTGTTTTCCAAAGCTCAATCCTGATGAACATAGGTTAAAATGGGCTATTAATCTACAAATAGACAATAATATTGGCATGTTCTTTTCTGTTTGTCTCTTAATGGACCTGCTTCTTAGCAATATTAGAAATGTTTTATAAAAACAGTTCATGTTACATTTCTGGTCTTTTCATGGCATATGAGCAAATAAACTATTTACACTACTATCCTGTACTGTGCTGTAGTCTTTTAGTGTATACTTTAGGGGGTTTTATGTGCCGGTTTCATGTATACTCTTTTAGCTTCTAGAAACAGGTATGTTTTGCTGCTTGAATTCATAACCTAAACAGACTTAGTAAAATGTAAGGAAAACTCCTTCCTCTACAAAACTCCTGGTCACTTGCTGTATGTAACGTAGAAACCAAGCAGATTTTAGTATTGAGTATTTTAGCATTGAGATTAGTATCTCCAGAATCCTGGTTATGAATTTATCCCTTCCAGAGAAAAAGCACTCTTTTTTTGGTGAGATACTGCCTCTCTCAACATTTGTTGTAATGAGGATGTTGCATATACTCAGTCTACTAGTGGATCACAGATAGGCACCAAGCACCTGAAACACTTGTGCATGCACAGATATTTATAATTCCAAGTCAGAGTATATTCTTAGTATATTCATTTAGTATATTTTTTTAGTGAAGTAAAGAAATTTATAATTTAAGAAACTGTCCAAGTGGTTTAAAAAACAACTTAAAGGGGCATAAATCAGTCTTTATTGTGATAATCTGGAACCAAACTTGGAATATTCCCAAGGTAGACTTGTAGCTGAAACTTTTAAAACAGAAAAAAGTTAAAATTTTGAAATTATTAAGACTCTTGTTTGTTTTGTACCAGGAGAAGTGCCTCATGGTAAAGGAAATCAGGTCATTAATATTCTGTCAGGATATTTTCAAGAATAAACTAGAGCAATAAGTTAAAATGAGGTAGATATGGTTAGGTTTTGGAAATTTATCAGTTAGCACCAATTTTTAAAGATTTTTCTAATAACTCAGAGGTAAGTCTATTTGTTTTTCACTCCCGATCTTTGCGACTAAAACTCTGTATCTTAATCCAATAAAAGTCACTGCCAATGACACTGCAATGAATGTCCAGCAACCTTGCTCACTCAACAGTGCTCAGTGGTTAATGGAACTTGACATCCACCACTGACTCTGCTGGGTCAACATACTGGATTTTGTAGAATCACCTAATTTTACACTGTGAAATATACTTTCACAATACTAGATTTATAATTCACATCTATTAATTTTAAAATTGATAAAATGAAATTCTTAGCCCTAATACACTTGTTCTTATCAGAAATGTGTGCACAGACAAATATACTATCAGCCCACTTTGTGCCAAAGGATTAATCTTCTACTTTTTCTAAACTAATACTCCAACTATTGCTAAGAAAAAAATCTGAAGTAAGAAACAAATGCATGGACAAATGTTGATATACTTTTTTGGTCTAACTTTTTATAAAGAAAAGCAAGTATTAACATTGAGAAAACAGAATGTGGGCATCTATCAGCGCACAGCACAGAACTGCTGCATACAACAGTGCTTAAAGGAAAAGGCTGACACAGATCCAATTTAGTAGATGTCATTTTTCTAATAAATTATATTTATTTACAAAAGGTCTACCTTTTATATAATTGAAGTTCTTTACATCAGAACAATATATGAACAGAAGAGAAAATCTATTAAGTACAAACACAAAGTAGAAACCTTGTTCCTTGTTATTACTCACCTTTCAGAACAAGTCTTCAGTTTAGTTGTAGAGGTAGGCAAGAGAGCAACACCTACCAAAAAAGTTTGCAGGCAGGACCAAAAAAAAAAAAAAAAAGATTATAATTACCACATTTAGATACCCCCAAGACAGCATAAAAGAGGGGCATCAAGAAATGGCTTAGTTTGAATATGATGTGAGATTAGACAGCCACTTTGTTTCAGTCTGAATGAAAACTGGAAGTGAGCTAGTTCCCCTCAAATGCAAACATCAACCTTAAACCTAGGACAAATTACCATCAAATTAACAGTCAAGTATCTATCACTAATAATGAAGAGATAGCCTTGAACTCGATCATACTGCCTCAGTTTTTATATAGTGATTTTTAAAAAAGCATAAAAAATTCACTGCAATTAAGAAATTTAAGCCAGAAGGAGAAACCCAGTATGGTTTGGAGGGCTAGGGAGAGTATGTGGATAACGGGAGCAAAATCTTCCCCTTCCTAACTCATCTTTCAGTTAGCTCCAGTAGCACTGTTAAGTGCATACATGCCCTGTCACCATTATTCACCTGTTTGTCAAAAATGGCCTGAAATGATTAGTTCTCAGAACTTAAAATAGGAACTTTGTTTTGTCTCATTAGGGCCTTTAGATCAACTCTGATCTAAATGTTAGCTCCTCAAAAGTTACTACTTTTAAACCACTACCCTTGTAACAGAATTATGTGTATGACATGAAGGTATGTTTCAAATCATCACAAGAGATTGCCTTTCCTACTCAAAAACCACATGAAAAGTTGTATGTTCTCATATATAATAAGTGTTTGGACATTTCTGAAGGAACAGTTAAGACTGAGGCACAGTCACCAGAACGTATCTTCAGTGTTACTTCAATTAGTTTGGGGTTCAGTATGGTTTATTGCCATGATGCTTTTTCAAGCCCTTTAATACAGATGACAAGTACCATGGATGCTGGATGAGTACATCTGTCAACTGATATTTTATTTTACATTCACTCAATAAATGCCTACTATGTGCCAGGCACTGTTCTAATTCGCATGACAGTGAGTGATACACAAATCCTTGCCCCCAAGGAATCTGACCACCATCTACATCAAAATGGTGGAAAAACTTAACAGCAAGGTAAGAATAAGGAAGGTAAGAATTATTAGACTGCTATACACCATTACTAGAACCATAGAATGAAACTATGAACTTAGAATGCATTTCCATGAAAATTACTTGGGATGTTATTTTGCTTTTCCTTTATGTAAAATGAGTCCTAGAAAATGTAAAAGAAAATTTGACCTGCTATTGGGAGACAGACTTCCCCAAGGGAAAAGAAAAAGTCTGATTTAAGTTGTAAGGAATTAATGTGCTTTGCCTCAATTTTGCTTTTAGAAGTGTTTATTTAGTTCTTTAGCTTTGCAGTTTACATTTAAGTTACATAATGAACACCCTATAAACTCATTTTTTAAAATGCATTAATTACTCTTTGCTGGGTACTATTTGATTAGAAACTGCTCTCTCAAATAGTATCCAAGTTTTAAATAATCCTTAAATAAAGGAGTTACCCCTATCTGGATGCAAAAATAAAAAGTGGCTGCCTAGTCAGCACTCAGTTGACCATTAACACTGGAAGAAAACCAGGATCACATAGGCAAATGATTCTTAACACAAGGTGCAGGCCCCCTGGTAACTGAATGAAAACTATGGATCTTCTTTTCAGAAAAATGTATACAGATTTTGAAGTTTCACAGTCTTACCACTGTGAATTAAAAGACTGCTTTACTCTAGGCCGACCCCTTTCATACTATTGTTGTAAACGGGGTGCAATTAGCAAAAATCAAGATGAAATGGCTGTGATACTTCGAGCATGTTCAGCTTTACTGGGAGGCATAAAAATTATTTTCATTGTTGAAACACATGAATGATCTATAGGTTGACGCTCCTTTGGGTAATGATAATGAAATGGCATCACTGTATTAAAAGTGTTGGGACCACTGCTTTTATTTAAAAGTTTTATGTTGCTTAAATACACTTGGGAGAGGTGCAAAGAATTCTTCATAAATCATTAACTTTTTATACCAATTCAATTTTTCCACATAGGAATTAAATACTGGAATTTTATACTGGAAGGAATATTTGAAGTCCTATTTTTGATTATTAAGCATATTAAATATATTACTGAATTTAATCCAAGAGTTCATTAATATTAATGATAATGAGGGAAGATAAGCCCTTAACATTTACCTAAGTCTGAGGCTTAACTGTAAAGTATAAATTCCCTTTATCTGAATATAAACATACTTTCTGTTTGAACACATTTTGAACATAACTGTTCAGCTCTATTAAAACCAATATTCTATGATATTTCAACTTTATTAGACTGAAGATTTAGAAACCTAATCAAATGGATTAAAGATATTCACACATAACTCTTATTTTAATAAAATCTACCCATCACCTATATCCCAGGCCATAGTATCTTTCTGGCAACTTAATGCCATTTGATGGGATCACTACAGGATTATAGTCACTTCAATTACATACTTTATAAAAAGTACGTTGTATTTTTGCTTTACAACTCATTAGCTTTGTTTTTGGGTCAAATAATTTTCATGGTTGGAACAATAAGGAAACTTGAGTTTGTACTGTCTTATGGGAATCTGAAGTTGTGATAAGACAGTATCTCTATAATACAGAAAGTTAATTTGAGGACATCAATAATTTAATAGGAAAACTAAAAACTTTAAAGTTGTACTTTAAAAAATCATGATTCATGGAAGTTTTACAGATTCGACATTCTGTGAACAACCACCAGTATTTCTGCCAGTATCATATGCATATTTTACTCTGATGTCCAGGTCAAGTGTTTTGACATGATAAGCAATATTAACTATTATTATGAAGGGGCCCTCTGAACATTAAGTCTAGGCAACTTGCCTGTTGATAAAGTTGTTATATGTTGTGGTTCTAATATACAATAGGAGACTAATGTCAAGCAAGAAACTGGCTTCGCATTTGTTGAAGATAGTGGTTTTTACTTTCTACGAAGTCATGTCATATTTCACAGCAGAAATATGACTTGGCATTGAGAAAAGTCCAGGACTCCCTCCCCGAGCCTTCCCCTGTGGCTTTCACGAGTGGATACTAGATTTAATTGAAACATAGGGGGCAGAGATGAGAAAAGTCATCCCAGTCTGTCCCACTTTCAAATTGATTAGGATGGTGAAGGGAAAATGAAGGGAAAATGAACTTTTTGTTCTAAATTGCAACGTGAAACAGGATTGCCCCAAATAAAAAAATACCTAAGGTAATACCAAAGACTATGTGCTAAAATTTACTTATTTACTTAAAAAAAATCTCCTGCACTGAAGGAAAATAGTATAAATCACATTACCAACCTTCAAAAGTTAGCATGTAAAAAGTATTCTAGCTTCAAACCATTGCCCTTTCTTAAAGTATTCTGTAGGAAATTCATAGATCAAAAACAAATACAGGGGCCTGTATGATTTATAATATTCTTAAATATTAAAAAAGGAAAGTAACTTGGCTATATGGATTAGATAAAGCAAAATTTTAGGGGTTTAGTATCTTAACCTTTAAAGAATCATACAATTTTTTTCTTTTTTTTTTTTTTTAGAGCTGAGCAGTAGAAATAAATACTAGTACACACTAGAAGAGAAGATTTAATAATTGATAAAAATGTACAAAAATATTCAAATCAGAAATGCTTTAGAATGTGTACCACGAAGTCAATACTTCTCAGTGAGTAGGGAAGGTAAAAGACTTCCTCAATGAAAAAAAGCAAGAGAAAGTTCGGATTAAAAAAAAAAAAAAACTGTTAAAGAAATTGCTGAAGTCAACATTGATTTGTTTTAGACAAGGATATTGCAGCCATCACTTAAAGTTTGGTGGCACATTCTTTAGTAGGTCCTTAAGGCAATATATTTAAGCTAATTTACAATTTGATTTGATGTTAACTTTTTAAACATCACCTCAAAATAATGCCCTCACAGTAGCCTTTTCAAAATGTATTCAGATGTTCCATAAAAAATAATGGTGGCTTTATTATAGCAGTGCTGAGCAGCACCACTATAGTTAAGGGTCTACCAGGTTTCCATTATGAACACTATTTCTGAGTTTACCATAAAAGATCATATTGTCTTTAACCAGTTGGGTAGTGCACAAAAAAGCAGTATATCAGTTGCTGGTGCTTTTTTTTGTACTACTAGATATCAAAATTTTTCCATTATATCTTCAAAATCCAGCTTCTATAAAGTAAATCAAATCACCTCATGACTTACACTTTAGAATAAAGTAGAGACACCTGCAGTTATCAGTAAATTGCCACCTTTAATCCATCCTGCAGTGCCCTATGAAAGGGTCACAGACAGACAGTTATGACTGTATGAAAATATGATTCTTGATACAGAATCAAAAGTTATTTTCAATTTCCTTTGCTTTTATAAAGTCCACAATAACAATACTTAAATGCACTTTTTTTTTTTCCTGTGATATAATTAAAACCCAGTGTTATTTCAATTGAACTTAAAATAGAGTCCCTGGTCTGAATTAGACTTTAAAATCATACTGTAAACATATTTGGTATAATTTATTGATCATCATCCAGTTGCTCCAAAAGGGTCCTTCTGCGCTTTTCCAATTCCCCTTCACTCAGTTCACTGCCAGAAGTATCCCAATTACCCTGAAAAACAACAGTGAATACAATTGTGTCAGTACTCAAAAGGTAAGTAGTAGTGAACCTTTGAAAAAAGAACACAAAATCTCTTCCACAAAAACTAAGGCATCACAGACTGATTAAAGACTGATTTCTTTCCCAAAAGCCTTAACCAAATTAACCAAATACTCCCTGGTTATTTGGGGAGTAAGTAACCAGGGGAGACAGTTCTCTCAGAATGGAACTCTCCTAAGGTGTTTACTTTTGGTTTAATATGTACATCAGGGAGAATAGTACGTATCCATTTCTTTTCCTCCCTTCTACATAATTGAATATGAAACATCTTATTTCCATTTAATGGAAGCTGGGTTTTCATTTCCTAAGTATTCTTCATTAATTTTTCAGAATCTAGGTTATCCTGTATTTATACTAAAGTATTATCTTTTGAGCATTATTATATTGTACCCAGAGTTATGAGGACAAGTTAGGCTGGAAAAAATTTAAAAACAACAAAAACCACACAAAACACTTTGAGAAGGAACTCAACTCTTCAAAAGTTGATTGTTCACCTATATTTTCTATCACCCTTCAGGGATCCCATTTAATCTAATGTAAGGACACTCCCCATGGACGGAGGGCCTGGTGGGCTGTATGTAGTCCATGGGGTCGCTAAGAATCGGACACTACTTCACTTTCACTTTTCACTTTCATGCATTGAGGAAATGGCAACCCACTCCAGTGTTCTTGCCTGGAGACTCCCAGGGACGGGGGAGCCTCGTGGGCTGCCGTCTATGGGGTCGCAGAGTCAGACATGACTGAAGTGACTTAGCAGCAGCAAGGACACTTAAGTCACTAAGTAAATACAGAGGAAATAATCATTCCTCACCAAAGATGTGCATCAGACTCTTCAGTGCTGTTTGAAAACAAACACCCCTCCACCCTATTCCCACCCACGGAGAAAATCCTAAGGGAGGACGAGGACTTCCCTACACAGCTTAAACTCTCAGTTGGTAGCTCAGAGGCATTATGCTTGCTAAGCCCACAGCATTTGTGGCATGAACAGCAAGGTGAAGAAGGCATGTGTTATATGCTCTGCCACACACATACATATGGGGGAAACTAAGGACTGACTATGTAATTCGATATTAAAACACTAGATTTGGCTTATAATATACCCCTATTTGCCCTCACCTCTTCCCTCTCAATGATTATTTCTAAAAGCTGTTGGAAAGCTACCTATTGAAACAGGATTTACAATGATGCCATATCGAGGGAAAACCCAATTTGAGTATCATCTGTTAAATTTTATATTCTTAAATTAGGCAGAAACATCCATTGGCATTTCTTAATGAGGATGTACAAAGCTAGAACAACATTCTTAGTGGGTTAAACAACAGTGACAGAATGCCACATTATTTTTTTTAATGAATATGAAATTTAGGATGCTTAAGTTGGGTCACACATGATGACATACATTAGAAAACTGCTTTGTGTGAGAAGCAGCTAACTGGTAGATACAAAGAGGAAGAATTATAAATACTTACAGAATCCTTTCCAGTCTTTTTCTTAGGTGATTTGTGTTTTGATTCTGATCTTTGTCTAGTTCTGTCTTTTTCGCCTTCCCGGTCTTTTTCTTTTTTATCCTTTTCTCTTTCAGCATCTGACTCTGGAGAGTCCTTTTTAAATAAAAGACAATGTTAAAATGGTTACTTTATCAAAATGCTATTAGGAAAAAAACCCTTATATTGGTAATATTTAAGAACACCCACATTTAACACAGTATTTATGTATTCCTAGAGTGGTGAAATCTGAATGGATAACCTTAAGGAATCTAAAACATTCCAAAGATTCATGGCAGCAAGTTGGTCTTTCCTATGGGAAAGATGACAGTCTGACAGGGTAAACTATCACTAAAAGTGGGTCACTAAATTAGGTGTACCTTCATCCCTAAGATTAGGTATATCTTGATGTGTACCTAAGACCAAGAACCGAGAATAGAAGAGAAGTTGTTTAAACTTGTGGTTCTCAACAATAGCTACGACACACACACACACACACGGCTCTTTCTCTAAGATTACTATAAAAAACCAGAGTGGGAATCCTAATGCTGTTTATTATTATTTGTTTCAAGTTCACCAAAGGATTTTATTGCAAGACTAAGGTGAACCACAACTCTGAAACTCTTGAGTTTAGGTGCTCACCTAAACTCTGCATAGGACCAAGCAGAAATGTCTACTGCCACTGAGAAAGCTAAGGGCAAAAGCTTAGGTGCAGTATAAAAATCAAGAGTTTGCTTACTGATTTATGTCTTCTCTTCTTGCTTTTCTTCTTATGTTTTTTTGATTTCTTGTAACTTCTCTCTAAGCAGCATGAAAAGAAAAGTGTCAGAATTTGAGGACATCCAAATGCCAATGACTTTAATCAAGTTAAAAGATAGGTTTACCAGATTCAGCACTAGACGAATGTTCTGAAGCAGAACGAGACTCTGATCGCTGTCTTTTTTTCTTTGAATGGCTGTCATCATCATCTGAATCTGACCCCTACACAACATAAATAATTTTATTCATAATGATGCTAACAAATACTTCAATATACTTATGGTACCATTTTAAATAAACTTTCTTACTGATCGGGAGCGGGAGCGCTTCCTGTGATGTTTTTTAGATTTCTTAGAATGCTTCTTGTTTTTTGAATGATGATGTTGACATTCATGCTACAGAGGCAAAAGAAAAAAATTACAAAGCTCACACTTTAGATAACAGATCATAGAGAATTCTTAATAGTTTTGCAAGTAAGTTCTTTTTAGAGTAAAAACGACATTCATTTTGCATTTTTAGGATGTACTCCCCAACTTGAAACTGTGCAAAGAGTTACTATCACTTAAAGTGAAGAGAACATTTTAACTATCCTATATGCACTCATTTCACATCTAAACACACGTGCAGAATAGTCACACTACTTTCAAAAACAATGAAATATAATTACATTTATTTGATGAACGTGGCTTTTGTCAGTGAGCTAAGTTCAGCACTGAAATAAAGAATTACCCCAGAGTCATCTGTAAAGGAGGTTAGTCTCAGAAATTGAATACAAAATCTACTTTCTTTTCAAGGAGCATTCCCTTCCTCATCAAACTTAAGATATCCAAAGGCAATCTAACTACACGTGAAATCAAAAAAGGAAATGTTCTATGGATTTTAACTCTTACTAGAACAATCATCAGGCTAGAAGGAGAGGGGAAATGCTGCAGTAAAAGTTCCCAACTCCCAAACATATCTATGGATTTGGAAATAAATCAGTTTACAAGTAAGTGGAAAGGGAAAATCTGGTTCAGGGACTCTCACTTTTTACGTCACTAATTGTTAACTCTTCTTCCTTTTCTACCTCAAGGCCCGTTTTTGAGGTCCAAATCCTTTTCTGGTATGTTCAGCTCTTCCCTATGTGGTCATCAGCTCCATTTATGACCTCATCACTTTACCAGCACAGATCATGAAAGAATCTTGTTGTGGACATTCCTGAATTGGGGGAAAATATTAACACACTACACTACAGCAAAGGTTCTCAAAATTAAATGTACATTCCAGTGCTTAAGAATCTTGTGACAATGATAATTCTGATACATTTCTACCAATGGGGCCTGAGTTTCTGTATTTTTAACAAGTTTACAGGTAATGCAGATGCTGCTGATCTGAGTAGAAAAGATCTACAGGCCAATAGCACTAGATCTAAAGGCAGCTGAGAGACAACATATGGTACATGGGGCCTGTTAACAGAGCAAACTGTTGTCAACACTGATACTTAGCAAGGACAATAAATCCAAAGAAATCGTCAACAATTAAGTTACCTGCTATTCCCAAAGACCATGAACATTACAAATTTAAGTATATGCTAACTTCACTTTGCTGTGAAGTATAAGTTTGTCCAAAACTGATGGCAAAGCATATTTGGTAAAAGCACTGGCCCTAGAGTCAAAAGCCTATGTTGGAATCCCTTCACAGCAAATTACTTTTCCTTTTGGCCTCAGTTTGCTCATCTGTAACTTCACAGGGTTGCTGTGAGGATTACATTCGTATATGTAATATTTGTAAAGCATAACATGGGCACCAAATAATAATTATTATTGGTCAATTTAGCATGTTTACTATCTATGAGTGATTACCTGAAATCTTCATCAAAATACCCTTAATTCAGCTAGTGGAATAATTTGCAATTTTATCATTACTTGTTTTAGCAAAAACTTACTATCTTTCAGAACATCCCTGAGCTTCCAACACCTCTAATGTAGTATAATATTTGAAATATGCTTAAAACTGTTTTACATCTGCTTTACAGATTCTAAGTTCTTTACAAGTTTATTATTCATTCCATGTGACTCCTAAATTGATGAATTTCTGTAACACTATATAAATATGAAACATATGAACTGTCTTCACTAAATAGATCTTTACCTTCTCATGCAAGCCTAGTGTGTTTCATTTAAAAGCAGTTCCTATAGAATAAACCACTCCCTAATCATCCCAGATAGTTAAGTACATTTGTATCAAAGTAGTATAATTTAGGAAGAACACTTTGATCATTCTAAATTCTTCGATTAAAAAAAATGTTTTACATATTTTTAAATATATCAGCCAATTACAATATAACTAAAATTACCTCAAGCACATGCATAAAATCTTTAAATATTCGTTTTCTTTCAGATTCTAGAGTTATATCCTCAAATGCTGGCTCTTTTACAAATCTCTCCCGGATCTGAAAAATTCAGATATGCAATAAAAATATGAAAACTGAGAAAAATACACCAATATGACTAAAAAAACAGCAAGTGAAAATTGGCAGCCCAGCCCTCTCAGTCTTTATTTCCATTCCTCCAGTATTCCTAAATGCCATCACAGCTGAGTTCACAATCTTCAAACAACTTCAGTTTATCTCTGTAGCTATGAGAAAGAAAAAGATTTTTATTTTCAACTGTAAAGGAAAAAATTTGTAAGTATACATACATCTTCCCAGACAGCATCCAATTCTATTGGAGGAGTAGCTTGTTTCAACATACTCTTAAATGCAGATTCTTTTCGTTTCATCTTCCGAGCCTCCTCTTTTTCTCTTTCACGTTCACGGGCTTCTGCCTTTTCTAGTAACTTTTAGAAAACATATTTATATATATATATAGTACAATTTAACTTGTGTTAAATTCATTATTCTCCCATCATCTATAAGGTAAGGGCCAATTAATTTTAGCAAAGGAATTTACTATCACTCACCATCTAAGTATATTATCTGTTACCTTATTTGAAACAGTGTCCACTACTCTGTAAAATACTATTCCTATTCCCTTATTTCAGGAGTTTACATACAACTTAAGTATCTTCAGCCAAATGTATTAAGAACTGTTTTATTAATCTAGTTGTTTATAACAGTAAGAATGATAACTTACACTATTGAAAGCCAGCTTAATATTTCCTGCATCTAATGTGGTTGATCTTTTAGTTGAACTGATTATTGCCACAAAGTCTTCAAAAGTAGTATTTACTTCAACTACAAATCCTTTATCCTAAAAAACAGAAATCTTGTTAATATTAGTAACAAAAAGAGCATAGCATTATTTTAAAAAATATGCCCCAGACTAAAAGTTAATAGTATATATTTACCTTCAGAATGTCTTTTATTATCTTTTTTTCATCATGATAACGTGCTTTAAGATCCTCAACATAAAACTTGAAAAGGTCAAGTGCAGTTGATCCTAATGAAAAAACTAAAGAAGTCAAAAGCTAGCTCTAATCAAAGAGCTGCAATTACTTTTTTGTTTATAAAACAAAAGAAAGCACACCCCATGCCCCAAACACAACCACCCTTCCCTGTGGCCCGTTTCAACTATCATAACTACAATTTAGGAAAAAGAAGAATCTCACCCGGCTGACCAAGCATATTAGTGAATCTAATGTCAGAACTAATTGTTGGATACAATTCCATCCAAGATGACATAGAATGCAGTTGTCCATGTTCATGCAGTTCATCTAAAAATATCTGGGGAAAGGGACAACAACAACAAACTCATTACATATTCAAAAGCCATATTTAAGGACTTTGGAAATATTGGTATAACATGAATAAAAATATATGTTAAAAACAGCAATACATAAAAACTCTTCCACCAGTGTTATCACAAATGTGTTTAAGTGCAACTGATACTTGCTCTGTGATGAAAGTAAAATCTGCTTTTACATAAAGAAACTATTTTGGACTTCAGACAAAAGGTGTGCATTACTTTTACAGACTTCAGTTTATGTGCCCCTTTAAGACAGACCATCATTTCCAGTTTATAAATATGTATACAAATAAATTCAAAGCACTGTTTATTATTACAAATAATGAGGCTAAAGAAGGTACATGCACTTTTACTGTAAACGTACTTTTTGTTTTTAAACATAACACCTAATGTGTTCTGGAAGATTTATTTTTTATTTAATTTTCTTTTCTAAGAGGAAGATATATAATTTTACTAAAGCAATACATAGAGTTTAGGGAACTAGAACTTAACCTCCATGTCTGATTTTAAAACCTATTTCTTTTTTTCCATATTACTGTTATAACAAACATAAATTTTTATAGCCTCACTTTATTATTATTATTTTTACTATTTGCTTACTTTCAGGGCAACATATTGACTTCAATAGTCTGCAATTTTCACATTTTCTGCTTCCTGAAATCCTTATAGAGTTTATTTAATGCTATAAATGTCCCTAAACTATGGTACAAATTCTGTTCCTAAAATTCCTATACCTGCACTGTTCCAATACCACAGTCGCTGGTCAAACGCAGGTGCTAAGTATCATGAAATATGACTCTGAACTGAGATGTGCCAGCAGTATACAACACACAATGATTCTGAAGGTTTATTACCAAAATAAATATTGGTTGCATGTTAAAATGAAAATATTTTAGGTATACTGGGTGAAATAAGAGGTTACTAAAATTAGTATTAGTTAAATTAATAAGAAATTACAATCATATATGTGGCATACAAATTTTTATTGAATAGCACTGCCCTGAATGATACCAGACATATAGCCCCACTTCTCTCCAAATGGGAATAAGAATGTCGATTCAGTCTCTATATCCAAAATTCTTTCTCAAACTTAAAATTTCTATCCTTTCATCCTTACCCTTCAACATAAATGGGAGCTTAACAACACCGCTGCTATATGATCACTTAGTGATCACACTTCTCCCTCTGTGGAATCCTTAAAATAGCTTGGAAACCATCTTCAAAGATGCTCTCTAGGATCTAAAGAATCTACTCTATCATATCTGCTTTGCTAGTATTTCTGTTTTACTTCTTGGCTGTGAAGATCAGATAAGTAATAGCATTTTGACACTGAATCTACTTCAGTAATGGCAACTCATCCCAGTGTTCTTGCCTGGGAAATATGATGGAGAGAGAAGCCTGGTGGGCTACAGTCCACAGGGTTGAAAGTCAGACATGACTCAGAAACTAAACTACTACCACCACCACTGTTTCAAGAGCCAATCTAACTTGAGTGATAATTAGAAATCACTTGAGGTTCCTTTTAAAATATGAATTAAAATAAAGATACTTATAATTTACTTTTTAAAGATCACCAGATAACTTTGATGTGAATTCAGGTTTGAAAACCATTACGCTAAAATTGTACGGCTTTTACTCTCTTTTATTGGGTTGGCCAAAAAGTTTCTTCAGGTCTCTCCTAAGATACTATGAAAAACCCAAACAAACTTTGTGGCTAACCCCGTATTTACTAACCCATCTTGGGAAGGATGGGGACAAGATGAAAAGCAAGCTGCTTCAAAGATGGCTGAGGCTGGTTTTCAGGAAGAAGGAAATCTGAAAATTGCAGAGTATTGAAGTCAGTATGTTTCCCTGAAAGTAGGCAAATAGTAAAAATAATAATAAAGTGTGCCTTTAAAAATTTATGTTTAAGTTATAATAGTAATATGGAAAAAAAGAATAGGTTTTAAAATCAGACATGGGGGTTAAGTCCTAGTTCTCCAAACTCTGAATGTATTGCTTTAGTAAAATTATGTATCTTCCTCTTAGAAAATTAAATAAAAAAATAAATCCTCCAGAACACATTAGGCCTTATGTTTAGAGAAGGCGGCTCCCAACGCTGGCACTAATGACTTCTTGGAGCTCATAAACTTTTCGGGGGCACAATGCAGGATGGGAATCCTGTACAGTGGGAGATGTTTATCAATACCTCTGGCCTCTATCCAATTAGATGCTAGTAGTAACTTCTCCCCAGATCATGACCATCAACAAAACGACTAGTTCAACACCACTCACTACCTCAGTCCAACTCAATAATCTCTTTTCCCTCATCTCCTTCCTTCTTTTTGGTCTCCTTATATATTGTCCATGATATAACTACTCATATATACTTGAATAAACCTTCAAAGATTTTACTTAGTAACAGAATACGTCCATCTTTTAATTCTTTCTTCATTCCTTCCATCTTGACTGGTCTCTCTTACCAAAGAAAAGCTAGTCTTAAACCCTGAACTATCTAATCAAAACATCAGTCTAATTTTGCCTCTACCTTTAATCTGGGCTTAAGCCTAAAATATTTAATCTGATTCTTAAGCTTAAAATATAGCTTTGTATCACATTAGTATGTGTCTGGCATGGTTTCTGATTACTATTGATATAATTGGACAGAGGAGCCTGGCAGGCTACAGTCCTTGGGGGGACATGACTTGGTGACTGAACACAACAAGCACACATGCAGGCAAAAGCATGTTCTATTGGTTCTGTGACAGACATTCAGCTCAGTAATCTTCCTCTGCTGCTCTACTTCCTTTAAAAGGTCTATGTACAACTTGAAAGAGACCTACTGAATCAATTTCTGAGGGTGAGGCTCAACAACCCCTGGTTTTAACAATATTCCAAATGATCCTTTGGGAAACTACTAAGATAAAAGAAAACCATCAAGAGAAGTAAACGTTACATTCTTATGGAATGAAGACTGCAATAATGCTATTGGCTGTGGCATTTAAGGTGACTGGTGATCTTTGGCACCATGAGGAGTTGCACTTATCCTAATACAGGATTTAATGAAAGAGAACCAGTAATTAAAACATGACATAGATTCAAAATAAGGCTATACAGAGAACCTGTAATTTTAGCTCCTCTGTATAGTGTTTAAGAATTATGCTGCTACTGCTAAGTCACTTCAGTCGTGTCTGACTCTGTGTGACCCCACAGACAACAGCCCACCAGGTTCCCCCGTCCCTGGGATTCCCCATCCTCAAAAGCATACCACAGCATTTCCTACAGTTCTTTAAAGAACTAAAAATGAATAAGTACTAATGACTCATCACACATTTTATTTTCAGTCCTCCCTTATGCTACTGATTCCTCTTTCTTGAGTGAAACCATACCTATCAGTGTTCACTTTAAATACCAAATCTGCTATAGCCTTCTGTGTTCCTCTTGCCTGGTATGGCTACTCTCCTTAAGTGGATTCACAACTAACTGTATAATTTAAGAATTAAATGTCTATGGATCCTCTGCAAAGCCCAAGTTAATGATCTGAGACCAGGATTCTCAAAATTGCTTATATCACTGTTAAAGGTCATTAACCATATTACAAAATTAAGCTGAAAAACAGAACTTTTAAAATTACCTGAAAAGATTCTCTATTTTTACGCTGTCGTCTCCTTTCACGAAGCAAACTCTTTTGTTTTTCTTCTTCCTCTTCCTTTTCTAAAGCTCGAATGTGTTCCTCAAAGCAAATTAATGCATCTTCTTTATCCATATCTAGAATTTTTATCAGTTATAAAAAATTAAAACAAATATCAGTAAAGAAAGAGGTTTATTTGCATTAACTTTGCATTATTTGCATTAACTCCCTACAAAGTTCAAATTCACTTATTGTATACTCAAATATAACTTTTAATTATCTAAATAGGAAATGTTTATGGAAAACTTTTTATTTATATAATTATTTCTTGATCTTTTATTTATTTCTTTATGGCCATGTGCACAGCTTTCAGGATCTTAGTTCTGAGAAATGAAGTATTTCTGGCCATATTAGTAAACAAGGATTTAACAGTCATCAGCAATTGCACCCTCCAATATGGGCCCTAAGGGCACTCAGGAAAGAGAAGAGTATCTGCAATCTGGCAGCCATGAGGCTGCAACCACTCCCTAAACTGAGTCCCATGGAAGCTCAGGATGTGGGATAAAAACACAGGATACTGGCCCCAGAAAGCTGAGATGCACATTAAAGGAAGATTTCAGTGAGCCCAGACTCTTGTACCTTCCCAAGCATAGAAGAGTGCTCAACTCCTAAATCCTTGCAGTATCTGTCTTCCTTTAATTAACAATCATTTTCTGACTTTCAGACTACCTGCTCTTGTTATAAAACTTCTCTATATCCTGGCTCCTCCTCTCGCCTCCTCAGAGCAGTCTTCTCATGGTTATTTGAGATGCCCAAGTCAACTGGGCTTGAAATCCTAAAAATTTCCACCAAATAAACATAACTCTCAACTTCTAGGTGGTCACTATTTTTTAAGTCTACAGCTCCCTGATTCAGGGATCATGCCCACGCCCTCTGCAGTGTAAGAGCCGAGTCCTAACCACTTAACTGTCAGGGAATTTCCACATGGAAAATTTCCAAAAGACTTCATTAAAAGATACTCTGAATTCAAGGATGAAACCAAGACAATACATACAACACAAATAATGAAAATAGAATTGTGATAAATTGGTTAGCAATATCAGAATTACCCAAAGAGCTTTTCAAGTATAAAATTCTATGCCTTCCCTCAAACCTACTAAAGTATGGTATTCAAAAGGGTAATCAAGAAAGCTGTAATTTAATAAGCAACTAGGTAGGTCAAAAATAAGACAGAACTTAGGGAAGCTTACTATAAGATAATGCTAATACATTTTTTTTTTGCCTTTTGCGAATCTCTATAAAGCCATTACCTCAAGAGCACAGCATGATAAATCTGATCACTAATTTAGTTCCCATTAAACCACAAATAAATAGCAAGGCAAAATTTCAGGTTTGACCTAATAAATATATTTCAGTTATACTTGATAAAGCTAACTTTAGATTTTGGGGAAAATATTTTGTATTGAATCACAAAACTCAGAAAGAAATATCCTATCTGGAAACAAAACAACTTTTCAGGAATGGACAAACAATTATGCAAAATTCAGTTAGTGATCTCATTAAAAAAAAAAAAAAGTGACCAATTTCCCCTGCTAGCTGCTGCTGCTGCTGTCACTTTGGTCGTGTCCGACTCTGTGTGACCCCATAGACAGCAGCCCACCAGGCTCCCCCGTCCCTGGGATTCTCCAGGCAAGAACACTGGAGGCAGTTGCCATTTCCTTCTCCAATGCATTAAAGTGAAAAGTGAAAGTGAAGTTGCTCAGTCATGTCCGATTCTTAGCGACCCCATGGACCGCAGCCCACCAAGCTCCATCCCTGCTAAACAACTGTTTTAAAACTATTCCTTCCACTTAGTTGTAACTCTTACTCTGTAATTCCTCATCTTCTGCAAAAGTTGGATTATCCATCAGATACTGCTGGGCTTCAGACCAAGTAGTAGAATATGTCACATTAGCCATGTTGTCAAGTATGTTTTTTAAGGCTTCCCAATTCCTCTTTCGCAACTGCTTTGCTTGCTCCTAAAAAATATGAATGTACGTTTTAACGTTCAAATAAAGCATAATGTATGAAATGCAATCAATGAAGGTTTCTTCACATTCTGATGTCCAAATTTCAAATGCTATCCATTTGCTTTAAATATCAACACTCTTTACCTTTTCAGTACTCTTGCCTAACTGCTTCCCTCTTACCTTCAATTTGTTTAACTTCTCTTCTAAGACTAACCTGGAACTCCCTCTCCGCCTCACAAAATCTCTCTTCCCACAACTATGTATTGTAGATACTGTCCAAACAAAAGTTACTGCAGACAAATCACACAACAGGTAAACGATAATGTGTTCAACCACTTTCAGTGATGTTCAAATTTTTGTTAATACTTACATTTCTATAAGTCTCCTGGAAGACTGGATAACATATAACTTAGTAAATAATATAATAGACACGAGCAAAACTAAATGTATTTGCAGGACAGTATTTCAAAAACACTACTCTACAAATACATTTTAATACAAATACATTTTAACAATTACACATTACTGCTGTTCTTTTAAAATAATCATAAATTAATGCCTTGTAAGGAAAAATACTAAGTATTTTCTAAACTCAAACAAGCTAAAAAAAAAAAAAAAAGCATTTTCTAAGTGGGCATAAGACAGGCAATTAATGACAATCTAGGTATTAGCTACTTCAGTAGTTGTGGCAAAGACTTAGTTGCCCTGTGGCATGTGCAATGTTCCCTGACAGGCACTGAATGCATGTCCCCTGCATTGGCTGGTGGATTCTTAACCACTGGACCACCAGGAAAATCCAAGAGCTATCTATTTTTTAACTTAACTTTTAATAAACAGATCTACAGCACCATATATAGTAGATAAACCAACAAGAATGGACATGTTATAAAGTAACTCCTAAACAAGAAACATGTTGTTTAATCTATAAATACTGTTAACAGTGAATAATACCTTTTCTTTTTTTGAAAGAAAGAATAAAACATCTTCATAGATTTCAAGACGATCACGTTCTGATATTGCATTCCAGACTTCCATCTCTCCAAACATTTGCTCTGCTTTTCTGTTTGTTAAAAAGACGAAATGTTTCTGCATTATACTATAAAAAGTAATTTTAAACCATTTAAATTTTATTCTAAATTTAAAACCACCAGATGAACACTCTTCCACTCTTAAGTTCATAATGGTATTATAAAGGAAAACTTTTTGGTAATTAAGAAAAACAAGACAGGTTAAGTCTTGATTTCTCCTTAGAGACAGAGGGGATAATTGAGCAATGTTCTGCAGTTAGGACTACCTCTATTTCTTAAGGCAGCTACAGAGACTAACAAACCACCCATGGAACTAAATTACAGACTTCGACAAACTCTAAGAAATTTAGTTAACAGATAAAATAAGACTACTTAAAGAAATGAAGAGTTCTTCAATAAGGCTTTTCCAGAAGAGTGAGTAAAATAAGAAAAATATACAGAAAATGAACTCAGTACCTCATTGCAAAGATGTTAATACTGAATTACTCACAATCTTAAATAATAAAGCACTCAAAAATGAAGAATGCTACATAAATGTAAATTTTCAAAAATGCTACACGTAATAAAAATGGCCCATTTCTATTCCACAAATACAAAAATAATTGAACTCTTATATCAAGGAGAAAGGAGTCAACATTTCATTATTAAATAGAAGTCTCCTTTTCTGTTGTAGTCCCTAATTAATAACGAAGTCCTATAAATTCCACATTTAGCTATTGATTTTTTATTTTATGAAACTACCACACTCACAATCACTTAAGCTTTATTTAATGAGCATCTACTGTGATTAGTTACTGTACCTAGCAAAAAGTCTAACATGGAAACAGTACAGTAAACATACAACATAATCAGCAAAAATCTTACTTGTATCTAGTTGTGGAAGTCATTTTCTCATGATTCTCAAGAAAACGCTGAAAGGATTCCTTAGCCTCTTTGTATTTGGATCTTGCTTCTTCTTTTTCTTCTTTCTCTGTTTGGACTTTATAAGCATTAAAGGCCTGCTTTTTTTCACTCAACTTTGCTAAAGCACTAAACAAAAAAAAATCATGTAAGAGTAAATGAATATGATCAAATGTTAGTGTCTTGAAAAAATAATTTCATTCACAAATTAAGAAAATTTCAGTAAGTTACTGAACAGAAAATAATTTCTCCTTTAAAAATTAATTTTACTATCTATAAAAGGGTGCCCACATTGTGTGACAAACCTTTTTAACTTTTGGTTCTTATCAGACATAAGGCAACTCTATTATTGGTATCCAAAATAACAAGAAGATCAATGGGAATAAAAATTTACATTATTTGACACAATTTAAATTCTCTAGGCTTGCTTTGCTCAAAGTAAACAAAAAACCAAAGTATTACCTATATCGTGGATCATTAATGATCATTTTCATAGCTTGCTCCCATGAAGCATTAGATGGTACACGCTGAAAATCATTTAATGAAAAGTTAAAATTTCACACAAAACAATACTCACTGCAAACATCAAGCACTTCCCTTTACAGGAGTTTTAAAAAAGGTCTAAAAAATAATTTGACAAAAGGCAAATGTGTGTAACTGTCTATAGATTAAAAAGAAAACTTAAAACTGAAATTTAAACAGACCATTAATTTAAACAGGATATTAATACTTTCTTAAGACTACTATTAGAAGACAGAAAACTTTTATGAATAAAAGCTTTAAAGACTGAAGTGGAATGTGCTATATAGTACCTTATATATTTTTTTGGTTGGAAGTTTTAAAAAAAAAGTTAAAAAATTTAGTTCATTCTCAGTCAAAGCTATTTACAAGATTAGTATTTTTAATAAAAGCATCAAGGTACTAACTGCATTAAAGGATAATTTCATTTACTAGATACTATATATCATATAAAAATCTACAATATAAATACCTTTTCTTTTAATAATTCTTTAAATGCTTGCTTTGCCTCCTCTTTCGTATTCCAAGTATATGTTTTTTTTGCTGGTTGGCTTTCTTCCTCTTCTTTTTTGGGAGTAAAACTAAAGAAAGATTTATACATGGTATTTATAATTTAAATAAACATTTGCTTTACTTCGGAAAATAATGTTTTAATTACTCCTTGATGTTTAGGTAAAATTTGACAATTTTAGAATAAACTCATCTGTAAGAGACACAAATACTAGTATATATTTAATGGAACACAAATACTAGTATATATTTTCTCTAACATTGTTATTAAGACCTTGCACAAAGGCCAAAATAAACATTTATATTATAACACTATTTTCACTACTCCACAAGTTTATACTTTCTAATGGCTTGTAAAACTTAATGCTCTCATTTTTGTGTCTTAGTAACAGGCTTTGGGCAAGCGTGCATAAAATAAGATGGAGAGATCAATCTAAATAGAGGTTGGCAAACTATGACCCCTGAGGCCAAATCCAGCCTGCTGCCAATTTCTGTAAATACAGCTTTATCAGAACATGACCCTGCTCAAGAGTTTGCATATTGATTATGGCTGATTGGGTACTGCCTCAGCAGAACTGAGTCATTTTGACACACTATATGACCCACAAAACCAAGTATTACTCTTTGAAGGTTTATGAAAAAGTCTGCCAAACAGTGATCTCAAACAGAAAAGAATTACCCAAGAATTATGAACTCTACTTGGTTGAGCCATCTTTACGAGAAGTTGTATAAACATTTCTTCCTTTACAGAAGATAATGCTGGGGAAAAAACACACCAGAAAAACAAAAACAAAAACAAAAAAAAAACACCTCAATCCCCCATAGTTAAGCTGAACGTATAGGGGAAGATTATGGAGTATACACTAACAAAAAATATAGGTAACTCACACCCTCTGAATCACACCCGAAATACAATTAACTCATCCCAATATTAGTTTGGAATACTTAAAATTATCAAAAATATTGGAAACAACATGGCCAAAAATTACCAGCTGTAAAATGATCTATGAGTAATTGAAATCAAGTTTAATGACTCAAGCACTGTAAGGAAACAGAAAAAAGGAAGCAGAAAACAACTGATTGTTAAAAATGTGAAAAATTACTGTGAAAAAATAGGATAAGTACAAAAAGATGTAAAAGAATATTACTCTAAAAGGCCTAAATGTCTATGTCTACTAGTAGGAGATTACTTAATGTTCATATAAATGTCTGTCATCATTCAACATGATGGGATATGGATCTCTAATGATGTGGATGCCTCTGATATATTTTAAAAATTAAAAATATGCATATATTTTAAATGCATAGAAAAAAGGCAGAAAGAATAAAAATCTTAACTTTTTTATGCCTTCAAATATACTATACAGATATCTTTTTGAAGCTTCTAAACATAAGAAAAAAATTTACAAAGCTATTTTCACTTTGGAAAATGCACATTAAAAATGAAAGTTTATAAAAAGAGGAAGGGAGATGAAAGCAATATACTTAAATATTAAGATGGGTGATCATGTTTGGATCTTGATATCATGGCTAATACTTTACATGTGGGTAACTTTCAAGTCAAGAAGCATAGCTCAAGGTTACTTTTTATAGCTATAGAAAGCACAGCCATATGAAATGAGAAACTGTAAACTTAGAGATGCAGCTCTCTGGCTTTATTAAAAAGCTGTACCAATTTAATCCTATTAACAGTTTTCCTATACATTGTTAAATGTTATCTTGATTTTTCCATATTTGTTCAGTATCAACTTATAGCAACTTCCCTGCAGTGCTGTGCTAAGCCATAACTCAGACTTAAACAGACTCACCCCATCACCAGCACTGCTTTCTAAGCTTAAGTGGAATAGTCTTGCAACACTTTGAGAGCATGATCCCACAAAAGTAAATCTCAAAAACTGTTATCTAAAGGTGTATGTTTTGAGTCTCAATTTTTAAACACTTATTGGCCATTGACTAAATCAGCAATTTCTTGTATCAATGATGTCTGTGACTGATTTGCAGAAAACAAGTTACTAGACTTACTCAGCTACAGTTTCCTGCTTAGATGTTTCTTCTCCAGTATTACTAGACACTTCACTTTGATCCTGAACAGAAGGGGTACTAGTAAGTTGTGCTTGTTCTTCAGTAGAAATTGTTACTGTATTTTCATTATCTACAACAGTAGCAACAATCGAAGTAACCTCAGGCTCAGGAACAACTGGAACAGTTCCACTGACAGTACTAGAGGCAGAAGTGGAAGCACTGGCATTGGCTGCAGCAGCAGCTGCTGCTGCTGCGGCTGCTGCTGCAACAACAGCAGCTGCTGCTTCTGCAGCAGCCATGGTGCTCATTGTGGTTGGAATTTCTGTTGTAGGAACTGGGGCTGCTGATGTTGTGGTGCACTCTTCTTGTTTACTATATATTTAAAAAAGAGAAAACTGGTCAGTTCAATACAAACAATTGCAAACACAAATAAAGTCTGTTTAAAATTATTATAAAATCAAATGAATAAGAGAAACTAAAGGGGAAAAGGGCAGTATTGCCAAACTATTAAGCCATCTAAAAAGATTAAAACCACAGTATGAAACAGAATTACTTTTATTTGGCAAACATTTGTGATAACATATAATGCACTGATGCAACAATCTGCATTTCCAAAACCAATAATCATTTTCATTTACAAATGTCCTATCAGATTGTATTATGCCTTAAAACTCAATTTATATTGTAAATTTCTTTAAATTTTATTTCACCCACTGAAAGGAAAATCTGGGTAAAGCAAGAGATAGATAAAATATTTCATCTGTTCTCAAATTAACCAAAATCAAATTTTGGACATTTCTGTAATGGTCTTAATTTGGTAAGGATGTAGTCCAAATTCAAATAACTATCTAGGAGCATCATATGTGTACCTTGAGTAAATCTCTTCCCCTATCCGAAATCCTCCAAAGATATCAAACTATCAGGCCTACCATGTTAAATACTATTTATACAGACAATTATAACAAGGATGTTACAGGAGGATGCTATAAATTTATAAATATGTACTGATGTCCAAAATTGCTTACCTGCTTTCTTCAGCTTTGATCATTGCTTTTAAAGAGAAAAAAAGAAAAGTTATAAACACTACATAGTTTTTAAATACAATCACTGAAAACAACTTTAAAAGGAGATTAAAAGTTCCATACAGTAAGATTTAATTTACCAGCCTTAAAAAAAAACAACACAACACTACATTTACAGTGCGAGTGCTCTATAAATTCCAGGACAGAAATTAAAGAATAAAAACAAATTTTAAATAACAGCAGGTTTAGGAGATCTTCCTCCCACAATGCTACCTTCTCAAAGGCTGCTGGCTACTGCAGAAACACCCTCAAAGTATCTACGTACTTCTGGAATAAAATAACATTTTCCTCAGGGATAAAACCATTTGCTTTTCTTTAAGATACTAAATTCAAAATGGGATTGAATGTATGTTATGAAATTCCAGCACATATATACTAGCATTGACAGGTAGATAGATAGTTATGCACACCAACTATTTGTAGTAGGGTTATATCAGAAATGAGCTTGACGTTCCTTACATGAATGAAGTGGGAATCTACCTATCTACAATAGTATTATTAGCCAATGCTAGTACAGAAGTATAAATTGAGCTTTAAAGATCTTCACTCAGTATTTCAGATTTCAATCTAGTTAAAAGTAAATTTTTCTTTACAGGTAACACAGATATCTCATTTATTCACAGTATTAGGGAATGAGGTGCTCCATGTAAATGAGAATATAAGCTTAACTCCATGAAAGTTTTTGAAACTTGTCCCCTTTTAAAGGAAATGTGTTTAGAATGGCTGACAAAACACACTAAAGGTGTTATCACTACTAATTAAATTCTTCAGATAAAATGATCATCCAAGCGAATGAGGTGACACAGGGAAAAGTTAAACAGACAAAGATCACAGTGCCTTTAAGAAATGCTTATTCTCTTTCCTGTCAGATGTCATCTTATGTTTCAAACAGTCCCATTCTCCTACAATTTGTTTTTTCTAACCGGATATAGATTATGACACCAGATTGTATTAGAAGTCAGAGTAAAAAATAAATTCTCAATTCCTACCCATAATCTATTTTAAGTCCTAGGTTTTAATATTAGGTAATATTCATAGATTTGCAGGAATGTTCTGAATAGTTGAGGATGCTAGAATATTCTCCTTCTGTGAGGCATGGCATTTTAATTTAATTCTTCCATAATAAACATAAAGGCTATTTTGCAATGCTGTGCTAAAATAAAATCAGCATTAAATGCAGAGTCTGACAATATGTTAACAAAATTTAAACTGATAAAAGAGTTCAAGGTTCTCTATCTGCTAAATGAGTTAAGTCACATATTCCATGTATGCACCAACACTCTCAGCTGTCTTTAGAAATATTGTATATGATGTCTTTGTTCAATTATCGAATGACGCTTTTTTTTGTCCAAGTACGTTAAAAACTACAAGCTCATTTATAATATAACCCTTAAATGAAAGGAATTTTTTGAATTAGAAATTTCTCACTGCAGATTTATCCAATTATGGTTAGTGAACATTAGTGACATACTCTAAAAATGTTAAATAATGACAGAAAATGAATTATCAAAGCAGCTCACCATGCAGGTTTGATTTTGTAATAAGACTTCCAGCAACAATGGTATTCTGGTATCCTAGTTTCAGTGGAATCAAATCAAATAAAAATCTATTTAAAATCTATAGAACTGAGATCTAGAGCAACAAGAAAATAAGAGCCCATAAAACTGTTACATCATTTAAAACGTTCTAATCACTTAATTTAAAAAAATAAGGCCTTTGATTGAACAATCCTATTTATGAAGGACTGTGAATAACACACACATCTAAAAAGGAACATTAAAAATTATTTTTCCCTGTTTTACCTTCAAGGTCTTCAAGTTCTTTAGGTTTGGCCCAGCGAGATTCTTTTGTTTGAGAATTGTAATAATAAGGCTTTCCAGAGTCAGACTTGTACTCCTTCCAAGGGCATTTAGATAAAAGTTGCTAAAGTGAAAAAAATAAAAAATAAAAAAAACTTCAGATAGCAGTAATAGATTTAGTCTGTTTTCATCATTTACATCACTGATTTTACTAGGTATTATCAACCCATACAATTCTAAACCTTGCAAGATGGTGACAATATAAACAACCACTGCAGGATACTTACTAAATAAGAGATGTTAAGTTATTTGGATGTACTATGTTTGTCTAAGATAATGTACCTATTAAGGGGCAAAAACAAGATTCAAAACCAGGTCTATCTGATTTTCAAATCCAGATTTGAATGCTCTTGCCATTTACAACTCACCACAGGTAATAATTACCATCCATTTTCCACAAATACTAATACAAATAGGAAAAACAAAATTTAAGAGAAAGCAAAATCTGATTTAGTCATGTTTAGATTTCAGTTTCACAAACAATTTATCACAAACCTATGTGACTACATCATGTAAGGAAGCAGTTTAAATAATACTTAAAATCCAACACACAGAACCTGTTATGGTGGTGGGATGAGAATTCTATTGAAAACAAATCTAATCAGTGTCTGGGGCAAATATCTATGGGATAAATAAAAATTTTATTATCTGCCAAATTCCCTTCCCAAATATTGCTATACTATCATTACTGTGGTGGCCTGAAAAACACTTTTTACCTCTTCAAATTCTTAATTAAGAACGGGGTGGGGGGGGGGGGGGGGGAGAGAAAAGATGCCAACTAGGAAAAACTTTCAAATACAGCTCTGAAATGCCAGATCAACTCTCACTTAGAACACCAGAGTTCCTAATTAAACCAAATGGAACACTGCTTACCCAGTTTATTCCTTCAATCTTACTTTCATATTTGTATAGTTTACAACATAAAATGAAATAATACATACTCAGGTGGGGGTTGTATTTTTCACAGACATAATTTCCCATTCTAAAAGATGGAAGTATGCTAATTTAACTTCATCTCCATGACACTAGCTTCATTGGAAAAACATAAGCACCCAGAAGAAGACATCTGAAATCACTCAGGTTTGATATAAAGAGGAAAATAAAGACCAAGTGGAGAGAGAGTAATTTCTTCCTTCCAATTTAGTCTTTAAGTCACTTTTCTTTTAATTGATAACCACCTGACAAAGGTTCCTGAGCAGGGGTAAAAATCAGTTAAAAAAAAAAAACAAAAAAAAAAAAACTGGTTTGCTCACAGAAAGGAATGAATTTTGTCTTTTTTCTTACTGGTGTGACTGTACAAACCCTTTTCTCCTCTGAATGCCTTTGTAGTATCCTTTTCTGATATAAGTGGTACTATTCCTCATGTATGGATGTGAGAGTTGGACTGTGAAGAAAGCTGAGCGCCAAAGAATTGATGCTTTTGAATTGTGGTATTGGAAAAGACTCTTGAGAGTCCCTAGGACTGCAAGGAGATCCAACCAGTTCATCCAAAAGGAGATCAGTCCTGGGTGTTCATTGGAAGGACTGATGCTGAAGCTGAAACTCCAATACTTTGGCCACCTCATGTGAAGAGTTGACTCATCGGAAAAGACTCTGATGCTGGGAGAGATTGGGGGCAGGAGGAGAAGGGGACGACAGAGGATGAGATGGCTGGATGGCATCACTGACTCGATGGACGTGAGTCTCAGTGAACTCTGGGAGTTGAATAGGGAGGCCTGGCGTGCTGCGTGCTGCGATTCATGGGGTCACAAAGAGTTGGACACAACTGAGCGACTGAAGTGAACTGAACTGATTCTTTGGAAAGCCAAATACATACCAAAACCCTTAAAATAAAAAAAGAAAAGGCAAGAAAACTGTTTAATCTCTCTAACAAACTTTTACCTCAGCAGGAGTTTTAAGATCATCTGGTTTCTCCCAAGTAGACTGTTTTGTTTCAGTATTGTAGTAGTAGGTCCTTCCATCAGGTGATTTATGTTCAGTCCACATTGATTTCTAACGAAAAATATTAATACAAAGATTCAAATTATGTAACAGTGACAATGACAGTAAACATGAATGTTATTAGTTTCAAAGTAATATATGAAGAAATTAAAAGTATAAAATGGGCATACTTTTGAATAACTGATCAACGTAAGTACGGAGGTAACTGAAAATAGAATATTTTATAAGTACTTCAAAAACAGCATGGATCAGTTCAGGTTTTAGGATCTCTATTCTACAGTCTCAAAATTATAAGGCTACAACTGCTTATATAACTACTACACGTAAGACAATCTTTCAGCAACACAATTCTACACCTTGTGGATAAAAGAGAATATGTGAATGAGATGCTAATGCAGTACAAGAGGATTGACCATGAGCTCAACAACTCTAACATAAAGAATATTTACATCAAGTTGAACAAAGTTCTAAACTGACATGCAATAAAGATGCAGGAGTCCAATCTGGAAAGGATGCCTCTGGATGACAATCAGAATTTAATAATCGACAAGGTGAAATTTAACAGGGATTAAATGTGAATTCAAATGCCTCAAAACAAGATGAGAACGTTTTATAGAAACTACTTTGATACAGACTACATATTCACTAGTGGTAAGAACCTACTAAAAGGTGTTAGTAAGACTTCAAGTATCAATAGATGTGATACTTCACGGTTACAAGCTCTATAAGGTCACCATATAAACACATGCACGCTAACATAAAATAATAATAAAAGGGGTTGCAAAGAACTTTTGAGATGATAGATGTCTATATTCTTGGTGATAATTCCATGGATGTGTATTTATTCCCCAAATCATCCAGTTATACACATTTAGTATGTACAGTTTTTTATATGTCAATAATAATAGTGTTTTTTAAAAAGTAATTTTACAAAGAATCATGAATGAATGAATGAATTACTGGATGAGATCAAAGGTACTAAGCCCAATTCTGGGCATCAGATTTTTCAGATGGTAACAGACTAAAGTGTGCTTTAAAAAGGGTTATAAAAATGATCTATACTAAATGTCTTCAATCCTCTAAGAAAGAAAAGGTAAAATCACTGTCAAACTATCACAGTTTTTACCACTCAGATTTATGTTAAACTTTTTGAAAGGATTTATTCTTATTCATGGGCTTTCCACGTGGTGCAAGTGGTAAAGAACCTGCCTGCCAATGCAGGTTGTTAGATGTAAGAGACGCAGGTTCCGCTGGGTCGGGAAGATCCCTTGGAGGAGGGCATGGCAACCCACTCCAGTATTTTTGCCAGGAGAATCTCATGGACAAAGGAGCCGGCAGGCTACAGTCCACAGGGCTGCACAGAATCAGACAACTGAAGCGACCTTAAGACTTGGTTTCACCCCCTATCACTTTTGTGAATACATAAAAAGGAAAACAGGCAAATAAAATAGTCTATTTCTCAAAATTTACACTGAGGATGCTTACTGTAACTAAGTTGCTAATGTCTATTATATTTCTTCATAATATAATTCCCTGCTGAATACTAAGAATCTTCCTAGCAACGCAGCATTTCTTAAAAAACAAAACAAAATAAGCCATAAAATATCTGAAAACCATTGGTACTGGTTCTTAACTTTCTTCTTAACGATTAAAACTGCCCCCTATCTTCCCTTCCTTATCAACTTTATTGAGTAATGGAGCAGATCTGCCTTTGATTTCTGCTTTGGTAACGTGGCTAAACACATGATTTCATTGCTTTTCCTATTCTCTCACCATAACCACTTTATTCCTAGCTGATAAAAGAGTGTTGTGTCATTATTTTCATGTCATGATTTTCTTACAAACCACTGACAATCTTCTGATGTTGGTATTTTTGCTGTTCAATCATGCACAAGTAGGCTGGAGAACAGAGAGCATAGGACAACATGAATGGTAGAATGCATTCCAGTTTCAAATGTGTTAAATATTACAATACACTAACTAAAAACTAAATCAGGGCTTCCCTGGTGGCTCAGCCTGCCAATGCAAGAGACAAGGGTTCCACCCCTGATCCGGAAAGATCCCAAATGCCACAGAGCAACTAAGCCCATGCACCACAACTACTGAGCCTGTGCTCTAGAGCCCAGGAACCACAACTACTGAAGCTGGTGTACCTTAGAGCCCATGCTCTACAACAAGAGAGGCCATCACAATGAAAAGCTTGCACGCCCCAACAAGACAGTAGTAGCCCATGCTTGCTGAAACTACAGGAAAGTCTGTGAAACAACAAAGACCCAACATATCAAAAATATATAAATAAATAGTTAAGAAACATTTGCAAAATGTGGGAATGGAAAATAAGAAAAGACAACCTAAGGGGACTTCTCTGGTGGTGCAATGGATAAGAATCTGCCTGCCAGCGCGGGGGACATGGGTTTCATCTCTAGTCTGGGAAGATTCCAATGCCATGGAGCAACTAAACTACTGAGCCCGAGAGCCCAACTACCAAGCCCACGTACTGCAATTACTGAAGCCCAACCTCTCTAGGGAGCCTAAGCCTCAACTACTGAGCCTGCGTGTCACTACTGAAGCCTGTGCACCTAGAGCCTATGCTCCACAACAAAAGCAGCAGCCAGCACAACGAGCAGTCCGTGCACCACAATGAAGAGCTCGCCCCAACTAGAGAAAGCCAGAGCAACTAAGAACCAAATGATTATAAATACATAAATACACACACACACACCGAAAAAAGACAACTTGAGTATATAAATCAATGTAATTTTAACAAAACTAGGTGAGGTAAGATGATTATTTTCTGTAATTCCTGAAAAGGGAACTAGAGTTATGTGAAGGAATTACAGATAGCCATTAGAATTCAAAGAAATTACTTGACCAAATTTGGGCTGTTTAATAACAAAATAACTAGCCCTTCTGAGACTTGTTAATAATTCCATTCCATAAACAGTCAGAACCTTACAGAATGGATTTCTGAATGATGTAGCAGGATAGTTAGGTTACTGCAAAAGTGAAAGTGTGAAAGCATTAGCTGCTCAGTCATGTCTGAGACTTTTAGACCCCATACCAAGTTCCTCTGTCCATGGGATTCTTCAGGCAAAAATACTGGAGTGGGTTACCATTCCCTTCTCCAGAGGATCTTTCCGACCCAGGGATTGAACTCAGGTCTCCCACACTGTTGGCAGATTCATTACCATCTAAGCCACCAGGGAAGCCCCTAGATAACTGCAAGTGTATTTAAATTCCTTAACTTGTTTCAGCACCTTTGCAGAATATGACAACCACAATTTCTCTGGAGCCAACAACATTAAATAACTGCTGAAAATGAAATGAAAAAGTGATACAGTAAGAGATATATATGGAAGCTTCTTCAACTGTATGGGTAATGCTTACTTCATAAATTAAATGGTGTTAACATAGATAAACATATGAAATAACAGAATGAAAAAGGAAAGGACTATGTGCTCTTCATCAAAAATGGGAAGAGAAGATACAAAACAGTAAGCAATTTAGCATTCACTACCTATTACTTTCTTTGAATTTTAAAAGCAGGTAAGACCATTATCTTCATTTTACTAATTAAAAGAGCAAAGCTTACAAGGGTTGACAACTTGCTCACAGTGATTCAGGAAATAACACTGTTTCAAGCCTGCATTCAGGGACAGTCTAATAGACAAATTCATGACCAACAATTTAATATTAAGCCCTGTACTAACTGCTTTGCATCAGTTATCAGTTAACTCTTTTAATAATCCTTTTTAATAACCCTTTTAAAAACCCTATGAGGTAGGTACCATTTACCAGCCTCACTTTATGGAAGAGAAAAGGCAGCACAAGAAAGTAAAGTAACACGCCCAAGGTAATATAGCTAGCTTGAGTTCCTAACACTGTCCCAGCCCAAAACTAAGGATCAAGGGTCCAGCTCTTTGCATCAATAGAAATTGAATCATTCCAGATAGGAATATAAATTCTGTATAAATGTCTTAAGCAATACACCAAATTCACTTATAAAAGTCAATTTTGGAGTGAGAAAAGTCATTTATCTGATAAATTTTTCACTCTTTTACCTTAAAAATATCTAATCTGCAACTTACAATAAAATTACGTTTCTGGTCAAAACTCGTAATATTTTAAAAGCTTAAAAACAAATATATCTGAATGTTGAGTGGCATAAAAAATATTATCAACAACTAACAACTACAAAGTTATTTTCATAGGCTAAAATATGACCTAGGCAAGTAGTTACTAAGTATTGACAGTCATGTTAATATAGGCTATTTATAAAACATTTGCCTACAAAATTACTGTTTTTTAAAAAACATGAGTTCCCCAAAGCAATAAGTAAAAGTTACCTATCAAAGACTTAAGATAATAACCACCCAAGGACAGTTCAATTACAGTCCCCCATTCATACTATAAACTCAGATCTACTTTTAATATAATGAAAAATATGCAGTACTAGCTAAAAACAGTAAGACATTGTAACAAATGATGTAGTGGCACAATATATACCGAAAATACCTGAGAGGAAAAAAAACAAAAACAAAATCCTGGGTATAAGGGGGGAAAATGCACATACATAATTATCAACAGACCTTACATACTTTTCAGAGTCAAAAAAGCTAGTCAACAACTGGGTTGTGAATAAACTCAGCACATTCAAACTCAAAATGTGAACATTTATATAATGTATAAGCTCAGCTGAATGAAAAAAAAAAAGCTAAATCAGTTTTTAAAAATGACTAAATAAAACACCAAGAAATGTAGAAAAGCTGCTCACTACTCTAAATAAGGAAAACAAACCACAGAGAACAGATTCACAACCAATTTCAAAATCTAGAGGAAAAGATTTCCTCCCAAACTCTTTACCAAAATTCACCCAAAAGAAAAACATCACACTTGAATATTTCAGTTACCATAGATGCAACTGAAAGAAACTTAAACCAGCTGACTTTACAGCAGAACTCTATGGAACCTTTCAAGAATAGAGTATTACAATATTATTTCAGATCACAGAAAGAGATGAAAAGCTCTCTAATATCATATAAGAAACGAATCGCCAGTCCAGGTTTGATGCAGGATACAGGAAGCTTGGGGCTGGTGCACTGGGATGACCCAGAGGGATGGTATAGGGAGGGAGGTGGGAGGTGGGGTTCAGGATGGGGAACATGTGTACACTCGTGGCGGATCCATGTTGATGTATGGCAAAACCAATACAATATTGTAAAGTAAAAAAAATAATACTAATAATAAAAAAATAAAGCTCGAAAATTGAAAATCTAAAAAAAAAGGAAAGCTCTCTATAAGAGTAACAAAGCACAACAGAAAAGTATCAAAAAAGAAAAAGCAGGCAATGATGCTTATAAATGTTAAGAATTAAAATATTAGCCAAGAGGATTCTACAATGTATACACTTTGAAAAAGTAGAATTTATTATATAAAAGTGCCAGGGTAATTCAGTATTAGGCAATGTGTAAAAGTATGTCTATTAACAAATTGGAAAAAAAAAAAAAATCCACCATCAGAGGATCACACCAATAGACTTGGTACAACCTGGTGGCTCAGCCAATAAAGAATCTGCAATGCAGGAGACCCAGGTTCCACCTCTGGGTTGGGAAGATCCCTTGGAGAAGGGAAATGGCAACCCACTCCAGTAATCTTGCCTGGAGAATTCCATGGACAGAGGAGTCTGGTGTGCTACAGTTCATGGGGTCGAAGACTTGGACAACTGAGCTACTTTGACTTTCACTTTTCACAACCAAACTACATCCTGAAAATCATGGTGATTTACAAGTCTTTCAAGAATAAACAGAAACAAAAAATTCTCAAATAATACAATAATAAAAAGAAAAATATTTAATTATCCAGTGACTGTGATAATATAGCTGGCTATGAGATACATCATACATGCTTTTATTTTGCACCTGAGCCTTAAAATACAGAGCAACAAAAGAAAAATATGGGAGAACAAGGTGAAAAAAGATTTTAATATACCTATCTCCTTAGGGAGATTAAGCAGATTAGATATGCCAAGATACAGAATAACAAAATAACTTTGAACTGTCAACACAAAAAAATACCCCTAAAATTGGTCTTGACACAGAACATAAGTGAGGCTTTAATGAACTGCAAAGAATCAACATCTTATACACTGTGCTTAAGGCAAAAAGGTATGCATTATAAAAAATAAATAATAGATGGATTTAACTAAAATTAAAAATTTCTGCTTTCCCAAAGACAGTTCAAAGAACGAGAAAAGCCGCAAATTATTTGCAAAAGACACATCCATTTAAGTACTGTTAACCAGTATAATTTACCAAATTATATTAAAAAAACAAAAACAAAAACAAAAACAAAAAACTCTAAACTTAACAATAAACAAGTAAAAATATCTGGACATCTCAACAAAAAAAGAAATATAGATGCAAGTAAGCATATGAAAACATGCTCAACATCATACATTATTATAGACCTGGAAATTAAAATGCATCACACACATATTAAAATTTTTAAAAAAAGTAAAAAATAACAACAAAAAAACCCCTAAAAACACAATATAAAATGTTGTGGGGCAACAGGAACATTCATTCACTGTTAATGAGACATCAAAATGGTACAGTCACATTGGAAGACAGTTCAGCAGCAGCTTATAAAAGTAAATACAGTCCTGGGACTTTCCTGGTGGTCCAGTGGTTAAGAATCCACCTTGCAGTGATGCAGGGATGGTGGGCTTGATTCCTGGTCTGGAAACTAAGATCCCACATGATGTGGAGGAACTAAGGCCTCAAACTGCAACTACTGAAGTCCATGCATTCTAGAACATTCATGACACAGCTACTGAGCCTGAGTGCTGCAGCTACTGAAACCCATGCACTCTGGAGCTCACATACCACAAGTACTAAGCCCACGCACCACAACTAGAGTTCATGTGCAGCAACAAAAGATCCTGCATGCCACAACTAAGACCTGATGCAGTTGAATAAATCTTTTCTTTTTTCAAACAGTAAATATACTCTTACTATATGAGAAAAGGCCAACAGAAGATGAGATGGTTGGATGGCATTACTGACTGAATGGACATGAGACTGAGCAAACTCCAGGAGATAGTGAAGGACAGGGAAGCCTGGCATGCTGCAGTCCACAGGATCACAAACAGTTGGGACATGACAGAGACTGAACAACATATGATGAAGCAATCATGCTCTGTGATATTTACCCGAATGAGTTGAAAACTTTTCCATATAATTATCTGTACATAATATTTGTAGCAGCTTTATTCATAATTGCTAAAACCTGGAAGCAACCAAGATGTCTTTTAATAGATGAATGGACAAACAAACTGTGGCATACAATGGTTGTGGAGGAGGGAAGAGAGATGAAGAAGAATAGCACAGAGGATTTTTACGACAGTGAAACTATTCTGTATGACACTGCTGTGTGGAATACATGTCACTAAACATTTGTCAAAACTCACAGAATGCATAACACCAAGAGTGACCCTAATACAAACCGGACTTTGAGTGATAACGATGCGTCACTGTATGTTCACCAACTGCAGTAACGTACCACTCTGGTAAGAGATGCTGATGGTAGAGAAGGTTGCATGTATGTGAGATTCTCTACTTTGCACTCAATTTAAGATTTCTCCAAAAAAACAACAGGCAATTTGAACAACAACAAATCCTACATCTAGAAACTGAAAAAAAAACACTTACTACCTAGTAAATAGAGAAATCAAATGAAGAAAACAGAAAACAAGATATTGAGAGCTGAATAACAACAAAACCCTTTTACATCAAAACTTAACAGAAATCGAATACTTACTTGTTGCCCCTACTCAAAAAAAAAAGGACAATGATGGCTATTATGATCTCTAATTGCATGCTAAATAATTATTAAACCTCTGTAACATTAACATCTGGAAGAACACAATAACTGCTAAGAAAATTGGAATGGTAACACCAAACCATTACCTTTAAAAAGTACTAGATCCAAAATCAACCTTAAAAGCTTTTGTACAGCAAAGGAAACCATCCACAACTTGAAAAAACAACCTACCAAATAGAAAATATTTGCAAATGATATAACTGATAAGAGGTTAATATCCAAAATATAAATAGCTAATACAACTCAACACCAAAAAACCCCCCAAACAACCCAATAAAAAATGGGCACAAGACCTAAACAGCCATTTTCCCAAGGAGGAAAAGCAGTAGGCCAACAGATACATGAAGAGAGATGCTTGACATCAAGTGACCATTAAGGAAGTGCAAATTAAAATTACAGTGAGATACCACCTCACACCTGTCAGAATGGCTATCATTGAAAAGAATGCAAATAACAAATGTTGGCAAGGATGTACAGAAAACAGAACCCTCATAAATGCTGGAGGGAATGTAAACTGGTACAACCACTGTGGAAACCAGTATGGAGATTTCTCAAAAAACTACAAACAGAATTACCATATGATCCAGCAAGTCCACTCCTGGGAAAATAAAAACATTAAATTTGAAAAAATAAACGCACTCAAATGTTCACAGTAGAATTATTTACAGTTGTCAGGGCAAGGAAGGAAACTAAGGGGTCTATCAACAGATAAATGGATAAAGAAAAGGTGGTACACACACATACACAAACACATCCCCCAGGGTCTATCAACAGATGAATGGATAAAGAAAAGGTGGTAAACACACAGTGCGCGCACGCACACACACAGACCTGTGCGTGCACAAACAATGGAATACTATTCAGAAAACCACTAGACCATTTAGGTAGGACCTAAATCAAATCCCTTATGATTATACAGTGGAAGTGACAAATAGATTCAAGGGATTAGATCTGATGGAGTGCCTGAAGAACTATGGACTGAGGTTCGTGACACTGTACAAAAGAGACAGGGATCAAGACCATCGCTAAGAAAAAGAAATGCAAAAAGGCAAAATGGTTGTCTGAGGCGGCCTTACCAACAGCTGAGAAAAGAAGAGAAGGTAAAGGAAAAGGAGAAAAAGAAAGATATACCCATCTGAATGCAGAGTTCCAAAGAATAGCACGGAGAGATAAGAAAGCCTTCCTCAGTGATCACTGCAAAGAAACAGAGGAAAACAATAGAATGGGAGAGACTAGAGAGCTCTTCAACAAAATTAGATATACCAAGGGAACATTTCATGCAAGGATGGATACAATAAAGGACAGAAACGGTATGGAGCTAACAGAAGCAGAAGATATTAAAAAAGGTGGCAAGAATACACAGAACTATACAAAAAAGATCTTCACGACCCCGATAGTCACGATGGTGTGATCACTCACCTAGAGCCAGACATCCTGGAATGTGAAGTCAAGTGGGCCTTAAGAAGCATCACTATAAACAAAGCTAGTGGAGGTGATGGAATTCCAGTTGAGCTATTTCAAATCCTAAAAGATGATGCTGTGAAAAGTGCTGCACTCAATATGCCAACAAATTTGGAAAACTCAGCAGTGGCCACAGGACTGGAAAAGGTCAGTGTTCTTTTCAATCCCAAAGTAAGGCAATGCCAAACTACTGCACAATTGCACTTATCTCACATGCTAGCCAAGTAATGCTCAAAATTCTCCAAGCCAGGCTTCAACAGTACGTGAACCGTTAACTTCCAGATGTTCAAGCTGGATTTAGAAAAGGCAGAGGAACCACAGATCAAATTGCCAACATCTGCTGGATCATCGAAAAAGCAAGAGAACTCCAGAAAAAACATCTGCTGCTGCTGCTGCTAAGTCGCTTCAGTCGTGTCTGACTCTGTGATTCCATAGACGGCAGGCCATCAGGCTCCCCCGTCCCTGGGATTCTCCAGGCAAGAACACTGGAGTGGGTTGCCATTTCCTTCTCCAATGCATGAAAGTGAAAAGCGAAAGTGAAGTCGCTCAGTCATGTCCGACTCTTAGTGACCCCATGGACTGTAGCCCACCAGGCTTCTCCGTCCATGGGATTTTCCAGGCAAGAGTACTGGAGTAGGGTGTCACTGCCTTCTCTGAGAAAAACATCTACTGCTTTATTGATTACACTAAAGCCTTTGACTCCGGAAAATTCTTCAAGAAATGGGAATACCAGAGCACCTTACCTGCCTCCTGAGAAACCTGTATGCAGGTCAAGAAGCAACATTTAGAACAAGACATGGAACAACAGACTGGTTCCAAATTGGGAAAGGAGCATGTCAAGGCTGTATACTGTCACTTGCTTACTTAGCTTATATGCAGGGTACATCATGCGAAATGCTGGGCTGGATGAAGCACAACCTGGAATCAAGATTGCCAGGAGAAATATCAATACCTCAGAAATGCAGATGATACCACTCTTATGGCAGAATGCGAAGAACCGAAGAGCCTCTTGATGAAGGTCAAAGAAAAGAGTGAAAAAGCTGGCTTAAAACTCAACATTCAAAAAACTTAAGATCATGGCATCCAGTCCCATCATTTCAATGGCAAATAGACGGAGAAACACTGGAAACAATAGAAGACTTATCTTTTGGGGCTCTAAAATTACTATAGATGGTGACTGCAGCCATGAAATTAAAAGACACCTGCTCCTTGGAAGAAAAGCTATGACAAACCTAGACAGCATATTAAAAAGCAGAGACATTACTTTGCCAACACAGGTCCGTCTAGTCAAAGCTATGTACGGTTTTTCCAGTAGTCATGTATGGATGTGAGAGTTGGACTATAAAGAAAGCTGAGCGCTGAAGAATTGATGCTTTTGAACTGTGGTGTTGGAGAAGACTCTTGAGAGTCCCTTGGACTGCAAGGAGATCCAACCAGTCCATCCTAAAGGGAATCAGTCCTGAATATTCATTGGAAGGACTTAAGCTGAAGCTGAAACTCCAATACTTTGGCCACCTGATGTGAAGAGGTGACTCATTTGAAAAGACCCTGATGCTGGGAAAGATTGAAAGCGGGAGACGAAGGGGACAACAGAGGATGAGATGGCTGGATGGCATCACCGACTCAGTGGACATGAGTTTGAGCAAGCTCTGGAAGTTGGAGACTTCCAGGACAGGGAAGTCTGGTGTGCTGCAGTCCATGGGGTCGCAAAGAGTCAGACACGACTGAGTGAGTGAACTGAACTGAAAGTAATTTTGAACTAGTTCTTCATGTTTTGGAATAGAAAGTGTGATTACATCAAACTAAAAAAAGCTTCTGCACAGTAAAGAAAATAGCAAAAAAATAATCTTTGGAGTGGAAGAAAATATATGTAAACCATATAATTGATACAGGGTTGATAGCCACAATACATAAGAAACTCCTACAAATAAATAGCAAGAAATTACAAATAATCCAATTAAAGAATGGGTGAAAAAGGCATACAAATGGCCATAAGGTACATTAGATACTCAACATCGCTAATCAGAGAAACACAAGTCAAAACCATAATGAGATATCACCTCACACCTGTCAGGATAGCTGTTATCAAAAACCAAGAAATAAGGAGAAGGCAATGGCAACCCACTCCAGTACTCTTGCCTGGAAAATCCCATGGACGGAGGAACCTGGTAGGCTGCAGTCCATTGGTTCGCACAGAGTCGGACACGACTGAAGCGACTTAGCAGCAGCAGCATGCAGTTATAAGCATAATGTATGTAGATGGATCCTAAACTACATATCATGTATAATTCATAAATGAGATTGTGCTTACATAAAGAAATGACCCTCTTAAGTGTAGACTTAGTAGAGTTTTAGATATGCAGATAACATCACTCTTAAGGCAGAAAGGGAGAGGAACTAGAAAGCCTCTTGATGAAAGTGAAAGAGGAGAGTGAAAAAGTTGGCTGAAAGCTCACCATTCAGAAAACTAAGATCATGGTATCTGGTCCCATCACTTCATAGGAAATAGATGGGGAAACAGTGTCAGACTTTATTTTGGGGGGCTCCAAAATCACTGCAGATGGTGACTGCAGCCATGAAATTAAAAGGCGCTTACTCCTTGGAAGCAAAGTTATGACCAACGTAGATAGCGTATTCAAAAGCAGAGACATTACTTTGCCAACAAAGGTCCATCTAGTCAAGGCTATGGTTCTTCCAGTTGTCATGTATGGATATGAAAGTTGGACTGTGAAGAAAGCTGAGCATCAAAGAATTGATGCTTTTGAGCTGTGGTGTTGGAGAAGACTCTTGAGAGTGAGTCCCTTGGACTGCAAGGAGATGCAACCAGTCCATTCTAAAGGAGATCAGTCCTGGGTGTTGATTGGAAGGACCGATGCTAAAGCTGAAACTCCAGCACTTTGGCCACCTCAAGTGAAGAGTTGACTTATTGGAAAAGACTCTGATGCTGGGAGGAATTGGGGGCAGGAGGAGAAGGGGACGACAGAGGATGAGATGGCTGGATGGCATCACCAACTCAATGGACATGAGTTTGGGTGAACGCCAAGAGTTGGTGATGGACAGGGGGTCCTGGCATGCTGCGATTCATGGGGTCACAAAGAGTCGGACACGACTGAGCGACTGAACTGAACTGAACTGACACAATATCCTTTCTGTGTTGGTGCTTGTATTTAAGACTGTAAATCTCATCAGCTTTTGCACAGTTAATGTCTCTATTAGACTCGTTAAAAAAGTATCTTCTATGGTTAATAAAATGTAAAGACTGCACCTGCTATTGTGCTAGCTTTCATTCTTACATATTTTCACAGGGAACTTGCTTTAATGAATTTAGAAATAACAAATGCTGGCAAGGGTGTGCAGGAATTGGAACCTCAGTATACTGCTGGTGGAAAGTAAGCTGTATAGCCACAATGGAAAACAGTATGGAAGTTTCTTATAAAATTGCACTTAAGCATATATAGTAGCTAAGAAATGGAAATAATCTAATTGTCCATGGATGAATTAATGGATAAAGAAGATATATATAAAATACACATACACACAAAACAATTTAGCCATAAAAATGAAATGAAATCTTGACATCTGCAACAAAATGGACAGACCTTGAAGGCTGTGTGGAATAAGCCAGAGAGAGAAAGACAAGATTAATATAATCTCACTTACAAGTAGATTGTAAGAAAACAAAAAACCCAAGCTTACAGAAACAGAGAACAGATTGATGGCTGCCGTAGAGGAGGGTGGCTTGGCAGGTGAGAGAAATGGGAGAAGAGGGTCAAAATGCACAAACTTTTAGCTGTAAAACAAGGAAATCATGGGGGACAAAACGTACAGCATGGTGAGTATAGTTAGTAATACTGTATCATGTCTTTGAAAGTTGCTTAGAGTAAGTCTTAAAATTCTACCTCACAAGAAAAAAAACAATGCTCATATGTTAACTAGATTTATTTATAGTAATCATTTTAAAATGTATACAAGTACCATACTGAACCACTGCATTTACATCGAAACTAATGCTTCATGTCAATTATACTTAATGAAGACAAAAAAATTTCGTAAGCTTTCCCCAATATTTACATGTCTTAGGACATATATCCTAGTGAGCACCTACTAGGGAGGGTAAACTGGAGTAAAGATGAAGTGAAAGTGAAAGTCACTCATTCATGTCCGATTCTTTGCAACCCCATGGACTGTGCAGTCAATGGAATTCTCCAGGTCAGAATACTGGAATGGGTAGCCATTCCCTTCTCCAGGGGATCGTCCCAAACCAGGGATCGAACCCAGGTCTCACACTGCAGGCAAATTCTTTACCAGCTGAGCCATCAGGGAAGCCCAAAGATGAAGAACAAAGGGAAAAAATATGAGGGAGCCTGCATAGATCAACAATAATGACCACAGTCTGAAAAAACTACAAGTAACTCAAATTTGTGTACCAGAAATTTAAGGAGAATAAAAAAAACAACAAGTTTTAAAATAAATACATTGTATTTTTGGATAGGAAAACTTAAAATGAAAAACATTAAATGTTAGTTCTCTTAAAATGGAAGAATTAAATTTAATTCCAGATGAAAACACAATTTTGCCTTTTAAGCATCTCTCTGTTTACATATTTACAGATTATTTTTGGAGGGAACAGGGAAATGTACATGCTAATATCTGAAAACAGCAAAGGAAATAATGAAAAGAGAAACCATGAACAACCTGTCTTATTAAATATGAAATCTACTCTAAGTTTCCCTGGTGGCTCAGTGGTACACAATCCATCTGCCAACATAGGAGACTCAGGTTCAATCCTAAGAGTCCCTGGAGATGGAAAGGGCAACCCAATTCAGTATTTTTTTTTTTAACTTACTTGTAATTGAAGGATGACTGCTTTACAGGATTGTGTTGGTGCCTGTCAACACTCCAGTATTCTTGCCTCGGAAAACCCATAGAGGAGCCTAACAGACTACAGTCCAGGGGTCATCAGTCAGACATGATTTGGGTGACTAAACAACAATAATCAGGAAAAGGTATAATACTGAATTAGAAACAGAATGAAAAAGAAAACCCAGAAATAGATGTCAGAATATGTGAGAGTTTAATATATGACAAAGAAAGCTATTTCAATCAAGTGAGAAAAATAAAGGTTTGACACACAATTCAAACAACCAAAATATTAGTCATGGTGGTTTCCTCATGGAAAAAGAAACTTAAGGTAATTGACTTTCTTCTTTTTAACTTATGTCTGCTTCATTTTCCTCCCAGTGAGCCCATATTATTTAAATCAGCAGGAAAAACAAGACGCTATCATCAGTCAAAACCAAAAAGACATAAAATGAAAAAATACCAAGTGGATATTTTATAACCATTCAACTTTTAAAGCTTTTAAAAAAGATATAAGATTAGTATATTTAAATACAGTTCACAATTAAACATCTTTCCCCCCAGATTTACCATACCTGCAATTAATTCACAGCTTTCTGAATTTTCTCAACTATATGAGAATGACAACTACCTCTCAGGACTACTGTTTTGATTAAATGAGATTACACACATAAACTTCATACAGTTTTAAGGGGAAAAAAAACACCAGAAAATGCTTGGAGGCTAAAGAATACAGCTATTATCAATAACCATAAAATAGCCATCTTTAAGTGAGGCCTCAGGCTTACATTATTTTTCTAAACACCATGAAAATGTATGAGAAAAGAGCATTCAGAACATTAGCAAAAAGAACTAGAATATTACTATCTAAAATTAAGTACTGAGGGGAAAAAAAATGCTGTACAGCAATGTCATTCTCTCTTTTCCTAAGGAAAATCAAGTAACTTTTATCTTTCTGATTCTGTGTTAAGGAAGATACAAGCAAAGTAGTATTTTAAACAACTAAATATTAGGAAAAATCTACATCAAATTTACAGTAATCGACAAAAGTAGACAAGTTTTTGTTTACAAAGGAGTATGTTCTAATGTAATGCTTAATAGAAAATTATCAATTACTGTATACCTGTTTCCATTCTAATTGTGATGGGGAGAATTCAAATCCTGTAAAAACTGATTTATATTTGATTCCTGTATCTCTCATTACCCCTTCATGGATTACAGCCTAGCCATGGCGACAGGGATTGGGTAACTCAATAAAGCTATGAGCCATACCCTGCAGGGTTACCCAACACTGATAAGTCATAGTGAAGAGTTCTAACAAAACGAGGAACAGCAAATCACTCCAGTATTCTTGCCAGGAGAATCCCACGAATAGTATGAAAAGGTAAAATGATATGATACTGGAAGATGAGCCCCTTATGTCAGAAGGTGTCCAATATGCTACTGGAGAAGAGAAATAAATAGCTCTAGAAAGAATGAAGCAGCTGTGCCAAAGTGAAAAACAACTCTCAGTTGTGGATGTGTCTGGTGGTGAAAGTAAAGTCTGATGCTGTAAAAAAAATAACACAGCATAGGAAACAGGAATGTTAGGTCCATGAATCAAGGTAAATTGGAAGTGGTCAAATAGGAGATGGCCAAGAGTGAACACTGACATCTTACGAATCAGTGAACTAAAACTGATGTCAATGGCTGAATTTAATTCAGATGACCACTGTAGTAGTACTGTGGGCAAGAATCCCATAGAAGAAATGAAGTAGCCCTCACAGTCAACAAAAGAATCAAAATGCAGTATTTGGGTATAATCTTAATAACAACAGAATCAACTCCATTCATCTCCAAGGCAAATCATTCAACATCACAGCATGTCTATGTGCCAACCACTAATACCGAAGAAGGTGAAGATGACTGGTTAAAGAACAGCTTCTAGAAATACTGTAAAAAAAAAAAAAGTCCTTTTCATCATAGGGGGTTGGAATGCAAAAATAAAAAGTCAAGAGATACTCAGAATAACAGGCAAGTGTGGACTTGAGGTACAAAATGAAGCAGGGCAAAGGCTAACGAGTTTTGTCAAGAGAACACACTAGTCATAGCAAATATTTCAACAACCCAGGAAATAACTCTATACACGAACATCACCAGATGGTTAATACCAAAACCAGAGTGATTATATTCTTTGCAGTCCAAGATGGAGAAGCTCTACAGTCAGCAAAAACAAGACCTGGAGCTGACTATGGCTCCAATCACGAGCTCCTTATTGTAAAATTCAGGCTTAAATGGAAGAAAGTAGGGAAAACCACTAGGCCATTCAGATATGACCTAAATAAAATTCCTTATGATTTTACAGGGAAGTGACAAATAGTTAACCAGTTAGATCTCAAAGACAGCGTAAAGGACTATGGACAGAGGTGTAACACTGTTTAGGAGGCAGTGATCAAAACCATACCCATGAAAAGGAAACGCAAGAAAGCAAAGTGGTTATATGAGGAGGCTTTACAAATAGCTGAGGAAAGAAGAGAAGTAAAAGGCAAGGGAGAAAGGTAAAGGTATACCAAACTGAGCACAGAGTTCCAGAGAACAGCAGAGAGGGATAAGAAGGCCTTCTTAGATGGGCATGATGAAGGACAGAAATGGTTAAGGACCTAGTTAAGGACCTAACAGAAGCAGAAGAGATTAAAAGGAGGCAACAGCACACAAAACAACTATACATACATATAAAGGTCTTATTGACCCAGACAGATAACTATGATGATTTAAAAAATCTAGATGATCTAGGTGGTTACTCACCTAGAGCCAGATATCCTGGAGTGTGAAATCAAGTAGGCTTTAAGACGCATCACTACAACAAAGCTAGTGGAGGTGATAGAATTCCAACTGAGTTACTTAAAATCCAAACATTTACCGTGGCTCAGACAGTAAAGCATCTGTCTACAATGTGGGAGACCCGGGTTTGATCCCTGGGTCAGGAAGATCCCCTGGAGAAGGAAATGGCAACCCACTCCAGTACTACTGCCTGGAAAATCCCATGGATGGAGGAGCCTGGTAGGCTACAGTCCATGGGGTCGCCAAGAGTCGGACACGACTGAGCGACTTCACTTCACTTCTTCACTTCAGCAGTGACTACAGTTCTGGAAAAGATCAATTTTCATTCCAATCCCAAAGAAAGGCAATACCAAAGAATATTCAGACCAATGAACAACTGCACTCATTTCACACGCCTGCAAGGTAATGCTTAAACCCCTTCAAGCTAAGCATCAGCAGTACATGAACTGAGAATCTACAGATGTACAAGCTGGGTTTAAAAAAGGCAGAGGAACCAGAGATCAAATTGCCAAGGTTCGCCGGTCATGGAGAAAGCAAAGAAATTTTAGAAAAATATCTACTTCTGCTTCATGTGCTGCTCGTGCTAAGCTGCTTCAGTTGTATCTGACTCTTTGCGATCCCATGGACCGTCATGCTCCTCTGTCCATGAGATTCTCCTGGCAAGCATACTGGAGTGGGTTGCCATTTCCTTCCCCAACTTCTGCTTCATTGATTTAGACTGTGGGGACCACAACAAACTGTGGAAAATTCTTAAAGGAGATGAGAATAGAGACCATCTTACCTGTCTCCTGAGAACCTGTATGTAGGTCAAGAAGCAAGTTAGACATGGAACAATGGACTGGTTCCAAATTGGGAAGGAGTACAACAAGGCTGTATACTGTCACCCTGCTTATTTACCTTATACGCAGAGTACATCATGACTGTATGAATCTCAAGCTAGAATCAAGATTGCTGGGAGTAATACCAACAACCTCAGATACGCAGATGATTGTACTCGTAATGGCAGAATGTGAAGAGGAACTAAAGAGCCTCTTGATGAAAGTGAAAGAGGAAAGCGAAAAAGCTGGCTTAAAACTCAACATTCAAAAAACTAAGATCATGGCATCTGGTTCCATCACTACATGGCCAACAGAAAGGGAAAAAGTGGAAACAGTGACAGATTTTACTTTCTTGGGCTTCAAAATCACTGCAGATGGTGACTGCAGCCATGAAATTAAGACGCTTGGTTCCTTGGAAGAAAGCTATGACAAACCTAGACAGTGTATTAAAAAGCAAACATCACTTTGCCAACAAAGGTAGGTAAGAGTCAAAGCTATGGTGTTTCTAGTAGTCATGTACAGATGTTAGACTTGGATCATTAAGAAGGCTGAGCCTGAACAATTGATGCTTTCAAATTGTGGTGCTGAAGAAGAGTCTTGAGAATCCCTTAGACTGCAAGGAGTTCTCGCTAGTCACTTCTAAAGGAAATCAATCCTTAATATTCATGGGAAGGAGTGATGCTGAAGCTTAAGCTCCAATACTTTTGTCTACCTGATGCGAACAGCCAACTGACTGGAAAGGACCCTGATGTTAGGAAAGATTGAGGACAAAAGGAGAAGGGAACAGCAAAGGATGAGATGGTCAGATAGTGTCACTGATTCAGTGGACATGAATTTGAGTAAACTGAGAGATAGTGGAGGACAGCGAACCCTGACGAGCTGCAGTCCATGGGGTTGCAAAGAGCTGAACACAATTTAGTGACTCAACAACAACAATCTCTCATTAAGTCCCAGGAAAATTATTTTTTAAAATCAGTCAAACAATTTTTCAACCTTTGCCACAGAAAAGAAAGGAAAAGGGTTCAACTGAGTAGATGATCTCACAGATCTCACAGAAAAAGGATCAGTCTTTCCTGGTGGTCCAGTGGTTAAGAATCTGCCTGCCAGTGCAGGGGACATAGCTATGATCCCTGGTCAGGGAAAATTCCACACACGTTGGGGCAACTAAGCTGGTGCATCTCAACTACTGAGTCAGTACTATTCCACCCATGCTTTGTAACAAGAGAAGCTACCACAACAAGAAGCCCATGGACCACAACTAGAGAGTAGTCCTCACACGCTGCAAGCAGAAAAAGTACTTGCACAACAAAGACGACTCAGCACAGCCAAGAGTAAATAATAAATAACATTTAAAATACAAAGCGATAAGAATCAATGTAACAGGTAAACAATTATGAAATAAATATATTCCAAAGGTACTTACTGCGCCAGAAGTTGTACCTAAAAAAAAAATTGGGGGAAGAGTATTACAATGTGATAAATCATGCTGTCCTTGAGTTAACAGTTTTAGAATATTTATTCATACTACTTTTTCTCCTCATACCATCACACTAAGTATCCTAAGACTGTTCCATATGACTTATGTGCTTGCTCTCTCTCCCACAAAAATAAAACATCTATAGTGCAAAGCACTTTCAGAATTAAGTTGGCACTTTGAACTTTCAATCTACAAATTCACTTGACAGCTGTTAGAGAAGCTAACAGCTTGCCTTTTGTTTCTCCTCTTCCTTTTATTATAGCTGTCCCATCTTGACTAATTTCTGTTTCTCTGCTATACTGCTGATAGTAATGAATGTGTATAGTAATGAATATTTCAGACCTCTGATTCTATTCTTTAAAGTGAAAGCCACTGAGTCGTATCTGATTCTTTGCAACTCCATGGACTGTAGCCTGCCAGACTCCTCTGTCCATGGATTCTCCAGGCCAGAATACTGGAGTGGGTAGCTGTTTCCTTCTCTAGAGTATCTTCCCAACCCAGGTATCTAACCCAGGTCTCCTGCATTGCAGGCAGATTCTTTACTGCCTGAGCCACCAGGGGAGCCCTCTATGCTTTAGGTTTATGACAATTTCAATTATCTAGGTTCCAAAACACATGCTGTATAATATAATATCCTTTGGCTATCACATATCCCTGTTTAAATTAGATTAAGTAAAATTTTAACGTTCAGTTCCTCCTGTGCACTAGCCACATTTCAATACTCAATAATTACATGTGGCTATATGTGACACTACAGATTACAGAACAATTCCTTCCTTTCAGAAAGTTCTATTAGATGGTACTATCTTAAACTACTACCAAAGCCCTCTTAAGATATAAAAGGAAATCCACATTAGTTACAAAGTTCATACAAATAATCTTTAACTTTACAAACAAGTAGCTTAAAACTGTATATAAAAAACAAACAATGACTGTAAAAAGAAAACAAAACTAAGTACATAGATACTAACAGCAATCAAAAGGAGCTAGTATGAAAATATCAGTAAGAGAGCCAGAGCATTTAAAAACTAAAAAGAAAATGTTAAGGTAATTTTTCAGGATTATTTAGGGTAATAGTAATCAGCTCGAGATACCTAAATAGACCTAGAATACTATTCTAAAGTATATCAGAATATAGTTATAGCTTAAATGATGAAATCCATGAAACATCTTAAAAACATCAACTATGGCCCATATAAACCCACATACTGCATTTTAACATGTTTCAACTGATAATGTTCAAAAGAAAAAATGTTTTGGCAGAATCATGGGACAAAGTACACCATCTAGAATACATGGAACATTATTTGTGTATAACTGAAGCATTATTATTATACATTAAAGTCATACTATTTATAACATTCATAGGTAACCTGCTGGAAAAAAATATGCGTTCTCAGAGGACTTACAAACTTCACAGACCAAGCAGGTACCAAAAAAATGACTGAAGTAGTCCAGAAGGCTGAGAGTGCATGCTTGATACCTGAAGTATGTAGTCCCTATCCCATTCCACAAGGTTTGCTGAATACAAATATGGACTCAACCAGAATTTTTTTGGAGAAGGCAATGGCACTCCACTCCAGTACTCTTGCCTGGAGAATCACATGGACGGAGGAGCCTGGTAGGCTGCAGTCCATGGGGTCGCTAAGAGTCCGACATGGCTGAGTGACTTCATTTTCACTTTTCACTTTCATGCATTGGAGAAGGAAATGGCACCCCACTCCAGTGTTCTTGCCTGGAGAATCCCAGGGACGGGGGAGCCTGGTGGGCTTCCGTCTATGGGGTCGCACAGAGTCGGACACGACTGAAGCAACTTAGCAGTAGCAGCAGAATTTTTTATTCAAATTTGATATCTATTGTACTGAGGACCACTGTAAATATTAAAAGTACAGATCATCCAACTTCAAAATAAATTCAATCTTTGTGTAAAATGATAAATTCAACTTTATATAAGTCTGCAGATTTTAATGTTAGCAACTAATTAAAAAATTAAAAACATTGTATGGGCCAAAGTATAACTGTAGACCAAATCTGGTCCCAGAACTCTATACCTAAAATTACGACAATTTCTTATGGATTTAATTATGAACGCTATACAAAAAAAAAAAAATTGGGAGCTGATTATAATGCCCAAGAGACACTGTTTTAGTCCTCATTCAAGGACAGTTGTGACTGTCTATATTAAGTCTAGTATATCACCATAAATGGTATACATACCTGCTGCTACATCCATATTATTTACTCCTGGCTATAAGAAGAAAAAATGAAGTTAGTAACATTTACTTTGCACAAATTATATTTTAAACACAATCCTCATAAAGCATACTCAATTAACCCCTTCTCTGTATTAATTCTCTAGTTACTGACTCAAAAATTTTGGTTAAGTTTTAGTGATCTTGGTTCCCTAAGTTTGCTATAAATTGTTAAAAACAAAACAGTAACCTGCAGCTACTGAAGCACTTTAAATGTTTTATTTATATGATCATCAATTATATAAAAGATCCACAATTCTAAGATCCAAAAAGCTGAAAACCTTTTAAGTTTGGCATCAAAACTCATTACAGTGGCCAAAGCTATCCTGAGTAATAGGAATTCTTTAGTCTTATTTATTCCACATCAGAATAAACATTGCTATGTTCTGATTTAGAAATATGTGTTAGAAATTAAAGAGCACTGGCCAAGACCCTGTGGGCAATTTATACCTAATTATTACAATATTAAAAACAAACTTTGAAATGTATCTGCCCCTAGGGGTTTTGGAGAAGTCACTGCAAACTTACTATCCCAGCGGAGTATGCCACATCTGTTCATTAAAACTAACCAATAAATAAGTCACACTAATTTTAGTATCATAATGATTTCTATATTGCTATACTATCCAATACTGTCTAATAGGGTGATAAAATTATTCAAGAATTTTCTAAGTAATGTGCCATAGCTGAAGTCTCATGAATTGTGGATTTCAAATGAAATCTGATTTCTAAATTTAGGATCCAGTATTAAATCACATCACATCAACTTTTAATCAGCACTCAGTAAAGCATATGTCTACTGTTTAAGATTAGACTGCTACTAGAGCAATTAAATCGGAGAAGGTGATGGCACCCTACTCCAGTACTCTTGCCTGGAAAATCCCATGGACGGAGGAGCCTGATGGGCTGCTGTCTTATGGGGTCACACAGAGTTGGACACGACGGAAGCAACTTAGCAGCAGCAGCAGAGCAATTAATTGCTTCTAGCTAACAAATCATGCTTTTCAGAATTCTAGACTTGCTTAATGTAGAATAACTAAGGATGTATATCTATTATAAATATAGGAAAAATGTAAATGCCTGGAATCTAAAAACTTAAGAGTCCTTTTAATTCCCATCTTATTGTACTCGGGAGGCGTTTAAATGACTAACATGAATGCCTACAAAATATATATGCTGTTTCAAAAAGAAATCAAAACATCACACATAAAGTTATTTTCACAAGATTACCGGTAAGGCAGGCTGCATGGAAGCCTGAGACATATGAGACATCATCATTCCAGGCATTACTGAAGACATCATTCCAGGCATCTAGAACAAAAGTAAAAAACGATTACTATGTAAGACCCAAGCACCTAGTAAGATTTTAAGAATCTATCTGGTTATTAAAGCAACTGTGTACAATTTAAGATTAAAACCCAATGAATACTATATGAATAGCATGCTTAGTAAGTGCTTGTTGAATGAATGAAGTTATTTTATTAACAATCTATTTATGTGTGTGTCATCATAATTAACAAGTACATTTAAAAGTTTAGATTATGTGTTATTTGTAACCTAAAATTTAAGAATATTAATTTCCTTTTAACTCAAAATCAACGTTTTTCACCCTTCTTTGGAGCAAGGCAAAATTTTTTTTCAGTGTTTTGCACCTTTATTTTTTAGTATCTGTATTAAATAATTTTCATATCCATCTGGTCTTTTAAAAATCTCTAAGTGAAAGGTGCTTATAACTCACTGACTTTAAACAAGTACATAAGTAATAGACTTTTCAAACTCAAATCTATAAAGAAAAACTTAAAGCACATATACACATGCATATCTGAAGAAAGAAAGTATTAGCTTGCTGGCTTAATCTCATCTACCAATGACTGTCATCCAAACCTATGAATGAATCTTCACTACTATGAATAAAAATCACAAAAATTGACACAAATTTCCAAAGGATTTGTCACATATTTAGTACAATCTCACATCATAATTTTAATATGAACAAATGTAAGGAAAACATGAAGAGAGATAAAATTATATAAACAATCACAGGTACTGGAACAAGGTAACCAGTTATTCAGCAGTTTCAAATTAAATTAACAATCTAAAAAACAGGAACAACAAAAAAGAAGAATATTGGTCAACAGGAACATATAAAGCCTACTGAAAGTAGAGCAGAACACTCAAACATTGATGTTTATTACTCGTGAAAGTCAGTCAACTAATGATGCAAAACCAGGCTAAGTATCATTAAAATGAAGTTGCATGGTATTTATGGATGAAAAAAATTAACAGAAAAAGCCTTTTTAGTCCTCAAAACAGTCAATAAATTGTTTAAACATCACTAAACAAGAACTTGACAGAAAACATGTGCCTAAACTAATATTTTCTTTTTTTAAAGTACAGAATTTCAAAACAAATTATTGACGAGCCTCTACAACCCCATGACTAACAGAACTAGGTTTTTTCTCCTCCTTCCTTCAATAGATACACCCTCACAATTAATTCTGCTTTAGGCTAACAGCAAAGTATGTTTGAATTCTTAAAGAACTAAGTAACAAATTATGAGGGGAAGCATAGTGGACAACAGAGAGAAGTGGCCTGCTATTAAAATGGTCTGTATATAAAATCAAAAGCTAGTAACACATTCCCAAAGTAGGATTCTAAGCCAAACAGAGAAACTGAAGTTTAAAAACTTAAGAGAAAAATGAACCAAAGTCTTTTCTCATACGAATTAAAGACACAGAAGGGAAAAGATAAATTGGGAATATGAGATTAACAGATGCACACTACCATATATAAAATGAACAGCAAGGACTTACTGTACTGTCCAGAGAACTATATTCAACATCTTGTAATAAACTATAATGAAAAAGAATTAAAAAAAGAATATACATATATACATATAAGCAAATCACTGCACTGCACACCTGAAACTAATACAGTATCATAAATCAACTAGACTTCAATTAAAAGAAAAATAAATTCCACATTAAGCAAATATCAAAATTGTAGCTACAAGGCTTTTGTGGCAACATGTAAAATGCTTACGACTCCATGTTAAGAGGGAAAAGTCATAATCAAAACAGTGCATAAACTATGATTAAAATTTTCAAACACAGATATACATACCATAAAATCTGGAATAAAACTTATCAGAAATGATAATACGGGTTATTTATTTCTCATTCTACTTTTCAAACCTTCTGGAATGTCTTTAAAATTACACCACCAAACTGAAAGAATTCTGTCCTAATTTTACTTCTTAAAAAAAGGATTGAAGACATTTTAAAAGTGGGATAAAATCTCCATCATGCAATAGAGTTTTTCCACATGACAGCAGTACAAACAACTGTACAAATAAATTTAATTGCAAACTGAAATACTCTACTTCATTATGACACCATGATCAAAGCCCATCTTAAAGCACAAAAGGGCTTACATACAACAAAAGTTTTACTAGAGACCAGGTCAATGAGATAGCGAACAATATCTGAAGAGAAATTTGACCGAGTTCTCTCAATTGTTCTTCTTCCCACACTTCAGATTTTAAAACATCTCAAAAATTTGCCTTTATAGATTAGTAGTTGTGCTACTGGTCACATGATGAAATTTAATGTCAAATAAAAAGTTAAATTCTCCCTCTGAATCTCTGTACATTAACAAACACTGGTAAGATTCTTAAATTATATACAACTGAGTATCAGGCAAGAACACTGGACTGGGTTGCCATTTCCTTCTCTAGGGAATCTTCCCCAACTCTGGCATCCAACTTGCATCTCTCTTGCATTGGCAGGTGGGTTCTTTACCACTAGAACCACCTGGGAAGCCCTCTAAAAGTAAACAGATCATTAATTTAATTCTAAAGCTAAACTGTGATGTTATTAACTTGAAACCAAGGGACAAAAACATAAATAAGCAAAGTACTGTTTCACATGAAAAACTATTACAAGAATCTGATAAAATTAAGAGCTCCTCTAGAGACTTGCACATCATAGAAAAGCTTGTTTCTCGAAGTCTGAAAAATCTGTTTTGTGGAACTGCTATGATTTCTACTTTGCATTAATTCTAGGATACACCTAATATGGAGATGCATGTGTCAACCTGACTGAAGCTGAATTCTTTTGAAGGATTTGTGTTGACTGACGCCAGTCACTTGGCAGCATCATCAATCTGAGATCACTAAATTTTTCTAAGTTACTTATTTGTTTTAACACCACAATGGTGATGGGAATCTAGGCTGCAAGCTTATGACAGAACTGGCTTGTGGTTTAAATCCTCAGAAGTGACTTTTTTGCCTTCCCCTTTGCCCAATTAGCAAAGTCGAGACATTTGAGTTGCTTTCCTGTCCCTTTTTACATGGCAGATTACCTCTTGCTTCACAGGCAGGGAACAGCCCTTTGGCATCCTAACTTTATCCATAGACTTCTCATTTAAGTTTGTTTTTTCTCACTCAAGGCATGTAATAGCCTGTTGGCCAAAGAGTTTGGATTTTTCCAAAAATCCAAACAAACTCTGGCCAACACAATATAATGGAATTTCTCATCAATAATGAGATCTTAAGTTCAACGAAGACAGGATGTTCATTCAAAATGGTTAAGGGGAACAATTCTTGCACAGTTGCTACAATAATGCCACAACAAATTCCATAAGCCAGATCCTCTTAAAGCTTCAAAGTGGTAGCTTACACTAAGCTTCCTGAGAAGCACACTATAAAATTACAAATGACCCTGTTAGAGCTTCACAAATTTCTACTTAAGCTACTTTAGCAAATATACTAAGTGCTATAATTAAGAAGTTTTAGTTGTTAGGAGACAAAGACAGAATGAGAAGGGTGAAAGGCATACGTGAGATATAAACTAAATTGCCTAAAATATTAAGCATCTAAATATAATGGACACTTTGGCACCTTTAAAAAAATAACTCATACACAACTTGCTATGCTTTTTCAAAGTAGGCAATGATTTGTGTCATGTTTGTTTCTATTGTTTTAATGATAAAAGTTAAATCAAGAAAATCTCTTGAAAATTCTCAGAAGAATCATCCATTTGCAGAAAATTAAAAAATGAGTAAAAACTATGAAGCACCACACAATCCACTCAGTCATTCTTAGTATCCTAGTTTAGAAAATTTCTCATGTTAGACAAAAACAAGCATGATTCATTGATCACTCTAGATATTTTAATTTTTAAAAAATTTCAGTAATAAAAGCAATCCTGTTAATGCTATAGCAAATTAGTTACACAAAATGTAAATTAGCCCAATTTTATTATGATATGAAAACAAAAGTGCACATCTTCATGTTGGCACCTCGGATTTTCTTTTCTTCATAATTATTTCCTGAAGTTTCTCCTGTTGGAAAGAAATCATACAACCTAACTTATTTTTTGTCTAAATATTAACTCTTGAATTTGGTTGACTTTTAAAAAACCACTCTTGATCCCCTTGTAGCAGGAAACTGATTACTTAGTTTGAGTCTCGCCTTTATACTTGCTTCCTTTTAAATGTGCTAAAGTTAATTCTACAACACACACTACAGAGCCTAGTAAGTATAGTATTTAAAGACAACTATTTCCTACACCACTAAGTTCAGTCGCTCAGTCGTGTCCGACTCTTTGCGACCCCATCAATCGCAGCATGCCAGGCCTCCCTGTCCATCACCAACTCCCAGAGTTCACTCAAACTCACGTCCATCGAGTCAGTGATGCCATCCAGCCATCTCATGCTCTGTCGTCCCCTTCTCCTCCTGCCCCCAGTTCCTCCCAGCAGCAGAGTCTTTTCCAATGAGTCAACTCTTCGCATGAGGTGGCCAAAGTACTGGAGCTTCAGCTTTAGCATCATTCCCTCCAAAGAACACCCAGGGCTGATCTCTTGACCACTAACTTACCTTATATACAAATATATGAATACAAAATATTAAGTTTTGAATAAATGTGAAAACTACATCTTCGAATGTAACTAAATGTTCATTCAATTGGAAATAAATAGAAATACCTGTTTAAAGCATATTCTTAACAACCCAAAATAAGTGGCTGCATTCTGGGACAATCATTTACTTCCTCCAAAACCGCTTCCACATGGAGTAAAATCTTCCATTTAATAAGTCAACTTCCAGTAGTCATTATTAGTTTGCTAAATTCTTTTAACCTGGAGACTTTAGAATCACTGAAGTAAAACACTATTCCTTCGAATTCTAAGGTGTAATGTAATGGCATAATCTCAAACAGCAATACAAGGAAGCAGCCTAGTACAGCTATTAAGTATACTCTGGAATCAGACTGCCAGAATTCCTACCCCAGTTGTGTAGCCCTGGGCAACTTTCCTTAACCCTCGATTTCCTCACCCACCATATGAGGAAAAATAGTACTCGTCTGATAGGATTGTTGTAGGAATTAAAGGGAATAATACATGAATACACACAGGCACTTAAAGTAGCACTCAATAAATGAAAGCTGTTTTATTACAACTGCTCTCCAACTCATATAAAGTATCCCTCATGTTGCCCCTTCTTTATTCCTTAGCTATCTGTTAGATAGGAACTTCAGTTCTTTAAAGACATCTAGTAATACTGTAAAACCATCACTTTCAGTACGAATCAAAACAAGTAACAAGAAGTCAATCCTAGATTAAGGATCACATTTAGTGCTGGCTCCTCAGTGTCACTTTACAAGTCACTCAACTCTCTAATCCTTATTATTCCTCTCTAAAATTATTATTCCTCTCTAGCCAATCCACTTTTTAGTCTGGATGGATCAAATTCAATAGGGCATATGAATCAGTTATATACAAACATGGTGATAAAAATTATGATTTTAACACAGATTAGGTATCAGTTCTACTCACTGAAACCTTACAAAACTATACAAAAAAAGGGCAAGTAAGGATTTTAAAATATTTAGTCCACTGTCTCTGGTTAAACCCCAAACTTCTTAAATGAAGGTACGGAAAATATACATGACACAAAAACTTAGAAAGGACCTGAATAAAAATGAACTTTTAATTTTTAAAAAGCTCTAAACATACTGGGGACACACACACAAATTGTGGTGTTTCATGTCACACACAATTAAAAGATTTTATAAAACTTACTCTAGAAAGTCAACTAAGCCTCTTTCTGGATTCAAGTCCTCTAGGACACAAGCAAAGAGGGACATAAGACTATTACTACTCCCAATGCTTGTAAACTAGATTTAATATTGCATCTAGCTAAATCTTTAGATATTTGTCTACATGAAACTTAATTACACAGATATAGCAGAGACTCAAAACACTTGTAGTAGACAACTTTATGATTAGTCCTTACATCTGCAAAAGAAACAATAACTGTCCATTTTATTTAACAAAAATATGATAAAAAATATGCAATAATCTTAAAACTACTAAAAAATCATCTTTCTGAGAATTAACAACTTTCTTGATACCTGAGGACCAAATAAAGTATACCAAGCCCATGTTTTCAAACATAAACTTAATGCTCATTCATTAATTAAAATTTAGAAAGTCTTAGCCCAAACAGATTAGGAGCTAATTATGAAAATTGTTTTAAAAATAAATCTAAGATAACTGAGATGAAAATTTTGTTTTTAAAAAAAAAAAAGCCTAAGACAAAGCAAACTACATACATTTCAACTCAGTTCTCACTTGCTGGCATGTCTAGTCCTTGTGCAGTGGATTATTAAGAAAGAAGCAGATTTTCTTTCAAGCCCGACATGCAAAAATATCACGTATTTAGTGACCACTAACTACAATGAACCCTTTTTTAATAAGTAGAAGAAACACGATTACTTGACTAGGGAGAAAAAAGCAAATAAAAAAGTCATCTTCACTAAATATCCAGATATCTACAACTATCATGACAATCCAATCAGCAGTTGAAAGATGAGAAAACCCAGTTTGGCCAGGGATCTGAGTAATTCCTTAAGTTCCCTGAGTGCAGGGTACACATATAGCATTCGTCTTTGTACTGATCCATAGTCAAGAAGAGGCTTAGTGTCTACTGGCTAAACTGACAATGGAAATATGAAGGTATGGAAATAGGAAATAAGAATGCAAGACCAACGACAACTTTATGAGACACTGTATATCCACAGATTCCTACTTATAAACCTTTACAACTTAGGCCAATTATTTCTACAAAAACTCTAGTATACTAGAACATAGCTGTGTGTACATATATAGGTGCCCAATCTGTATTATCTACTGATATACTACTTCATAATGACCAGAAGTAATGCCATCAAAATTTCTAATAAATCCAATTAAAACCCAACAAGTTAGCCTGCTGCTATCTGTTCTTTCCTTTTTCCTTTATTTTGGATTGTGCCTTGTAATGGTATGCAGGATCTCAGTTCCTCCACCAGGGGTGGAACCTGTACTCCTACCCCTGCAGTGAAAGCACGCACTAACTATACTGGACCACCACTGAAGCCCTTTTATTCACTTTCCTTTTTGATCCCACCATTAATGAATACATTTGTTGCACTTTACAAGCTGTTACATTTCTGTGTGTTAATACTTACTAATTTCAATGTTGCCCTGGGCTTCCTTGGGAGCTCAGAGGGTAAAGATTTCACCTGCAATGCAGGAGACCTGGGTTCAATCCCTGGGTTGGAAAGGTATCCTGGAGAAGGGAATGGTAACCCACTCCAGTATTCTTGCCTGGAGAACTCCAAGGACAGAGCAGCCTGGCAGGCTGCAGTCAGTCCATGGGGTCGCAGAGATTCAGGAACGACTGAGCGACTAACACACACACATACGTTTATGTGTGTTAATATGCCCTTTTCTCCTAAAAAGCAAACTAAATGGGTAAGTGTTCCCAACCTACCATTTCTCAAAAAATGTTAAATTTCAGGCAATGTTAATTCTATGCAATGTGATAGACAAAGCAAAATAAACAGACAAAAAGGGGGCAGTAATGGAAACTGCAGAAGTGGGGGAGGGAAAGATGGCCAAATAAAACTGAAAACACTAGGTAACAAGTTTTAAAAGGCTTCAGCAAAACTTGACATCTTTAGAAAATACTGCACCCTGTGAATCTCAGAGGGGCAAAGGGGTACAGTTCATTCTTCCAAAATGACATAGTCTCCTTAACATCTCTCCAAGTAATCCTTAGAAATACTACTCTAGCTGAAGTTTTTGAATAAATTCAGACTTAAATAAGTTGCTATGTAAAAATAATGGAGCTAAAACCTATCAAAATCTCACTGTATTCATAGGCCTAAAGTTATACCAACATGTTAGGTATGGGTCAATCTATTTTTTAAAATGTACTCACCTGGGTAATATAAATGCATAAAGAAAGTTACCCAGATTCAACAGTCTGTAAGTAGACAACCTAAAAAAAAAATCTCTTTGTCACTGGCTAATGTCCAATTACACAGGAAGGACTTTGTGAACACCCCAAAATGACAATAACTTAAAAGCAACAACAAATCAACTTATAACGTTAGTCATAGTCAGATCACTCTAAGATACCAATATATTGGATTTTTCTGGAAGGCCTATATTTCAAATCATTTCTCCCTACGGTATGTAAAAATATGTGGTAAAACTTAGAGATGATCACCAACGAAGTCATACAGAGAGAAATACACTTGCCTGTAATTTAAAGTAAATGGAAGTAACTTCTTTAATTTTATTCACCAAACAAAAATTACTTATGTATTGCATCTTATTTATCTTCCATTTTTGTCAAATGAAAAATCAATAGTAAAGGCAGACTCTAAAAATAAGTGGTAACAATGTAAAGTCATAAGTAACTACTGAAAACAGTTACATGTAACTGACTAACCTACCGGCTTACATTGTAGGCAAGAGTATCTGTGTTTGTTTCATTCATTCAACAAGTAATTTACTGAGCACCCATGATGTGCCAAGAACTGTGCTCAGCACTATCGACTTCTTAAAAGTTCAGATCACAGCCTCTGCCCTCTAAGAGCTTACAATCTATTACTCATTGAAAAGACAAAGCAAGTAAAACCATAATAAAACAAGGTTAGAATAAGTAAGAGTTATGGGAAGATTACATAGGATTTTATTTTGATAATCTGAAGGGGAGATGTATGCTGGGCAAATTTATTGCGGAGGACCTCTTGGAGAAGGCAGGACTTGAAATGGGAGAATTTAGGTAAATAAAGTTTACAGTGGTAATGAGCTGGGGGCAGGAGAGCAAGAAAAACACAAGCTTGGTTGTGAAATAATATAATCACTCAAAATACCACGAGAAGACCAGTCCAAATTCATATTAGGGAATGCAAAGGCATGCAGCTCAGAATCATGCTTTGAATTATACAACAGGAGATCACTGAAAGTTAAGTTGTGGAAAGTAGATGTTAAGCTATAGGCACAGGAAAACACTGAAAGTTCTAGGGCAAGAAAATAACTCACTGAAATCTAAAAAGTTTTTGAGGGGACAAGCTTGAAGCAGGAAAACTAGCTAAAAAGTTATAATGATATCCAAGGCATGATGCAGCTCAGATAGCAACAGGAATAGAAATAAGGTCTATAAAAACCTGCCTTATTCAATACGAGAACAAGAAAACCAACTTAAAGAGGAATTATTCATTTATCAATTTAACGAACAAAAGCAAAAAGAAAAAATACAGAATAACTAGAATTAGGGAGGCATTACTAAAAGAATTTCTTATATATCAACCCATAAAATCTTATACATATCATCTATCCTTATCAAATGATCTAAATTGAATCATAGGCTGTTAGAGCTGAAAGGGACCTTAATTCTTTTACTCTAATTTTCTCATTAAAAGAAGAGAAAAATTAAGAATTAAAGAAAGGGGGAAAAAGATAGGGAAGAAGACTCTCTTGGGCTTAAGTGAAGACAAAATCACCTGTATAAGGACAGTTTATGTTGTAGAAAAGACAACAGAAGACTAAGATGTGAAAATATTTTAAAGCAAAACATTATTTACAATACACATGGAGAAAGAAGACAGCTTCATACATATCTTAATACAATCTCTTACTGGAAATAACATTTATACAACTTGTAAGGTCCCTTCCAACTGTAAGATCCTATAATTCTATTAAAGTAGAAGCAAAACTTTCCCATCTGAAGCTACTGTACAATGAGAAAGGTAAGTTTAACTTACAGGATAAACTTCAAAGAGTATTATTAAGCCCTATTTGATAATTTCCAAATGCTTATTACTACTAACAGATTGAGTCTGAATTCTAAAAAAGGCATTCTAGGTTATCTTCTGAATTAAATAAAAACATAACTACTCCTTTAATCAAAATCATTTGCTCTAATTTCAAAAAATACAAACTCTGGCTAATGCAGACTGTTAAGTTCAGTCTGCATATTATTTTACAAACAAGTTTTTAAAATTTCATGTCACGTTCAATAGCATTCCAAATACCACAATCATTTAGCAAGTAAGACTGCCACCAATTATAGTCCTCAGCTGGCCCCAGAATGAGATCTTAATGTGAACTAGACAATATACATGAAGGTTCCATAACCTTCAGTTGCAAAGTCTAAAGAATCTGTGAATTAACTTTTTAAAATTAGATGGCAGAACCCTACCAACTTTGTGTCACTGCAGCCAACTATATAGGCACCCTGCTTCTCATTATCTTCTGACCACTTACTGCTCACTAACACTTCTGAGGTTGGGTAGAAAGAAGACATGATGCTGAAAGAAAGATCAAGTTTGAGAATTATCAATTTATTTTAATGTAGCTTTTTATAGGGCTTTAAATTAGATTCCTGGATACATGATTATATTATTCATACCCTCTCAGTCTGCTACAACACCTAAAAAAAGCATTTGTTTTACCAAGATTTGGGCTCCATATTTGTTAGATACTAAGAGGGAAAAAAGGGAATAATCTAATTTAAGGGGGGGGGGGGGGGGAGATTCTCTTGATTTCCTCGAAGCTGGACTCTTAAGTCATTCAATTATTATCTTAAAAGGAGCCAACAGGGACAGAGACTTTTACACAGCTACATAGTCAGTAAGCATAAAGGCACAAAAGCTTAAAGGGCATATCCTGGGCTAGGAAAAATGTAGAAAAAACCACAAGGTAAAAGTATCTGAATGAACGTGTACCAAGTAGCAAATAACCTTACTAGGAAGATGGTCACTATAAAGTAAAGAGAAAGGGCCATAAAGCAAACTGTGACCAGCTTATGTCAATGAGATACATGAATACTTAAAAAATAAAATAATATCTGCATGTTACTTGAAATGACTAGCTGGTATCTTGGTTTTGGTAGTGCAATAGCACCAATACAGCAAGGGTAAGCAGGTCAATCCCTTGCAAAACTTACCTTGATTGGCCCAATGGAAACAGAAGGCCCCAGAAAAGAGAGAAGCATCTGGCAGTAGCAAATTGTTTTATTTTATCTTTCTGTGGAAAGAAACTAATTTTAAATAAGAACCAGAGCATTTAAAGAGTAAATATTTTTTTAAAGCTCATTATCTAGTTAGAGCAGCTCTACTAAGAAAACAAGAAGAGCTCCTTGCTGTTTAGAGATGGAATGAAACAGAAGAGGAATCAGAGTTGTTTCTCCATCACCTAGGGAGTTTTAAAACTTGTGTTTTAAAAGTAACAAATAGTTCTTTTATTTAAAGAACTCCTATAAGTAGAATCCTTTTGGGCCTGGTGCCTTTTACAACAAAATTAAGGGCTATATTCCAAATAAAAAAGAGGATAAAACCACTTGACATTAAGCCCTTCTACTCTTGAGTTTAAAAAAATAAAAGACACAGAATGAGCTCCTTTCTCCACTGCAATTTCACCAATTTAACTCAAACCATCAAGGTTTAAATAATTACCAAAGCAAATGATGCCCCCAACTGGCAGAAAGCTCATACCTAATTGACTGGCTTTCCAAATATTGTTAGCCTAAACAGTTGATGATTTATCCAGATACTAAATGGAAAGAACCCAGCCGCCAAAGGATATGTGTATTACAGAACCTAACAGGGGGCATAAAATTATTTACGGTAACCAAACCTGTTACCTTTCTTCACTGTTTTTCTAGGAATTCAGTTTACTGAATTCATTGAGTCAGCATTAAAACCTTTTGGTCCAAATCACTCCCACAAAATGTCTGTTTACAATTTATGTTGGAGATGGAAGGGATAGCTAGCTCAAAAGCAGGAGTGCAGAAGCCATAAGCATTTAAGAAAACAAAAAAACAAACTAGTGTAAGTGGAAAATAATCTACCTATTTGGCACCATCCTATGAAGAACCAAATCAGAGTAGAATCTTCCCACATCCACCCCCACCACACACATCCACACACGACAGGAAGCTATTTCAGAAATAAAATTCATTCTAAGTCAAAGGCCTAAACAATTGCTGTTTTCAGAGTCTATGCATGTACAACGTCCACCGACATAAATTATATTGACATAGCAAATTACTTCAGTTGACATTCTTGGGGGGAGTAAAGCCATTAAACTCAAAAGCTTAGCTATACATTGCTACTTTTAAATTAAAAATATAAAAGAAAAACAACTCAGCTTTGTTACTGCAGAAAACAAACCTCTTATACAGAAGACTTTTCAATACAATCAAAATTTGATTAGTGTCGTGATTATTCAACATTTCACTTACTTAAAACATTATTTTGACATAAAATGAAACAAACAGCTGCAAGTATTGACCCAGATTTTGAAATTCTTTGACATAAGAATACCACAGGCAAAAGTAAACAAATAAATACAAAACAAAACATTCTTACTTGTCCCATTGGTGGTCCTCCCATTGGGGGCATCATTTGTGGCATCATTCCATGAGGTACAGGAGGCATATTCGCTCTCTGACCCATAGGATGCATTCCCATTGGGGCATAATGCATGCCAGGATGCCCCATCTGAAAAAGAGGGACAATTTAAAAATTTGCCAAGCTTCAATAAATGCTTCTCAAAAATTTGATTCCTACAAATCAGTTTTGTGCATGACATAATATTTGGCTAATGTTCGACTCAATTACTTATACTTTCTTCTCTTAAATAAAAGAATTACACCAGTGTTTATAAGCTTGAACTTGACTAAATTTCAGAAAATGGAAAAATTAAAATCAGTACCGGACACCTAATTCATAAGTTTTTTTTTAAGAGCATGCTGATTTAATCAATTGCCAATTGGCTTGCTAAACTGGGAGGAAATGCATGTGAAGGCCAGCTTAACTGTTATGGTGAAAACCACAACTTTGTCCTACTTCACGGATATAAGATAGCCAACTATGTTTATTTTATAACGTCACATTATCAAGTTCATTTCTAAGCTGATTTTAAGCTTTAGAACGCTGAAAATTTACCCAATGAACTGAGATGAAGGCTGGTCTTATAAAAGACAGCGTCGGTACCCGGGGACACTTCACTCCTAACAAACATATTATTTCCTAATAGAATCTCTAACACAGCTAAAATTACTTATGCAAAAAAATATTCCCCACCCCCCCAAAAGACTAAGCTCTGTTATTTACGAACACTAAACGTAAACAACTAATTTAGGCACCTTAATGCGCTTTTTATAAGACAACTCCTTTCTTTACGTGTGTCCATTGTTCCAGGTCGTAAAACCAGGTAGTTATCTGCTGCCAATTCTCCCAGCTATCCCCCCGCTGCGAACACCACTACTATTAGTTAAGATTCTGGCAGACTCTGTTAACAAAGTCCACGGAAAAAGTCTCCGTCTCCGCCTCCCCCTCCCTGCTTAACCCAGCCTACCTCTCCAAAACGCTCACCCCGCCCAGGGCCCAGCACCTCCACCGCGCATCTGCCTAGGCCGAACCTACTGAAAACTTCCAGGGTCCCACTTCCTTTCCTTTGTGCATCCCCGCTCTCCATTTCTCTCCCTCGGAACAAATCCCACCATCTCGAGCTCTTCCTTCGTCCACTCTCATCTTCTTCTCCTTTTGGAGAATGCTTCCTGTCTCTCTGATTCCGTTTTTCATTGTGCCGCTTTCCCCCTGCCCCACCGCTCCCTTACCGAGGGCCGTCTCCTCAGGAAGCCGTCAGCAGAGACCCAAGAGCTGGAGCAGAGGCTTGAGCCGGACAATCTCCGCTCCCCGTCCCCGAGACCCCGCGAGGGAGGATGGTTCTCCATTTCACTCACCATGAGGCCTCCACGCTCGGCTCCCGTCCCCGGCCTCATCGTCGGGCTCAGACTGCTCCGCCGGCGGCCACTGCCGCTACACATACCAACAAGAAGCGATCTGAGTGGCTGGCGCCCACTGGGGCCAAAGGTTAAAGGCTGCCCTGCGCTATGGGGCGGGATCAGCGGGGCCAGTAGGCTGACAAGCTTCCCTGCTGTCCAATCAGACTGCGTTGCCGACTCTAAGCTCTTCGGCGATTCGCCCCCAGCCTCAGCCTAACACAGCGTCGACAGTATGGAGTTGGGGGAGGGGGACGGAAGAAGTTTCTGCGCGGATTCCCCTGCAGGGAAAACTCCAACTTTCCCCGGGGAAGGGAGGACAACGGTGTCCCAGCTTCCCGAACTTAGACTGCCACACCCCGTAGGGGGTGGGCCAGTGGAGGCCTGCCACCTTCAACCTCTCGCCCCCTTCCGAATCACCTATGCCCCACAAACCTGAGGCCGCCAGAGGTGGGATGGGATGGGGGTGGGGTAAGCAGCCTCTAGCGTTAGCGGTGACCAGAGCCAGTAGCTTGCGCGCGGGACTACAGGCGGAGGAAGGGGGCGGGGCAAGCTAGAGGAGGGGTCACCAGGAGCGGGTTCGAGCTCCTTACGCACCAGCTGGCCGGCGCGCGCCAGGGTGGGGCGGGGGTGGAGACCTGCTCCGCGGCGTGGAGGGAAGTTGTGGTAGGGGCGGGAAGAACAATGTGAAAGGGAAGGCGGTATAGGGCATAAGGGAGATGAGGGCGCCAGGCGCTGAGCTTCCGTTACTGAGGGAAGCCGGGGGAGAGTGCAGGTGTAGAGGAGAAGATAGGAGAAAGCAAACAGGTTCGGGAATGTGTGTTGGCGGGCGCTAGGACCGGGCGTAGAGGAGGTGCGGCTTTGGGACTGCGAAGGCACGCGCTAGTTTAGAGGTGACGCGAAGGTGGCGGAGGTTTCTGGCGGAGAGACTAACCGCTGCACGGGGAGGAAACTCGGCTCCCTTGGGCCTCGGCTCGCCTTCCCTCGTACTGCTTGCGGGTAGTGCTCTGGTCCAGGGGCGCTCAGCCTCTCATCGGCCCCAAGGCACCTTTCTTGCTCCAGCACGCACCCTTACGCACCCCTGCGCGCCTGGGCCTAGTGGTGGAGGCCGCAGGGGGCCTGGCTGCTCATTGGCTACTGCGACCGCGGGGCGGGGTAGGTGGGCGACGTTGGACCCCCGAGGGCCTGAGTGTCTTTCCCGCCATGTCGTTTGTGGAGAGCGGGAGGCGTTCGGCCCCTCTGCGCCGCCGGCCCGGCACCCCTGTCCCGTTCGCTCGACCTGCGTATTCCGTTTTCAGTCAGGGAGATAGCTGGGGTGAGGGCGAAGTCGAAGAGGAGGAGGGATGCGACCAAGTGGCCCGTGATTTGCGGGCGGAGTTCTCGGCCGGGTCGTCATCGAAACTCAGAAAGGACCCGGTACTCCGGCCAGATGGGGACGGATCTCCGGTTCTGCCCGATAAACGCAATGGCATTTTCTCGGCGGATGCGGGTGGTAAAGCCCTGGCTCGGCGCTGGCCGGTCCAGGTCCTCTCAATTCTCTGTTCGCTGCTGTTCGCCATCCTTCTTGCCTGCCTGCTCGCCATCACCTACCTGATCGTAAAAGGTACAGAAGGAAGCCCGGGCCTTGAAAGTCTATTCAGAGTTTACTTCAGTTGAGCCTGGACGTGGTCCTTGCCTTCATCGCCCTCTCCCCCATCGAAGCTGCAAGCTCGGTAGCTGGTTTCATCCATACGCCTCATCCGCACCTTTCTCTGGTCTTCCCCTTTGTCTTGTCTTAAAAGTAGACTTTGGTCGGTGATCAGGAGGCCCATTTTTAGAAGGGGTCTTGATAGGTTGGTAGTCTTGAAGAAATAATGAAATCAGTGAACACTTGGGGATAAAATATTGGTAAAATCAAGCAAAATGCAAAACAACTATCCTTAAAGGAAGGCGGTGAAAAGGGTAATTTTAAAAAGCTATACAAGTTCAAAGACTTAAATCTGCAAATGGTTAGAGGTGTACAATCCACCTGTTCTGTACGCATTGAATTCCTGAAGAACAAGGATTTCCATTGCACAGCCCAAAATGTCTATTTATGTAAAATAGTCCCTCTTGGATTTTTTACTAGGTTTGCAACCCAGTGTATTGGTGAAATTCTGTTGCAAAGCAAGATAGTCTGTTCTTTGTCTGATTAATGGTTTTACATTTTCGTGTCTGAAGTTGAAATACTGGCCAGGTTGAAATAGAAATATGCCTTGATCGGTTTTCTAGAACTCATACAAATGTATTATGTGTTTGGATATTTTACCGTGTGAAGAATCAGACCTGAGTTGAAACCTCAGTTCTAACTGTGATTTTGGCTAAGTTATTGGGAAAAAAAACTACCTTAGATGTATGAAAAGCACCCAACACGTAACTCGAGTATTAGTTTTACTTCACTAAGTAGAATTAAATCTATTTAATTATAGTTTTTATTTTCCCTCTTTGCTTCAGGCCCCTCATGAGCTGTTCATGGCATCTTAACACCTCTCCATGCTTGATTTTCATACAGAAGACAGATTGGCATGTTAATGTGAGAGTTTGACCTCTTCATACAATGGTACAGGGTGTAAATTGTCAATGTTAAATATTTGGGTGCCAGTGTTTCATTCCTCTACCACTCCCCTCCCCCATTTTTTCAAGGATTTCAGTTTTGTCTTGTAGATAGTTATTTCTGTTTTACTCAGAGAGGTTGCCTTTGTTCATAAAGTCATAAAACTTGGTAAGTGGAAGTGCATTGCAGAAGACCTTAAACTGTGCTTATTTTGGAGAATACAGAGTTGAACTCAAAAACTAGTAATTTGCCTTGTATAAAATGTCTTGGGAATAAAAATTCCCATTTTACATACATAGCAGTTGATCATAAAGACATCTTATTTGCTTCCTGAAGGTCACTTAGCTAGTAAATGGAATCCAGGTTTGAACCCAGTTGTTTCCGGCTCCAGAGCAGTTTCCAGAACTCCAGGTCTTTCTAGCCTTTGCGCTTCTGTTCAAGTTATAAAATCATCTCTTTTTGTATTTACAGAGTTACATGCTGAAAATTTGAAGAATGAAGATGATGTAAACACTGGACTGTTAGGTATGAACCTTACTGTCACTTGATTTTTGAGCTCACTTTTGTTTTTTATGTTTTAATGATATACAGGTTTGGATAAAATACTTAATATATCCCCTGTGTGGTGGTGTTTAACTCTTCTTCATTTGTATATGTATGTGGTATATTATCTTTTTATATATATGTTTGTTTGTATGCCAGACACACTAGGAATATGTTTTGAACACAACTGTATGTAACAGACCCAGAGAATACTTAATATTTTTTAGTTACCTTTTGGAAAAGCTTCTCTACACTTCTTCCCAGGAAGTAAACAAACAAACATTTCCCCACAGACTTAACAAAGATAACATCTTAAGCAGGCCTCAGAAGTTTAAGTTCAAATCTCCTTATAAGCAACTTGGTTTTTTAAAAAATATGAAAAGCATTGGGTATACTTAACACAAGCTAGTTATGACCAGGAAAAAGACCTGAGTTCTATAGAATGTCAGTAGAATGCTAGTTTACAGATTTGTAGAAAAAAATTCAGTTGTTATTTGATCTTTATTTTTCTCTGCCAAAATAATTGTGAAGAGTTCAGAATTTTACCTGTCTGGCATATTTTACTCCTATTTGCTATAATTTATTTGGCTGATCACTCTGAATTGGGGATGAGGGTATGGGAAATGATTGAGAGCCTATCCCACTTGTTATTCCCTCCCCCAATCTTAGCTAACCTATTTAAATGACCTCTTCAAGGCTAATGTCCTCATGATTAGGACAACAGAGTCCACCTGATTTTGCAGAAAGGGAAGCTTTTATCTTCAAATTATGAACAGATTAGTTTGCTGGCTGTCCCAGGAAAACTTGTCTGTGCTTGTCTTAACTTCTGGCATGAGAAAACAAGTCCTTTTCAGTTACTCATTTTGTTAGTGTGCCTCTGTGTGTTAAACTGTTGATCTCTAAAATCAACAGTGATCATAAGGCTTTTCATAGCATTTATTGATCTGTCAACTCTTGACTGAAAGGAACAATATATAAGCCTAAATGCCTGTTAAGAAACTTAGTTTCCAAAGGAGCTGAGACACTGCTATGCTCATGCTTGTGTCTGTGAAAGAAATGTTCATGGGGAGCCCCATTTATAGTTTTTTTAAAAAGGTTCATGATGAGCATTGTATCAGTGCCTTTGGGAGTTGGTTGATCCTAATGGCTAACAGGATTAGGCTATTACAGTGTTCATCTTAACTAGTGAGGTAGTCCCACCAAGGAGATGTGATTAATACTTTCGGCTGGCTTTGGAACTCGTCTCCCCAAATCTTCCCTGGGTGGTATTGGAATCACACTGCAGAGTTCGTAGGGCTTTCCTTTTATAATTGTCCTGTAAGCCTATTTTTCAGATAAATTAATAAAATAAAACTTAAGGTCATTTAGTTGAAAATCACATTCCAGCCATTCCTCCTTGAAGTTATTTTTTGGCCAAATTGATTGCACTAATCATATATAACATTGAACTGTTTCATTTTCCACATTTGCTTTTCTGTCGGCATTTTCCCAAATTTTATCACGTTTCGCAGTTAGTCCTATTTCCAATTTTTGCATTTTTTTCCCTAGTTTTATAACTAGGAAAATATCAGAAAGAATGATAAATGATCTTCTATTTGAGGCAAACCTGAAAAAAGTGCATTAATAGAAGGAATTGCCCTTAGCAGACACTCCTTAATCTGAGACTGTTGTTATCAAATGTAGTGCCAGTACTTTTACAAACACTATAAATAGTACTATACAGAAATTGTAGTCAGATTTTTGTGGAGTTCCTTCAGTGTCTAAAAAGGTTTTAAATTTGGTCTTTGGTTCCTATGACATCTATTAGTAGTTACCTTTAAGTCCCTTTCATGGCTAGGAGCGGATTTTCCTAGCATCTTGCAGTGTCAAGGGCTGTTTATTTTTTAGCTGCCCATTTACTGCTCGTTTTATGCTTGAGATGTTTCCAGGCTTCTACACATTTTCCAGAGAAGAGATGACTGACAAAGATGAAGCCTGCTCATTTAAAGAATTGATAATTGATTTCTTTTCTTCTGCAGAGTGATAAGTTAGACTTTGTACGATCATAATTGAATGACAGAACATTAGAAATATGGTAAAAATTTCCAAGGGAAAGGATGTGTTGGGAAATGACCCATTCTCTTAGAAAGGTGCAAGTTGGTAGCAACGGACTCAGTTTCTTCCTCACAGTGAAAGCTGATTGAAACCATAAACTTGAGCTTTTTAGTGGGTGTATAATACGAACCTTATAATTTGAGCCCACAGTCTATTAAGGAAATAATACAGTACTTTCTGTAGCTGGGTAGGATAACTCTAATATTTCATTTAAAAATTCACAAATATGTTATCCTTTTCTGCAGCAGAGTCTGTAAAATTTTGTATATTGCTGATAACAGTAAAAGAACCAAGGCAAAAAAGAGAAAAACAAAAAGCCCTAAAACACTGGAAGGATACAACCAAACTGTTAGTTTATCTGAATTTTGAAATTATAGTTTTTTTTTTTTAATCTCTGTTGTTTGTAATGAATGACTGTAACTCCTAATGAGAAAAACTTTGTTTAAAAAAGCACAAGTATAAGTTTAAGAAAGTGTGAAAACCATGTTCAACAATTAACAACAGTACTGAACTTTTACAGTACGCCAAAAACGTGTTATTTCACCTGATATTCCCAACTATCCTGTATCCATAAATATAAAATACTCCTTCTAAATCAAAACTCAAGACAGTGTATATTAGAATTTTTATGCCATCAGATAGCTTAGGCATGGTAGCAAGGCAAAAACAATACAGGTCATTATCCGGAATTATCAGTGTGCAGCTGAATTATTAGTCATTAAATCATTACAAGTCTCCTCTTAACACGTAAAAGTAGTAATGAGAACCAGACGTTAGGAGCTCTGTTTCTCAAGAAATTGGTTTATTATTGTTAGTGTGGTACTGCCTGGCCCAGCTGATGGAAAGGATGTTTCTTAGGCTAATGAAGTCAGGAAAACTTGTTGAAGCATTTTGCTGGGCTTCACCTAGTCTAGAGTTTCTGTTCAGTAAGTATAAGGTAGAGCCCAGAAATTTGCATTCCTCATAGGTTGCTAAATGATGCTCATGCTGCTAGTTTACAAGAATCACTAGTCTAGTAGTTCTTATTCCTCAGTTATAGCAACAGCAAACAAACAAAAAAAACCCTGAGGATTTTCTTACTCTGAATTTATGAAATTTCAGACCCTATCCTTAGTCTCCTGGATCAAAGTTAAAGTCACCTAATAGGCTGCACTCTCAGTATCCTCTCAGGGTCTGTTGGACCCAGTCTTCATTTTTAAATTTTCTTGAGCAGTTCTTTTTGTAAGAATTATTTCATGTCATTTATTCTTACTTACAGGACCTTCCACAAAATAAAGAGAAAATTGAGATATATTTTTTTTTGATAGAATAAAGCTTATTTGATCTTGAAATTACCTTATTGGTGGATTGGCCCTTTTTATATACCTAAGATACATTATAAGATTTTAATGATCTTATTTTCCTGTATCTGGAAACACTTTGTTATTGTATTATATTAGGAATCATTTAATATTACTCATCAGTTATTCTCAACTATGCTAAAAAGAATAAAATAATTTTGATTAAATATTCCAGAGCAGAGGTCAGCGAACTGTGGCCCTCAGGCCAAACCTGATCTGCTACCTGTTTTTGTAAATTGAATTTCATTATAGCATACCTGTGCCCCGTTGTTTAATATATTGATTATGGCTGCTTTCATGCTAAAACGTCAGAGTTGAGTAGTTGGAAAAGAGACCTGATGGCAAGTGAAGCTGAGGATATTTACCATCTGGTTGTTTGCGAGAAAGCTATTGTATTCTCAACCAGGTGTCATTTAACAGAGAGGACGAAGGCAAAAACACAAACCATCCCCTTTTGCTAAAATATATAACATTCTTTTTCATCTTTTATGAGTTTGTGCCTACTAATTTATTTGATACTGTTTGTAAATGGACAAATGCTAATGGCAGGTGATTGGAAAGGAATGGGGGGAAATCATTGGATTGAGCATTCAAATTGTTTAAAAATCTAAAAATGAAGATGTTTTACAGATTATGGAACTAAGTTGGCTAAGTAATATTCCATTGTATACATGTACCATAGCTTCTTTATGCATTCATCTGTCAATGGACATGTAGGTTGCTTCCAAAAAACGTGGAACACTTAATAAATTTGCATGTCATCCTTGCACAGGGGCCATGCTAATCTCTGGATTGTTCCAGTTTTAGTATATGTGCTGCCAAAGTGAGCACTCACTATATTCTTCTGCTTTTATGTATGTTTGAGATTGTTCATAATAAAAAAGTTTTTTTAAATTTTCCCTTGTGAATATGATGATTTAACATGATTGGAAAACTACAAATGGTACTTAACTCAAGTTTCATCAGTTTCAGTCAGAATATTCCCTTCCACTCCTTAACCTTTTAATAGGAAAGGGAGTGGAATTCCTACAAGCTGAGGGGCAGATTGACAGAATAGTTGAGTGGAGACCTGTCAGTGCAGCTGCTGTATTCCAACTGTGTGTTCAGGTCAGATGGTACTGGTAGGGGAGGAAAGACCCCTTTCCTCTGCTCCTGTACTTGGAAATAAGTTTGAAGACCCACGGCTGTTCAGCTTTTTGATAAAGTTGCACACATTTGAAAAGTGAAAGTGAAGTCGCTCAGTTGTGTCCGACTCTGCGACCCCATGGACTGTAGCCTATCAGGCTCCTCCATCCATGGGATTTTCCAGGCAAGAGTGCTGGAGTGGATTGCCATTGCCTTCTCCAGGGGATCTTCCCGACGCAGGAATTGAACCCGGGTCTCCCACATTGCAGGCAGACACTTTACCGTCTGAGCCACGAAGGAAGCCCTGCACACGTTTGCTTATCATTAAAATTGTTGATTAGTTTTATGCATGAGTCCATCAAAGCTTTTTTAGTAGCCAGCTGGTTATAGTGTTTACAGCTTATAAAACTACCTGTTAAGTTTGATTTTTAATTTCATAACTTAGTTATATGAGTTACAGTCTCATGAAAAAAATTTCATTAAAACAAAGGTTACCATTAATCTACTTATGTATTTTCAGGTCTTTTTCTATTTGTTTATATGTGTATAATAAGTATAGTAACAAGATATGTGGTTTTATCACAGCTGTAGAAAAAATAATTGTAATCATGCATATGCTGCAGCTTCGTTAAAATATCTTGGAGTTCATTCTGTATCAGTAAACATAGGTCTACCTCATTCTTTTTTTTATTACTGCATTATATTTCATAGTATTTTAGTTTACTTAAACATTTCAAACTTCAGAAGCTCTAAAACAGGACTTGGAATTTATCAATATGTGGTTACATCTCATCCTATTGTTTGTTTATGACAGGAATACATCTTAGAAGAAAGTAACTGATAGCTTAACATTTTTTAATAAGATACCTTTCCCAGTATGGGAACATGGAAGATTTTTGTTTTGTTTTTCTGTTTGTTTCTGCTTACATCTCTGACTTCATAAAACTTCTGAAAGTCATCTCATCTCTATAAACCTGAAATTGCTAAATAATATTAAAATGTTTACAACATATAATAATCTTTCTTTGCTGGAAGCTTTTTTAGAAAAACATAGAGCTGCCATCATATTTCTAGGAAAATAACTACACATTGAAATAAAAATCATATATTTGAAAAATGATCTCCTCAATTAGATAAATGAATATAAAACTCCAGTAAAGGGGTTAGAATAGGAATTTCCCACCTAGTCTCATATTTGCTTTAGGTGAAACCATTGAGTCCAGGGGGTTACAGTGGATGAAAGAGATTTTCCATCATATCAACTGATGAAAATTAACTATAGAGAAGAAACAAGGATGTATGTATTTAAAGACCTGTATCCTTTGACACAGCAGTTGTTCAGAAATTTGTTACAGATATCTTTGTATAACTGTATAAGAATATTACTTGCGGCTTTGTTTTTAATAGTGAAAAGTGCAATAATAAAAATATGCAGTGGAATTGTGGCTATGTGTACTGGATATGGAAGGTCTCCAAAAATGTTGTGTGAAAAAGTTCAGGACAGTTTTTCTAGTGAGAATCCCATTTGTGGAAAATAAACTGAGAAAATACATACATGGCATACATTTGTATATAACTGTCTCATTCTTGTACATAGCTATCTACATTACCTATAATTTTTAACAAAAGATGAACAATAAACTTATTGCTTTTAGAAACAGTTGGTAAATTGTAGAAGGAAGACTAACTTAATTTTCATGTACCTTTTAAAAATTATGTTAACTTGGTAAAATGGGTTTATAAAACATAAGTTATCAAATTTTTAGCTTCAAGATTTTTGTTAAAAAATATAGTTATGAACTGCCAACTTTTGTGGCTTTTCTGCTTGTTCATACATGAATTGAGTAATTTCAGAAGCATACACACACTTCTAGACCACAGTATTGCAATGTATTCTTTTAGCCCTATCGTTGTGATGTGACTTTTATCAGGGATGTATCTGTTGATCAGTTCAAAGTGAATGTAAAATAACTAAAATGCCCAAAATGAGGCAGGCACTTAGATCATAGAATAGTAGTTATTTCTGAAGACTCAAAAATATTTTTGTATTAAATCCTGTAAGTGTTCTGTTAAACCTGAGTAAAAAAGCCTGATGGGCTTTAGGGAGCCTCACATTTTGTTATTGTTAGTTATTTTGTGTTTTTCTCACTTTTTTAGATATTTAGAATTTCCCATCATTCCACCACAGTCCCCATACAGTCTCTGAGTTGGCAGGAAGGTTGCCCTCAGTCTTTACTCAGGTTCTCTCTGCTCAGTCCCATGGGGTACGGTTCTAGGGTTTGACTGTGCCAGGATATTGGGTTGGGAATACGATCTAGTCCTCAAGACATTTGGTCAAATGAGTTACTGCTGAAACATTTTGCATTCTGTTCAGGATGGCCTTTCAGATGTAACACCTTCCAAGCCACATGACCGTGTGCTATTTCTATGCCCCACTTAAGGCAGAGGCATCTGCAAACTTGGCTCTAGCCCTGTCTGCCAAGATTCTGTATACAGCTCCAATTCCTCTTTGGTGTGTGTGGCTTCTTGATGGCTCCACCAGGAAGCCTCAGCAACACCACCACCTCTCCATACACACATACAAATGCAGCCACACACACACCACTTCTCAAAACCAGGACTCTTTCTCATCTGTAGATAACGCCCTCACTGTCTCCCTGTTCTACACATTTTTTTCTGTGCCCTTGCTATCCAGGATATTTTGTCTTTACCCTCCTCCTCCTTATATCTGTCCTACTAGTTCTCTTAATTTTGCAACATAAAAACCAAAGAGGCATAGGGCTGTTTCTCCTTTCTTTGCCACATCCTTCTGGGGCAGTTAACACAAAGTTATCTTTTGAAAACAGGGTAAGGGAAGGGGGACTATCAGGATAAAAAAATGAGGTTCATCTTTCAAAAATACTTTGCCACAGATTTGTTTATTACTTCATTGCTCTGAGTTTCAGTAACAGTCTGGTACTGAGTTTTAGTTAGTTTACAGACAGTCTAGTACACATATTTCTTTGCTACTTCTTGTTAAAATAAAGCTATATTTGGTTGTGCATTTTGTGCAGCCAGGGAATTTGGTAATTTCATAAGTCAGCCTCTGTTGTAGTCTTCTCAGCCTTTCTTGAGACCTGGGATACACTCATCGGTAGTGGTGGCTTCGTAAACTGTACGAAGGAGGCAATTTGAATGTGTATTTTCAATCCTTCAAATTAATTTCTTCTCTCTCTCAGTCACTCTATTTATTCCCCACATTGTTCCATATCTTAAATCTTTCCTCTTCCAGCTCGTTGTAGTACTGTTCTTTTTGATTTGGTATCTCTTGTAAATTACAGTTACAGTGTAAATGAAAATCTAGGATCCCAGCCCATTTATAAATTGGAAAGTAACATTTCTTCATGTACCGAGCAAAGTTAAGGAATCAGATTAGGTTTGTAATGTTGGTAGGAAAGTTATAAAGAGTAGACACTAATAAAATTAATTCATATGTCAAAAGTTCATGGTATGGAAAGAAAGGGATCAGTTCAATTCAGTCGCTCAGTCGTCTCCCGACTCTGCGACCTCATGAATCGCAGCATGCCAGGCCTCCCTGTCCATCACCAACTCCCGGAGTTCACTCAAACTCATGTCCGTCGAGTCAGTGATGCCATCCAGCCATCTCATCCTCTGTTGTCCCCTTCTCCTGCCCCCAATCCCTCCCAGCATCAGAGTCTTTTCCAATGAGTCAACTCTTTGCATGAGGTGCCCAAAGTATTGGAGTTTCAGCTTCAGCATCAGTCCTTCCAATGAACACCCAGGACTGATCTCCTTTAGGATGGACTGGTTGGATTTCCTTGCAGCCCAAGGGACTCTCAAGTGTCTTCTCCCAACACCGCAGTTAAAAAGCATCAATTCTTTGGCACTCAGCTTTCTTCACAGTCCAAATCTCCCATCCATACATGACCACTGGAAAAACCATAGCCTTGACTAGATTACATTACTTGTTGGCAAAGTAATGTCTCTGCTTTTGAATATGCTATCTAGGTTGGTCATAACTTTCCTTCCAAGGAGTAAGCGTCTTTTAATTTCATGGCTGCAGTCACCATCTGCAGTGATTTTGGAGCCCCCAAAAATAAAGTCTGACACTGTTTCCACTGTTTCCCCATCTATTTCCCATGAAGTGATGGGACCGGATGCCATGATCTTAGTTTTCTGAATGTTCAGCTTTAAGCCAACTTTTTCACTCTCCTCCTTCACTTTCTGCCATAAGGGTGGTGTCATCTGCATATCTGAAGTTACTGAGATTTCTCCCTGCAACCTTGATTCCAGCTTGTGCTTCTTCCAGCCCAGTGTTTCTCATGATGTACTCTGCATATACGTTAAATAAGCAGGGTGACAATATACAGCCTTGACGTACTCCTTTTCCTATTTGGAACCAGTCTGTTGTTCCATGTCCAGTTCTAACTGTTGCTTCCTGACCTGCATACAGGTTTCTCAAGGATCACTTAGTACTAAGTAATAAAAAGTAGCAAGCTGTGATCACAGAGTTAAATTAAAAATGTCAGGACATTTTAACAGTGAAGTGTTTTGACATTTTCCCCACAGTTTCAGTTATATAAAACTGAAGATAAAAGCTTTAAGTTGAATTTGTATTCTTTTCCACATAGTAAATTATAATTGAATTAAAATATTCATTGATATGACTTCTAGTTGTGCTTTAATATTTTACACTTCCACAAAAGATTTTCTTCAAGGCTCATATCTCTTTTATCACTTAGATATAATTTAAAAGATTAGAAATATGTATGATCTTCTGAACATGATCTGAGTTAATTTAATTGCTTTGGTGTTAATAATTCAAGTTTTCTCCTCTTTCCCTATTAAGGATTCTGGAGTCTACTTATAATATCCCTAACTGCTGGATTCTCCTGCTGCAGCTTTTCTTGGACAGTGACTTACTTTGATTCTTTTGAACCAGGAATGTTTCCTCCTACTCCTCTTTCACCTGCCAGGTTCAAGTAAGTATTCCTGTTTCTTTTTTTGTTTTTTTGTTTTTTTTTTTCCAACCCATTCCAGCTCTGTTGAACATACTAAAATAGAAGAAGAGGCTGCTTATTTTTGAAATAATATGTTGAGGTCCCAATCTTTATAAAGTACAGCTTGGCTCCGTCTTTAGATAAGTGGAGAAGAATATTTTAAACTCTGCTGTTGCTGCTAAGTTGCTTCAATTGTGTCCGACTCTGTACTGTGCGACCCCATAGACAGCAGCCCACCAGGCTCCCCTGTCCTTGGGATTCTCCAGGCAAGAACACTGGAGTGGGTTGCCATTTCCTTCTCCAATGCATGAAAGTGGAAAGTGAAAGTGAAGTCGCTCAGTCGTGCCCGACTCTGCGATCCCATGGACTGCAGCCCACCAGGTCCTCCATCCATGGGATTTTCCAGGCAAGAGTACTGGAGTGGGGTGCCATCGCCTTCTCCGATTTTAAACTCTATATGTAGATAATGCAGAGGTGTTTTTAAAAATTAAATTCAAAAAATAATCTAAGATGTATGAAACTTTGACAGCTATTAATCCTTTTGGGATGAAATTTCATTTGAAACAGTTTCTGAAGGCTGAATTAAAAATTCATGCTTGGATAGGTTAGACTTAAAATAATTGGATTGAAATTTTCCTCAGATTTAAACTCTGTAATAATTAGCAAGCATTTATGGCATACCCCCCCAATTTATATATCTAGACAATATTAGATTTGTTTTGTAGTGGAACATTAAATTTCTTTGGTCTGTATTTTCTGTTTCAAAGAGTTTCAGAAAATTTGGTAATCAGTATTCTAATCTAGTTTATGTTAGGAATACTTGGGTTTTAAATACAATTTTCCAAATGAGAGCATTGAAGATCTCTAGTTTATCCTACAAACTAAGGTTGGAAGAAGTGGGAGAAGAGTAGAAAATAAATTCTATTAATGATACATGTTATCAAGAGTATTATACTTGGTACTGTTGTTACTACCAGGTCCTGCCCACCCCAGGGACAACTCATGAAATCTGTTTGAGGCACTCTGTAAATAAGAAGTTTAATACTAATGATAGTTACTAATGATCTTTGTTATTTTTAAATTCATTTTTCTGTCTTATAAATATATCTTTAAAAATGTTGACTTCACTTTAAATGAAATGTGTAAGTTTATTTAAGACATCTTAATAAATCCCTATCTATATATGTAACATAAATCACATACTTGCCAATAAATCTTCTGTATGTGTTTTGAGTGGATAATGATTAATTAATAATATAAACTAAGTTATATGTAAAGGTGCAGTGCCCTCACATAATTTACATGGGTGACATTCAGTTCAAAAGTTGATTTTGCTAAGTATTCAATTCAGAGTTACTTTCTATTGCTGCTCATTGACATCAACCAGTTAACTTTAATGAGGGTGTGAGTCTAATATAGATGCTACAATAAGTCACACAAAAAAGACCTTAATTTTATTTTTTTTTTATGTCTCACTTCTCCCCTGAATTCTAGTCCTATATTTCCAGGTATTTAGTAGATTTTGCCACCTGGAGTCAGAAAGCACCTGGCACTTAGAATTGTTAAAACTTTCAGTCTAAGACATAAGTATCCACCTACTTATCAAGGGCCTGAAACCCTTTTTCACTCTATTTAGCTCTTCAGCAAGCCTACTCATTCTTGCCTTTTGAGGTGTTATTGGAAAACTTTGTCCTAGCACCCACGGTGTTTTTGCCCCATTTAAAGTCTTGGCTGGGGTACTTGACTCCTTGGAGTCCCCTGCTCCCAGGCTCTCACTCTGATTTGTCCTGTGTGTTACAGCCTTTATAAAAAACAGATCTTAGTCACAGTTCCCTTGTTTAAAAGTTAAGTGGCTTTCTCAGTTCTTTCAAAAGCAAGTCTGACTCCCAAGTATAGCCTAACAGGCCTTCCTCAAGTGCCCTGCTCTTCTTTTCCAACTTTATCTTCAGCTTTTTCTCCAGTGCTCCCTTTCTCATAGCCATTACCAAATTACCCTGACATTCTCTAAACAAACTGTGAACTTTTGGCTTTGCTCTTGCTGTTCTTTCTTCCTGGAATATTTTCCCTTTCAGCTTCACTTCCACTATCACCAGAATTCCTAAGACTCATATGTTAGAAGCTTTTAGAGTTAGAAAAAAGCATTTCAGTGTTCCTTTAAGGATCTGGAATTCTAAGAACATTTAACTAATTTCCTAAAATTTATCTTTGCATTTTTTATTAGACTAGAACCAGTAGTGATGGACCTCAGTTTTCAATGTCTTTATTAGTTATTCAAATATGAGATAGTGTCAGATCAGAGACTTACATATTGATAAGTAGAAGTTCATTTTACATAGGTGTATGTCTTAGTTGCTCATTCGTGTCTGACTCTTTGTGATCCCATGGACTGTAGTCCCCCAGGTTCCTCTGTCCATGGAATTTTTCCGGGCAAGGATACTGGAGTGGATTGCCATTCCCTTCTTCAGAAGATCTTCCCAAACCAGGGATTGAACCCTGGTCTCCTGCATTGCAGGCAAATTCTTTATTGTCTGAAAGTGAAAGTGAAGTCGCTCAGTCATGTCTGACTCTTTTCGACCCCATGGACAGTAACCTACCAGGCTCCGCAGTCCATGGGATTCTCCAGGCAAGAATACGGGAGTGAGCTGCCATTTCCTTCTCCAGGGGATCTTCCCAACCCAGGGATCGAACCTGGGTCTCCTGCATTACAGACAGAGGCTTTACCGTCTGAGCCACTAGGGAAGCCCTCTGAAGCCACTAGGGAAGCCTGAGTCACCCAAAATTGGGAAGTCCAATTTTATATATGATAAATCAGCTATTAGCTCAAAAGCAAGTCTGACTCCCAAGAATAACCTAACAGGCCTTCCCCAAGTGACCCTGCTCTACTTTTCCAACTTTATCTTCAGCTTTATCTTGAGTCAAACTGTAATTTTAATTGATCCATATATACTAAATAGAAGTACAGTCCAAAAAAACATAATAAATACAGTGGCATTTGATCACAGATTAACGGAAACCACAGACCCAAAAAAGGTATATAACATAGTGATAAATTTTTTTTTTAATTTTATTTTATTTTTAAACTTTACATAATTGTATTAGTTTTGCCAAATATCAAAATGAATCCGCCACAGGTATACATTTCATAGTGAAAACCCTGCCCTCTGGTGTTTGAAGCAAATAATGCAATTACTTCCAAACTGGCAGAATGTAAGTACATTCTCTTTGTCACCAGCAGAGTGAGTGCTTGTACAGGGAAACAACTCTGCCTTTTGAGAAAGTTAAAATCTTCAGACTTTAATTTTCTGAGAAATCAGATTGATGCATTTTATTATTTTTCAACATCACACTTTTATAGAAATATGTTTATAACAGGTTATGTATATTTTATTTAAAATAAACTGAAGTTAATATAAATGTTTCCTCTGATTACATAAAGTACAGGTTCTTTGTTAAAAATTCAAAAGACAAAAAGAAAAATAATGGAAAAACTCTTAATTAGAGAAAATGACTGACAACATTTTAATGTGTATCTTTCCATTCTTAGCATTTTTTAAAAGTTAAAATTGGGATCATAGTATAAATATTTGTAATCATTTTTAATTTAAATTTTGTTACAACATTTTCTATTCAATATTTCTTTGAGATTTCAATGTTTTAAATATATTTTAAAGACCAATCATCCTATATATCTATGTTTTAAGGAAAATCTAATATAAATGATAGCTAGATTCTAAGAATTTATTAAACAGAGGTCTCCTTAACTAATTAAAAAGTAAAGAAAGGCACGATAATTGAGACATAGAGAGAATTTTCTCTTTTTTTTTTAAGATTATTATTAAAAATATTCCGTATTTCTAAGTCCATCATGAGTATCAAGGATCAAGAGAATAAAATAATCATGTCTGATTGGTTTGTTTTTTACAAAAAGCAGTTATTTGTTCTCCTTTGCAGATTTAAACCCAAGGGCATTTTTTTAAACTAATTAGTAGAGTGGGAAAAAAATTTTAGAAGCCCATATTTACTATGGCTATCAATTAGTTGTACTTCCTTAGAAACATAAACTCCTTGAGGGGAGAAAATAATAATCTTTATTGTTATAATAGTAAATTTTAGATGAGACATTCAGTGAAATCACAGATTGGATCAATAATTAATTAAAGGAGTTGAGATAAGAAATAAAACCTTTGTACTCATAAAAATTTTTTTATATTTACACTTTCATGTTTGTTAGATATTATCTTAGTTCAGGCTGCTATAAGAAAGTACCATAAACTGGGCTTATGCACGTGCATGTTTTAGTCATTCAGTCATGTCCGACTCTGTGCAACCCAATGGACTGTAGCCCATCAGGTTCCTCTGTCCATGGAATTCATCAGGCAAGAATACTGGAGTGGAATGTCATGCCCTTCTCCAGGGGATCTTCCTGACTCAGGGATCAAACCTGGGTCTCCTGCGTTGCAGGCAGATTCTTTATCATCTAAGCCACCTAGGAAACCTCATGAACAACAAAAATTTATTTCCCACAGTTCTGGAGACTGTAATTCTAAGATCAGGGTGCCAGCATGGTCAGTTTCTGGTGAGGTCCATCTTCTGGGTTGCAGAGGACATCCTTCTCATTGTATCCTCACAGGGCAGAGAACAGAGAGAGGTTGTAAGCTTTCTTGTGACTCTTATAAGAGCACTTATCCCACATCCCATTCATGAGGGCTTAACTCTCATGACTCCTATCCAATCCTAATTACCTCCAAAGGCCCTTCTTGGAATTCTCCAGGCCAGAATACTAGAGTGAGTAGCTGTTACTTCTTCAGGGGATCTTCCCAACCCCGGGATTGAACCCAGGTCTCGGGAAGACCTTTAGGAAATAAGATGTTTAAAGAACTTTGCATGGTGTATTTTTAGTCAGCTACTTAATGGGCTTCAAAGGCTTTTTCTTTTAGCCACTCACTGAGGCATGCAAGATCTTAGTTTCCCAACCAGGGCTCAGACCCATGCTCCCTGCAATGAAAGTACAGAGTCTTAACCACTGGACTGTCCGGGAAAACCCCCAGAGGCATATTTTTAAGAAAGATGGTTGTCAGGCTGACTTTGCAAACTTACTGGGTTAGAAGGTATACTGCATTGTCAAATATATAAACTTCTTGATTAGGAAGCAGTTACTTTCTTTGCAGAAAAAGAAATTTTGGTCAATTGTACTTTTAAATTATTTTCTTAGTTTCTGAAAAATCTATTAAAGAGCTAGAGACAGAGGCAGTAACTTTAGATTCCTTGGGGTGTCTATTTAGGCATTGCTCACTTCTCCCTACTTTATAATTCATTATCCTATTCTTCTATCCTATTTAATCAACATCTTTAGTTCACTATTCATTGGGTTTTTCCTATTCACTCATTGGGTTTTGTTAGTGATTTCCAGGCAGGCAAATTTAACAGTAAGTCACTTCAGTCGTGTCTGACTCTGTGCGACCCCATAGACGGCAGCCTACCAGGCTCTATCCCTGGGATTCTCCAGGCAAGAACACTGGAGTGGGCTGCCATTTTCTCCTCCAATGCATACATGCATTCTAAGTCACTTCAGTCTTGCCCAACTCTGTAGTTAATATTTCACATAATGGTAATCTGCTTTAATTATAGTTTTTAGGAGTTAATGCATTTAAGTATATGACCACCCATGTAAAGATGGTATAGTCAGAGAGAGAATCCAAAGCCTAAAAGAATCCTGGGGTTCTTTCCAGGCTGAGCTGGTGGCAGCACGAGAACTTATTTAAGTCCTCCTGAATGGGGAGAAAGATAGGTATGGATAGGAGATGTGTACTTGAGCTGTTAAAAAGTACAACTTTTTAACAAATATTCTAGGATTTCTGTGGATGTCTTAGACCTTCATATTAAAGGTTTTTGGAGAACTTAGTCTCTTCTAAGTCACTCATAGGGGTTATCATTAGCCTCGGTCCTCCATTTTTTTTTTAACAGATAAAGACACTGAGTCCCAAGGAATATTAGTGCCTTGCACAAAGCCAAATAATTTGCATGTGGCATAGCTGGCCCCTAATTATGTTTATTGTTTTTGTTTACCCATCTTGAATCAACGGAGAATTTCACTGATTGAAGCAGTGTCATTTTATTGACAATTAAAGGCACTTGCTGTGAGTCTTTGCTCTGTGGCACTTTTGCCCATGCAATATTGCCAAATCCAGTTAAAGTCTGTTCTTTTTAATAAAATCTCACTGTTCTCTCTTTCACTGTTTTCTCTCAGTGACCAGAGTGCTCCACTTCAAAACGATTTCCCCCACATTTCACATTCAGTTCAGTTCAGTTCAGTCGCTCAGTTGTGTCCGACTCTTCGCTACCCCATGAATCGCAGCACGCCAGGCCTCCCTGTCCATCACCATCTCCCGGAGTTCGACCAGACTCACGTCCATTGAGTCAGTGATGCCATCCAGCCATCTCATCCTCTGTCGTCCCCTTCTCTTGCCCCCAATCCCTCCCAGCATCAGAGTCTTTTCCAATGAGTCAACTCTTCGCATGAGGTGGCCAAAGTACTGGAGTTTCAGCTTTAGCATCATTCCCTCCAAAGAAATCCCAGGGCTGATCTTCAGAATGGACTGGTTGGATCTCCTTGCAGTCCAGGGGACTCTCAAGAGTCTCCAACACCACAGTTCAAAAGCATCAATTCTTCAGCACTCAGCCTTCTTCACAGTCCCAACTCTCACATCCATACATGACCACAGGAAAAACCATAGCCTTGACTAGACGGACCTTTGTTGGCAAAGTAATGTCTCTGCTTTTGAATGTGCTATCTAGGTTGGTCATAACTTTCCTTCCAAGGAGTAAGCATTTTTTAATTTCATGGCTGCAGTCACCATCTACAGTGATTTTGGAGCCCAAAAAAATAAAGTCTGACACTGTTTCCACTGTTTCTCCATCTATTTGCCATGAAGTGATGGGACCAGATGCCATGATCTTCGTTTTCTGAATGTTGAGCTTTAAGCCAACTTTTTCACTCTCCACTTTCACTTTCATCAAGAGGCTTTTGAGTTCCTCTTCACTTTCTGCCATAAGGGTGGTGTCATCTGCATATCTGAGGTTATTGATATTTCTCCCGGCAATCTTGATTCCAGCTTGTGTTTCTTCTAGTCCAGTGTTTCTCCTGATGTATTCTGCATATAAGTTAAATAAGCAGGGTGATAATATACAGCCTTGATGTACTCCTTTTCCTATTTGGAACCAATCTGTTGTTCCATGTCCAGTTCTAAGTGTTGCTTCCTGACCTGCATACGGATTTCTCAAGAGGCAGGTCAGGTGGTCTGGTATTCCCATCTCTTTCCGAATTTTCCACAGTTTATTGTGATCCACATAGTCAAAGGCTTTGGCATAATCAGTAAAGCAGAAATAGATGTTTTTATGGAACTCTCTTGCTTTTTCGATGATCCAGCAGATGTTGGCAATTTGATCTCTGGTTCCTCTGCCTTTTCTAAAACCAGCTTGAACATCAGGAAGTTCACGGTTCATGTATTGCTGAAGCCTGGCTTGGAGAATTTTGGGCATTACTTTACTAGTGTGTGAGATGAGTGCAATTGTGCGTTAGTTTGAGCATTCTTTGGCATTGCCTTTCTTTGGGATTGGAATGAAAACTGACCTTTTCCAGTCCTGTGGCCACTGCTGAGTTTTCCAAATGTGCTGGCATATTGAGTGCAGCACTTTCACAGCATCATCTTTCAGGATTTGGAATAGCTCAACTGGAGTTCCATCACCTCCATTAGCTTTGTTTGTAGTGATACTTCCTAAGGCCCACTTGACTTCACATTCCAGGATGTCTGGCTCTAGGTCAGTGATCACACCATCGTGATTATCTGGGTCGTGAAGATCTTTTTTGTACAGTTCTTCTGTGTATTCTTGCCACCTCTTCTTAATATCTTCTGCTTCTGTTAGGTCCATACCACTTCTGTCCTTTATTGAGCCCATCTTTGCATGAAATGTCCCCTTGGTATCTCTAATTTTCTTGAAGAGATCTCTAGTCTTTCCCATTCTGTTGTTTTCCTCTATTTCTTTGCATTGATCGCTGAGGAAGGCTTTCTTATCTCTTTTTGCTATTCTTTGGAATTCTGCATTCAGATGCTTATATCTTTCCTTTTCTCCTTTTCTCATTTCACATTACCTGTGCACAAATGCCATCTCAGTTCAGTTCCTCAGTAGTGTCCAACTCTTTGCGACCCCATGGACTGCAGCACACCAGGCTTCCCTGTCCATCAACAACTACTGGATTTTGCTCAAACCCATGTCCATTGAGTCAGTGATGCCATCCAACCAACTCATCCTCTGTCATCCCCTTTTCCTCCTGCCTTCAAACACCACAGTTCAAAAGCATCAATTCTTCATTGCTCAGCTTTCTTTATGGTCCAACTCTCAACATCCATACATGACTACTAGAAAATCATAGCTTTAACTAGATGGACCTTTGTTGGCAAAGTAATATCTCTGCTTTTTAATGTGCTGTCTAGGTTTGTCATAGCTTTTCTTCCAAGGAGCAAGTGTTTTTTAACTCAAGGCTGCAGTCACCATCTGTGATGATTTTGGACCCTGAGAAAATAAAGTCTCCCACTGTTTCCACTGTTGATGTGGCTGCAGATTTATAGTTATCAGCTTGTTAGATAACTCAGTGATTATCATAGGTCCTGTCTAGGGTTAAAATGTTAGTTTATAATCTAGAAATAAATTTAGTTGGGAAATGATAATGTATGTGATGGGTCTAGCTAAAAACACAATGTAGATAGCTCATTAGTTTTTTAATTGAGTCAAAATTTTCAATAAAAGTGATGAAAAATATATTTAAATAGGTCATTAAGTTTGTCTGGCTTATAGGACTTTTACATAGAGTCAGAGGTCAAGGGCCAGTATTTTTTTTTTAAGGTCCAGTATTCTTTAAGAAGTAAAGGTGTTGTTTAATTTCAGTTGATAGACAGAAGTCTTAACTGCTAGCGTGCTCTTGTTTGATCTTATTAAGGTTAGAGTTCCAATTTAACAGCATCACTCCTTTAACATTCGAGCCAAGGTGTTAGCATTATAGGGATAGCACTATTATTTTGTTCTGGAAATACCCAGAGACTTATTTCCGAGGAGGAAAAACTAATGCTTATATTTAAAGTTTCTAAGGATATGGGAATATTTGTTAAAACAAAAAATAGACATCACTGTAAGTTTTCTTAGATATCTTTTAAAGGAGACCTAAGCCCAAAATTTGAGTGAAAATTATTACTCAAGTAGCCATTTTTAATTATCAGAAATAAGCAAAATATTATATTTTTGTTATAACTCAACTCAAAGGCAGTGTTTGTGTTGCCAGTGAATTTAAGGTTCTTGCTTCATCATGAAAGAATTTGGAGACAAAGTAATGGGTTAAAAACTGGACTTACTTAGAGAAAAACACACTTAACAGACTTGTAGACAGCGAGTACAGCCATGAAATTAGAAGATGCTTACCCCTTAGCAGGAAAGCTATGATGAACCTAGACAATATATTAAAAAGCAGAGACATTACTTTGTTGACAAAGGTACGCACTCTCAAAGCTATGGTTTTCTCAGTAGTCATGTATGGATGTGAGAATTGGACCGTAAAGAAGGCTCAGCACCAAAGAATTGATGCTTCTGAATTGTGGTGCTGGAGAAGACTCTTGAGAGTCCCTTGGTCTGCAAGGAGTTCAACCCAGTCTATCCTAAAGGAAATCAACCCTGAATATTCATTGGAAGGACTGATGCTGAAGCTCCAATACTTTGGCCACCTGATGTGAACAGCCAATTCATTAGAAAAGACCCTGATGCTAGAAAAGACTGAAAGCAAAAGAGTAAGTAGGTGAAAGTTGCTCAGTCATGTCTGAATCTTTGTGACTGTCCATGGATTCTCCAGGCCAGAATACTGGAGTAGGTAGCCTTTCCCTTCTCCAGGGGATCTTCCCAACTCAGGGATGGAACCCATGTCTCCTGCATTGCAGGCAGATTCTTTACCAGCTGAGCCACAAGGGAAGCCCAGGAATACTGGAGTGGGTAACTTATCCCTTCTCCAGCAGATCTTCCCCACCCAGGAATTGAACTGGGGTCTCCTAATTGCAGGTGGATTCTTTACCAACTAAGCTATGAGGGAAGCAAAAGAAGGGGGCAGCAGAAGATGAGATGCTTAAAGAGCATCACTGACTCAATGGACGTAAATCTGAGCAAACTCCGGGAGATAGTGAAGAACAGGGGAGCCTGGCCTGCTACAGTCCATAAAGTTGCAAGGAGTCAGACATGACTTAGTTACTGAACAACAGCACCACTCCACAGAGTATGGGCCGTCTCAGAAGGTGAGAGAGCCTCAAAATATGGTGTGGTTATTTTTTATGGGCTGGGTAATTTCATAGGCTAATGAGTGGGAGGATTATCCCAATTAATTTCGGGAAGGGGCAGCAGCTTCAGGATTAAGCCACCACCTACTTCTTGAACTTTTATGGTTAGCCTAGAACTGTCATGGGGCTGGTGGGTGCATCATTTAGATACTAAGGTATTACAGGGAGCATATGATGAGGTTCAATTTTCTGCCATCTTGGACCTAGTTGGTTCTAACCAGTTTTTGTCATGTCCTATGGCCAATGGCACCCCACTCCAGTACTCCTGCCTGGAAAATCCCATGGACGGAGGAGCCTGGAATGCTGCAGTCCATGGGGTCTCTGAGGGTCGGACACGACTGAGCGGCTTCACTTTCACTTTGCACTTTCATGCATTGGAGAAGGAAATGGCAAACCACTCCAGTGTTCTTGCCTGGAGAATCCCAGGGACGGGGGAGCCTGGTGGGCTTTCGTCTATGGGGTCACACAGAGTCGGACACGACGGAAGTGACTTGGCAGCAGCAGCATGGCCATATCATTGTTTTAAAGGTTGTTCCCTTCCCCCTCCATTTTGTTTAATTTGTACTTTAGATGCCTCTCAAATGGTCACATCTGCATTTCCTAAAATGTTAAAATATATAGAATTTGATTGGCAATCTGTACTGAATTTACAAACTACTGTCTTCCTGGTACTGTTGGATTTTTTGTCTGGATCACTCTGAGTTATCCACCTTTCTGCTTCTTCCAACCACAAATGATATTTGTGAGTATTAGGACACTCAGTTTCAACAAACACATGCTTTTAATTCAATTTAAACATTTCTGTACAGTCTTGTTTTTTTTTTTTAATTGTGTTGCAATGGTATTTGGTATTTGCAGAGTAAATTAGAAGTAAGAAAGAAAAGTGAACAGTTGATTTTCATTTGAATTGCTTTTTGATACTGTTTTTGGTAACTTTTACAGAATGAAAACGCATCTCACATGTTATTTCGTGTGTAATGTTCTGGATGTAGTCAGATGCTGAAATATTTAAATCTCCATTACATTTGTATGTGAAAGGGTTTCCTCTAAGTTCTTGTTCTTAATACTGGGGCCGTTATTTTTCTTACAGGTTAAGATATAGTACAAACAAAATAGTAAAATCATAATAGAAATGAGGTTAGGAGTTCTTGATCAGTAATAAAAGTCTTGAAGATGAAGACAAGTAGGTGATTTAGTATTTAAATTAGAAGTTTCTTTTCCAAGCACACAAGATTTAACATTGAACACAACAAATTGATGGTGTGACTCTTTTATACAGACTTTGGAGAGTTGCCGCTTTGTGAGATCAGATATTCTTTATTGCCATGGACTAATGAAACAGATGTCAGATGGCTAATTGCAGTTGGAGAGAAGCTACTGACAAAAGAGATAGATCAAGAACTTGGCCTTGTTATTTGAGTATCATGAAGTTTCATTATCTATCATTTCATTATTCATTATCTTCATTCTAGGGACTGTTTGGAGCCATCAGTTGTAAAGCTGTCACTATTAATGAATATATTGATGGCATTGCACAGAGGCTTCTTGAAGGGTTAGAATATATACATGTCTTATGTATTCCATTAAAATTCTAAATGGAGACTTAAATAGATGTAACAAAATCCTGTAAGAAATCATATTAAATATTCTTGGTTTCTTTGTTACTTTCATAAAGTAATATAGCTGCTATTTGCTTTGCACCTATTTGCTATGGCTTTTGCTTACACAGATTTACAATGTGTTATGTATGGGTTGCTGAATAGACATGGGTGTCCATATGCACAGAATAGCATGGATAAGAAATACTTAAAGATAGCACTTGGTAATGTTGTACTTGGAACCCTTTATATGTGTTCAACAATCTTCATAAATTATGAGTCAGCCTGGTATGTTATAAAGAGCTTATAAGTCAGGAAGCAACTTCCAAATGCAGGCTATACCATATACTACTCAGAAGAACTTTTGAGCAAGTCATTTGGTATCTCTGAACCTTAATTTCCTCCTCTCCAAAATGGGATTGAAAGCAGTGATACCTACGCTCGTAGGCAATAAATATGTTTACTAGGTAAAGCAACAGGTACATCAGATGATAAATCTGATATAGTCCCAGAGCTTTGCTTTCCTTTCCTTAATTCAAGCTGGATGTCTGACTGTGGCCTACCACTGGTTGCAGATTATCTTTTCTTGAGTAATTGTTATTTATCTTTAGATTTTTATTCTTTAAATTTTTTCCCCTTTCTGTTCTTTTGATAATAATATGCTCTTTCTTGTATTAAATAATGCAAATAGTACATGGTAGTGGTTTTTAAACCTTGTTCTTGGCAAAACAAGTTTGTCAACAAAACATGGTGTTATTTTTAAACTGACTTATGAAATCCAAAGTCTTGGGAATCCCATTGTTTTTAATACTGTTTGGCCTAACTTTCTAACAAATAAGGACTTTGTCCAACTAAGGACAGTATCTAGGACAGATAGATGTCCTTAGGCATTTTTCTACCTCTATACACTGATGAATATAGTTAGCATGTTTAGTTCCATTTGCAATCAAGTAAACTGCTATATGGCTTTCCTGCTGGCTCAGTGATAAAGAATCTGCTACTAATGTAGGAGACGCAGGTTCGATCCCTAGGTCGAGAAGATCCCTGGAGAAGGAATGGCAACCTGGCACCTCACTCCAGTATTCTTGCCTGGGAAATTCCATGAACAGAGGAACCACGTGGGCTACAATTCTTAGGGTCACAAAAGTGTGGGACAGGACTTAGCAGTTAAACAGTAACAACAGATTGCTATATATAAGTAAACTAGACTGTAAGTTAGTATGCAATTTCATCCAACCAGATATACATTTATTTCTCTTTAATTTTCAGGAAACTAATACAATGAGAAATAACTTAAATGCGCACATTTTAATTGCATGTTAAAGAACTCCGCTCATTGTTAGGATCTTTCAGTGCCTGTATGTTATTACGTTAGTTAATATCACACCAGCAAAACATAGGTTGTGACTCAATTAAAATTTCTAGTTGGTAAAATTCTAGATGAGGCATAGATTATTATAGAATGGAGATCCAGAAGTGATTAAAGAGATCATAAGGACTAGAGAAGTTGGCAGTATAGCTGGGAAACTAAGGAAAAAGAAAATCCTTTTTAAAAAATGAGCTGCTTAAAGTTGAAATTTTGAATTCTATAACATAGTCTACCATCGTGTAGATTGATAAACCAACTTGCTTCATTAAAATGGTGGCTACTTTATAACTGATACTTACTCATAATGCGCATCTTTAGCCTAATTACCAGGCCAAAGAGGCAATGGAGTAAATGCTCAAAATGGCTTCTCTGTCCATGGGATTCTCCAGGCTAGAATACTGGAGTGGGTTGCCATGCCCTCTTTTCAGGGGATCTTTCCAACCCAGGGATAGAACATGCCTCTTATATTCCCTGCACTGGCAGACAGGTTCTTTACCACTAGCACCACCTCAGAAGCCCATGTATTTTTAAGAATGATGCATTATAGCTCAACATTATGTGTGTGTATATATATATACATTTATATTTTTTCCTTACCTTAAACATCTTTTAAGTAAATGTTTTTCGAGATGATCCTTAGCTCAGGATTATTGTGAAACCTTGAAGTCAGTGCACAGTCATATTTCTAATGCTTTTATATTTTAATAGCATTTCTATTTCAAATAGTAATTGAGAAATTTATTTGCTAGGAGAGTGACTGATTTAAAATTTCTTTATTGATATTTTTATGATTATAGAATTAATACATGTAGCACAGAATTGTATAACTTAGTTAACGGCTGCAGAATCTTATTTTGAATAATGCTGAATTAACTAGTGTGAACAGACTGCAGATTCTACTTCAGATTTAAAAAAAAACTATACATATGTAAATATTTCTGTTTTTATACAAGTATAGTCATATAGAACATATTTTTTAATAATTATTTCTGTATTTGTAATCTTGATTACTAAAACCATATGACTCTAGACATACATATGTGTGTATATGGTGTAGTGTATGCACTTGAAATACATCTTCCCCCCAAATATAACTACACCTTCAGTTCACTTCAGTTTAGTTGCTCAGTCATGTCCGACTCTGCGACCCCATGGACTGCAGCACGTCAGGCCTCCCTGTCATCACCACCTCCCACAGTTTACTCAAACTTCTGTCCATTGAGTCAGTGATGGCATCCAGCCATCTCATCCTCTATCATCCCCTTCTCCTCTTGCCTTCAGTCTTTCCCAGCATCAGGGTCTTTTCAAATGAGTCAGCTCTTTGCCTCAGGTGGCCAAAGTACTGGAGTTTCAGCTTCAACATCAGTCTTTCCAATGAACATTCAGGACTGATCTCCTTTAGGATGGACTGGTTGGATCTCCTTGCAGTCAAAGGGACTCTAAGGAGTCTTCTCCAGGACCACAGTTCAAAAGCATCAATTCTTTGGCGCTCAGCTTTCTCTATAGTCCAATTCTCACATCCATATATGACCACTGGAAAAACCATAGCCTTGGCTAGACGGACCTTTGTTGGCAAAGTAATGCCTCTGCTTTTTAATATGCTGTCTAGGTTGGTCATAACTGTACTTCCAAGGAGTACGTGTCTTTTAGTTTCATGGCTGCAGTCACCATCTGCAGTGATTTTGGAGCTCCCAAAAATAAAGTCAGCCACTGTTCCACTGTTTCTCCATCTATTTGCCATGAAGTGATGGGACCGGATGCCATGATCTTTGTTTCCTGAAGGTTGAGCTTTAAGCCAACTTTTTCACTCTCCACTTTCACTTTCATCAAGAGGCTCTTTAGTTCTTCACTTTCTGCCATAAGGGTGGTGTCATCTGTATATCTGAGGTTTTTGATATTTCTCCCGGCAATCTTGATTCCAGCTTGTGCTTCATCCAGCCCAGCATTTCTCATGATGTACTCTGCATATAAGTTAAATAAGCAAGGTGACAATATACAGCTTTGACGTACTCCTTTTCCTATTTGGAACTAGTCTGTTGTTCCATGTCTAGTTCTAACTGTTGTTTCCTGACCTGCATACAGATTTCTCAAAAGGCAGGTCAGGTGGTCTGGTTTTCCCGTCTCTTTCAGAATTTTCCACAGTTTGTGGTGATCTACACAGTCAAAGGCTTTGGCATAGGCAATAAAGCAGAAATAGATGTTTTTCTGAAACTCTCTTGCTTTTTCGGTGATCCATCGAATGTTGGCAATTTGATCTCTTGTTCCTCTGCCTTTTCTAAATCTAGCTTGAACATCTGGAAGTTCACAGTTCATGTACTTTTGAAGCCTGGCTTGGAGAATTTTGAGAATTACTTTACTAGCGTGTGAGATGAGTGCAATTGTGCGGTAGTTTGAACATTCTTTGGCATTGCCTTTCCTTGGGATTGGAATGAAAACTGACTTTTTCCAGTCCTGTGGCCACTGCTGAGTTTTCCAAATTTGCTGCCATATTGAGTACAGCACTTTGACAGCATCGTCTTTTAGGATTTGAAATAGCTTAACTGGAATTCCATCACCTCCACTAGCTTTGTTCGTAGTGATACTTCCTAAGGCCCACTTGACTTCCCATTTCACGATGTCTGGCTCTAGGTGAGTGATCACACCATCGTGATTATCTGGGTCGTGAAGATCTTTTTTGTACAGTTCTGTGTATTCTTGCCACCTCTTCTTAATATCTTCTGCTTCTGTTAGGTCCATACCATTTCTGGCCTTTATTGTGCCCATCTTTGCATGAAATGTTCCCTTGGTATCTGATTTTGTTGAGGGGTTAGACTTATAATCTGGTAAACTAGCTAATATGATAGTTTTAGTCTTATTCTCTGGCACTTCATTCTAAAAATATTTTGCCGTATTTTCTCCTGACAGATTACTTCAGAATGTATTTTTTTTAAGGCAAAAGAAATACAAATGTATATATGCATACACAGTTGTACAATGCATCCAATGTGTAGCCACTGTCTTAGCAATGTAAATATACACAAAAACAAGAGAGGGACAAATGGGAGAATTTTTTTTTAACTTCTGCATAGTTTCTTACCTGATTTCTTATTTGAGTTATCTGTCCTATAACATTCTAAAGAAGTCAAAATCTGTTTTAGGAACATAATGATAAAGTGAAACAAATACATTTTATCATTGTTCAACTTATGTATTTTTTTTGTTTAAAACTGTAGTAACTTTGAAGCTTTCAAGTATAAAGCAATTGGGATAGACTTTTGAAGTGGGATAGATTTCTGAAGTGATAATCTCTTAGGAAATCTCTTTGCTAATTTATATATTTCCTAATAGTATTTACTTTGAGGTTTTTAGAGTCACTAGAGGTTCTGGCTGAAGAGATTTTGATTCAGTATGTCGGGGTACATTCTGAAATTCTGTATTTCTAAGGAATTCCCAGGCAAGGCTAATATATTGCTAATCTATGGATTATACTTTGAATAGGAAGCCTTTATGACAAAAGTTGGCAGACTTTTTCTGTAAAGGACCAAGTGGTATTTTGGCTTTGTGGGTCATGTGGTCCCTGTCACAACTCTTCAACTCTGCCCCCGAGCACCAAAGCAGCCAAAGACAGTACATAAAGGAATGAGTGAGACTATTTTCCAATAAAAAGAAACAGGTGGCAGGACAGGTGTGTCCTAGTTTGCTAAGCCTTCCTTAGAGGACCACTCTGAAATTAGACATTGCTTATAAAGTTTCTAAAGATCTAAGAAATACATGTATATACACACACATATATGTTTATAAGATCAAGTGGGCTTGTCTGTTCAGTTTAGTTTTATAGTTGTCAGGATATGACACACTTTTTTTAAAACCCCATTTTATATTAATTTATAATAATTACTTCCCCATGGATAGAATACTGAAGTGAGTAGCCTTTCCCTTCTCCAGGAGGTCTTCCCAACCCAGGGATCGTTCCGAGGTCTCTCTTATTGCAGGTAGATTCTTTCCCAACTGAGCCGCAAGGGAAGCCCATAATAATTCCTTCACACTTAAATGGTAAATGCGTTAACTTTTACTGAACATCTAAGTTTTAGTGAATAAATGATGATAAAGTAGTGATAAAGGGTCCTCTAAAGGCCATTTGAACAAACAAGAAAGCTTACAGCTTGAGGATGTTTAAAATTATAACAAAGTAAGACAGTTATTGGAGAAGGAAATGACATCTCACTCCAGTATTCTTGCCTGGAAAATCCTATGGACAGAGGAGCCTGACAAGATACAGTCCATGGGGTCGCAAAGATTCGGACATGACTGAGCAAACACACACACAACAACACAAGACAGTTATAAAAACCCGTTGTATTAACTTTACTCACTTCTTTTAGATTGTGAGTCTACAAGTTACTTTTTTCCCAGGTACAGTAAGTGTTTTTCAGGATTAAGAAATCAACTAGGAGAAATAAGTTGTTGGCAAGAAAAATAATTATAATAGAAACTTTAAAATGGGAAGCCAAAGTAAATACATCAAAACTTGGTTACAGTTGTTAGGAACTATAAGTAAAACTAGCTTCCTTTTACCAGGCCTGTGCAGAGAAGGAAGGATGAAGTGCCTGCCCTGAAAAATGGTAAAGTTATAGAGGTAAAAGGAAGGTCAGGTAGGAGAGAGCCTGCAACAAAGCTAGCAAAACGTTGAAACAGCAGAAGACCTCAAATCCATTCTGAAATGGGTCAAGTGCTGTGGTCCATATAGAAACGATGAAGAGACTAAGAGATGAATCATCCAAACTAAGATCTGAATAACTAGAGTTCACAACCTTCATATTCTGAACTAGAATCTTACTAGCTAGCACTATCCATCCATGGAGAATCCCATGGACAGAGGAGCCTGGCGGGCTACAGTCCATAGGGTTGCACAGAGTCAGACACAACTGAAGTGATTAGCAGCACATCCATCCATCCTATACCCCTGTCCCATTTTTTTTTTGCTGTGTCTATTCTACATACTCACTTTGCATTTTAGTTTTCAGTGGACCTCACTTCCAGTTTCATGAAAGGTCATTATGAGGGAACTTCTTGCTTCTTCCTCCCTCTTTCATGAAATTAATTACAAACTTAGTTTACATCCACTTCCATCATACCATTTTTCCTTGTATCTCAGAGGATAAAGGGTTCTTCTCCCTGCCCAAACTTAATTCTACAAACATTCAAGTTTCTCCTGTGTTAGAGAAAATATCTTCATGCCTAAATCTCTTCATAGTTAAGTATCTTTTAAGACTAGAAAAGAGATGGTCCCCACTTCACAGTGAACTTTAGTTGCTACCACATATGTTGTGAAGTCACTCCTAGACTAAAATTTTTTCTCCTTAAATTGACCACAGAACTCTTAATTACAAAATTTAAAATTCATTTTCAACCCATTATTTGAAAGTTTAATATTCTTTTTCAAAATGATTTTCTTTCTTAATTTCTCTGACACTGCTCCCTTCTATTTTGTTTTGTTTTGTTCTTTCCAGCTTTCTGATCCCTACTTGGCACTTGTGGAATCCCTTTTCATAAGCTACTATTCTGAGAAATAGACTTCTGAGTCTATCTAGCCTATCTTGAGTCTCTCTCCTGAGAACCTCCCTTTTAATTTTCATTTGTATTTCCTGTTGCTTACTAGGAGTTTTTACTTCAGTGTCCCATAGGTATTTGGAGTTTAACACATCTAAAATTTCCCACTTTGTATCAACCTGTATTTTGGGTTCCCTATCATGGTGAGTGATGTTTCATCTAGCCAGTAAGGTGGGAAACCTGGCCTCACCTTCAGTTCTTCATTCTCTCTCATTAACTCCAGCTAGTCCAGCATGAAAAATAATGGTTGACATTTATTGTGTTAATGGTTTTGTGCTCAGTACATTCAATACACTGCAACAAGTACTTGTTAATATTATCTCTTTCAGTCTTCACAGGAGCACAAAAGAGAGGAATTATTAACCTTACTTTAAAGATGGGAATTAGATTTTCAAGGAGGTTAAAGTAGTCCTATAAATATTAGAGCCAGGTTTAAACCCCCCCACCTCCACCCCATGGAAGGAGAGTTAGTTTTCCAAGTCTTTCTCTCACCATGCTAAACTATTAACCATTTCCTGCATTCTCTACATGTTGCCCCTGCACATATTGTTATTTGTTTAGAATGCTGATTTCATCATACTCAATTTTAGCTCAGGTACTGACTGTTTTTTTAAACTTAAAATCTCTCCCCTTCTACAAACCAAACAGCTCCTTCGTCTTCTAAGTAATGCTGTCTGCAGAACTTTAACACTTAGGATGCTATGTCACTAGACACATCTTTGTCTACCATGTATATTGCCTGGTAAAAAGAACTCATGCTATAAATTTTGGTGAAGTTTAATGGAAAGAGAAGAAAATTTTAAAGAACTTTAATCAAAACAAAATGATAGTGCCACAGAACACAGAAATACAGATCAATGGAGCAGGATAGACGCGCAGAGGGAAAGCCATGCACTCGGTCCCCGAGTCCATGACAGGCGGCAAGAATATACAGTGGACGAAAGCAGTGCGCTCAATAAACAGTGCTGGGATAACTGGACAGATACATATAAAAGAATGAAATTAGACCATTCTCTACCACCATATACAAAAATAAACTCAATGGATTAAAGACCTAAATACAAGACTGGATACTATAAAACTCTTAGAGGAAAACATAGGCAGAACACTCTATGACGTAAATCGCAGTAAGATCTTTTTTGATCCACTTCCAAGAGTAATGAACAAATGGGACCTAATTAAAAGCTTTTGCACAGCAAAGGAAACCATAAAGGAAATGAAAACCCACAGAATAGAAGAAAATATTTGTAAACAAAGCAACCAAAAAGGGATTAATCTCAAAATATATAAACAGTCCATATATCTCAGTATCCAAAAAAAAATAAATAAAAAAATGGACAGAAAATCCAGATAGACATTTTTCTAAAGAACACATACAGCTGGTCAAAAGTCATATGAAAAGATGCTCAACGTCACTAATTACTAGAGAAATGCAAATCAAAACTACAGTGAGGTATATCACCTTATACTAGTTAGAATGGCCATAATCAAAAAATCAACAAACATTAGATGTTGTGAATGGTGTGGAGAAAAGGGAACCCTTCTATACCATTGGTAGGAATATAAATTGGTGCAGCTACTATGGAAAACACTATGGAGGTTTCTTTAAAACTAAAAATAGAGCTACCGTCTGATCCAGCAGTCCCATTCCTGGACATAAATCTAGAGAAAACCATGATTCAAAAAGATCCGAGCATCACCATGTTCATTGTAGCACTATTTAAATAATCAGGACATGGAAGCAAACTAAATGTCCATTGACAGAGGAATGGATAAAGAAGATGTGGTAAGTATATATTACTCAGCCATTAAAAAGAATGAAATAGTGCCATTTGCAGTGACATGGATAGACCTAGACATCATCATACCTAGTGAAGTAAGTCAGATGGAAAAAGACAAATATCATATGATATAGCTTATATGGGAAATATAAGCACATGGTACAAATGAACCTATTTACAAAACAGAAATTGAGTCACGGATGTAGGAAACAAATACAGTTATGGGGGGGGGGGGGGATAAATTGGGAGATTGGGACTGACATGCATGTGCTTGCTATGATAAGTAGATTCAGTTGTGTCTGACTTTTTGCAACCCCATGGACTGTAGCCCTCCAGGCTCCTCTATCCATGGGATTCTCCAGGCAAGAATACTGGAGTGGTTTGCCATGCCCTCTTCCAGGGAATTTTCCCAACCCAGGGATTGAACTGCTCCCTTATCTCTCCTGCATTAGCAGGCAGGTTCTTTACCACTAGCGCCACCTGGGACATATACACACTACTACTATAAGAACCTACTGTATAGCACAGGAGACTCTTCAATACTGTTTAATGACCTACAGGAATAGAATCTGGAGAAGGCAATGGCACCCCACTCCAGTACTCTTGCCTGGAAAATCCCATGGACGGAGGAGCCTGGTGGGCTGTAGCCCATGGGGTCGCTAGGAGTCAGACACGACTGAGCGACTTCACTTTCACTTTTCACTTTCATGCATTGGAGAAGGAAATGGCAACCCACTCCAGTGTTCTTGCCTGGAGAATCCCAGGGACGGGGGAGCCTGGTGGGCTGACATCTATGGGGTTGCATAGAGTCGGACACGACTGAAGCGACTTAGCAGCAGCAGCAGCAGGAATAGAATCTAAAAGAGTGGATATATGTGTATAAATATATAACTGACTCCCTTTGCTGTACTGCAGAAACTAACACAACATTGTAAATCAACTCCAATAAAAAAAAATTTTTTAAGTGAAAAAGAAAGACTTTCTCCAACAACAGAAAATGGAACTGTAGAGTATAAAGGGTGAATGTAATATATATTGTTTTTTCCTTAATGAGAGACAGCATTTCCTCAGGGAGGAAAGCTTTCTCTTTGAAATTCTAACCCTTATTTCTTAAATAACACTGGTAAAGTTAATTGGAATACTGACAGTTTCATCTTCCTCAGCAATTTGTGCAAGTAATTTGTTGTATCATTTTGTGTTTCTGAAAGAAATGTAAGAGAAATGCTTTGCAAGTGATTGAAATATGGTGAGGTTTAGTATTTTCTTTCAGATTTTGGGCTTGGGTTAAGAATTTCTGATTCCAGGTAAAGAACTGATAGTTACTCCAGTCAGAGCTCACACAGCTTAAAATTTTTTTGGCATTAGAGATGTCTTGGCTAGGGAGAGAATGAGCAGTAAAAGGCAGCTCAGATGTGTGAAGAAGGAATAGATTAGTATCAACTAGTCATCCTGTCTCCTATTGAGCCAGTCAGACACAGACAAATAGCCAGTTGGTTGTCAATGTAAGACTTTAATATAATTTCTTACTGGCAAGCAGAGAGCTTTCTGCTCAGAGAAAAATCGGTTGGCAGTAATGTTATTGTATTAAATTGAAAGAGTTCGGTCATAAGAAACATGTCTGAAATGTGGAATATATGTGAGGGAAAGGAAATAAAGGAATGAATATAGTATATGAATGAAGACTTCAAGAAAGTGAAGACTACTGTGTAGTATTGGCTCAGACGGTAAAGAATCTGCCTGCCATGAGGGAGACCTGGGTTCGATCCCTGGGTTGGAAAGGTCCCCTAGAGGAGGGCATGGCAACCTGCTCCAGTATACTTAGCTAGAGAATCCCCATGGACAGAGGAGCCTGGCAGGCCCCAGTCCATGGGACCACAAAGAGTTGGACACGACTGAGCGACTAAGCACAGCCCTGTGTAGCACAGACATTCAGTTAGAAGTCAACCAGACCATGATTAGAGGAAAAGCAATAAATATGAAACATGAAAAAAGAGCTGCCAATCTGTTTGGTCTCTCTCTGAAATAAGGGTAATTTATTTGAGACTTGGTAGTGGCTTATTCAGTGCTTTAATTTGTAGTTCAAAAGTAAGACTATACTTGGTTAAATTGCCAGAATCATTGAATTAACTTGAATCTTAAATTTGAAATGTATTCCATTCCTGAATAAATGAAAATAATTAAGGTATAGTTCTTGCATGATTTAGTCACTTTACAAGTTTGTTAGATATCAATATAACTATATTGCTAGAAAGCACATTTCCAGACTACAAAATCTAGATCTAAATAGTGGAAGTCTTGAGTTCCCTTGTGAATTATAAAGGGAGAAGTGATTATGAACTTTTTGGAAGAGGGTAATTCCAAGCAGAAATGCACACACAAACACAAACCTGTAGTTCTTCAGTCTCTTTCTTCCCTCCACCTCTTGAGTCTGCTTGTGTGTTCCTGTTCCTCTGTTTTGATTTGGGTTGGGTCTAGATTTAGGTGTTTTACTTAGAAGCAAGAATTGAAGTAGAAGATCAAAAGAATTTTTCAAAATCTCATCTATAGCTAAGCTTTCTTTTCCATAGTAGATAGCGGCTAACATTTATTGATTATTTGGTTATGTGCCAGATACCTGATTCTCATAACTTTATTATAAGGGTAGACTTTCTTTGTATTTCCATTTTGGGAAATTGAGGCTCAGTGGTCAAATTCTGGCTTCATACCCCTTGAAAGTGGGAAAGCTGGCCCTCAAAAACTGTCTCTCAGACTCTTAACCACTAACAGGATTCACATGAGTTCGTTTTTGTAGGATTCTTTATTATTAGAAAGGAATTCTTTAGAATCAAAACAAGATAGTACCTTCTTATAACTAATCTTTTAGGATATAGAAAGAGTTGTATTATGAGCTTTGCTTTGTAACCATATTTTTTTTCTAGTATTTTTTCTTATTAAATGTTTCCCATTTATTTCCGTTTTGATTTCAGAAATGTATTGTGGTGGAATAGAACTATAACTCAGCATAATAAAATCCACAGTTAGGAATTCTAACATTTACTTTAGGAAACATCCTGGTTTTGTCATTGAGGTCTCTGTTTGTTTCTGTATTTATTTTTAAATGGTCAAATGAAGAGTCAGGTGTTAAATTTTTGAATTAGTATGTTAAATGAAGTCACATGTTAATTTTAATTATATTGGGTTGGCCAAAAGTTTGTTCAGGTTTTTCCATAACGTCTTATGGAGTATTTGACAAAGGGGAATCAAAGTACCTTCAGTTTTTTTACAGGACTTCAAAGGTCACAAGTAGGTCATAGAAAACCTGCCAAGGTTCTGTATATCTTTTTCAGGGAGGAAAATCATGTGAATTTAAAAAGCAATTTTAAACTAGAAATTCCTCAAATATTTTTAGTCCCTTGCCTGGCAGTACATGCATGACAACCGCTACAGTGTTCGCAATGGGAGCATGGTATGTCTGAGGTGGTAGAAAGAATAAGAACCACTGCTCTGGAGTATTTCTTCAATGTTATTAAAATTCATTGTTTTACTGGTTTGTGAGATCCACTGAGCATTTGAGCTTGTGCATCTCAGTAAAATTCAATTATGTCAGCATTGTAGTTACTATAATTTCCTAATGTCTAATAAGCTGTACTTTAGAGATTTTTCTATTTTTATTGGAATGTGGGGTCTCAAACTAGTAAAAGAGAACAATAAAGTCCTGAAATTCTGTTCCATGATTAACTTTGTTAGAGTGAATTTAAATATTCTCAGGTCAGTGATAGGTTTTTTGTTTTTACAATGAATGATAATGTTGACAGTTACAATTAGATTTCTGTTCACCAGTTTTTGTTAGAGGAATTTCTTTTTCTTAAGGGGGCAAAGCATTTAGTGTTATCTCTTTTATTTTACCAAATAGTAGGTTATACAGCTAGGTAGAATAGCCCTTATGAGCAAATGAGAAGCATCTTAAACTAGTCCCAGATGAGAAGGATTGAGTGGAGAGAGTAATAACTCCCATGGACCAGAACAGGAGGCTCTCAGAATACAAGTCGATTACAAGTCGTCTGTAGTCCCAGGTGAATGCAAAGGGGCTGTTCTTCGAAAAGTGTAAATTCTTTAGTCTTTGCTTCTGATTTTACTGGACTGGAATCATTATAATAAGGTGCTCTTCAGATATTAATTTTTATCTAAATACTTCCCTGTCTTTGATTTGTGCTTATTAAAGAGGACAAGGGGCATGGTAAACCTCTCAGTCCAGGACCCTTATTATTTAATACTTAACAACTTGACATTCTTACTACTACTAGTATACCTCCTTCTATGTCCTTGATTTGGATTGATCCACTGAGAAGATTCTTTTCTGCCTCTTGACACCAACCTGACACTACCTTCTATTCTTTTTAGCATGTCTCATCCTTATTAGGATAAGCAAAGAGTATTACTGCAATAGAGTTAGTGTAAAGAGGGTTAAGAAAATGTAGTAAAATAAGTAAAATTGCTCCATGATGAAGGGAACAAATGTCAGGGGAAATCTGTGCACATGAGCTAGCTGGCCCTCATAGTAATCATAAAACCAAATCTTTACTGACACTTGGGAACCCACTGAAAGCCACCTAAATTAAGTAACCTACTAAGTTGAAAACTGTAATGTTTATAATAGACATAATCTGTTAATGATTTACATATGGATGAGTGCTGTTTTTAGTGCTCAGAGAAAAAGTAGAGTTTCATGTAATCTGAAGAAAACATGGTACAAGTAGGACAAATACTGGAAAAAATATGTATTTTAAATTACCAGTAAGAAGAGAGTGGGGAAACCAATGTTAATTTAAATAAAAAAATATGCTTGTAATATATTAGTAACAAGATTTATATTTTAGAATTAGGTGATGGTACATGTGACTATGAAGCACAGTAAAGAAATTACGAGGATCAAACAGCATTTTACTCCAGTTAATGAGATTAAAAAATTATATTTGATAACAAGACAGTTTTACTAATCCTGCAGCTGTCTAATATTCTTTTTTAACTTGTGTGTTAATGTATAAACAGTGTTTGGGAAACGTGTTTCCAGGTTGTAAGCATTTTCAGTAAAAACTGATGGTGTCTTTGTTATTCCGAATTACATTTTCCTTTTTTCATCTGTTTCTTTCTCCCCCTAGGAAAATGACCGGACATTCCTTCCACATGGGCTACAGTATGGCAATTTTGAATGGCATTGTAGCTGCTCTTACTGTAGCTTGGTGCCTCATGTAAACCTGCACTGAAGCAAAGTACTGGACAAAACTTAGTCATGATTACTTTGTAATAACAGAACATCACTGCCTATTCAGAAGACCAAGAAAGTTGCTGCTCATTATGTGGTTCAGATACAAGTCATATCATCATCATTATGGAGGACTTTTTCTAGATCCTAGGCATTGGGAAAATATAAGTATTCAGTTTCAAGTAGTTCTTAAAAGTATAAGATGTTTACCTCATCTTTTTACTTTTGTGTGTGTCGTCCTTATAAGTTGTAGAAAACATTTTAATGGAAATCAAACTCAGAAACCTAGATGCAGAACATCCTGTATTAAAGCCTGCTTTTCCATGTATATACTACATTTTTGCTAAGAAATACTGATAGTACTTTTGAGATAGAAATATTTCTTATTTATTCATTGTATTAGAAAAGCAAACAATGCCTACTACTTTGACATTTTATAGAAGCTACTTTTAAATCAGAATATTTAGTTTTCAATATATAATCAATAGAAGGTGCACTTATTTTTTAACGGGGTATGGTTCTTTGGGGTTTTGTTTTTTTTTTTTTTTTTTTTACATATTTTCCTACTATATATTGAATTTGTATCTTTTTAAATTGTTGCATCTAGGCAAATGTAAATGTTATTTTTTTATCTGGTGCAAACCTAATACCTTCCATTTTTAATAAGTATTTTGTCTTTTAAGAAAAGCACATTGGCCTCACATTTAAAAATAAGTAAACTTATTTTTAACAGAAAAGTAGTTTAATTATTTAAGGAATGATAATACTGAGGAAATTTAAAGCTGTCCCCTCTTTCCATTTTCACAATGCCAAATATTTATCTTGGTGCATATATGGTTACTTCAACAGAACCGATACTATCTTGTTTTTAGTAAATATAGACTTGACATTTTTATATTTAGGAATGCTTGAATTAGTTTGTTTTTAGTCTCCAAAATTTGGTTACCAAAATAGAAAAAGTATTTTGATACAATGTGTGTACATGTATAATTTTTTATGTATAGTTTCCTTATTTTCCTATTTAAATGTTCTTTTGTAATTGTGTTGTTTTGTTTTTGTTCTCATTCTAATTAAGCCTTAATTGTTCCAATTCCTTTCTAAATACCTGCTTAGGAATAGTCTCTTGAATTTTAGAAAGATGGACTATTTAAAATACTGTTTTCCCTGGCCATAGGAAAACCTGCCTTAGGATAGCACTGTGTAGCAAAACTGCTTATTCAGGCCAAATGGGAAATGAATATATACATTTGTTCATGTTACCTGCTAATTGTTGTTACTGAGTAAATGATTTAATAATGTTTCTAAAAGTCTTAACCTTTTTTTTCTTTTTACCATTCAAAAACCTTTCATTGGAAATGCCAAATGCTGCTCTCTCTAATTTAAATTATCTTAAGTGTTTAGATTAATAGGGGAAGGGGGTGTTTTTGTAAGGCACACATGTTACACACACATCCCATGGCTTAATTATTCCACACACACACTCACATACACACATATCCCATGGCTTAATTATTCCTTGCAGAGTAGTGCTTCCTGTCTTCTTCCCCACCCCACGAACCCTTCTTCTTCTCCCTTCCCCAGCAACCTTGGCTCTAAAGGACTCTTCTATTGCAAAGGAATGTACAAGTAACAAAGTCAGTTTTTCTTCTCTCTACCCCCAAAAACTCCCCAACACCCTCAAATTTGGATAACTTCTTCCTGATTTTTATGTCTTATGACTAAGAAAAATCTAGTAGACCATTTATATGTAAATATCTATAAGATACTGTATCTATATAATATGGATACATATAAATATTCAGTATGTATCTCTTAAGCTACTTCTTCTGGAGCTCTGTTTCTTCTGGACTGGTGCCAGGGTCCAGCCCCAGCAGGATCCAGGGAATCCCTCAGGATGATGGCATCAGCAATAAGGAAAGTAAAAGGGAAGAGAAAGAGGCTTGATCTTCCTTGATTTACACAGAAAGCCAATAAAGCTCCTGTGGTTCCAGGGAGTCATCCTGAAAGAAGAACAGAGAGAGAAAGAAAAGGAAAGAATGACACGGGGAGACCAAGCTTCGGTGAGTGAGGCCCATAACTTTATTTTCAAAAGGAACTTTTATACCTTGACTTGTACATAGAGGGAAATGAAAGATGTAAAGTCATGCAGAGTCAGCCCAAACATTACATCTATTTTGTCTTTATTGAAACCAGGGCTTTTTCTGCATACCTTTCCCATAAACAATGTTGTGTACATTATCTTCCGGCCTTGGAGGCCTGTGGACATTTTATGACCCTTTTTTGATAAAGGCTGTTCAGCCAGAAAACTTATTTTCCCTTGAAGTGTTTTTTCTTTATATTTCTAATCTATGTCAGCCTCAGAAAATGCTAAACAGAGTTACATTCTCACGGAGCAAAGGTGCAGTGAGTTACAACTAAGAAAGAACCAATTAGCTCAAAGGTCTGATGTGGTTAATTCCAAGGCTACTACTTGTTTTCTTATATTCCAACTATGTTAACCAATGCACTCCCAGGTGCACAATGGATAAGGGATATGGGCACTTGGCAGCAAGCATTGCCTCAACGATGAAATCTTACACCAGCACTACCCTAATAGTTTTTAATTCTTCGAAAGGCTCTATATTTTTAGAATGTTTTAGGCTTCCAGTGTCTCTCACGGTTGGGAGGCTGTGAACAATCATGTGTGTTAATTGCCAGAGTATGGATAAACCTGTCAGGCAAGCTAGAAAGCCATCAGAGGGGTTTGAATTGAAACACTCCTATCATGCCCAGGAGACTTATTAACTAAAGCCCTAAGTTGACTTTTTCCAGAGAAAGGTGGTCAGGGATAGCCCCCTGTTAACGTCGGAAGAGTTGGTGAAAGGCACAAAATAGTAAGACAGACAGATTCTGGTTTTGGAGTAGATGCTCGAGCAGATCCAGGGGGTCCCTCGACTCCTGATCCGCCTTGCTCGTCAGGCCTCCTCCACATGACCTTGTCATGGGTGGGATCTACTGTGCTGGCTCCCGGCAGACTGGGACTCCTCTTTCTTGGGAAACTCCTCTCTGCAGTCTAACATAGGATGCAAATATAAACTATCCTACTTCCTTAGCAGAGTGATTGACTGAGGATAGGTACCTAACCAAAGCTAGGCCGCTCCTAGTTTCTCATCTTCCCTGACCACAGTAATTGAAACAGGAATAAAGACATGACTTAAATTAGGCTAGTCTCTTCCCAGAATTTCTCAAGTTGAAATTAAGGTAAATTAAGCTGGAAAGATACAAACCCAGGAGATGCTGGAAACCAGGGTTTAGCCAAATTCAGTGGGACAGAATAAGGCGGACATGGATATTGCTAATAACATTTCCTGTAGTCCCTGACTCTCAGTGGTGACCCTGCCATTCTTGAAATTTGGTTTATTCACAGTTTTGGGAGCTAGGAGTCCAAGAATAGGGTGCCAGCATTATTGGGTTCTAGTGAAGATAGCTGTCTTATTGTGGCCTCACTGGTGGGAGAGAGGCTAGCTGTCTTCCTTTAGAAAGATTCTAACCCCATAATGAGGGCTCCACTCTCACTACCTAATTACCTCCCAAAGGCCCCACCTCCTAATACCATCCTGTTGAATGTTAGTTTCAACCAGTGAATTTGGTGGTATTCAGGGGGCACCAAGGTGCAGTCCATAAAATATCCAGTAGCAAAAGTAGGTTCTTCAAAAAGATAAGACAGACTTCTAGTAATAAAACAGATCTTAAAAGAGATTTTCCATGTTTGTCTATTTTTCCATTTCTGCCTGTTTACTTGATTATATCAGGAACTTGTTGCAAGCAACAGATACCATCTGACTAACTTAAGGAAAAGGAATTTAGTGGAAGGTTATCCAGTGACTCTCAGAACTGGTAGGCAGGAATCAAAAAAGTACTGAAAGGTGAAGGAGGAGGAAGCAAAGGAACTGTTTGTTGGTTGGAACAGTATGATCAGGATAATAAAATGAATCCTTGTTGTCATTTGTTCTTGTTCCTTGCAAGATCAGCTCAAGGTTCAGAGTCTTTGGAGAGATTGCCAACTGACCAAGATTTGGTCATGTGCCTCCTCTATTTAGCTTCTGTAATTTGGGATGAGCAGCCCCCAAAGATAAATATTCACTACAGCTCATTCTTGACTGTTCAGTTTCTCCACACATACTATTCCTTTCATACTTGAATGTCTAAAAGTAAAGCGTGCCTAACAGTGCAGCTATCGTTTACTACATCTGAGGTCAGAACTTCAGAGTATATTCATTCTTCTAGTTTTGGACATTCTACAAAATATGCTCTTTTTAATCCAAATGACAGGAAAGAGAAATTTCTTAAAATACATATTGTATATGACATCAAGAAGATAGGTAGAAGTTACTGTCTTAAGATCCTGGTCACAAGACCTTCCTTTGTAGCTGTCCTTTTATCTTTGGCCACTATCTTGGCAAGTTAGGTTTCTTCCCTAATAGAGTGAACAAATTTACTTCTGACGTGTCTAACGTCTTGTCTAACGTCTTGTTGATTCTTCGCTACCATGTATGGTAGTACAACACACCCCAGAGTATCTTTAGTTTTCCCTCTATACTCTTCTCTGCTCACATTGTGTGGTAGCAACTGTATCACAAGGGTAAAACACCCCAACTAACTTAGCAGTCTCTTTTTGTTTTGCATGATTACCTGATGGCATGAAGAATCTATAATGTGGCTGTTTGAACTCTTCTGAACTAATTTCTTTTGAACTCTTTCGTTATGTACTTAAATCTTTAAGAACAGCCGGGTTAGGGTTGGGAACAAAGGGCAAAAACTTTGTGAGGATATCACTGGGTGTAATAGTGAGAGGCCTCTTGGTTCCTGGACCTTTGTAATATAGGAATGGGAGAAACAGCATCGAAAGTCAATTGTTGGATAAAAATACGTACTACATCTGGAGAGACACCAACTTTAAATCTTGTGTCTCAACTGGCTCCATAACTAAATCTTCACTAGATTATTCCAGTACTAGCTAATGGGAATTCCCTGGCAGTCCAGTGGTTAGGACTTGGACCCTTCACTTCTGGGGCCCAGGTTTGATCCCTGATCAGGGAACTAAGATCCCGCAAGCAGAAACAAAACCTAGCAGCTGATAGAGAGATTAACAAAATAAGAATTAGGTACATCATCTGACCTCCTGTGGACTGTTGTTTTTTTGGCTAGAGCAGTGTTGTATGAGAATCCATGATAATATATAAACTATTCAGTAAACCCATAAATAATGGTGCTGCCAGATGTATCACAGGTGAGAAAAGCAAATCTAAAACCATAGTATGTTTACCAGTGAGGACAAAACCACTGAGATGTTACTCCTAATGCAGTTAGTTAGCTACCAGGTAACAGGGCTGACTGCCCTGCCCTCCTTCCCCTCCCCCAATATGTGATACCATGAAAGGGCAATGGGGTGAAGATGGGGTGGGAACACGACAGTAGCCAGGATCGCCTCTGAAGTCACACTTGTGTCTGTGGATTCCATTCTTGCCATCCCACACTTCCTTTATTCTCCCATCAAACATGGCTTGACAGGAGGACACTAATACAGAATATGTTATCTTGTCTACTTGATTATTTAGAGCCTCTTTCACAGGGCTTTGGTACGTGCAATAACATATCTCAGACACACACTCATATTCTGGATCTGCTTCCCAGCCTTTTCTTAAGTTGGCACCAATTCTTTTCCAACCCCTTGACAATCCAGCCACACTGCTAGTTCCCTCTCCATGACTATGTATAATCCTTCTTTCCTACCATGTCTCTGTGAGGATTAATTTTGCCTCACAGTGGCACTCTTGAGCAATTTAGCTTAAATATTTAGCAGTGTTTAGAAACATTTTTTATGGTTGTGAGTAGGGGATGTCACTGGCAATCAGTTGATAGAGGCCAGGGTCCTCCAGATGTTCAGGACAATTCCCCACTAGAAAGAATAATCACCTCAAATATGAGTAGTGCCAAGGTTGAGAAACCCTGATATATATATATATACATGACTAAGTGAATTAGATGATATCCTGTTCAGAATGAACAGCTGGGGTAATGGTTATCTGGAGTCCCAAGATCAGGTGTTCATTCTTCAAAAGGCCAAGTTCAGTTCAGTTCAATTCAATCACTCAGTTGTGTCTGACTCTTTGCAACCCCATGAATTGCTGCACGCCAGGCCTCCCTGTCCATCACCATCTCCCGGAGTTCACCCAAACCCACATCCATCGAGTGGGTGAGGCCATCCAGCCATCTCATCCTCTGTCGTCCCCTTCTCCTCCTGCCCCCAAACCCTCCCAGCATCAGAGTCTTTTCCAATGAGTCAATTCTCATGAGGTGGCCAAAGTACTGGAGTTTCAGCTTTAGCATCATTCCTTCCAAAGAATACCCAGGACTGACCTCCTTTAGAATAGACTGGTTGGATCTCCTTGCAGTCCAAGGGACTCTTCAAGAGTCTTCTCCAACACCACAGTTTAAAAGCATCAATTTTTTGGCGCTCAGCTTTCTTCACAGTCCAACTCTCACATCCATACATGACTACTGGAAAAACCATAGGCTTGACTAGACGGACCTTTGTTGGCAAAGTAATGTCTCTGCTTTTGAATATGCTACCTAGGTTGGTCATAACTTTTTTCCCAAGGAGTAAGGGTCTTTTAATGTCATGGCTGCAATCACCATCTGCAGTGATTTTGGAGCCCCCCAAAATAAAGTCTGACACTGTTTCCACTGTTGCCCCATCTATTTGCCATGAAGTGATGGGACCGGATGCCATGACCTTCGTTTTCTGAATGTTGAGCTTTAAGCCCACTTTTTCACTCTCCTCTTTCACTTTCATCAAGAGGCTTTTTAGTTCCTCTTCTCTTTCTGCCATAAGGGTGGTGTCATCTGCATATCTGAGGTTATTGATATTTCTCCTGGCAATCTTGATTCCAGCTTGTGTTTCTTCCAGCCCAGCATTTTTCATGATGTACCCTGCATATAAGTTAAATAAGCAGGGTGACAGTATACAGCCTTGACGTACTCCTTTTCCTATTTGGAACCAGTCTGTTGTTCCATGTCCAGGTCTAACTGTTGCTTCCTGACCTGCATATAGTTTCTCAAGAGGCAGGTCAGGTGGTCTGGTATTCCCATTTCTTTCATAATTTTCCACAGTTTATTGTGATCCACACAGTCAGACTTTGGCATAGTCAATAAAGCAGAAATAGATGTTTTTCTGGAACTCTCTTGTAGAAAGAGCCTATATCTCAAAAGGAAATCATTATCCTAAGAGTACTTATTGCTGACTATCCTGTGGACCTTTGCTTGGCCAGGTCTGTCATAGACACTAATCATTAACTACTCTGACTTTGTCTATTATTGAGATTTCCCACCTGATGCTACTTCTGGTCAAAGAATTCATAAAAAATAAAATCCACCCACAAAACATTTTCTTCCCATCTCCATATGCTATCTGTTTTTGTGCTCAAGGGAGAATGCTTCCACAAAGTTTTCATACAACCATGCTATTATTTTTGAATTGGAAGCTGAGACTGCATTTGCCCATTCCAAATTCCTTAAGCACTGGGTACACAAGCAAAATGGATATTAGGGCACTGACTGGAGTGATTGCTAATACGCCAAGAGGTAACTGAGTTGGCTGCTACACAATAGGAGCCAGAAGGAGTATGGACAAAAACCCAAAGGCCCCAAAACCCAAATAGAGTTGCTTCCTTGTTAGACTCATACTGCTAGTAGAATATTACAACAACCTTACACAGGCAGAGTCTCAAGTCCCTCAGACATGAGGTTTTCATCACCCCACTGGATTGAAATCCTACACCTGGTAAGAGTTCTGGATGAAAGTCAAGGGAACATTAAATAGATATTAGACAAGGTAATAACCAGCTAGGTATTGTTTTGGTCCTCACAACTAGTTTCAAAAACAAATAGCTAGAGCCTCTATCCATATTTCTTTTGGAATGGCATGCATGTAGTCTAACGTCCTTTTTATTTTTTTAATTTCTCACACTGTTGTTTGGAGGATTTTGACAGTGGCTCTAACTACAATGTAGTGCATTGTTTGCAGAATATATTGTGATGGGATTAATTGTGGAATTGGGAAGGAATGGAATTCCCTGCAATCCTGACCATGGAGCTAAATGTAGTAACCTATGAGAACTTTAATTGTCCTCCTATGAGGAAGGGTCAGTGCATTTTCAATTGAAAGAGCAATGGTTGAACATTATGTTAGATGAGATAATTTTTTGAAGTGTAATCATGGGAAATAGAGTATGTGTATATTGGGCAGGAGAAGGAGTAGACTTTAGTGGGTATTTTGTCATTTATTGACTGCAAAGTCCCAAAATCTGTTTTTATTTAGGGAGAATTCCTTGTTATGTGAATGTCTGTTAGAAGGCAAACCTCCACACTGCATTAGAGAAGGCTAAGAGAATAGATATTTTCTTTCTCACAAATTGATTGCTAATATGTAACCTTGGTGCCACCAATTTTACTGCTCCTGCCTGAGCTTTGAGTTGTGAAAGGATGGCATGATAACTAACAGAAGACTTAGAATTCATGCGCAGTTGTGCCAGTCTGTGGCATTGGCAGTGGTTTCTAGCTGCATTTTGCTCTGATCAGGCCAGTAATAGAATCCTGATCAGGCTGTTTTGATGCATAACTTTTGCTGTCTTTGCTACCAAGCTTTCCTTGGTGTCTGGCATTTTATGATCCTGGTTGTCTGACCTTTCTTCAGTTTTGTGAGCTACTGCTTAACCTTATAATAAAATTATTTTGTTCCTAGCCAGCAAAAATTAGATTCTGATGTTTAAAATCAAGTACTAAGGATTCATATATCAATTTCCACCACTACTTGTCCACAAAGCTCCTTGAAAAAACTTTGTTCCACTACGATTTCAGCCACGTAGACTTATTTATTTTACTAATTTAAAAAATTATTGTATGCTTTTCCAGCCTTATTATTTTATAATCACTTGTCTTCCTAAAGAAACTTTTAGATTCTTTTAAAATGCATACAGTACTTAGGCTGAAGCTTACACACATCAGGTGCTCAGTAATTGTATATGACATGTTTTAAACACTTATCTATGCATAGAATTACAAAGTGGTAAAGGAAATTTGTTTTTTAATTTTGGAAGAAATTACTTCAGATCTTATACATAAATTGACAATAAGAAAACTTATTACAAGCACATAATTAAGTGTTCCTTATACTAGTACAAATATCTTTTTATACAATGCTGAATTTTTTTTTCAAAAATGCAAAGAAAGTTAATAGGAATGTATAAGTGTGATATTTGAAATAAAACATATCTTTGGATTTCCTTTAGGTCTAACCATTTACAATTGACATTGGACTGAACAGACAAGTGGTATAATTAAAGGGCAGTCAGAATGCAATTTATTTGTAATTTCATAAGTTCGTGTATCAGAATCAAACTCCACAGAGTACAGAACTACAGAACTACAAGTCACTTGTAGTCATTGTACAGAACTACAAGTCACTTCTTGGAGTAAAGAGTTTCCAGCAACATAAGATGGTTAGTCAAACATCAGTGCTTAGAATGATAGTATTTTTACTTATAATCTGAAAAAGTTGTGTACAACAAAACATCCAGATGTACAATCACACTAAACTCCCCTCAAAACTGGAATTTGGAAAAACTACAAGAATATCCCAGAAAGATGTACAAGTGGGCAGAAAAATGACACATGTTTAATGGTGGACACCCTGGTAGCATGGGAAGAAAATCCAAATGTTTTTATAAAGGACCACCTGGAAAGGTGTTAGAAACAAACTGAAATACTTGCTTTGGACTATAGGAGCCTCTGCTGCTCAAGAAAAAAGTATTGCAAATCCGTGCTGAAAAGATGGACCAAAATCTTAAGTTTAAGAGTAGCTTAAACGTGTGGCAGGGGTGAGGGGGGACTTGAGGGGAGTAGTTATTAATGGCTTATTAAATCATAAAGGAAATGAATACAAGTAACATGAGCATGGGCAAATAACCAATAAATAGATATTAAAATAATAAAGAATATTTTAGGGCTTGTAAGTGGTAATGTCAGAAGAAAAATGTTCAGAGCGTTGCGAAGTTATGATAGTTTTTACCTATAGATATAGTATGGCCTAAAAATATAGATAGCTTTGATAAGGGCTTCCCAGGTGGCACAGTGATAAAGAATCCACCTGCCAGTATAGGAGATAGGCATGGATTCGATCCCTGGGTTGGGAAGATCCCCTGGGGTAGGAAATGGCAACCCACTCCAGTATTCTTGGAGAAGGCAATGGCACCCTACTCCAGTACTCTTGCCTGGAAAATCCCATGGATGGAGGAGCCTGGTAGGCTGCAGTCCATGGGGTTGCTAAGAGTCGGACACGACTGAGTGACTTCACTTTCACTTTTCTCTTTCATGCATTGGAGAAGAAAATGGCAACCCACCCCAGTGTTCTTGCCTGGAGAATCCCAGGGACGGGGGAGCCTGGTGGGCTGCCATCTATGGGGTTGCTCAGAGTCGGACAGGACTGAAGCGACTTAGCAGCAGCAGCAGCCAGTATTCTTGCCTGGAAAATTCCACGGACAGAGCCTGTTTGGGTTACAGTCCACGGAGTTTGAGTTGCACACAACAGAGCCACTGAGCATACAGCTTTGATAAAGGCTTATAAAACCATGAAAGAAGAAAGATGCAATCTTTAAAGGGGGAATGTTTCAGAGATATAATTAATCTTGTGGGAAAATAAAGGTTCTGGAAAGTAAGAGCTGTTTTGTGTTACCTCTGTGAGAGAGCATTAAACTGAATGAAAATCACTGCTTTACCTTAACAGCTTTTTCTTTCCAACAAAACTCAATAAAGCACAGTCTCCTTGCTGCCTCTTTGAGCAACATACTCCTGGTTTCTCCCGCTATTCCCAGAAATCAGCACTGTTTTACAGCTGCTTACATGAAACTAAATGCTGAGATGGGTCCATCCTGGACTCAATGAAACTCATATTTTCCTTCTCTTTAGAGAAGACTGCAAGACCAGCCAGTTGGTGGCTCTGAATCAGCTCCAGAATGGACCTGGATATGCAGTTTAGTGTGATATGTCAGGAAAGATAGGAATTCCTAAAAGCAATTCAAAGTTAATATCCTGACTCCCTCCAAACTTCTGTAGATGGCTCTGCTGCTGAAAGTTCAGCCTTTTTTTTTTTTTAAAGTACCATTTAAAAATCTGTCAGCATAATTTGTGTGTCAAAAGATAGGACTTCTTATGTCTGTATTTTAGCTAGATACTGAGAAAGTAATTACTCCAACTTCTAGGTAAGTTATAATCATTTATAATTCTTAGTGCTGTTCAAACCTGCCCAAGGTGAAAGTCAGCATGCTGGATCTAAAAGTATAATGAGAGTATAATTTTCCATTTTGCCTTAAATACAACTGGTGCTTACACTATTGGATGTTACAAGTTCCTATTAATATAAAATATAGATTGCTTGACATTTATTCTGTATCAGTTTTTACATAAAACTGTACTTTCAGGTTGTACAAATTTCCATTTGTATTCAAGTTTGGACAAACAAAATAAGGATTATACTTTTAAATATCATAAACATCCAATAAGAAATATCCTGTAAAATTGATAGATAAATTGTTTTAAAGGAAATACAAGAATGAATATCAGAAAATGTTTCTTAAAAACGTGTCTTGATAAACACATTTTCATACTAATCTAATAGCCTGTAGAAATTTACAATTAAAATGAATCAGAAGTGTATTTTGTAAATCAAAATCATTAATGATTCCTATTTCTCTGTTTCCCAGTTAGAATTAAATTTTTACTTTGTAGAAATTTTTCAGAAACATAATCAGTGATTTTTTTAAAAAGCTTATTTTAGTAATAAATACATAAAAGGAAAATTAAGCAATTTTTCATAGAAAAAATCTTGGATATATATTTTTAAAATTTTAGTAACTTACTGTTACCCACAACAGGCAAATACTCCCAACCCAACAATAAAAATCTTAAACAATTGGAAATGTCTTGGTATTTAAAAAAATAAATCTTAAGGATATAGGTAACATAGAATATGAACTCCCATGAAATATGAATAGAAAAACCAAAGAACAAAATTTTAAAGTATTATATGACAGCAAATTTCTTATTAAAATTGTTCTGATTATTCATATAGTCTTATATAAAGGATTTTTTTTTTTTCTGATAATACAAGAAGAAAAATGTGTAGTAAATGGCTGATGTTGATACCATAAAGCTAGAGGGGTATAGGAGTGCTAAAGGCATCCTCCTTCCTGACTGATTATCTTTTTTTTTTCTTTTTTTTTTAAGATGTGAAAATAGTATTTTAATAGTCAGTAACAGGAACACACAGCACCCCCTGGGCTGGAGGGTCCAGACAAGAACACTTAATAAGCACAAGCCTCCCCCATACCAAAGCTGCTTCCCCCACAACTCTGTTGCAACAAAGATCAGACACACCCCAGGTCCCCCTCGAGGAGGCCCCCCACCCAGGCCCTGGCTCCTTACACAACGAAGGTCACATGGACACTGCAGGTTTATCACAAGTTGCCAACAGCACTTTATTTTTTCTTTTCAACATCCTGTTCTGCAGCTTCCTTGGCCCTTTTTGCCCGGATGCCAAAGAGCCGGGTGTTGGCGTGGGCCATGCGGAGACTGGCAAATGCCTTAAAGTTCTCCTCTGTGATGACTCTGGCTTTCTCCTTCTTATAGACTTTCCGTATGGGCATAACAGGTCCGGTCAGCTGAGTGGCCAGTTTGAGCTCTTCAGCAGAGCTGTCTCCCTTCTTGGGGGCTGAGGGCTTCCTGGGGAACAGGATAAGCTCGGAGCAGTACTCCTTGAGCCGCTGCACGTTGGCCTGCAGGGACTCCGTGCACTTGTTCTGCCGCCTCGGGTCCACCGAGATCCCGATGGTCCGGGCCACCTTCTTGTGGATGCCGGCCACCCTAAGCTCCTCCAGGCTGAAGCCCCTGCCGGCACAAACCTTCGTATGGTACCTGACCGTCGGGCATCTCATCACCGGCCGGAGAGGACCGGACGCGGGGCGCGGGGCAATGCGGCGCGCCTTGGCCTGCCGGGCCTTGAGTCTACGGATCTTGCGAGCCGGCTGGTTGAACCACGTGGCCACGCGCCGCTGCCAGTCCTTGTGGAAGTGGGGCTTCAGGATCATGCCATTCCGGCTGGGCGCCATGGCTGTGGCCGAAAGGCCTCCTCCGAGGGCTCACGGCCGGGAAAAGCCTGACTGATTATCTTAAAGGCTTGGTAGGAACAATTTAATGAGTGACTAATGAAACCTTCAGTTCAGCAGTATGCAATAAGAGCTTTTATTTCCTAATTTCACTTCTAGGTCTCTCTCCTAAATAATATAAAACACAGAAAAATCTCTATACATGAAAAATATCCTTCAAAGCAAATAACATGTTATAGTGGGAAATAATGGAAGCAAACTAAAAGACCGGTAACATATGGTACAGAAACATAATGGAATATTATGTAGCATTTAAAAATGGTTATCAAGAGGAGTAACATAAGAAATATTATAATCTTAAATTAAAAAGCAGGATACAAGGGACTCCAGTGGTTAAAACTCTGCACTTCCAATTCAGGGGGCAAGAGTTCAATCCCTAAAAATGAGCAGGATACAGAAGTGTATAAAGCTGAATTTCAACTATATGAAATACTGCACAGAAAGAAGACATGGAGATTCACTGGAATATTGACAGAGATTTTCTTAGAATAGCTAAATTATAGGTGGTGGTAATTTTTTTTAAGGATTTCTATGTGTTCTTTTAAAAAAAATTATGTAATTTTTGGCTATGCTGAGTGTTGCTGCACGGAGGCTTTCTCTAGTCACAGTATGTGGGCTTCTCATTGTGGTGGCTTCTCTTGTTGCAGAGCACAGGCTTTGGGTACTCATGGATGGACCTCAATAGTTGAGGTGCACAGGCTTTGTTGACCTGTGGCCTGTGAAATCTTCTGGACCAGGGATCAAACTGGTGTCCCCTGCATTGCAAGGTGGATTCTTAACCACTGAACTACTAGGAAAGCCCCTCCAACATGTTCCAAATTCCTTATAAGTATGTATCATTTTCTAATTAGAAAAATATTAGAATTTTAAAACTAGGAATAACCATTAACTACATATAGTTCTTGTGAGGATTACATAAGACCCTGGATGTGAAATTCTCTAGCATATATAATACTGAATATTTCCTTTAAAGCACAACTAAGAGAAGGGGTGGCTTCACCACCTAGCAATCAGAGTTGCTTCCATTATTGTCAAAAAATAGTAACAAAAAATCCTGCGTGTTGCATAGAATCAAATTCTGTCACTCCACACATTTTCAGAGATATTAATTTGAGAATTGTTTTAATAGTTAAAAGCAGAAAACAACTTAAATGATTACAATGGAGGATTAAGTATATTTTGTTTGGTTTGGTTAATTATATTTATCCTATAAAAATAATGAGGTAGATAATGGAAGCCTTAAAAACCAAAATGTCCATGATATAGTTTTAAATGAAAGCTAAGTTGTAGAACAGAATTACAGTATAATCCTGGCTTCATCAAAGACAAAATGAAACCAGGGAAAAAATCTTACATTTTATAGGTGTGATATAATATTCTTAAGAGACTAAACAACAACAACAAAACAAACAAACAAACAAAAACAAAAAACAAAAAAAGAGACTAAACATATGATATAGCTGTGTACCTGATCTACAAATCAGAAAAATGCCTCTAGCTTATGTGTCCAACTATTAAATTAAGATTTCAACTTTAAAATCAGCATAATCTGGATATTTTAGTGTTGCAAGACATCAGCAAATGACTAAGATTAAGGTATCTGACAAGACTTTGGGTGCAGGTAAAAGAAATGTACTTGTGCTAATTTATTATATGGATGCTACGGAATCTCAGACACAGGCTGAAGTATAAACGTCTTGGCACATTCTCCCTGATAAGAGTGTTTTCATATGGCCAAGGTCTTTGGCCTGCTGTACCAGTTTGATGAGTGAAATTTATCTGAACAATGTGATGATTTATGGTGAATGCCTGTTTTTGTTCTGGGATGGAAGAGGTTGAAATGTGAGTAGCTGAGGTAGGTCACACAAGCACTATATGCATACATGACTGAATCCCAATAAAAGTCTAGCACACCAAGGCTCAAGTGAGCTTCCCTGGTTGATAGCACTTCACCTGTGTTGTTGGGAGAATTTAGTGTGTCCCTAAATGATTCTGGGTTTCCCTTGTGGCTCAGCTGGTAAAAAAATCCACCTACAGTGCAGGAGACCTGGGTTCAATCCCTGGGTTGGGAAGATCCCCTGGGGAAGGGAACAGCTAACCCATTCCAATATTCCGGCCTAGAGAATTCCATAGACCATATAGTCCATGGGGTCGCAAAGATTCAGACATGACTAAGCAACTTTCACTTCACTATATGACTCCACTGAAAAGGGACACCTGGAAGCAATGCCCGATTTCTCTTGGACTTCACTCCATACACCTTTTCCCTTTACTGATTTCAATCTGCATCCTTTTGCAGATTGTAACACATTGTAATACATTATAACCATGAGTGTAACATCCTTTGAGTTCTGCAAATCCTTCTAGTAAATCACCAAGCCTAAGGATGGTCTTGTGAACCCTGATACAAGAATTAACTAAAAATTTGTCGAAAGATAGCTACTCTCCTCATCCTAAGACCAACGTAAGTGTTAAACCATCCTCCCCCAAATAAGGAGGTCTGCTTGACCCATACACCCATACACACAGGTCCTTAATTAGAGGATGCCAGCACTGGAAGTTGATTTAATCTGACCTCATTCTATAACTGAGGAAATTAAGGATGAGAAGAAATTATACTCAGTGACCTCAAAGCATCTGGATGGCTGACAGGTTGAGGCTGGTTGATTCTTTCTTTACATTCTCACCACAGGAGCCTAGACTAATTCTCTGGCTTTGTAATTGAGTAAGGACAGTTTAGCATGCAGCTGTTCTGTGGGAGCTCTGTGCTTCTCTCTCAGGCCACATGGAACCATGGTACTCACTCTTGATCAGCATGGGAGCGGAATATGCTACCTAATGGTGTGTAATGGAATGTCTTAAAGTCCAAAACTCTCCTGGGGTATCCTGTACCAGTTTCTCTATCTTGTTTGCTGACAAGATATACTCTGAGAGTCTTTCCTTTTTATATTTGGTCACACAGTCTGCTTTTGGCTCAGTGACCCCTTAGTAAACTTGTGCCTTAGCATATTAATTTCCTAGGGCTTCTATTGGAGAAGGCAATAGCACCCTACTCCAGTACTTTTGCCTGGAAAATCTCATGGACGGAGGAGCCTGGTAGGCTGCAGTCCATGGGGTCCTTAGAGTCGGACATGATTGAACGACTTCACTTTCACTTTTCACTTTCATTCATTGGAGAAGGAAATGGCAACCCACTCCAGTGTTCTTGCCTGGAGAATCCCAGGGACGGGGAAGCCTGGTGGGCTGCCATCTATGGGATCGCATAGAATCGGACACGACTGAAGCGACTTAGCAGCAGCAGCAGCAGGGCTTCTACAACAAATTATCACAAACTTGCTGGCTTAGAGCAACAGAAATTTCTTCACTCACAATTCTGAAGTTCAAAATCAAGGTCCTGGCAGGGCCACACCCTTTCCAAAAAGCTCATGGGGAGACTTCTTCCTTTCCTCTTCCAGCTTCTGGTGGTTCCTGGCATTCCTTGACTCGTATATGCATCATCACTCCAGCCTATTTTCCTCTGTCTTTTCCTGTCTCCTATAAAGACATTTTAATTGGATTTAGGGCCCACTCTAACCCAGTATGGGCTTCCCAGGTGGCGCTAGTGGTAGCGCCAATGCAGTAGACATAAGAGACGCAGGTTTGATCCCTGGGTCGGAAGGATCCCCGTGGACGTGGGCATGGCAATCCACTCCAGTATTCTTGCCTGGAGAATCCCATGGACAGAGGAACCTAGCAGGCTACAGTCCATAGGGTTGTAAAGAGTCGAACACAACTAAAGCAACTTAGCATACACGCTAACCCAGTATGATCATATCTCAATCTTTACCTTTAATTGCATCTGCAAAGACCCTACTTCCAAATAAGGTGACATTCAGAGATTCCAGGTGGGCATGAATTGTTGAGTGGAGGAGGGATGAGGAGGTACTGTTTAACCCACTGTATTCTCTGAGATAAGACACCTCACATACTCTGGTGGCTTGCGTTTTGGAAATGAGGAATATCTGTGCGACTGAGAGAGAACCTGAAACTGTGCTTGGATGTTGTGGGTGTTCCTAATGTTTTTCTTTGCTTTCCAGCTCCTGCCTCTGTGTTTGCTTTGCCTTTTCTATTTTGTGAGCATTCCTTGTTAGACTATCCTGTGAATCTTTCAATGTTCTTAGTATTAATTGTTGCAATTTTATTTTTATTACTTTCAGCACCTTTACTTTGAATCTCCTATTTTAGTAGCAAAAGCATTTGATTGTGGGTTGTAAAACCTATCCTAATCCTTGTCTACCGAGTAGGAGCCTTGTGACATTCAGAAAATCATCTGAAATCTCAGATTTTCAAGTTAAGAAGTATTTAATGAGCCTAGAGGGCATGGCAACCCACTCTCATATTCTTGCCTGGAGAATCCTATGGACAGAGGAGCCTGGCAGGATACAGTCAATGGGGGCGCAAACAGTCAGCAACTTAGCACACAGCACACAGATCCTCTTTGAGGTCTCATCTTGTGTCAGTTTGGGTGGGTCCTCTGAGAAGCAGATGCCAACAAAGTATTAAGGGTGCAAGACATTTGCTGGAGGAAATGCTTATAAAAGCTGAAGGGGTGAAGGAGCAGGAGGAAGCAAAGACAGTGATAACCATCTGAGTCCTGTGAGAGAAGAAGGGAAAGGAAGGAGGATTAGGCATTAAAAAGCTCAGACTTTACCATAGCTCTCAGAAGGTCTCTGGGAGTCCCAGAACAAATATTGCCCATTAGCATAGTCCTGTTATGGGCTGGTTTTGGTACCTCTGCTGTGTCATTAGCTACAAGCAGCCTAGGAGGACCATAGTCTCAGAGTGGGGGATCCCCACTGCTAGGGACCCCAACATTAACTAGTGGGAATCATCAAACTCCAACTCTTACAAGCAGTTTCTATCTTGAAGGAAGATCTGAATGGCAGACCTCTAGGATGGTCACAATGTTTATAATCAGTATGGACTGCAGGTTTGTCTGTCTCCCCCATTCATACAGTGATACCCTAACCACCAATGCAATGATATCAGGAGGTGTAGGTTTAGATGAAGTTTATGACTGGCTTAGAGTGCCTTTTTAAGAAGAGAAAGAGACTAGAGCTTACTCTCACTCTGTGAGAATACAAGAAGATGGCTGTCTGAAATAAGGAAGACAGCTCTCCATAGACACTGAACTTGCCAGTACCCAGGGCTTCCCTGGTGGCTGAGAGGGTAAAGAATCAGCCTGCACTGTGGGAGACTCAGGTTAGATCCCTGGGTCAGGAAGATCCCCTTGAGGAGAGCATGGCAACTCACTCCAGTCTTCTTTCCTGGAGAATCCCATGGACAGAGGAGCCTGGTGGGCTACAGTCCATTGATCCTCAAAGAGTCAGACATGACTGATGACTAACACTTCCATTTTTCACTTTCCTAAGGGTGTGGCCTCCATGGTTGGCTTAGAGTGCCTTTTTAAGAAGAAAAAGAGACCGGAACTCACTCACAGTCATGTGAGAACACAAGAACCTCTCCCTAGACACTGAATTTGCCAGTATGCCCTGCTCTTGGACGTGTCTCCAGAACTATAAAACTTACATTTCCATCGTTGAAGCCTTCTGGTCAATGGAATCTTATTATAGGAGCCTTGCCAACAAAGGTCTGTCTAGTCAAGGCTATGGTTTTTCCAGTGGTCATGTATGGATGTGAGAGTTGGACTGTGAAAAAGGCTGAGCACCGAAGAATTGATGCTTTTGAAGTGTGGTGTTGGAGAAGACTCTTGAGAGTCCCTTGGACTGCAAGGAGATCCAACCAGTCCATTCTAAAGAAGATCAGCCCTGGGATTTCTTTGGAAGGAATGATGCTAAGGCTGAAACTCCAGTACTTTGGCCACCTCATGCGAAGAGTCGACTCATTGGAAAAGACTCTGATGCTGGGAGGGATTGGGGGCAGGAGGAGAAGGGGATGACAGAGGATGAGATGGCTGGATGGCATCACTGACTCGATGGATGTGAGTCGGAGTGAACTCTGGAAGTTGGTGATGGACAGGGAGGCCTGGCGTGCTGCGATTCATGGGGTCGCAAAGAGTCGGACATGACTGAGCGACTGAACTGAACTGAACTCAGATAATAAAGATATCTCATTTTCATTCTCCAGAGAGAGGGAGAAGGAGAAAAGATTGTCCTCAAGTTCAGTCAGTCTCTCCATCTGAGAGCCGCAGGCCAGGATTGCTGGGAAGCTGTGCTGTGAGTGTGCCTGTGTTGTTTCACCCTGCTCCCCCATGCGATGCACATTTATTTTTCTTCTCCCTCATGCCTCTACAGTCCTCTTAGTCTGAAACTCCATCTACCTTCTCCCTTCCTTTTCTTGTACTAGTGATGGGATAGAGAATCCTGTGGCACCACTGTGGCTTCTCCTTTTGTAGAAGATTGCCTCTCGACTTTGAATGTACTTCTGGGGACTTTTAAAAATGTCCAGGGCTCAGGACATGCCCCATGACAAGTAAATTGACAGAATCTCCGAGGAGTGGAACCAGGCATAAGTGTGTTTTCAGGCTCTTCAGTTTGATCCAACAGTCAGGGAAGGTTAGAAGTTCTGCACAGAGGATCCTAGCCCAGGGGAAACACACAGCACTGGCTAAATTAATAAAAGTACCATGGTAGCAGTATTTCCTTTTTCAAAAAGGTTTTAAAAGAAAGCATGGCTGTCTTTCTTACTTGCTTTTTGAATGAGAAATAAGGGACATTCAGTTCAGTTCAGATCAGTCGCTCAGTCGTGTCCGACTCTTTGCGACCCCATGAATTGCAGCACGCCAGGCCTCCCTGTCCATCACCAACTCCCAGAGTTCACTCAGACTCAGATCCATCGAGTCAGTGATGCCATCCAGCCATCTCATCCTCTGTCATCCCCTTCTCCTCCTGCCCCCAATCCCTCCCAGCATCAGAGTCTTTTCCAATGAGTCAACTCTTCGCATGAGGTGGCCAAACTACTGGAGTTTCAGCTTTAGCACCATTCCTTCCAAAGAACACCAGGGCTGATCTTCTTTAGAATGGACTGGTTGGATCTCCTTGCAGTCCAAGGGACTCTCAAGAGTCTTATCCAACACCACAGTTCAAAAGCATCAATTCTTTGGTGCTCAGCCTTCTTCACAGTCCAACTTTCACATCCATACATGACCATAGGAAAAACCATAGCCTTGACTAGACGGACCTTTATTGGCAAAGTAATGTCTCTGCTTTTGAATTTGCTGTCTAAGTTGGTCATAACTTTCCTTCCAAGGAGTAAGTGTCTTTTAATTTTATTCAAAAAGGGCAATGTATGAAAGTAAAGTTCATACAGACCCTCTTCCACTGTTGGTCGTTTCAGAGTCTGCCATGTGAAATCGTCATAACTCGATCCTTGTTTTTGTATTACATTAATTTAATATTTCCTGCTGTGTTGTGTTTGAGAGGGAGTTATGTTTCAATAGTAAAGGGGAAAAAATGTGTGATCGTTTTGAGACAGAGTTAATTTCTCCAAGGCTTTTGTGAAGTTGGAGGTCATAGTCATGGTGGAAGAGCTGAGTTAGAGTAATTTTGCAGCAACACTGCACAGTTTGGGACGGGACTTGTTTGTTCAGTTTTATACTCTCCAGCACAAGATCACTGCTGTCAGAAAACAGACACACATTCATTGCTCTTCCTCCATTTTCTCTGAGCCCATTATGCAGTGGATATTGTGCTTGGGATCAGTGATACAAAGATGAATAAAAGAGGTTGAATCTATCAATATGGAAATGGTTAACCAATTTATGGTATATCCTTACAATAGATATGACTAACTTCTAAAGAGTAATGAGTTAGGTATATATTTATATACCTGGGGAAATTATTCATGATAAGGCTGTTAGATGTTTATAGTTTTTAAATTTATTTTATTTAACAAATGGTATGTGTATATATAAGCATATTAAATTTTTAAAGAATTCATACAAAAACAGTGATTATCAGTGGAGAGTATACTGGAGAAACCTGAAAGAATCTTTCATGCCTTTTTTTTTTTTTACAATTTAAGAAGAGTAGGATTTCAAGTGACTATAGGCATGGGGTTTTATGTTATTCCTGATATTTAAAAAATATCTATAGGGCTTCCTTGGTGGTTCAATGGTTACAAATCTGCCTGCCAATGCAGGGGACACAGGTTTGATCCCTGGTCTGGGAAGATTCCACTTGCCACAGGACAACTAAGCCTGTGAACTGAAACCTCTGGGCCCGCACACCTAGAGCCTGTGCCCTACAGCGTGAGAAGCCACTGCAGTGAGAAGCCCGTGTACCACAACAAAGAGTAGCCCCTACTCTCCGAAACTAGAGAAGGCCTGGGCACAGCAATGAAGACCCAGCACAGCCATAAATAAAAAGACATCTATAAAAGAAACCTGTTTCTTCAAGGAATTAGAGAAATAATTTTGAGATGTTTTAAAAGAAATTTGCCTATAAATCAAAGATGTTTTCCTGGCTTCCCAGGAATAAAAGAAGCTGAAAAAAATGGGATTTAATAGCCCTTATCTTTTCCTGGTAGCCCTGCTTTGTTTTGAAACAGTGGCCCGGCATTTTAATAAACTGTTACCTCTTTACAACATTATGAAGCAAACTCACAGAAAAAACAAACAAAAAATTCTCTCAGATCATTTGCTTTAGATTAATCTCAAAAAGAAAGTCTCTTTAAAAGATACTGTAACAGGATTCCAACAGAGAAGTAACATCAGTAGCAGATAGATACATGGATAGGTGTAAAGATACCTATATACTTATTTATAAGCCTATGCTTTACAATAAACCTCTCTCTCTATTATTATATGTATTATATACAAAATATAGCATATTATCATATAATATAAATGATATTGGCTAGTCAGCTACTGGGGAAGCTTACTAGGCAAGTTCAGATGTATAGGCAGGCTATTAGGAAAGGCAGGCTGAAAACTCTTAGATGGAAGCTGAGACTGCAGTCCATAAACAGAATTTCTTCTTCTTCAGGAAAGGAGCCTGGTGGGCTACAGTCCATAGGGTTGCAAAGAGTCAGGCAGGACTGAAGCACTTAGCACATATGCACACAGGGAAGCTGCCAGTGGGGATTAGGTCCACCCAAATTATTGGAGATAATCTCCCTAAAGTCAACTGATTGTTGATATTAATGACATCTACCAAATACCTTTACAGGAATACCTTGATTGGTATTTGATTGAATAACTGGGTACTATAAGCTAGGCAGGCTTTCCCTGATGGCTCAAGCAGTAAAGAATCTGCCTGCACCGGAGACTTGAGTTTGATCTCTGGGTTGGGAAGATCCCCTGGAGGAGGGCATAGCAACCCACTCCAGTATTCTTGCTTGGGAAATCTCATGCACAGAGAAGCCTGGCTGGTTACAGTCCATAGGGTCACAAAGAGTTGTACACAACTGAAGCAACTTAGCACGCACACATAGCCTAAGCAAGCTGACACAAACTGATATGATCCACCCTTTGTCAACTTGGCACCCGTACACTTCTCCTTGCTGTTGCTGCTGCTGCTAAGTCGCTTCAGTCGTGTCCGACTCTGTGCAGCCCCATAGACGGCAGCCCACCCAGCTTCCCCGTCCCTGGGATTCTCCAGGCAAGAACACTGGAGTGGGTTGCCATTGCCTTCTCCACACATCTCCTTAAATGACACTTAATCTCCGAAACAATAACAAGGTCATAGCTCTGCTTAATATGATTCACCTAACCTGAATACACGTTAAAATTCACCAACCATTTCCCTAGATAAAAATGCTAACTCTGGGACTTCCTGGTGGTTGGTTAAGAACCCATCTTGCAGGGAACTCGAGTTTGATCCCTGGTAGGAAAACTAAGATCCCACATGCCTGAGGCAACCAAGCCTGCACGCTGCAACAAGAAAGCCTATATGCCACAACTACTGAGCCCACACGAGGCAAAGAAGATTCTGTGTACCGCAGTTAAGACCCGATGAAGCCAAATAAATGGTTTTTTTTTTTTAAAAGAGAATGCAAAATCCTTGAGTAAACTTCACTTTTCTACTTGATATTCTATAACTTAAATATTATGATATAAAGTTAACTAGTATTAGCATATTTTATATGAGATAATAGGGAATAAGAGAGGGAATAAAACTATTTACCTATAAAAATACTCAACTATTACAGGAATTGTTTCAATAGTGGTAACAGGGTTTTAGCTGATATTTTTAACTATCTTTTTCTATTACCCATTCCATATCCCCCTTTGTCCTCAGTAAGCATTTCAAGTAGTTGTGTTTGGCTGGTTGGGTAACCTAAATGTTTATTTCTGAAGGCTCTGGGCCATTAGAAGTCCTTCCTGAAGTGGGTTGTTGTAATTTTCCATTGGCATTAATCACAGGACATGATAGTACCAAGTGATCCCCTGAGGGATTTTCTGTATTCTAGCCATATTCTTCCTTACCTCTATTTTGTGGTAGCAGCCCAATTTCCCTTTGGTAATCAGGATCAATTGCCCCATTGCCCCAGTGAGTATAGTAACAACCTTCTTTTCCTGTTGATTCAGAAGCATGTGAAGCCTAAGGTGACTGAGTGGCAGTCTTAACTTTTAGTTCAATGAAATCACTGTTGAGTTTCCTGGTAGAAGCATTCCTCTCATTGAGACTAAGATTTTGTGACCAGCAGAGCATATGGTTTTAGGAACAGGAAGCAAAAATTTTGCCAGTGAATCAGTGGGATTGGTAGTAAATGGTGCCACTCCTATCTCTATTTGATTCTTTAACCGGTGCATCTTGACTATGAGAGAAATAGCACCTTATACTGGATGTTTATTTAGAGCATGTATAATTCTCTGAAGAGCTTTTGCTCCTGTCCTGCAAGGTACTGCCACCTAACTGATCCTGTAACTGAGTCTTCTAAAGTTCATTCCATCATTCTATCAAGCCAGCTGCTTCATGATGATGGGGAACACGGTAAGCTCAGTGAATTCCATAATATGATTGTATTATCACACTTTATTTACTGTGAAGTTAGTTATCACTTCTAACTACACTGTGTAGAATACCATGATGGTGGATAAGGTATTATATAAGTCCATGGATAATAGTTTTGAAAAAAGCATTGTCTGCAGGGAGGCAAATTTGTATCCACTCTAAGTTTCTACTGCAGTAAGACCAAAATGCTGCCTCTGCAATGAAGGAAGTGGTTCAAGGTAATCAATGTGCCACCAGTTAACTGGTTGATCTCCTGAAGAATGGTGCTATAATGAGAAGTCTGTGTTGGTTTCTGCTGCGGGCAGTTTGGGTACTCAGCAGTGGCTGTAATCAGGTCAGCCTTGGAGACTGAAGGCCACGCTACTGGGCCCATCTAAAATCTCCATCCATACCACCCCTCGCCTACTGCATTCATGACCTTGTTGGGTAATGACAGTATTGACTGGGGAAAGGGGATGACTGGTAGGCAGAGATGGGCCATCCTATCTACTGAATTATTAAAATGTTCTTCTGGACTCTTCAAATATGGCTGAGAGGTCTTACATGACAAATCCACTCTAACATCTCTATATCCTTAAGCCTTTTAATTCCTTCCTCAACAGCATACCAAGGCAGGTGTGGCATTCTAACTTAATTTAGGGTAGCATACCTTTTGGTCAGAGTATTAGTCAACCAAACAATCTGCCAGAGCCTTTTTCACCCCTCAAGTTAAATTATAAACTTCAGAATCTCTTGCTTAGGGAGCCCATATCAATAAATGTGGCCTAACCTAACTTTATATGTCCTACCCCATTCACCCACACCCTTAATACCTACTCCCCAGATTTCTGTCCTTATAAATTGGAAAATTCATGTACTTCTTTTGTTGTTTGCAGAAACAACTCATGATAAACTTACATCTCATCCTTTAGGGCTTGTCAGGACTTGAGACTGCTTTTAGGTCTAGAGGCAGAGGGAGTGGCAGTGGTAAGTCTGGTACAGAATCAGTACTGGCTTGCAAGGCAACTACTTCAGGAGAGGTCTGTATGGGCTCTTCAGACAAAGCAGGGTTGACCTCCACAGGCAAGGGTGGAAGGGCTGCTTCTACTGGCAGAACATAAAAGCTCTGTGGCCCCAGCTTCATTGGGATCTTCCCAGATATCCTCATTCTAATGATCAGGATCCCATTCCTTAGCAATCAATGCTCTACTTTAATGGAAAACACTGGGTGAGGTTGAGAATTTGGTTTGCATTGTAATTCAGCTACTTTCAGGATGAAACTCTGGTTATTTTCAGAAATCTCAGCTTTGCAACTATAGGAGATAAGACTTATTTTTTTTTTTTTTTTTTCAGATCAGACATAGAGATTTTTAGGTCATTTAAGCTGAGCTTGAGCTGGGAATTTGAAGCCCTGAGCTCATCATTTTCTTTGACCATTTTCTCTAGTGCATTTAGGAGCAATCACTGAATCTTATTATACTCCTTAGTTTGACTAAAATGTTCTAAGGTATCAACTACATAGTCACTTAGAACCTCAACCCACTCTAGTATTCTTGCCTGGAGAATCCCAGGGACGGAGGAGCCTGGTGGGCTGCTGTCTATGGGGTTGCAGAGAGTCGGACAAGACTGACGCGACTTAGCAGCAGCAGCAGCAGTCAATGGTGATATTTTGCATATCTTTATTGCCACTTCACACTGTGGAGGACAAATGCCCTCTTTACTAATAGATACCCTTTAGTATTTTAAATCTAATCAAATTAGAGGCCCAATGCAAGAAAACTCTGAACCAATTTAAGAAATGTATTCTTAAGATTCTGTTCCTCTTTAAGAATGATAATTACCAAAATCTGTATCAGAGTTCCACCAGAGAATCAGGTATTTATTCCCCAGAGCTCATAATTACCTATTTTATTTGCTTAGTTTCTATGTACTTATCACTGATTTAAGTTTAGTTTCCTCTCACTATGTATTTGGATACAGCGGGTAGTCTGTCTTCTTGAAGAGATGTCTCCTGGAGCTCTTGGATTTACCCCAGTCTCTGCTGGGTGTTCTATTTGCCTGGGATTCAGTTGTCATCTTGGAATCTCTCTTCATCATCACTCTGGGGATTCCCTTTGCTTGTCTATTTGGTTGGATATCCTATTTCCTTTTCCATCTTCCCTTTTCTTGTTGTGTCCCCTCACTTTGGTAGAGCACATTTTCCAATAACTTCTTAAGAAAGGGTGCTTGGGAGGTAATTTATATTTTAAAACACACATGTCTAAAAATGTCTACATCCTACTCTCGCACCAATTGATAACCTGACTGAAGACTGAAAACCTTTTATCTCAGAACTGTGAAGGTTTTGTTCCATTATTTTCTGGATTCTAGTGTTGACATGGAAAACTCCAAGCTGCTCTGAGTCCTGAGACTTTGTATTCTACCTGGGTCCCACTCTCCATTCCAGAAGCATAAAAGATTTTCTTCTCAGGGTTTCCCTGATAGTCCCATGGTTAAGAATCTGCTTTGCAATGCAAGGGACACAGGTTCAATCCGTGGTCTGGGAAGATCCCACGTGTTGTGGAATAACAAAGTCCGTGGCAATAATTACAGAGCCAGCACTCTAGACCCCACAAGCCACAACTACCGGGGTCTGTTGCCTGAGCCTGTGCTTCGCCAGAGGAGAGGCAACTGCAGTGAGAAACCTTCTTTCCTTTCACTGAGTAAGCTTTCAGTCTCCTGCCCAGTTTGCTGGGAAGTCAGGGAGTAATCTGATTTCGTGACTGGGGAGGGTTCTTCGTAAGTGGAGTTGTAAATAATCTTTTGGTTCTTAGTTTCATTTTCACCCTACCTTCAGAAGTTCCTGGTGTCCCAAATGCCAAGGCTTTTGACGTTCTATTATACACACACACACACACACACACACACCTCTGGTTGTCTCTCAGCTTTCTCCTGTTTGCTTAAAGCTCATCTTTCTCCAGTTAGTTACTGCCTGTCTTCCTGTTTCCCAATTTCCATAATTTTATTGTTGTATCTCCCCTTCAGTTCTTATCTGAGTAAATACATTAAAGAAATAAATATATATTAAAGAAAGAAAGAAAAACCCAATAAAGCAAGCAAATCAAAACACCTCTTTGGGTGCATCATGTTAAGTCATTTCAGTCGTGTCTGACTCTGTGTGACCCCATAGTCTGCAGCCTGGCGGCTCCTCTAGCCATGAGATTCTCCAGGCAAGAATACTGGTGTGGGTTGCTGTGACCTCCTCCTGGGGATCTTCCCAACCCAGGCATCCAACCCTCATCTCTTATGTCTCCTGTATTGGCAGATGGGTTCTTTACCACTAGTGCCACCTGGGAAGCTCAAATACCTCTTCACTGTCATCTTAATGGGATTTGGGGAGATAACAAAAGTAAATTCATTTGTTTAATCCATCACCTTTACCTAGAACCCATTATATTAATAGAATTTCTAAGGATGAGCTCAGGTTCCTGGGGGTAATCTCTACTTGGTTGTGATTTTGCAGAATTACTTAAATACTATTTACCTTGGTATATTAGCATCTCATTTCATAAGTGAGGTTCACCAAAAGCTTTATTAACCAGGAGTGGTTTTGGTATGTGTCATTCTTGTCTCATAAAATTAATTCAGCAACACCTCCGTTTTTTTATTCTATGAATTTGCTTACAGTAGGAATTATTCTTTCTTTGAAGGTTTGGTAAGAGTTGACTATAAAACCTTCCAGGTACGGTGCCTATGATTTGGCTTTGCTCTATCACTTTTGCCTAAAATTCTTGATTGATGTGAACGTTGACGTCTGTGGATTAAATAATAACCCAAAGCTATTACTCTAAATCTTACACTTCATGGTAGACAGCTATATTACTATAAAATCATAATGTATTGAACTCAATCTTAACTGACTCCAGAGTATATTCTAAGAATGTACATTGAAAATCTACTTAATAGTGCTTGAATTACAAAGAATAGCCCTAAAATAATTAAATTACCTACTTAAAAATTAATTACATAGAATTTAACACTTAATTCTTTCCAGATAATTTCACATATGTGGGTTTTATCTTCCCAGGTACATTGTAAAAGCTTATATATGTATAAAGCTTAACTCTCTAAGAGCCATGTTTTATACATCTTTGTATCCAGCATAATGCTAAGAGCTGTGCTGGACAGACAGCATAACATATAAATACTAATGACTGATTTTAGTATCTCCTCACCATCTACATCTTTATTAATGAATACATGTGGGAAAATTGTAGTTTATTACGGATCTGGTTAGTTAAGTTCTAAAAATTGATCAGATTTCTCCAAAAATTTCTACATTAGATATATAATAATTGATTAAATTTCTTTTGAGGTTATTGCCCAGCTTTACATTCAATCTTCTGACTTTTTAACATTTTGACTTAATGACTAGCTTAGACTGCTCATAAAAGTAATGACCCATTCGTTTACTTATCCATCTCAATAACTGATGCAGTTCATTGAATCCAGTGGTTCAGCTGGTGAGATTGATATTGAAAGTAAATGTAGCTGAAATAAGTGTAACAATCATTTAAGAGCCTTGTTTGTCTATTGCAATGTTGTGACCCCCTCAGAATAAAAAGGTTTCTGGGGAGCCCTCTCACTGGCCAGAGAGATACCTAAACAGGAATGGTCTGAGTACTTTATGCTCATTTCAGCCAGAATAGTTCTTCTGTTTCATTAACTGAGATTTCCCACTAAGTGTTGTTTGAACAAAAGCCTTTTAGGCTAAAAACGGGTTTTAAAAACTACTGGTCAATTGTGTAAATATGACCAAAGTCTCTATAGTTCTCAGTTGCATCATACATGTGCTAAATACTAACTTAGACACTGAAGAGAAGCCGCTGTTCTCAAGAGCACTGAGAGCCAGCTCTCCAGGATGCAATCATTTGTGTCCAGTCAGAGAAAATAAAAGGGCAATTTTCAAATAAGTTTCTCTCTTATGCTCTTTTTCCAGCTTATATAGTTTTCTTTTCCATGGTTCTCAAGATAGCCACATAAATAAGAATAATTAATTTTGGAGAGGTTTGCATTCATAAGTTGCAAAATATGGTTAATATTTAGAATTTGGTTAAGAGATCAAAAAATGTCACTCTGTGAAATTGGAGTTGCACTCTGACTCTTTCTTGCCCAATTACCCTGAGCCTAGCAGCTACTGGGGTCCAGAGGTGCCAACTAGAGGTTGTTACAAGGCCTTCTCCCCTATGGGTCCAATGAGAGCCTTGAGATCAACACAGCGTGCTCCATCTTGGGATCCTAGAAAGTGTGGGCTTTAAGGATCTTTGACCTTCCAGGGGAGGATCAGCCAGTTATGGTCCAGGAAATGGAGGAGGAACTGAATAATGGGATCATCCTCTCTACCTTGAGGTAGGAGAGAGACTAGCAGAGAAGTTTCATTCTGATGCCTTGAAAGAGGACTGACAACCTTCTGGTGGCTACAGTGCCAGCCTCCAGGCCCCTCCACCTCTCATGACCCTCCTCACTTAAGGTGTCAGCCACACTAAAGTCCCCATAGTCTCAAGGGGCCAATGAAGAAAAGTTGCATCACATCTAAGCAGGCTTAACACTAGAAAGAGGTAAACAAAGGGAACAATATGAATAGGCCTCCAAAGAAATAGAGATGCTGGATGAGATAGAGAACAACTTGAACAAAGCAATGATTAGAACTCAAGTTTTCAAGTAAAGCACAAATTAGACTTCCTAGAAAAAAGCGCCCCCTCCAAACCTCAATGATTTCCAAATAAAAAAATTCAATATGGGACTTGTAGGAGAAGATGGCTATTTATATAATCAGGAAAGAATGATACATCTATATTTTTCATTTGGAAACATATATACTATATGCCTGGCACAGTGCTAAGTGCTGGATATAAATGGCCATAAGGAAATCATGATTTTGTCTTCCTGGAGCCAAAAGACTCAAGAATGACAAAAGGGAAGGCCATTCTGAAAAAGTGACATGATAATGAGTGTGATTAAAATTTTAAATAGTATAAAGCTCATAAGAACAAGAAAAGGAAAATGGATGAGATAGTTCCTCTCTTTGAAGTTATATGGCTGAGATGAACTGTAAATATACCACTTATGCTGCCCAATTAAAGAACCAGGGAGTCTTCAAAATTCTACATGGAGAAGTAAAGTGTAAATGATACAATGAAGGCCATGATACAATTAATGTTAGTATGGACAAGGATACGTCATAATAGGAGTATGATCGGTTGCAACTAACATTTTTGAACATACATAGCTTGCCCTGTGCTAAGTGCTACACTTATCGTCTCATTCACTCTCTATAAAGTGCCTTCTATACCTGCCCCATTTGATACATTAAAAACCCAAGGGGCTTTTTCAATTGCCCATTCACAAAACTAGTGAGTAGCTGAATCAGGATTCAAACACAGGTTTTACCTGCCTGTAGTAAATTCTCTTCCACGCCCTTTAGGCAGCTCTTTACCGGAAACTGCCCTCAGCCAAAAGGCCCCTCTCCTTGTCATTTCAGCAGAGCTGTAGCTATATAGTAATGCATTTTTAAACCAGGCACCCTCATGCTCTTCTATTCATCTCTGGCCCAAGCACACCTTTCAGATCTTTTAATCACACAATATCTTGCCTAACTTGTTGGTTCTTTTTGTAGATTAAATCAGCAGAAATGAAGAATGAGGAACAAATGTTCAGATCTCTTCCCTAGCTTCCCTTCAAGTAATTGCCAGAACAAACTCTGCGACCAAACTGTATGAACAAGATAACATCTAAAGGAAGATCACAAGGAGTCAACAAGCCTGTACACAAGTCTGCACAGAGAAGGGGATGGTGATGACTCTGACCGCTATTTCAATGATTAACTGAGATTACTTCTCTGTTTCTCTTAAAAAGCTTTCATGACCATATGGAATCTCTGGAGGTGGTTTTGGGGGGAATGTGGATTCCACCATGTCCTCAGATTGCCAGCATTCTGATCAAAGGCACCTTTCCCTCCTACCATTTGTGAGTATGTAACTGATTTTGTAAGCGGTAAGCAGTGGGAACCAATTCGTTGGGTAACATACCCTATTCTCCTCTAACCTGGAGTCTTGAGAATCAAAGATGTATCCATTCTGTGTCTCTGCTGTGGTTCTGGGAGAAGGGTGATCTTCTGATGACAAGTCCTATTTCTGAATAAAGAAGTATTCCTTGAGCCTACAAAGCAATTCATTAAGCAAATTGCTGTATTTTCCTGAAAATACTGCTTTTGCTCATTCAGTTCCCTTATCTTTGATACTGGACTCTGAATCAATTCATTAGTTTCCAATCTATAATGTGATTTGCTAAGTGATCTTGGGCCTCACAACAGACTTTTCAGACAGATGTACTTTCCTTTACGAACCCTTAAATTGATCTCCTATGAATTTGGTTAATATGAATGATTGTCTCAGACCCAATTATGACTTTTAAAATTAAATATATTTATATTCAGTTTAGTCAGTTCAGTTCAGTTGCTCAGTCATGTCTGACTCTTTGCGACTCCATGAATCGCAGCATGCCAGGCCTCCCTGTCCATCACCAACTCCTGGAGTTTACCCAAACTTATGTCCATTGAGTCGGTGATGCCATCCAGCCATCTTATCCTCTGTCATTCCCTTGTCCTCCTGCCTCCAATCCCTCCCAGCATCAGGGTCTTTTCCAATGAGTTAGCTCTTCTCATGAGGTGGCCAAAGTATTGGAGTTTCAGCTTCAGCATCAATCCTTCCAATGAACACCTAGGACTCCTTTAGATCTCCTTTAGAATGGACTGGTTGGATCTCCTTGCAGTCCAAGGGACTCTCAAGAGTCTTCTCCAACACCACAGTTCAAAAGCATCAATTCTTCGGCACTCAGCTTTCTTCACAGTCCAACTCTCACATCCATACATGACCACTGGAAAAACCATACTCTTGACTAGATAGACGTTTGTTGGGTAAGTAATGTCTCTACTTTTCAATATGCTATCTAGATTGGTCATAACTTCCCTTCCAAAGAGTAAGCATTTTTTAATTTCATGTCTGCAATCACCATCTGCAGTGATTTTGGAGCTCAAAAAAATAAAGTCTGACACTGTTTCCACTGTTTCCCCATTTATTTCCCATGAAGTGATGGGACCAGATGCCATGATCTTAGTTTTCTGGATGTTGAGCTTTAGGCCAACTTTTTCACTCTCCTCTTTCACTTTCATCAAGAGGCTCTTCAGTTCCTCTTCACTTTCTGCCATAAGGGTGGTGTCATCAGCATATCTGAGGTTATTGATATTTCTCCTGGCAATCTTGATTCCAGCTGTGCTTCTTCCAGCCCAGCATTTCTCATGATGTACTCTGCATATAAGTTATATAAGCAGGGTGACAATATACAGCCTTGACGTACTCCTTTTCCTATTTGGAACCAGTCTGTTGTTCCATGTCCAGTTGTAACTTGCTTCCTGACCTGCATTAGGTTTCTCAAGAGGCAGGTCAGGTGGTCTGGTATTCCCATCTCTTTCAGAATTTTCCACATTTTATTGTGATCCACACAGTAAATGGCTTTGGCATAGTTAATGAAGCAGAAATAGATGTTTGTCTGGAACTCTCTTGCTTTTTTGATGATCCAGCGGATATTGGCAATTTGATTTCTGGTTCCTCTGCCTTTTCTAAAACCAGCTTGGACATCTGGAAGTTCATGGTTCACGTATTGCTGAAGCCTGGCTTGGAGAATTTGGGGCGTTACTTTACTAGCATGTGAGATGAGTGCACTTGTGTGGTAGTTTGAACATTCTTTGGCATTGCCTTTCTTTGGGATTGGAAAGAAAACTGACCTTTTCCAGTCCTGTAGCCACTTCTGAGTTTTCCAATTTGCTGGCATATTGAGTGCAGCACTTTCCCAGCATCATCTTTCAGGATTTGAAATAGCTCCACTGGAATTCCACCACCTCCACTAGCTTTGTTCGTAGTGATGCTTTCTAAGGCCCACTTGACTTTGCATTCCAGGATGTCTGGCTCTAGGTGAGTGATCACACCATCGTGATTATCTGGGTCGTGAAGATCTTTTTTGTACAGTTCTTCTGTGTATTCTTGCCACCTCTTCTTAATATCTTCTCCTTCTGTCAGGTCCATACCATTTCTGTCCTTTATCGAGCCCATCTTTGCATGAAATGTTCCCTTGGTATCTCTGATTTTCTTGAAGAGATCTCTAGTCTTTCCCATTCTGTTGTTTTCCTCTATTTCTTTGCATTGATTGCTGAGGAAAGCTTTCTTATTTCTCCTTGCTATTCTTTGGAACTCTGCATTCAGATGCTTATATCTTTCCTTTTCTCCTTTGCTTTTCACTTCTCTTCTTTTCACAGCTATTTGTAAGGCCTCCCCAGACAGCCATTTTGCTTTTTTGCATTTCTTTTCCATGGTGATGGTCTTGATCTCTGTCTCATGTACAATTTCACAAACCTCCATCCATAGTTCATCAGGCACTCTTTCAGATCTAGTCCCTTAAATCTATTTCTCACTTCCACTGTTCATAAGGGATTTGATTTAGGTCATACCTGAATGGTCTAGTGGTTTTCCCTACTTTCTTCAATTTCAGTGTAAATTTGGCAATAAGGAGTTCATGATCTGAGCCACAGTCAGCTCCTGGTCTTGTTTTTGCTGACTGTATAGAGCTTCTCCATCTTTGGCTGCAAAGAGTATAATCAATAAAGCTCAACATTCAGAAAATGAAGATCATGGCATCCGGTCCCACCACTTCATGGCAAATAGATGGGGAAACAGTGGAAACAGTGTCAGACTTTATTTTTCTGGGCTCCAAAATCACTACAGATGGTGACTGCAGCCATGAAATTAAAAGACACTTACTCCTTGGAAGGAAAGTTATGACCAACCTAGATAGCATGTTCAAAAGCAGAGACATTACTTTGCCAACAAAGGTCTGTCTAGTCAAGGCTATGCTTTTTCCTGTGGTCATGTATGGATGTGAGAGTTGGACTGTGAAGAAGGCTGAGTGCCGAAGAATTGATGCTTTTGAACTGTGGTGTTGGAGAAGACTCTTGAGAGTCCCTTGGACTGCAAGGAGATCCAACCAGTCCATTCTGAAGGAGATCAGCCCTGGGATTTCTTTGGAAGGAATGATTCTAAAGCTGAAACTCCAGTAGTTTGGCCACCTCATGCGAAGAGTTGACTCATTGGAAAAGACTCTGATGCTGGGAGGGATTGGGGGCAAGAGGAGAAGGGGACGACAGAGAATGAGATGGCTGGATGGCATCACTGACTTGATGGACGTGAGTCTGAGTGAACTCTGGGAGTTGGTGATGGACAGGGAGGCCTGGCGTGCTGCGATTCATGGGGTCGCAAAGAGTTGGACATGACTGAGCGACTGATCTGATCTGATCTGATTGCGGTGTTGACCATCTGGTGATGTCCATGTGTAGAGTCTTCTCTTGTGTTGTTGGAATAGGGTGTTTGCTATAATATTTATATTATATTTTATTTATTTTTTTAATTTTAAAGAAATGAAAGACAGTCCATGAAATGCAGTCCCAGTAGTTATCTCTTGGACTTTGTTACATATTTATCTATAATAAAGCAGTTATCTTCCACAGTGGGTATTTTCAGTAGAAATATAGGACCTATATTCAGCACCAGTACTATAAATGTTCTTTTTTTAAAAACAAACATAATAAAGTAAGCATGCATAAAAACATCAGTGAATTATGTATACTCCACTGAAAACTACACAATAGAGACATATAAGGCTTATTTGCTATCCTCTCAGCTAAGTTTAAAATTTGCCTTCAAAATTTTGTTCTCTCAGGCCTCATCTAGTTCATGCCTCAAGAAGAGGAAAGTTTATAGTAAAGGGAGGTTCATATAGTACTTATTAAGGACTTTGTATGTTTGACTCTATTAGATGAATACTATTACTATTTTACAGATAAGGAAATTGAAGTCCAGAAAGAGCAATAGTTTGCCCAAGGTCACACAGCTAATTGGGGGCAAAATTGAGCTTTAAAACCAGACTGTTAGAGGTTCACCATCATAGTCTTCTTTTTTCTGCTTTTCATTCTACCAATAAAATGCAAACTCTCTGGTTTCTGTCTTCCTCCAGGGAATTCCCTGAATTTTCTCCAGGGAACTTCCCTTTCTCTCTCTCTGTTATTTAGAGAAAGCTCCTAATTCCCCATGCATGCACCTTAATGTCTCATTATAATATGTCTCTGAGTTAACAGTTCTACATCCAGTTCCCTAAGTAAAATGAACACAAAGGAAGGTTTCTGTTGCAGAAAAAGGGCAGTGAGAGATACCAGAATATGCCGCCCAAAATATGCCTCTTTGGAGTATGGGTTATTTTGAACTAAAGGCCATAGAGAACCAGCAGACACAGCAGAGGCTCTAAAACTAGGGCACAGAGTTTCTTTTGTAAAGGAAATATACATAGGATTAGTAAATAAGATTTCCATTTGTAGAAATGTCTCTCCCATACACGAAGAGGATTTTTACCAACTCTTATGAATGGAGAAAAGTGAAAGTGAAAGTCGCTCAGTCATGTCCAACTCTTTGCGAGTACATGGACTATACAGTCTGTGGAATTGTCCAGGCCAGAATACTGGAGTGGGTAACCTTTCCCTCTCCAGGGGATCTTCCCAACCCAGGGATTGAACCCAGGTCTCCCACATTGCAGGCACATTCTTTACCAGCTAAGCCATAAGGGAAGCCCAGGTCATACTTAAACTGGAACAACCGGATTTTCCTGGTGGTGCAATGGATAAGAATCTGCCTTGCCAATTGCAGGGGACACAGGTTTGATCCCTGGTCCTGGAAGATTCCGTATGCTGCAGAGGAGCGAAGCCCATGCTCAACAAATACTGAGCCCTTGAGCTGCAACTACCAAGCCCATGTGCTGCAACTACTGAATCTCATGCACCTAGAGCCTGTGCTTTGCAACAAAAGAAGGAAAGCAAGAAAAAAAATGTTAAAAAACCCTGCACAACAGGTTTTTACTAAACATAATTTTCCTGTCACTTTCCCCAAACTTGCCACTACCACCCAGAAAGCCCCAAACTCTTTTCTTTTGTTGGTATTTAAAACCAACAGGGTATCTAGCACCTAATTGGGGTGACTCATTGCTGGGAGCTTCCATGTGTGCATGTTCATGTT